>NC_056683.1:138872282-139472282 GCF_018350215.1 Panthera leo | reverse complement strand
GTTTTGGTCTTTTTTATATTCAGATATTAAAGCTTTTTTTTTTTTAATTTTCTGGATATGGGTGCTTTTAAAAGATATATGCTTTGCAAATGAAGTTACCATAAAATGTTTAGCTGTGGTCTTGTCTTCGTTTTTCTTATAGTGTTTTATGACGAGCAAAGTTTTTCATTGTGATGAAACCTCATTTATCATTGTTGCTTTTATGGATTTTTTTTCCTGTTCTTCCTATGAATTTATTGTCTGTTCCTGGTTTGCAAACAAATTCTGTAATGTTTTACTTTAGAAACTCCTACATTCTTTTCTTTTAATTTTTTTAAAGTTTACTCATCCTTTGAGAGAGAGAGAGAGAGACAGAGCATGAGTGGGGGAGTGGAAGAGAGAGACAGAGACACATAATCCAAAGCAGGTTCCCTGATCTGAGCTGTCAGCACGAAGCCCAGGGAGGTACTTGAACCCATGAACTGCAAGTTCATGACCTGAGATGAAGTCAGACGCTTAACTGACTGAGGCACCCAGGCGCCCCTAGAAGCTCTTACATTCTTGAATTTCACGTAGGTAATAATCAAAGCTCATTTATTTGTACATTGGTATCTAGTTTGTCTAGCACCATTTGTTGAAAAGACCATCTTTTCTCTGTTAAATTATCTTTGCACCTGGATCAAAAATTAATTGTTCCTCATGTGCAAAATGTCAATGTTCCTCTCTGTCCACTTTTGGACCCTAGTCTGGCCAAGTAATCAATTTGTCTATCCATAAACTACAGTCACACTATCTAGATTACTATAAATTTATAGCAAGTCTTGAGATAAAGTAGTTTAAAGTGTACGACCTTCCTATTCTTTGTCAACACAACTTGTCTAGAATCTCAAGCAGGCTCCACACTGTCAGTGCAGAGCCCCATGTGGGGCTTGAACTCAAGAACCACAAGATCATGACCTGAGCTGAAATCAAGAGTCGAACACTTAACCGGCTGAGCCACCCAGGCAACCCTGGCCTGGAATTTTCTATGTGGAAAGGTTTTTAATTATGAATTCAACATTTTAGCAAATATATTTCTATTCAAATTTTCTTTCTGCTCCTTCCCTTTCTCTTTCTGATCAGTCCTGCTATGGGATTATCATTTTATTTATTTATTTATTTATTCATAAATTTTTAAAATATTTATTTATTATTCAGAGACAGAGACAGAGCACGAGTGTGGGAGGGGCAAAGAGAGAAGGAGACACAGAATCTGAAGCAGGCTCCAGGCTCTGAGCCGTCAGCACAGACCGCAAGATCATGACCTGAGCTGAAGTCAGACTCTTAACCGACTGAGCCACCCAGAATCCCCAATGGGCTTATCGTTTTAAAAAGTCTTTTCCAAGAACCAACTTTTTTGTTGATGTTCTCCATTGTTTCTTTCCTATTTCACTAATTTTTGCTCTTATCTTAATCATATCCTTCCTGTGCTTACTTTGATTTCAATTTGTTCTTTTTCTAGTTTATGAAGTTGATCACTTAGATCACTGACTTTAACATTTTATTCTTTTGGAACATAAGCCTTTAAAGCTACCAAGGTCTGCCTAATCATCCCTTTATCTGTATCCCACAAATTGTAACATGCTGTGTTTTAATCATACTTCTGTTCCAAATATTTTCCAAATTCTGTGTGACTTATTCTTAATCCCATGGGTTTCTTTTTAATGTGATTTTGAATTTCCAATTATTTGTGATTTTCCTGGGGTTTTTTTTTTTTATTAATTTCTAAGTTAATTGTGGTCTGATCAGATAACACACTTAGTAACATTGCAAGCCTGTGAAATTGATTGAGAAATTTTATGGATTATGGTTTGGTATAGCTTGGTGATTTTGTGTTTGGAAAGAATGTGCATCCTGCAGTTTTTTGGGTATAGTTTTTTTCTAAATATGTTCACTATGTTAACTAGTTATAATGCTATTCATGTCTTTTATATCCTCTCAAAATTTTGTTCATGTCTTCTATTATTAACTGAGAGGTATATTAAATTATGTAGCTATGATTGTAGATTTGTCTACCCCTACTTCATTAACTCATTCTTTACTTCATATGTTTTGAAGCTCTGTTGTTGAGTGCATATACATTTTTTTAAAATTTTTTTAACGTTTATTCATTTTTGAGAAACAGAGCATGAGCAGGGAAGGGGCAGAGAGAGAGGGAGACACAGAATCCCAAGCAGGCTCCAGGCTCTGAGCTGTCAGCACAGAGCCCAACACAGGGCTTGAATTCATAAACTGCAAGATCATGACCTGAACTGAAGTTGGACACTCAACCGACTGAGCCACCCAGGCGCCCCCGAGTGCATATGCATTTTAAGATTATTATGTCTCCATGATGAATTGACTCTTGTATCATGACAAAATATTCCTCCTTATTTCTGACGTTTATAGAACCTTTTTCTATTTTATTATCCCTGCTATGTATGAAATATTTCTATATTTTTGTCATTTAATTTGTCTGATACTAATAAAGTGACTCCGATATTTTTATGATATGCGTTATTTTTCAATCCATTTCCTTTCACTCATTTTGGTATTAAAATGTCCCATTTAAACAATATGCGTTTAAGTTTTGCTTATTTGTATCCGGTATTATTATTTGTGCCTTTATATTGGGGTGTTTACTACATTTACATTTAATATAATCATTGATGCGTTGAAGCATTCCATATTGTTGTTTTCCGCTTTTCCCATCTATTCTTTGTTTTTTGGTTTCTCTTTTCTCGCTTTCTTCGCATGATCCCTATATTTTTATTATTACATGTAATCTCCTCTTTGAGCTTCTTAGCTCTACCTTTAGTATAATTTTACATCTACGGTCTTTTACTATAGCTTAGTTCTTTATATTTATCTTCCTCTGTTTAAATCACTGTGTGATTTCTGTCTCTTTACTAGACTCGGACCAATATTCCTGTTTTCAGATTTATTGATCCTTGTTTCCTGGTGTTCAGTTTGTTGTTCAACCCATCTAGCACAATATTCATTCCATATATCGTATTTTGCAATGCTAAAATTTCCATTTTTATCATCTTTATTTCTTGGTTGGGATTCCTTATATGTCTACTCGTTGTCTCTCTCTCTCTCTTTTTTTTTTTTTTTTTGCTTCTTTATATGTGTCTAAAAATTTTAACTTATATGCTAAATACTATTGGTGCCCCATGTTTAAATTTCTGTATTCCATTGTCTTTCTTTAAGGAATGTTGTCTTTTGTTCTGGCACTCTTTATCCTGTTGACATTTGTTTTGAAGCTTTGGTGTATTATATCTAGGGCTATCACTGGCCTACTCATCAGGGAGAGCCTTTTTGAGATCTCGACTCCCACTCTGGCTACTTGAAAGCTTGTACCTTCCAGCACTTACTGACAAATGCTATATGTTTTTTTTTCTTTTTTTTTTTCTTTTCAGTTTATAGCCTCCAAGTAGCTATTCTCTACCAGATCTTACCATTCCATACATCGTCAGCTTGGTATTTGGACAACGATTCAAGAGGTCCCATGCAGTCTTCTGGAGTTCTTCTCTATACAACTTCCTTCTCCATGAGAACCTGCCCCCCCCCCAACAGCTACCTCATCTGCCTTGATACAAATCTCTGTTCTACCCAAAGAGACTATTGCTCTCCATTTGGGCTCAATTCCCAGTGCTAGATTTGCAAAGAGCTGTTAGACAGAAAGCTGAAGTTAATCTTGAGCAACCTTAAGTGTTTCCATTCTTTCGAAACTCACAATGCTGCTTTGCTTAAAAATAATTGTTTTAGATATGTTGACCAGTTTTACAGATTTTTTAATGGTAGGTAAATAAGTCCTATGCTCATTTTTCTAGTATAGCTGGAACCTGAAATTATTTTCTTTTAAAATGAGTTGGTGTGTGTGTTTTAGACTTTATACTGCCAGATAAAAATTTCACATTATAAAATTTGGGAAAACAAACAGAAAAGCATAAAAAAGAAAATCAATGATCTCTTTAGTGTATGTCTATGTATATCTGTTACATATACTTGTACAGTATATTAATCTGTTAATATTTTAATTATACGAATCAATTAATATCAATACACTTTACAAGTATGTATAAATAAAATTGGATTCATATAATATCTACTCTTTTTACAACCTTATTTTCCACCGCAACTTTATTATGAACACTTTTCCATGTCATTAAATATTTTTTCACAACGAACAGCATAACATGATTTTAGACTGCTCTGTCCTTCCTAAGATGCAAACACCACCAACAGAATTATAAATGATTCAGTATCTGATAAAACTGAAGTTTTCCTTTCAAAATTACAAGTCATAATTTCAAGTGAATTAATCTATAATCTGCACATACCCCATGTTATTTATTTTCTCTTCTCATCATCCTATAAGCCATGCATTCTAATTGCTTTTAGAAAATTAAGCTAAAAAGCATTGTAATTGGGTAATTTCTGACGCCAGATTGGTAAAGCTGCAGAGGTTTATGGCACACAGTTCAACACATCAAACAGCCTGGTTTGGGTTCATTGCCTAAGTTACCATGGTATCTTCCAAAAATCATAAAAACCTGCAATATAATTGAAGCTTTAAAGGGAGGAAGCGGTCCTCAATTCAGAAGTAATAAAAGGTCAATCTGTTTCATTGCTGCCTGCTTTCAAAATCTTTAGAATAGACTGAAAAGTGTTTTCTCTCTCCCTTTCTTTCTCCTCCTCCTCTCTCTTGCACGCACATACACACAGGCTTAGATGCTAAAATCTCAGCAAATAGGTTTTTACCTAAGTGCACATTTTTCAGTGCTTATAGGAAAGTGTAAATGAAAGAGTTCTGATGCCTCACTGTGCGAAGCCACCTCTAAACTAATTTCACAGGCAAGACCACAGCTGCTGTTCACCCAGGTTTGAATTGGCTCAATATATCCTGTCTGTTTGGGTGGATGCTATTGACTTGCCTCATTTGTCTGTGCTAACAGGATCTCTTTGGAGAAAGAAACGGAGGGAAGGAGTGAGACGGAGGAAAGGAAGCAAAAGGGAAAGATAATCATTCAAAATTGTTACCAGATCCAGCTGGCAATTCCCCATTGTCTCTGCTGCAATGAGACTTTTTGGCAGCATGGATCTGTACGGGCCTCCTGCGTTGTAAGGTGCGGAATACCTTAAACAGGACATTCGGCTTTGTTCATGTGGACGCGCCCAGTGCCCCAAACGCTCCATCCCTCTTATCTAGCTGAAATAATTTCACTCTCATTTGGGACATTTTCACTCATCCAATTGTAATTCATGGTATTTGGTTCCTCACCACATTCTTTCATATAAGGACTGCATATTTCATCATCTAATTTTACTTTGCAGAAAGAAAATATCAACCCAAATGACTGGAAACCTGATGCATCATCCAAGTTTAAGGAAGTCTCCTCTGACTTAGGCGAAAAGAGCCACAGTTTTGCAGTGAAGATTAAACTTGTCAGAGATTACTGTCGGTTCAATCATAAATCAGGTGATGACACTCACAAGGTTGTCAGATCAATTAACAGCATGCTAATTCCCATTTTAAACGATGACTTAATCCCAACATTTTACAACATTTTCTATAGGCTCTGATCAAACAAAGCATTATGAATCACTTTTTTTTTTTCCGAACTTTACATACATATTTTGGGTGAAATACTTTTCTGGTATTAGCTAGAATATGGTAGCTAGATTAAATAATAGGACATATATGAGATTGATTAAATTCATTCTTACCTAATTTGGGAAAGTCTGTGCATTTCCTCAGGACTCTGACAATTCCCAGAATAGTTCGGATTTTAACGATCACCTCTGTTTGGGTGATTTAGTTGTGTGCGACCACTTTTCCACTCCACACATACGGTGTCACACCCATTTGAAAGTCATCTGTCAATTCATTGCAGTCCTCTCTCTCCTGGTTCTCGGGGCTCACCTTTCGACATCTTCTCCAGCTACACTCACTGTTTTTTTTTTCTGATCTCATCCAGTACATGCCCTTAAATATCCATATGCTGCTGTATTAGTGTCCTATGGCTGCCTTAACAAATTACCACAAGCTAAGTAGCTTAAAACAATAGGCATTTATGCTCTCACAGTCCCTGAGGCCAGAAGTTCAAAATCAGTATCCCTGAACTGAAATCAAGAAGGTGGCCGAGCTCAGCTCCCTCTGGAGGCAATAGGGGACAACCCAACCCTTGCCTCTTCCAGCTCTGGGGACCAGTGACATTCCTTAGTTTGTGGGTACATCACTCCAGTCTCTGCCTATATGGCGACACCGCCTTCCCTCTTCCGCGTGTGGGAAATCTCCCTCTGCCTCTCTTACAAGAAAATGTGTGATGGCCTTTAGAGGCCACCTAGAAAATCCAAGATAATCCCCCCCCATCTCAAGATTCATAAGAACATCAACAGACACCCTTTTTTCTTAAGAGGTAATACTTACTGGTCCCAGAGATTAGCACCTGCCATCTTTGGGGGCATTTTTTGCTTACTACTGGCTGACAATTCAAAAGCAAGCGTCTACAACCCCGTGTCTTAACACTCAAATTAGAATAAAACTGGAGCCTACCAGGTCCCTCGTGACACCTCTCTGACCTCATCCACCAGCCTCCTGCCAGTGATCTGGGCACTCTGGCTTCTGTGTTCTATTCTCAGGGCTGGGAACTTGCTGGCTCACCTCATTCAGGTCTCTGCTCAAATGTCGCCTCCACTGAGAAGCTGTCTCTACCCCCCTTATCTCCTACCCCATCTCCCCCCGCCCCCCGTCTCTTTCCCATTCATCCTCTTCTTTTCCCACCCCACATCCTTCTTCATGCAAGATCCCTCTCATCTCGAAAAGGAAATTTCTCTGTCTTCAGTAAGCATTTTATAACACACAAAATACTCAAAAGGGTATGTAGCTTGACCAGGACATTGGAATATGGTTACTAGGCTAATCAACAATCCGATTATCATACATTTCATGCACTTATAACACTGAAATACGTATTCTAAAAACAAGCCATAGGATCGTCAGAAACCACCTATGTTTTTTTCCTGGCCTCTCTTAAAAATATCTCTGTGTGGAGAAACACCTGGGTGGCGCAGTTGGTTGGGACTCTGACTCTTGATTACAGCTCAGGTCATGATCCCAGGGTCGTAGGATCGAGTCCTGTGTTGGGCTCCATGCTGAGCATGGGATTCTTGGGATTCTCTCCCTCTCTCTCTCTCTCTCTCTCTCTCTCTCTCTCTCTATTTGCCCCTTTCCCCCATTCCCCCCCTAGACACATCTGAAGTTGGCAGAAATAACAATGTGCCATTAGGTACCTAGCTCACCCTTCGCTGAAGAAAGAGTTCAGCGAAGGGTGAGCTAGGTACCTAGCTAGATTGCCTCCCTGTAATCTTCACCTTATTTGTTTTTCAATAAGATCTTTTAAGTCAGTAGCGATGGGAGTGGTTGTGCATCGGTCACTGATCCTAGTTCCCACAGCACATAAGGCTTGGGAGGCCTTCCCTGCCCAGCACATCATGGTGCCCTTTCTCTGTGCTTCTTGAGCATCCTGAACTCAGGTTTGTGAAGCCTATGACAGATGGCCCTACAACGGCAACTTGCCTCAATCAATCTGGTAGATCGATTACCTGTGTGATGAGAGGGCCTGTGTCTGTTCTTTTCTCAGACGATTCAAGACCCTGGCAAGTGCCGGTCACCTATCAGATGCTCAATCAACATATGCAGCCGGAAGGAGGCAAGTGACTCAGCTAGCTGGCTACTTTGAGTGGCCAGGGGATGATCAAAATTGCCCCGCTTTTTTTTAATATTCTTGTTTTATTGCAGCCCAGAGTTGCAGGCACCCGTTGGGTCCCGGTCACAAAGCTTGCCCTGTCTTCTTTCACCAGTTTGCAGTAATGATTCTTAGCTCAGGCTGAGGCAGATACTAAAGAAAGAGAAAAATAAGAGCTGTGATTCTTCGAGTCGCTTAAAAATGATTCAAATCCGATAAAAAGCAGGTTTTGAGGTTTGTAAGCCGTCATAGTGCCTGAGAAGGAAAGATGATTCCGTTGCTTTAAGTAGGTTAACTTCCTCTTGCTGTAAGAGAGAACTAAATAAAAGGTCAGATGAGTTATTTTTATTTATTCTCAAGGTGATTTCATAGTCCTTATCTACCTATCACCCAAAATAGACCCCGGCCATCTCCCTTCAGAGCAAGGCCGAGGAGATCAATGTCACCTGGAGAGGGTGTCCGCTGACAGAGCCCCGCACAAAGCAACGAGAAAAGTCAAAACTCCCGTTGCCATGGGGAGTTACCAAGATCTTTTGTCTCTAGGTCAGTGCTGTTTCGGATAATCACATAGCTATCCTCATATGACTCCAAGCAGGGCAAATCTGGGTTTTAAAGAAATGATTGTTGCTTTGACTTTTTAGAGCTATTCATTTCTGACACCCAGAGCAAGACCCTGTAGTTACAAACTTAAGTGAATCAGACAATTGGATAAATATACACACAAAGAACCAGACCCACCGGGAACTAAAACGGCTACGTTTTCTAACACTGTAATCTGTAACTTGCATAGCTACAAAAGGAGCAGTGGATCCTAAATTATATATATATATATATATATATATATGTGTGTGTGTGTGTGTGTGTGTGTGTGTATACATATATATATATATATTTTTTTTTTTTTTTTTTTTTTTTTAAATCACAGTGCATAAAGTCATCTCCTACACTCAGAAGCCAGTGAGTGGCTGATGTTATTTGTTCCTACGAAAGGAATGGTTTCTGAAATGATTGCTTGGTGACCCGGTGCCCCTCACACTGATTTGCGTGTTACAAGCTCTTTGGTTAAGGGCTTTTGGCTTGTCTGGCTGGTCATATTCACTGTTCCTGCCGCGTGATCAGCGTGAGTTTTGTGTGGAAACCAAGCCACCCTCTGGCTGATTGCTGGGCGCCAGCACCTCCTATCAGTTCTGTCGCCTCCCAGTTAATGGCAGCTGTGTCGTACTTCCCCAGATTGCCTCCATGTGACCTTGAGGGACTCTGTTCTCTGCTCCGAGCCCAGCCCCAGCGCTCCTGTGGGTGGACTCCCAGAAGAGACCTGGGTTAGCCAGATGCATGCTTTCTCATTTGCTGATTGTTGGGCCCTGTATGCACCTTGTGTGCTTTCTTCTCCGCACAGCTTTGGATTGGCAAGTACAGGGAGCTCCTAGTTTCGAAAGAAGCTGTTTCAGGGGTGCCTGGGTGGCTCAGTCAGTTAAGCATCTGACTCTGGCTCAGGTCGTGATCTCCCTGTCGCGGAGTTCGAGCCCCACGTCGGGCTCTGTGCTGACCTCAGAGCCTGGAGCCTCTTTCAGATTCCATGTCTCTCTCTCTCTCTCTGCCCCTCCCCTGCTCACACACTCTCTCGCTCTCTCTCTCAAAAATAAATAAACATTTAAAAAGTTTTAAAAATAATAAAATATAATAAATCTTAAAATAATAAAAAATGAAAAGAACCTATTTCCAAACTAATTAGCAAATCCACTAGAACTTATATATGAGTTTTATACATACACACACACGTGTGTATACGTGTATATATACATATGTGTGTTATATGTGTATATATGTACACATATATGTATATATATATATACACACACATGTATATACATATGTATATATATAATTTTTTTTTTAGAAAGTGAAAAATGTTGGTTAAGTCCTCTGGTCAGCCTATAGGCCAGGTGGTAGAAACAAAATAAAACATCTGTAATGAAAAAAAACATACTGACATTGATGAAAACATTGTATTGCAAGCTACATGTGGTAAATTTTGCGGTCTACACTCTCTAACCCCATGAATGGCAGTCAGATGAGAGGTAGGAGAGCCTGGGCAAAACCTTCAAACCAAGGCCCACGGCCCCGTGATACCTCCAGAAGAAAGTCCAGTAATATTGAGAGAATTCAGTATTTAACTGTATCGGTAACTGTGGCAGCAAAGTATAGAAAGAATTGGAGGTCTGAGAAACCCATCCCCTACCTGGTGACCGGTCAGAAAGCAGGCAGGTGTATTTTGTTCTAGCAAGATTGTTCACTCCCTAAAGCCTATTGTCAGCATGATGTTTTTCCAACTTTCCTGGGTTATGGGAATTAGTGAAGCCCGTCTCCCTCTGAGATTGACTGAATGGTGATCTCCTATTTATGAGAACTACCAATCAGGCTACAGGTGTTGCTAAAATGCTGACACATAAGGTGAAGATTTGTCTCCTACCTGCTTCCCGCCTCTGCTTTGGGAAAACCACAGAGCAGCACAGCAGACCCTAGCAAGGGGGTGGGGAGGCGAGCAGAGATGGGGCTGGGACAAACTCTATTCCTCCTCCCCAGGGACAGGTGGAAAGTGTCAGAGAGAAGGGACCACTTATCCAATTCTTTACACAATTAGTAGGTTTAAAATTCAATGCAAGTTACATGGCAATTCACTTTTCTGTGTGTCCCCCTCATTAGGTGGGGGCAGTGATCATCTCTCTGTGTTAATCATCTCGTATGGAATTCCCAGTTTTTTAATGTTTTATGAGGACTGTCTATTTCTTTTTTTACATCGTCATTTACAGGGCCTTTTACTCTGAATGACATCATGGCAGTGTTTCCACTGAATTAATTATTAGCACCACGTGACCACAGTCAGCAAACGTTTGTTGAGCACCTACTATACCGGAGCTCTGGACTGAATACAGGTAGGATACAACAGTGAATAAGAATACAGGTATTAAAGATTTTGTGATTCATTTAGAAGAGACAGTAGAGACCTCTGGAGTTAAGAAGGAGGGTACAGAGAAACATGTGATAAGAGCAAATGAATGGCCTAGGAGTTCAAAGATGGGAAACACTGCTGGGCTGTGGCAGTCAGGGCCACCTATATAATCTTCTGGCCCCTTGTTCCAAGACAGTGACAGTGGTGCACTTAATCAAGGACAGGGCCCTTCTAAGAGAGGAGCTCTGTGTGTCTGCATGGGTCACACACCCATGGAGCTGGCTGCAGGTGACAAAAATCTCGGAGAATTCGAAGACTTTGAACTGGCTTTTGAAAGAAGGATTGGACTAACAGAGAGAGTGAGAGGAAAAGGCTCGGGCAGTACTGCTTGGGAAACTGGAGAGACAGCACAGCATAGGCCCCGGCTGTCCACTGGAATCAGGACCGTCAGCCCCGTGAACAAGGCTGGCCTCAGCCGTGATGAGTCGTGTTGATTAACTGTACGTACTCTTGACCAGCTGTGACGGCAATTCCACTTTACTTCTTTGATCGTCCTCCCCGAAACCCCAAATCCCAGTCTAATCTTGAGAAAAAAAAAATCAGACGAATCCAAATTCAGAGACATTGTACAAAACACCTGCCCAGGACCTCTCAAAACTCTCCAGATCACCCCAAAGGGAGGAGAGTCTGAGAAATTGGTTTCCTGTTGAGAACGCACTGTTGGATCTTGTCTTCGTAATCCACTCTAACAATCTCTTTTAGTTATCGTATTTAGGCCATTAAAAAAAATTAAAAATAAACAAAGGGACTACTGATACAGTTGGATTAATATTTATCATGCTTGTGGGGTGTCTGGGCGGCTCATTCGGTTGAGCATCCAACTGCAGCTCAGGTCACGATCTCACAGTTCGTGAGTTTGAGCCCCGCGTCAGGCTCGCTGCTGTTAGCGCAGACCCTGCTTTGGATCCTCTGTCTCCCTCTCTCTGCCCCTCCCCTGCTCACACACTCTCTCTCTCAAAAATAAATAAAACATTTCACAACCTATCTATCATGCTTGTGACTCTTCACTCGTTTGTTCTTTCTTTCTTTTTTCCCTCTCTTCTGCCTTCTCTAGTTTTCAACGAGCATTTTACACGATTCCATTTTTACATCCTCCTAAACTTATCCATTGTACTTTTAAACGTTTTCGTTAGTGAAGTTGTTTCTGCATCTACGAAATAGGGCACTTCCTAGGTTACAGGATTCTTATGAGAATGAGAAAGAATGGAGTAAGTCATAGACTGGATTCTTGTTCGTTCCCTTACAGCTGGTGCTTACTCAGCATCGGGAGTGTTCAAGCAGTAAATCTGTATTGTTTCATTTCATCTACAGAAAGCCTATGGAGACACATGAGAATTATTTATAAATGAAGAAACTGAGGCATAAAGAAATTAGGTAACCTGCCTCAGGTCACAGAGCTGGTAAACGGTGGCATTCAAACGGTGGTTGAATCCGGGAAAGGTGGCCCTAGAACCTACACACATCTGCATTCTGAAAGGGGGTTCTATTAAAACACAGTGAGGGGGTTAATTAGATTGACAAGTGGTTTGTGTTGGGGTGAAGTTAAAGAAAAGCTAGCACATATTCACATTAGATTAAATTCAAGAAGAATACAGGATAGGGATCTTTTTAGAAATAATGTCTGTATAAAATTTTTTAAAATCCAGCTGTTTAAAAATCTGTGTATATGGGACTTTTCGCCTGCTGCAACAAAGCGACCTTCAACTGAAAAGCTTATTTTATACGTGGGTCTTCTCTAGTAAGGCCAAGTTGGGATTCAGCCTTCTATGAAACTCTTGTTATATAATCTTATGTGTTTGTTAGAATAAATTATAAATACTGAATTTGTTTAAAATATTCTGAATTTGATAAACTTCTTTCATATAACGCTACCTATTTGACCTGTATGCATAGTTTGAGTACATTCATTAAGGAAAGACATTTTAATTCAATCAGCCGTTTTCCCCAATATGGTAGCAATAAGTCATTTTTAATGACTTTTTTAAATGCTCGACCCATGAGGCTATGCTGCAAAGGGGAAATGTAACTTACATAAGGCTAATGCATAATTCTAGTTTCTAGCTAAATACTTAGAAAGCCAACTACACAAACCCAATTAGTTATACCTCTAATTTCAGTATTGCCCCATGGCAGCACACTGCTTGCTGCTTCGATAACAGAGTCATAGTTATCTATTCTTTATTTTTACAACATCTATATCGAGGTAACTATTCATTATCAAAGCGTTCTCTAATGGAATTCAAAGCTCAAGACTAAGATTTCGAAAACTATCTTAAAGGCAAAACCACGATTTTATTAAATACTCTGGAATGACAACTCTCTGGCTATGCAGCAAATTAGGAAAACTAAAATCCTCTTGCATTTATGTTTTATTTACTCTTTCGCTGCAAATCGTGTTAAAGCAGATGCCTTATCTGATGGCAAGATTTCTATGCGTTTGGATTTCAAGTATGTAAAGACTAAAATAGGTTTCAAAAGCACTCTGAATAATGATTTAAAATCAAAATGCTTTTGTGCTTAATGGAATAATATTCTACTAATAGAGTCTTTTGTTGCTTACTGTTTAGGGAATTCCAAAAGACTTTCCTATATCCAAAACGCTATTGAAGCTCCTTCAATGAGACCTGGGATACAATCTGTTCAGATACCTTCATTATACGAAAGCGTCGTCGCTGTAAAATGTATGGCTCCATCATAACCTAATACAACACAGTGATTTGCAATACGGTGATTACCACTGTGATTTGATTCATTAATTCTCAGTCACAGTTGTTAATCAGCTCATTAAGCAAGTATTGTACAGAAGGCTTCAACCAGGGGAACCTCTTAAAAACCACTAAATATCTTCTTTTACAGGGGGAGGAAAAAAGAAACAGGTGTAATGCCCCCAGAAGCAGCCTATAAATATGGCAGTTTTTCATCTACGGCAAAGTTTTAAATAATTATAATTTTATACAACTATAAATACTGAGCACTCTGTGCCTTTTCCAAACACGTGTTCATGGTCAGAAAACTCCTCTTCTGTGGCCTTATTTGATTTTGCAACTAGTTTGTTACTAAGAACAGGAAGGAATTCTAGCCATTTCACACTTCACCAACGGGTTCCTTCATTCTCTTGCTTCCGTAGCAAATAATTCAATCATGCGTTTTAGGTATCAGGGGTTAAATTTGAATATAATCTTAGTATTGCTTTAGTTGATTTCCAGCAACTTGTTTTATCTTGAAATACGCAACATGTAAACGCATGTGAATGATAACAAAAATTCATAACGTTGCCCAGTCTGCAGAGGCATTTCGAGCGCATGACTTCGTTTGATCTGTACAGAACTTGGAAGAATGTTGTCATTAGCCTACAATTAGCCACGAGAAACCTGATGTTCACCTGACTCGCCCCAGTTGAAAAGTTTGTATGTTCACTTTTTATAATCACAAACCCTATGCTTTTGTTTTGTTTTGTTTTGTTTTGTTTTGTTTTACTGAACCACTAATTTTCTCAGTAACTAACCAGAAGTTGGTTGCCTTCCTAATGGAAATACATCTCATCCATACCCAGAAGAAGGAGGTTTTAAATACAAAGGTGAAAGAGATCTGGTTCGTGTTTCGAGGGATGTGGTATGAAATCAAACTTCAAGAAAAGCTTCAGTGCAGCGTTATTTACTTTTGCAGGCACCGTCCTGTCCCTGCCTTCCCCAAACACTGTAAATCATCTGTCTACGGTCAAGCAAACTGAATGGCTGAGCAGGCTCACTGAATTAGAGCCAATCAAACATGTGCCTGACATTATTCCAGGAGAGCTCCAAAGCCAACATCCTCCGCCATTCTAGGTGCAATGGCTCATGAAGCATGACGAGCACTTGAAGTGTTTCCCTTCTGAAATGAGGGCGCAGTTTCTTCTAATTGCTTACCGATGCGTAGGGTCCACGGGTGCTTCGTGACGCATTGGGCCACTTCATCTCTTAAGTGGTCTAAGGACGGTCACCGGAGATAAGCTGATGATTTGCATGAAAAAACAGGACATTGATGAATTCCAAGTAAACCTACCTACTTACATAAACCAATCCAAGGAGGCAGTTACTAATTCAATCTAATTTAATTTCGGGGTCTTGGGTATTGATCGAATTGATCAGTATTAATTCAGAATTGTCAGTGGCTGGACATTTTGTGGATTAGTTCTGCTCTTTGTCAGCCTGCTATTTTCAGTGAATAGTGCCTCAGACATTGCAAATGAGCAAATTAAAGTGTGAATTGGTGATGACATTAATGTGTCATGTTACTTCAATATCTGCTCTGAACAAAGAATATCACATTTACAAACATATTTATACTCCTTTTTTTTTTTTTCTAAGAACTTCAGCCTGCTTATACAAGGTACAACATTTTGTGTTAATAAATGGAAATAGGGAAAACACCGTTGGAAAAATCAGCCTCCCAATGTGAATGAGGACTGTTTCTACAACCTTATGAAATCGTACCATGGCCAGCCCTTTCCCCAAATACAACTCTAATGGAACCATACGGCCCCGACTTCTCACCGAGCTCGATCAGTATGCCGTCAAACTTCTAACGGAAGAAAAAAAGCCACTGTTAAAATTTCCTAAGTGGTCCCTGAGCCTCTCCTTTCATACTCTTGTATTCCACTGGCTATGCTGTGATGCTTTTAGTGAAAGTTCTATGCTGTCCTCTATCTTAAAGGTATTGTTGCTCTCTTTGACTCTTGATCAAACCGAAAGCTCACATTACATAGAGTATACTTTAGGAAACCCTGTCTTAGAGGAATAGCCCATCAAGACCCCACTTCTTCTTTTCTTATTGGTCCAGAGAGGCCATTGGCCACCTCATTGCCAATTCTGGCATGCGGATTTCACAGAGCCACTGAGCACATGAAGCACATAGACCTGTGAAAACAGTCAAATTCAGATCAGAAACCTACACATTATTCTTTGCGACTTGGTGAACGGGAGGCAAAGATTAAAGCATGATTTTTCCACTCTGGGGAATCGAAATCAAGGTGGCTCATGAACGTAGAAGTTCGTTGTCCTTCTATGGAAATTCAGCACGTTTCCTTCATGAATTAGGAAAAGGAAAGGATAAAAAGGGCATGGAGTGGGAAGAATTTTATTTATTTTCGTTTGAATCTCTGTCTCTTGAAGGCAAATCTTATAGCTTCAATGAAATTAATGGCAAAGATGCTTTGCCTTCTGAGCCTTCTCCTGGCACATTCCAGAAGAGAACTCTTCATCATAAGGAGGCATATTCCAGCTGTTGTCTGTCATATTCAGAAAAAGATGCCATAATTTGACCTATCCAGCTAGTATTATAGATTTATATAGTATAATTATATATGTATAACATCTGTTTGAATAATACCATTAAAACTTGCAGGCCTGTTTCATCTGAGCTGATTTTTTTTTTATTATTGTGAACTTTTATAAATTTTCTAGACCAATCGGTCTGCAAAAGACCAGTCTAAGATTCAATGGACAAATGGCACACTGTTGCTGGAGATACTGGCTTTGAACTTTGGAAAGAAACAGCCCAGAAATGTAAGCTTTATGCAGAGAGATTTAGAAAAACTCACTCTAAAAATGAGACTAAAAACTCACTCTAAAAATAAGATCAATTATTGGGGCACCTGGGTGGCTCAGTCGGTTAAGCGTCTGACTTCAGCTCAGGTCATGATCTTGCAGTTCATGAGTTCAAGTCCCTCGTCGGGCTCTGTGCTGACAGCTCAGAGCCTGGAGCTGCTTTAGATTCTGTGTGTGTGTGTGTGTCTCTCTCTGCCCCTCCCTGTTCATCCTCTGCCCCTTTCTCTCAAAAATAAATCATAAAAAATTTAAAAAATAAGATCACTTATTGAGATGGAAATTTGGTAGCTTCTACCAAAGGAGAGTTCTCAGAAAGATCATCAGGGTGGAGTGAGTAGAGTAAGTAACCGATAAAAATACTGTTAAAATAGGGTTTAATCTAGTTTAATCTACAATATGGAGGAACCTCAGAATCAGAAACTTCTCTTGTATAACCCATTTTCGAATGGACTCTTTGAGGCTTCAGTGAAACACAGCTCATGGAGGATCATGTAACAATAAATCCCTCAATTTTAGACAAATAAGTAAGTATTGTTTAAACTTATCTAGATTATTCGATCACCTGCTGGGATGGTTATATACTGTGAGGACTTTATCATCTAAACTCAAACCTAAATGAACCTTCCAACTAATCACAATTCCTTGTGCTTCCACTTTTAGGGGGAAAAAAATCATAAGAAAACAAGCTGAGATCAAAGTTGTAGTTAAAAACAACTTTCAGATCTCACATTACATTTTTCCAGATCATCAAAAAGGATTTCATTTTATACCAAATTATATGCACTCTCAGTCAACAGAGTATCTTAACATATTTTAAAACATTTCCCACAAGAAAAGAAATACAATGTTATAATAGTGAGGACCCTTTTGGATGTAAGTCGCAGAAAACCCAACCCAGATTGGCTCATGTAATTAAATTCTGCATGGATCAAGAACGGTTGGATTCAGCCCATCAGGACCTACGCTCTGTCTTTGGCTCAGTTCTTAACCATATGGCTTCATCCTCAGACTTTGGGTTGGGACATGAATGGCTGCCAGCAGACCTATGACCAGCTCCACCCAGGCCCAAATCCAGAGGAAGGAGGTGGTACTTCTTTTTCAGCAGTCACAAGAGCCCCAGATTACATCTGATTGGCATTGAATCTCTGTGTCTAGGAGATTATGACCTTCTGATTGGCCAGATCTTGGGCCGCAAAACATGAAATGTCCACTAAAATTGTTAAGTATTCACTGGGCCTGATGATAAAAGAGCTCATGGGCTTGGTTCCTAGGGGTATGTTTATCCCTATGACTTCATACAATATCCCGTACGTAGTAGATAAATGTCTCCTTAACTGTTGAGAATTTAATTTGTTCATAAGTTAATAATTACAAAAATGATAATTCTCTTAGGAAAAAATGTTTGATCTTCAATTGGTACCAGAATACCCAAACTGAAATGAATGAAAGATGGTGATTTCATGGAATCAGAACACTGTCTCTTGAAGTGTTTTACCTGGAACACTAGGTCCTTGAAATGCTCCGTGAGGAAATGAGGTTGGGAAAGGATGATTCCACATCCTTCTTATGTAGATTCCCAAGAATTATTGCCATAAGACCGTCAGGAATCCTGGAGTAATGAAGACTGCTCTCCTTGGCGTTCACGTTTCTCAGATTTACATGTCAAAGGATTTGTCTGTCTTAGAATTCATCTTGGGAGGAAGCGGGCTGGATTTTTACAAAGTAGAACCCGAGGGACACCTGGATGGCTCAGTCAGTTAAGCAGCTGACTTCAACTCAGGTCATGATCTCAAGGTCATGATCTCACGGGTCATGGCTCCAGCCCCGCATCAGGCTCTGTGCTGACAGCTCGGAGCCTGGAGCCTGTTTCGGATTCTGTCTACTCCTCTCTCTCCCCTCCCGCACTCATGCTCTGTCTCTCTCTCTCTCTCTCTCGCTCTCAAAAATAAAAATAAACATTAAAAAATTAAAACAACAACCATAAAACAAAGTAGAACCAGAGATAGGACTGTTGGAGGGTTGGTTTAGGTGCAACACAGGCTGCCATTAAGAAAAATTTTCAAGCACCATAAATGTTCAGAAGTAGAAAATTATTTAAATTAATTGTTAAAGTATAGAACATACTACAACCATAAAAATTATAAACATCTATATTTGCTGGCATGAAATCAGTGGCATATGATATATTTAAAAGAGGCTGTGGGGCGCCTGGGTGGCTCAGTCGGTTGGGCGTCTGACTTCAGCTCAGGTCACGATCTCACAGTTTGTGAGTTCGAGCCCCGCGTCAGGCTCTGGGCTGATGGCTCAGAGCCTGGAGCCTGCTTCAGATTCTGTGTCTCCCTCTCTCTCTGCCCCTCCCCCATTCATGCTCTGTCTCTCTCTGTCTCAAAAATAAATAAAACCTTAAAAAAAATTTTTTTAAGAGGCTGTAAAATAAATGCGTATTGTCTCATTACATTTTCTTCATAAAAAATGAGGAAGTAGATACTTGTATGCAAAAAAAATCTCTAAAGTTGTACCACTAAAAAATAACAAATGGGAGGGTTGTTTATGGTTAACTTAATTTTTTTTTTCTTTGAGCCTCTGCATTCTCAGAATGTGTGTGTGTGTGTGTATTTCTATGTTCTGGTCATGAGCATGTATTGCTTTTTTTTTTTTTTTTTAATATTTTAAGTTATCTTCATTTGTCCAGAAACTTACACCACACACTATTAAGTATTATTATACTACTTTTCAATCCTTTTCCCTTTCTAATGTGAACATTAGCTGATGCACTTTTAACATCATGGAAAATCTCAAACTCATAAGCCTTTATTCTTCTGTCAAAAAATAAAACTACTTCTAGGTGCTACAGAAGTCAAAAAGAAAGGCTTGTAGGCAGAGAACTTCAAAAAGTCCTCAGCCGATTCCTATTTCAGCTGCCTCAGTACCAGATTTCAATAGAACACATGAATCAGGACAACTTGACATTAACATCAGTCCAATAGAGATGTCAAAAGGATAGGGTGCAATTAGGAGCAGAAAAATAACAAAGTGATGGAATATCATCAAATCACAGCAGAGAGTGTAATAGGGCTTGACGCCAGCCACCTAATGAAGCTGATTGAACTATTCAATGCTTTTATTTCGGGAATGAAGGGGTGGGGGTGGGGGGATGGACCTTCTTGGGCAGTGGAAAGATAGAATGCCCTCAAAGGAGTTCTCTTCAAACTGCTGAGTGGAACAATACCAATGCATTCTGCTGTCAGCCAGGGCTTGTGCTGTGCACCCCCAGGCCAAGCATGGGGGGCGGGGGGGACAGGCCGGAAGGTTGGATGTTTACATCCAGATCTGGGAGATAATAGTCAGTCAGTTCTTCATTATCTATCACAGTGGAAGGCCCCAGAGACAATAGAAATGTCTCTCCCCTTGTCTCAAATTCTTTTTTCTCTGTTCCTGATGTTCTGTCTGGATAAAGACAGAATTCCCAGGTTGCAAGATAAAGGCAGATACTGGCATGGAAATTGTCTTGCATTCTTTCCAAAGGAGAAAAAAAAAATAATGAGAAAGCCTTGGTACGGGGTAGATCAACAAAAGTGTATTGGGATCAGTTCTCACCCAGAAGTCTGAGAGTTGTTGGGTGGGCAAGTGATGAAGGCATGCTTTTTCTTTGATATTTTATTACGGAAATTTTCAAACCTATGGTCAAGTTGAGAGAATAATACAATGAGAGTTCACATACTCATCACTTAGAATCAGCAATTGTTTAATTGTTTAATGTTATCACATGTGATTTATTTAGATAGGTATCCAGTGTCTATGTTTTTCTGAACCACTTGAAAATGGGTTACAGGCATCATGATATCCCACCTCTAAATTCTTCAGTATGCATCTCAAGGGGAAAACAAAAGCACCTTCTTATCTAAACAATGGCCATTATCATACTTGATGAAATTAACAAACAAGAGAACATTAACATCAGATCATCTTCCCTATACAAATTTCATCGCTTGTTTTATTTTAAAAAGATCTTTTACAAGCTGGCCTTTGGAATCAACATCCAATCAAAGTTCTCACACTACATTTAGTGCTATCTCTTTAGTCTATTTTGACTCTAAAAAAAAAAAGCCTCTGCATTTTTTTAACTTGATGAAATTAACTTTCTTATGCATCTGGACCAGTTGTCTTATTGTTTCTCCCCGATGTTTTAACTTGTTTCTCTCCATTGTGTTTCCTATTAGCTGGCAAAGCTTTGATTAGATTCAGATTAAATATGTTGTACAGAATACTTTAGACATGAAGCTACGTATACTTCATATCATATCAGAAAACATATAAACCGAACCTTACTGCTGGTGACACTAGTTTGATCACTGCAGTGAGTCGTTAAGATCATTTCATTTAAAGTATATTTTTCACTTCATAAATAGCAAGTTATCTGTGGGCCTGTAGATAGAGCCTATGCATCTATTATACTCCAATGGAATATTATCCATTGATGACTGGTGCCTGAATCAATTATTTATTAGGAGCTGCAAAGGATGATTTCCTAATTTTATTGTTATTTCTACATTTATTGGATGATGAAATCAAAGAATGTAATAAAATCCAGGATCTCTACAATGTAGCATGAACAGTGTCCAAACCAGGGTTCCAAATTCGTTGATATAGAAAGAAACAGAACATGTAACCCATGCTTAAGAGAAAAGGAAGTCACAGAGGTCAACCCTGAGACCCTGCAATTAACAGATAAGCGCTGTAAAGCAGTTAATACAATTATGCTCAAGAACATATAGAAAAATATACTCATGATAGACAAATAGAAAATATCAGCAGAGAAATAGAAACTATTTTTAAAACCTATGAAAGAGAACCAAAAAAAAGAGAGAGAGAGAGAGAGAACAAATTTGGAGGAATAACAATTCCCAATTTCAGAACTCGCTACAATCATATGAATAGACATCTAGATAAATGGAACAAAATTGCGAGTCCAGAATTAAATCCCTATTTTTATGGTCAATTGATTTTCAACAAACATGCCAAGGCAATTGAATGAGTTAAAAACAGTCTTTTCAACAAATCCTGCTGAGACAACTGGATACCTATATGCAAAAAAACAAAAAACAAAAAACAAAAAACAAAAAACAAAAAACAAAAAACAAAACAAAAAAAAAACCCTACCTCAAAGAATACCCACAAGTTAATTCAATATGTATAATAGACCTAAATATAAGAGCTCAAACTCTTAGAAGGAAAATAGGAGTAAATATTCACGACCTAGAGTTAGGCAAAATTTCTTAGCTATGACACCAAAATGTCAAGCTATAAGAGAAAAAAAAATTAAGTTAGTCATAATCAAAATGGAAACTTTTGCACTTTAAAAGGTACTACTAAGAAAGAAAAGATAAGCTGCTGTTGGAGAAGGGAGAATATTTGCAAATTATATATCTGATAACAGACTTGTCTCCAGATGATATTAAGAACTTTTGCACCTCAGTGATAAAACGATAAATAAACCAATTTTAAAAATGTGCAAAAGATTGAATAGGTATTTTACCCAAAAAAGATACACGAATGGCCCGTAAGCACATGAAAAGATGCTCAGTATCGCTGGTTATTAGGGAAATGTGAATTGAAACCACAGTGAAACACCATTCTACATCCACAAGAATGGTTATAACACTAATACTTTTAAAATGCTAACAAGTGTTTGGGAGGATATTGAGTAACTGTAACCTTCAAATATTGTGAATGGGAACATAAAATGGTATAATCGCTTTGGAAAGTCATTCAACAGTCTCTTAAAATGTTAAAGATAAATGTACCATATAGTTCAGCAACTCTGCTCCTCCGTATCCACTCAAGAGAAATAAAGACACATGCGCTCAAAAAGCGGTGCTCATGAATGACCATAGCATTATTGTTCATACTAGCCCCAAAGTGAAAACAACCCAAATGTCCATCAACTTGACAATGGGTAAGTAAAAGGTGGTATATTCATAGGATTCGATTTTATTTAGTAATCAAAGGAAATGAAGTATTGATACACACACACATGAATGAGTCTCAAAAACATTATACTAAGCCAAAGAATCCAGACACAAAAGACCACAGAGTCTATGATTCCATTTAAAAGAAATGTCCAGAATATGAAAATAAATAAAGACAGTTAGTGTTACCTGGGAATGGCAGTGGGAACAGGGAGTGACTGCCAATGAGCACCAGGTTTCTTTTTGAGATGATGAAAATATTCTAAAAGTAGCTTATGGTGTGGCTTCTGGGTGGCTCAGTCAGTTAAGCATCTGACTTCGGCTCAGGTCATGAACTCACAGTTCATGGGTTCAAGCCCCGCATCAGGCTCTGCACTGACAGCTCAGAGCCTGGAGCCTCCTTGGGATTCTTTGTCTCCCTCTCTCTCTCTGTTCTTCCCCCGCTTGCCCTCTGTCCCTCTCTCTTCTCTCAAAAATAAATAAAAGATTAAGAATATTAAAAAAATATAATTAGTTTATGGTGACATGCACAATTTCATAAACTTATTAAAAATCGTTACCTTGTATAGTTAAAATGAATGAATGTTATTGTATATAAACTGCGCCTCAGTAAAGTTATTTGAAAAAGGACTAAATGTAAGCTCTAGAACTGAAAATACAATAAAAAAGTGATTAATGGTATGACAAAGAAGCAGTGAGCTTGGAGGTAGACCAATAGGAGCCAGACAATAGACCTGAACAATAAGAAAAGAAAAAGAAAAAAGAGGCTCCGTAGCCTGTGCGATAATATCAACAAGTATACTTGGAGTTCCAGAACTGGAAGAGAGACAAATGGGGGTAAATATTTGGGAAAAAAAAAAAAGACATAATTTTCTAAGTATGACAAGAGACACAAATTTAGATTAAAGAAGCTGAGCGAATCCCAGGCAGATAAGACGCATAAATACCAACAAAGCCATATCACACCCTAGATACATCCTGGTCAAAGTGCTGAAAACCAAATATAAACAGAAAAACTCGAAAACAACCAGACATGAAAGATATTTTATATGTAGGTAAACACTAGGAATGGCCAGTCTTCTCATTAGAACAAAGACCAGACACAGTGAAATGATTTCTTCAAGGTGCTGAGAGTGGAAGAGAAAATTCTATGCACGGCAAAAACGTCCTTCATTGATAAAGCAATGATAAGGATATTTGTGTGTAAATAGGCCTAAGAGAATTCATCATCAGGAGACCTGCACTAAAAATAATTGTAAAAGGCGGTTGTTCAGGGTAAAGTGAAATGCAGGAAAGATGCATTTTCAGGAAAAATAAAAAGCAATAGAAGTGATAAACATTTGAGTAAATATTAAAGACTATTTGTCCTCTAAATACCTTGAAAACACATGAGTTAGTTTAAAAACCATTAAGTTTAACTGTGGCATTTATAATATACATTTACATAATGAATTCGATAAACAGCAAAAAGGATGGTGATGGGGATAAGTGAGCTATACAGTTCCAAGGCTCTCACATTTGGCATAAAATAGTGCAATATTGACTCTATAAAACTGTGAAAAGTTAGAAATAGTTATTGTAATCTCTACTGTAATCACTAAAAATAATGCAAGGATGTATAGCTGTTTAAAAAGTTAATAGAAACTTTAAAGTTATAAAAAAACAAAGATCATTTAACCCCAAAGATAGCAAGACAGGAAAAAAAGCAAAAACAAAAAGTACATGGGAAATCAAAAACATAGTAAAATGGGGTGCCTGAGTGGCTCAGTTGGTTAAGCGTCCAACTTCAGCTCAAGTCATGATCTCACAGTTCATGGGTTTGAGCCCCATGTCAGGCTCTGTGTTGACAGCTCAGAGCCTGGAGCCTGCATTGGATTCTGTCTCTCTCTCTCTCTCTCTCTCTCTCTCTCTCCCCATCCCTCACTCATGCTCTGTCTCTCTGTGTCTCTCAAAAATGAATGAACATTTAAAAAAAAAATTCAAAATAGGGGTGCCTGGGTGGCTCAGTCGGTTGAGCATCTGACTCCAGCTCAGGTCACGATCTCTCAGTGGGTGGGTTCGAGCCCCATGTCAGGCTCTGTGCTGACAGCTCAGAGCCTGGAGCCTGCTTTGGATCCTGTGTCTCCCTCTCTCTCTGTCCCTCCCCTGCTCCTGCTCTGTCTCTCTGTCTCTCTCTCAAAAATAAATAAACATTAAAAAAAAATTTTTTTAAATAAAATATTTTTTAAAATAGTAAAATGGTAGCTATAAATCCAAATGTATCAGCCATTATATTAAATGTTAATTGAGGGGCTCCTGGGTGGCTCAGTTGGTTAAGTGTCTGACTCTTGATATCAGCTCAGGTCCTGATCTTGCAGTCTTGGCGCTGAGCATGGAACCTGCTTGAGATTCTCTCTCTCTCCTTCTCTCCCTCGGCCCCTTCCCGGCCCCTGCGTGTGCTCTCTCAAAACAAATAAACAAGTAAACATTTTTTAATGCTAATTGACTAAGCAATCCATTTAAGCAATCCAAAGGTTGACAGAATGGAAAAGCAGTCCCCCCCATCTGCTGTCTAGAACAGACACACTAAATATAAAGACACAGATAGGCTTAGTAAAAGGGCGGAAACATACACTCTGTAAACAAAGTGGGAGGAGCATATTAAAATAAAATAAATCAGACTTTAAAACAAAGAGTATTGTGGAAAGTAAAGGAGATATTTTAAAGTGATAAAAGGGCCAATTTGTCAGGAAGATGTAACAATCGTAAGTGTATGTGTCTAATAACAAAAATAAAATGAAAGTGAATTAAAATGACAGAATTTAAGGGAGAAATAGATGCATCAACAATCATGGATGAAGACCCATCTTCTTAAGCAATTGACAACTGAGCAAAAAATATCAGGAAAGACATAGATGATCTGGAAGTCACTGTCAGTCATGATGACTTAATTGACTTTTTTCCCGAAGCTTTTAATTTTATTTTGAAATAAAAAATTTATATAGTTAAGGTATACAGCACGATTTCATGTACATATACATAGTGAAATGATTAGTACATTCACACTCATTAACATATCTCCTCACATATCATTATTATTTTTGTGTGTACATGTGATGAGGGCACCAGAAATGGACTTAGCAAATTTCCAGCATTTGATGCAGTGATATTAACTGTAGCCATCATGCTATGCATTGGTCCTCTAGACCTATATAATTGCAACTTTGTGCCCTTTGGCTAACATCTCCCCCCACTTACGTCTGACAACCACCACTATATTCGCTGTTTCTACGTATTCAACATTGTAAAATTCCACAAAGAACAATACATGCAACCACTTCATACTAAACTTTATAAGTGAGTATGCACTTTCACCAAGACAGACCCCACGCTAGGCTATGAAGCTCTGCTACATTTTAAAATCTCTAACCATAACGGAATTGCGCGTCAGAAATCAATAACAATGAAACATCTTCAAAGAGGTCACGTATTTGGAAACTAACACATTTGAAATAACCAACTGTACCCATCAAAACTTGCCTTGAGAGTCTTTAAACCGGCTTACCAATGATCTTAATCTCATCTTCTACTTACCTGCCAACGAGTTCGACTCAAATGTCACCCTCTGCTGAAGATTTGTCTGACATACCTCCAGCTTTTGGGCCTTATTCTAAAAAAAAAAAAAATGTGAATTCCTTCATCTGGTATTCTCTTAGATAACTTTATCTCCTTTATGGTACATATCACTCTGTGTCTTATTTACTTATGTATTTTTCCATCCCAGTGGAGGGTGCATTTCATGTATTTTTTTTTTTTTTTTCATGTTTCGGTGCATAGTAGGCCCTTGATAAATGTTTGTTTAAAAGAAAGGTAAGAAGGAACAAAGAAGGAAGGAAGAAGGGAAGATGGGAAAAAAGGGAGGGAGCGAGGAAAGAAGAAAGAAATAAACATGTTTTACTTCAAATAATTCAGGGCTTTTTAACTATAATCATATAATTCTAAGCCCCAGAAACAAATGTTTTTTATATTTTTCCTTCCTAATTTAGAAAGTGATTTGAGATATATTTTTTTAATTTTTTTTAATGTTTATTTATTTTTGAGGGAAACAGAGACAGAATGCTAATGGGTTATGGGCAGAGGGAGAGGGAGACACAGAATCCGAAGCAGGCCCCAGGCTCCGAGCTGTCAGCACAGAGCCCGACGTGGGGCTCGAACTCAGGAGCTGTGAGATCATGACCTGGGACGAAGTTGGACACCCAACTGACTGAGCCACCCAGGCACCCCTGGGATATATTTTTTAATAGTGAAAAACATTCTCCTTGATATGAAAAGGGTAGGACCTAAAGAAAATATAACAGAACCAGCTTTTAAAATATGTTTTTGCACGCGTACCTTATGCATATAGCACCTACATGGTTTCACAGCCAACATTGCAACAAAGTAATTTTCAGGGCATCTGAGTATCGGCTACCCATACCGATTTCCATTATTAGAGGATTAGCTGGAACATATAACAATTTATTTCTCCAAATCTGGATATAACTTCTTGGAACGCAAAACAAAACAAAACGATTGCAGTCTATCAAGAGTCTGGTGGAGGCCAGGGAAACCTAGAACAAGAGAACTGATTTCACGTTAAATATAATCTCATTGACTTAAATGTTGAGAGGAGCTGGTTTTGCTGAGATTTTATCCTTACGAAGTCTGAACTGGGAGGGCTACGTTCTTCTGAGACATTTGTCCATTACTAATTCTCTGAGTTCTAAAGGCCAGTCTCCGTGTATATGCAGTTACTGCTACAATTCTTTAAAAACAACTTTGTGGGCTTGGTTTAGGAGGAATTACACTTAAATCTCTAATCAAGGTGACAGTGTTATTGATTATTTAATAATTAGATTTTATTTATTTCCATCCTTGAGAGGGCACTTGTAGACTTGGTTGAAAACAGTCGTTTGTGCCCTAAAATCTACTGAAACTTGGTTATCAGTTCTGTTGACAGAAAACCTTTACCCACGCGCGCGCACGCACACACACACACACACACACACACACACACACACACCATTTCTTTCAACAAATATTTGTAGACAATACTGAGCCAGGCACAGGTGTTCTAACTCGGAACTCAGACCCTGACTTAGGAAGTGGTAAAAGGGAACAGGGGTAAATAAACATGATGACAACATAATGTGCTAAGGGCTATGATACAGGAACTTCTGAGTATTAACACAGCGAAGAAAAGGTTTCTGGGGAAAATAGCATCTAAATTGCAACCTCTATACAGCAGGAATAATCCATCCAACAGCAATAATTCTCTTGTAAATTCTCTCTTATCCAACCTCCAACATCCCCTGCACCTCTGACTTTTGGCCAATGACTGTATTTCATAGTCACAGAGAAAAGAGAAACAAATAGCTATCACCTCTCATCCCCAATTCCATCAATCGACCTGCATCAGCAGCCACAGAGCCCCCCTAAACACGTGCGCTGGAATCTAATCCCTCACACCTTCTCGAGGACCTTCCTCCCTTCCTCTCCTGCAACATCAACCAAATCACCTATAGCAGGTCAGGTCGTTCTCCAGAACCATCAATCGTGTCTTAATAATAACCATCTTTTAACACGCTATCCACCTCGTTCCACATCTCCCTTTAGACCGTTAGGTATCATCACCCCGTTTTTCTTTTCCTTTCCTAGCAAGGTTCCCCCAAAGGATTAACCGTCCCACGGCCTTCTCTTCCTTACCTCCCATTCTGCTCTCCATCCATTTTAATTGGCCCTTTGTCTCCACCACAGAAAGGAAACAGCTCTTACCAACACCACAGGTAACTGGCATCTCCCCAGAACCACACCTGCCGGAATTCTTGGAATTCCGACCACGTACCGCTTCTCTAGGCTTTCCTGGCACTCCATTCCTCCACTTTCCTCCTCCTCCCCAGACACTCCATTTCATTCTCCTTTGTACCATCTCCCTAAACGTAGGAGTATCTGTGGTGCATCTGTTGCCTCTTTTATGTACAAATCTGCGTTCTGGCTTTGAGTGACCTCATTAAGTCCTGTGGCTTTAAATGCCATCTATAGGATAGTGATGACTGTGTCATATCCAGACAGCCCCACTGCGTGCTAGACACGTGTATCCAATCTCCCGTTCCTTTTGAACACATTTTATTTATTTATTTATTTTGAGTGAAAGAGAGGGCGAGAGAGAGAGAGAGAGAGAGAGAGAGAGAAACAGAGAGGGGAATCCAAGCGGGATCCACACTCTCAGCGCAGAGCCCGATGTGGGGCTCCAACTCACAAAGCCTGAGATCATGACCAGAGCCAAAGTCAAGAGTCAGGCGCTTAACCAACCGACTGAGCCACCCGGGGGCCCCAACCTCCCGTTTCACGTGTCCACTTGGCTAGTCACTGACCCTTGCGACTTGTGAGCAGATGCCTCCACTGTTATTACTGCCGCACTGGGACGAACACCATAGTACGTGTGTCCTCTGGGCCCTTGTGAGAGCTTCTCTGGGATGTCAGTTCAAGAGCGCGATGGCTGGGTCATGCATTTTGGGTAAATATCATTTAAGTAGCGCCCCTCGTTCTCCCGAATGCCTATATGGGCACCAGCACCCCATGACAAGTGTTTTGTTTTTCATCCCACTGGTGCCTAGCCACCTGGGCCGTACCTCAACTTAATCAAGTCAGAATTTCTGGAGGTGGAACCGAGGTGCGGGTAGTATTTAAAGCTCTCTACGGGGTTCCAATACGCATATAAGTTTGAGAACCACTGCTCTAGTGATACACCCTCCCCAACACTCAGCTCTTCCCAGCTAATTTTGCCAATATAAGAGGTGTTAAGCGCGGCCTCCCTGCAATTTTAATCTGCATTTCATTTGTAGGTACTGTTGTTATTTTCTACCTAATCAACCAGTTTTCCCAATAAGAATTATCTTCTAAACCATTTGACCTTTCTCCATTGACTTATGGTCCTATAGATTACCAAGTTCTTTGACACTGGAATCTAGTAAAATCCATTTACTTCACAACTGAACACATAATTCAAAAAAAAAAAATTAGACCAGTTGTGTCTGTCATAATTGTTAAAATATTGAGCACACATAGCATCTACTTTTTGTGCATATATTGTGTATACACACACACACACACACACACACATAGTTTTCTGGTGGACATTGTAGCATTATGGGGGACCTTTGATTTTAGAAATGGTAGAGTCTAATATTTGAGAGCTCAGGTTTTGATGTCAGACGGACCTGAATTTGAACTCTGGCTTTGCATTTACCAGCTCCGTGACCTTGGGCAAGTGCCTCCGTCTCTGTCTGAACCTCGGCCCCTTGCTGGTAGTATGAAGATACTTTGACCACATACACTTGTTGTGACGAGTGAATAAGAAAAGGGAGCTAAATCTGGAAACACAGTGCCGGACACATTACCGACGCTCCGCAAAGGTGATGGGTTTTGTCACTGCTATTCTTTGTGATGTCGCACCCACTTGCCACGTTAAGCGTTGCATGACTCTGGAGTTTGGAGTATTGTTCCTTCAGTTGTTGGAACAGCTTGAACCTCTCCTTTTGGGTGAAAATTAAGGTACGCATATTTTGCAGGTATGTCTGCAACTCATTTTGGCTGACAGCTTGACATTCCATTCAAGTGACAATAAAAGCAGAGTCTCGTATTCTTTTTTTTTAACGTTTATTTATTTTGAGAGGGAGAGAGAAAGAGAGAGAGTGCGAGCAGGGGAGGGGCAGGGAGAGAAGGCGGGGGGAGAGAATTCCAAGCAGGCTCCTTGCTGTCAGCACTGAGCTGTATGCAGGGCTCAGTCTCAGGAACCCTGAGATCATGACCTGAGCCGAAATCAAGAGTCAGAGGCTTAAGGAACTGAGCCCCCCAGGTGTCCCAGCATAGTCCTACCTTCTTACAACAGAGTGATAACTTGCACTATGCATGCCTCTGATCTACAAACAGGTTACTTTTGGAAAACAAGAGTGCCGATGCTTGGACCTCGTTAGAACATTTGCTCATTATATGGACCTGTTCAACAAACGTCACCAGGTAGCTGGAAGTTCTTGATGGTTGTGAGACACCATCCAAGGCAGTGGTTTTCCAAACCTAGACAGCCAACATGTAGAGTCAACTGCTGCTGTGTGGTCCGGGTCTTCTCATTACCCAAGAAGCCAGAAATCCAATTTTTAAATAGTTTTTCAGAGTTAAATAGTTATATAAACCAAATGAAACTTCTACTGGTCAGTTTAGGTGCATAGACCATTAGTTTTCAACCTCTGCTTTGCTCCCTAGATTTACCCCAACACCACCTGCTTACCAGGAATAATTACAACCGAGTTGTGTAATTTTAGTTCCTATCACATCTTATCACATCTTAATGTTATGTGCTGGGCTGGGCTCCATGTTTCTCAGTGTTCTACCCATTTTTTAAATTATTGTACCTCCCACAATGTATTATAGTGTCTATCTTATGAGTTGTCTTCCACTAATCAGAGAGTTCTTTAAAGGCGAGGACTGCATCTAAATCTCAACACCTCGTGTGGGGCTTGACACGTTAGGCACTTAAAAAATTCTTGCAGAATGAATGAATGATTAAATCCATAAACACCCGTGGTGTCCTTTCAGGAACTACTTGAGAAACGTCCCTTTGCAAAACACGTCAACCCCTTCCGCGGAACAGTCATCAAAGAAACTAACAATTTTGTTTCTTGAATATATATTAAGTTCACACAGAAGGTCACGTGAAGAAGTCACATAAAAATTCCCATAGGTTTGACTTGCAGAAACAAAATTCTCCTCTTCAGGTGAAGTTAAATGCTTTCCCGTTTCTCCAACACCAATCGCAAAATCTTTTTTTTCCTTGGCTGCCAGTAAGCTCAGAGGTATATTTAGCACAAGATTGTAATAATTAACTCATTGCCGAAACTAGATCTTTCCTTCTCCTTCTTTTTTCTCCAACATTTTCCGTTTTATTTTAATTGTCCTGTGCTATGCTTGTTAGTTGTGTCACTCAAGTAAAATATTTTATGAAACAGGCAACATAGAAATCATTAGAAAACAATTATGGAGTAAAATATACAGCAATTTGCTTTAGGACAAATACACTCCAGAGGCTTCATCCATTTGGCAATTAGCATCCAGCAGGTTTTAGCACCCATTTGCCACCTGTTCAATAGTCTTAACTTTGTACTCTGGAACACTGCGTGGCATTAGTGTTGCAACGAAGGGCTTGGTTTCTGTTATAACAGTGAGCTGGGTGCTTGGGAATGGGGGGCAGATGAGAAGAGTAGAGTGTGAGGACCCTGCCTTCATGGAGGTTGTCCTCTCGTTGAGGAAAATAGGACGTCAACACAAAGCAATGAAGAAGGAATCGTGGTTGGTATGTTAATTTCTGAGGTTTGCTATAGCAAAGCACCACAGACTGGGTGACTTAAAACCATAGAAATGGATTCTCTCTCTTTTCTGGAGGCCAGAAGTCCAAAATGAAGATGCCCCTAGAGCCATGCTCTCTCTGAACGTTCTAGGGAAGAACCTATTCGATGCCTTAGCTTCTGGTGTCTCCAGTAATCCTTGCTGTTCTGTGGTGTATGGCCTCATTACTCCAATCTCTGCCTCCAACGTCATGTGGAGATTTCCCTGTGTCTCTGAGTGTGTCTGCCTATCTCTGTGCCCCTTGTCCTCTTGTTATAAGGACACCGGTCATAAGACGAAGGGCCCTCCCTACTCCAGAGTGACCTCATCTTAACATATATGTATATATAATGATGTCCGCAAAGACTCTACTCCAAATAAGGCCACATTCATGGGTGCTGGGGGTGAGAACTTCAACACATCTTTTTTTTTTTTTTTTTTTTTTTGAGAGACAGAATTCAACCACGAGGTTGCCAAAGAACAGGTGCCAAAAAGTATAGAAGAGACAACCGGAAAGAAGAGGAGGGCCTGGCCTTGGTGGAGAGCCTGTCCAACTGGTTTGCACATCAACGGAGCTGGAGGGCACACCCTACCGCTGACAGCTCTGGAAGCTTTGTGTTGTCCGTGTGTCTTTCGTTCACTAAGGCCCTTCCTTCATCGTCCTGCTCGCTCTCCCGGCCTCGTCCTTCGTTACAAACCGGCCCTCCCAGATATCATTCTCATTCCGGCCGTTGGCATTCTTGGTATGCTCCGCATGTTGGGTTTTTATCAGTTTTGTGTGATGAGAAATTCCTAAGTCACTTTCTACAAGATGGCCTTCCTTTACTGTGCTCTTATCTCTTATTGCTATCACGAGCTTGTGTGACAGACTGTGCCAGCCTTAAGTTCACAGGGTTCTCTGAAATAAAGAGAAAATATACACACCTGATTTTCTTGTTGTTGCTGCTAACAGTACATGTGCAAATATAACAGAGACCATCAAATTATACTCCCAGCTCTCAGCTTCCCTGCTCTTTACATGGATTTGAAACAAGACTTGGTCTATCTCCTTTTCCTAATGGAATTTTTTAAAAGTCGTCTTTGCTAGATTTTCTTTAGAGATAAAATGCTCCCTTTCTTTCTATAAGGTCTTATCATAATCATCTCCATTCTCTTGGCTGGTCAGGTAGAAGAACTTTAAAATGTGCTTCATTTCTTCCCATGCCACGTCTGATGAACAACCTAGATTTGGAAATCCTCTCGCTTTCCTCCCTCAGATGAAAATAACAAAGCTACAGCATGATTAAGTGATCGCTACAGCGGGCATTTTCGCTCATTTTACTTGCAAGAACCTCGTAGAGTATTTTGCTAGACATAATCACAGCTATCGTCAATTACCATTTTATTGGGTGTTAGTTGCATGGTGTTTTGCTAGGCAATAATTGAACAAATTATGACGAGTGGCATTTTTTTCATAAAATACCAGTAATGCGAAGTCACAGGTTTACGACCCGAAGTATATTTTGAGACTCACAAAGCAGGAAGGATACTTACCTCAGTAAATGGAAGCCTGTAGTTTTAATGTGCAGGACTCAGTAATTCTGGTTCCTACATTTAAGTCTTTGGTTCCACCTTGAATTGTTAATACATGTGGCCAGGTCTTTGTCCCCTTACCCGTGAATGGTCTTCACAAATGCCTGCAGACCTTCTTTATTCCCGTCAACACTACTCCCGAGTAGTATTGAAGCAACACCACGTTGTGTGTTTGCAATGATCGATAGTTCACCAGGGTTCGACCTCCCTTATTCACATGGCTCAATGCTGAGGCGTAAGGTGGCTCATCCTGTGGAACGCTGGTCATGAGAACCAAACACCGAGTTCTACCCGGATTTGGGGGATTTAAGCCTAGGACCCATCCCACTGCTCAGCTTTGCTCTCTCGTCGGCTGGCATCCTATTTCGACCCAACTCAGATATCTTCCCAAGGTGCCTATGAGTTCTCATGTCACATCAGATCCTTGGCATTACAGGCCTTCATCATATTTCCTCTCAAAACATTTACATCTGCCACCATGCTTCAGCACTGGAAAGTCCCATCCCTTCACTACTGCCCCCAAACGCTACCCAGATAAGTGCTCTTGTTCCTCACGCTTCCCAATTCCCATCTTGCCATTCTTCCAGGCCTTTCCGAACCTTAGTCTTCTGCGATACTGTCCATGACAACTGTGGGCCAGACTGACATCTCCTCTCAGAATTTATGTTCCCTTAGCATTTATGTTTTATGCCAGACTAGTGAGCACTGCTGTCTATTTCCTTAGCATTTAAATGTTGGCTATGCCTGTTCATTTTATTCTGCGAACCAGATTATAATACCTTTGCAGTAAGGATCTTATCATAGATTTCCCTTTTGCACATTTAAATACATACTTTGATGACTGATAATTGGTATTTCTTAATATCCTAAACTTCTGGCTCCAAATTGTAAGTGTATACCATATAAGAGCAAAACATTGAACTGCAAACCCATATTCTGGTAATGATTCTAAATTAATATTAACATGCTGCTCTCCAAAATTCTGATTAAGGTAACCTTTTGAAAAATATTAAATGTTAGGATGTTTTTGATTCTATGTTCTAAATGACACTTAAGAAAAAGAAAAATCATAGTACCTTTCAGGATACTTTTTTGACAATTTTACATAGCAGAGAGTTGTTGTCTTAGCCTTTTCTGCCTTCTCTGACTGCACATTTCTATAATCAGTAATCTTTACAAGACTATATTTACACTTAGTCCAGAAAACTTTAGGTTCCACACATTTTCTGTGCTCTTCGTACCTTGTTTATCAGGCTCTCCCATTTGGGATTGCACCATTCTATTGAGGCAAGAAACCGAGACCTCTATTTGGTTGATGCATTTGAGGAGTCATGAGGAAAATGCTTTTAAGTAGAGTGACCTTAACTAGATGGAAGTTCTTTGGGCACCAAAGGGAAAAAAAAAAAGTTAATTCCTACCCAAAGCTTCATTAAACGGATGCTTTGTAAGAAAGGCTAATAAAAGTATGGTGACCCCATTAGGTTCGGGGGAACTCTATGCCTCAGACAGAACTGTTGGTCCTGCATTATCAGTAAAGCATCTTAGATGCCCAGTTAAATGGGACTCTTTTCTCGGGATCTCACTGATGCTTTAGGGATTTCAGGACATTAGCCAATGGCTGACTAGCTTTATGGGATTTATGCACCAGTGCAGCCACAAAATCAAGTTTCATCCCCTGAATGTGCGGAAGGTCCCTAATAAATTAAAGTTTCCTCCTTCCCCCCTGCTCCTACAGTCTTGAGGATTTCAGTCTCCAGATAATAACATTTAGAAAACCACACTGTGATGATTCACTTGCAAAGAGACAAAGCCATGGTGGCGTATTGTAATGCGTCTCAGAAAGCTTCCTTTAAAATTCACTTGATCGCTTTTCTTTACTCTCTAGTTGAAGTCTGGTTTGTATAGTGGCACACGTTGATCAATTACTTTGGTGAACGCCCATCCAGCTGTCACAATTTCTTTTTGGAAAGTTCCTTTTGACTTTTCCCGGTTCATTTCACCACCGGACGCTCTACCCGCGTGTCTCCTAGGTACATAAGCACAAGGGGGTTGTGACTTTCAAAAGCATCTCTGCAGGCTGAGATCATTCCTATGTCCCCCTGCAACAACACATGATGTCGGAATGGCGCAGTGAGTATATTTACCAAGTAAACCTCCCAACCATGCACTATAAGTTTATTTGCATTTTTGCGATACACATCCCACAGGCTGACTCCCACCTCCATGTAGATCTACCTGACCTCCTTATACTAACAGCTAGATAGATGAGTTTGAGGAAAATACTGCATCTTACTTATATTACCTTGAAGGAAGCTCAACATGTGATGCTTCCATTTCGGATTTATATTTCCAACACCTGTATGACACAGGAACCAATTTTTAATGTCAACAAACCATGGCATGTAAGATTCTAATTTTTAACTTACGCTGGAAGTGTACTCATTTCGTACGTGGTATCATCAAGATAGCCTTTCGTTAAAAAAGCCCAAATACTTACGTGCCTAAGGATTACAAAGTTTAAACATCGAGGTGCACATACACTTAGATATAAAATATCACATATAATGAAGGGCTAATGTGGGCATGATACCTGACTCAACAAAGGGCTTATACAAAGACAAGGCAAGAGGAGCCTTTTTAGAAGACATCTTTATTATGGTTAAAAAGAAAAGGGAGGAGGGAGCTAACCCCATCCCGAGATTCCTGCCGTGTGCAGGAAATCAAAAGAAATAAAATGAACACCATTGAACCACGGCTCCACAAACACTCGTCAGGGTAGGTATCTTCAAATATTTGAAAGACTGTCATGTGAAACAGGAGTTAATTAGATTTACTCTGTTAACTCCACAGGACAGCACAAAGAACAATAAAAAGAAGTTGGAGGGGAGGCTAATTTTGTGCCTCAATACTGGGAACCCTTGAACATTTAGAAGTCTCTATAAATCGGTTGGGCCAGACCACTTAGCCAAGTAGGAAACTCCCCGTGTCTAGAAGCATTAAAACAGAGTCAAGATGACCTCTATCCAGAATAATATAGATGGAATCCTTGCTCTAGTGCAAAGACTTGCTTTGTGTGGCCGCATAAATTCATTCTGATATCAATATTAAGTGATTTCCTTTTCTTGCTTGATGAGAAGGTATAATCTCTTCCAAATCGGCTTGTTTATTTTTCAAATTCTCTGATGGTTAAAAAAGAATTTTATTCTTTTTTCCTGCTGTCTTGTGTATTCCCTCAAATAGGAAAAAAAAAAAAAAAGAATTTCAGAAGAGCTCTTCAGTATTTTCTGTGATATGATTACCTCAGGCAGTGTTACAAGTGTAATTAAAATTCTGTTTGCATTCCTTGAAATATAGATAAGCATCTCAGAGCGTGAGCATTCTGAAACATCAGAATCGGGTAGTTATCCAATCGAGGATGGTAACAATCTGAGTTATTCTGGATCCTCGATTTTGAGACTAAGACTAATTCCCGTAATCATTGTTATACTTTAGGCTATAAGGTTACGCATGTTCTAGAACAAGTTTGTGGGCTGGCAGACAAAAAAAAAAAAAAATAAGCTGAGGAGACCGTGGTAAGGATTTAGCTATTTACTCTGTGTAGATGCTTGTTCTAACAAAGCAATCTGGATTTTATTTTCAAGTAAACATTACAAATGTGTGTTCCAAAGCCAGGCAGAGACCCACTTCCATATCAATTGAGTAAAACAGAGCTGAGAGCTGTAAAAAAAAAAAAAAAAAAAAAAAAAAAAAGAAGCCTATCGCTGACTTCCAAGAGTCAGTAAGAATAATAACTCACATTATCAGAAAGGGCAGTACAAAATTACTGGTGCAAAGAACAAGTAAAGACTTCTTGCTTTTTCCTCTTTGGCTTTCTTGCTACCAATTTAAGATCAAGATCTTAGAAGGAATTACATTCCATCTTAGGTAGAACTGACAGAAACACATTTTCAATTACCAGCAGGTGACAATAGAACAACAATGTCAGTGGTTTTTTAAACAAGGTTGTTTCTTGCTTTACAAAGGTGACTATTTATAAATGACGGAACAAGATCTCTAACAAATAATATTACTCTTTTCAAAAAAATATAAATGCTATATCTCTGGATACTGGTCCGTTTAATTTACACTTTTCTGGTTTCCTAGGGGTCCAAAGAGAAAAAAGAAAGAGCACTGTAACAGAGTTATTTGACCTAAGAAATATTAAATGCTAAATATAACCCAGGGATGCCTATTATAATAAACATAGTTATTACTCATTTCCATTTAAGGAAAGCAGAACTCATGATTCCATCTTATTGTTGCTCTTGTCTTTCAATGAGCATACTTCTTAGGACACATTTAAACACATGCTACATACAGATGAATGAATCAATCAATACAAGGATGAATGGAATGCCTACAAGTCAATGATGCCGGTCCTATGAGGCAGTCTTACAGCCAAACTCTATAGTCTTATTTCTGTGTCATTTACCTGTGGCGCCCCAATAATACCAGAGCTAGATTTTAGTGACTCAAAGAAAAAAAAGTCACTCTATCTCAAGTTATCCCACATATTGAACTTGCACTCGTATTAGAATTAACTCTTGTTTTCTTTGTAGACTTGGATTTTCGATCACGTTATTTTTAAGTTAAAAGCAGCTTCACCAGAAAAGGGATTTCAAAGGGCTTCACGTTATCCGTCTAAAAGATACAAAAATCACTTTCTGCTCTTGAATTTTGCTTGGAATATTTTTCCTAACAGCTCCCAATTGTTTGGAGCATTTTAAGACATGAGTTAATGTTCACATAGTTAACTTACATTATCTCCCATCTCAGTTGAAGGTTTTAACGATGCCAAATTACCTCACCACCTTTTCCCTCCCGTGATTCCATTAACCTTAGGATTTCAAAGCAATCTAATTTTGGATAAATTGCTTTCCTGTGTTTTGGCTGCTAGCTTTTGACAAATGTGTTTTAAGTTTCACTCAAAGGCTAATTTTTTCTTATTTTAACCACAGAATGCTTTACAAATTATGCTAGCAAGATGTCTTTTATTTCTCAAGTTTTAGTTACTCAGAAATTATAATTTTCTAAAGCTAAAAAAAGCTTGAAAACTTGATACTGAGCTAAATATCGTCGAGACTAGATTAAATTGTTAAGAATTTATTATTAGGAAAACTTGTTTTGAGCTCTTTTCTAGCTGTTAATACTCTGTAAGTACTGGCACCCTCAAAACCATCTTGCTTATTAGTGAGAATGGCCAAAATTTAGAAGCATTTGTATTTTTTGCTGTGGGAATACAAAGTTAGCTGACTCTCATTCCAGAAGTTCATACATACACACACACGGGTAAGAAAGGAGAATGGTTGGATTCCCTTCCCTTCCCTTCCCTTCCCTTCCCTTCCCTTCCCTTTCCTTCTCTTCCTTTCCCTTCCCTTCCTTTCCTTTTTCTCTTCACTCTCTCTCTTCTTCTACCTTTCTAAATAGCCATTTAAGTTTCTCACAGAAGAAACTATCAATTAAGAAATTTCTATGACAAGCCATGACATTGTATTAGACATTGTGATGGAATAAAAGCAACGAAGCATAGGACATTTGCTTACCATAACCATTCATTGAAGGAAATAGACGTGTCCTCTCCCAACTAAAATAATGTCATGGATCAAATGTGAAGCGTAGTCATAATAACATCATAACAGCTAACTAACCTTGAGCACTTTCTGTTGGACTGACACTGGACAAAGAACCTCACAGAAGCTATCTCATTTAGTCCTCACCACAATGAAAGGGCTACTGCTATTCCCATCTTACAGATGAGAAAACAGAGTCTGAGAGGTCAGATTGTTTGCCCACATACAGTAAATGCTCAGCTATGATTCAAATCTAAGTCTGACTCCAAAGCTCATGTTTCCGTATGTTTTGTTAATGCTGCATTTCAGAATATTCTAATTTTTTTTAACATTTGTTTATTTTTGAGAGACAGAGAGAGACCAAGCATGAGCACAGCAGGGGCCGAGAGAGGGAGACACAGAATCCGAAGCAGGCTCCAGGCTCCGAGCTGTCAGCACACAGCCCGACGCGGTTCCTCGAACCCACAAACCGTGAGATCATGACCTGAGCTGAAGTAGGGCGCTTAACCGACTGAGCCACCCAGATGCCCTCAGAATATTCTAAATGCAGGGTTTCAAAGATGGGAGAGATCATTTTCGGGGACAAACTCACAGAGAAACTGGTATTTGTGTTGAGAAATGAAGGGCAAGCTGAATGATGTCAAGCATGGATACTGGGCGATCTACGTCAGACAGTGGAAACAGAGCGACGAAAGCATGAGGTTAGGAGCATAAAGATGTTTGGGGACAAAAGCCTCGTCCGGTCTGGCTAGAGTGTGGTAGGTTGGAAAAGTTGAATGGGACAAAATGAAAGACACTGGGCAGTTTTTAATACGTAATTTGTGTTCATTTATTAGGAGTTTGTGAAGTTAGAGGTAAGACATGAGAAATAATTTAAAAGAACTTAGCCCTACATAACTGGAGTTTAGAGAAATCTCAAATTATCATCTGAGGCCAATTATGTTTTTCATGTTCTTTGTTTTTCTCCTCAAGTGAACAGCCATGACTGTAAGGAGAGCTCTCCAAAGTAATTTGTATTTCTTTGGTAAGAGAATATAAAAATTTTAAATGCTCCAACAAATCAATTAATTCTTCATTGTGTGCTCTTTTAATATTAAAAATAATTTTAATTATTAAAATTAAAAATAATTAATATTAAAAATATATTTAACATACGCCGAAATATTACACCAGAGTGAAGGATGGATTGTGTGTTCGTACAATGTCATTATTTATAATTCTCTGGAAAGAATTTGTCCATTTTCACTTAATATCATGCTTTGTTATCTACTTCAAAAGGCCCACATAAATATTAGGGCTATTATAGATAAAAAGAGCATTTTATTCATGGCAAGACTAAGGCCAATTCTTATTGACTGCATGGACCTCTTGAATATCCAAATCCATTTGGAACTATCTCATTGTTTTGTTTTTGCCTTCACGAAGATAGATTTTTTTTTTTAAGTGTCAAAGTTGTTATCCTCAGTCCGAACATTGGAAATATCAAAATGGTTTTGTGTACATTTTTTTCTCTTTGGGTTATTGGTGATTATTTTAAAACGCTTAATTAAACCTTTACCAATTCTGGGAATACATTTGCTCCTAAAATGAAAAAGCCTGATTTGTTTTTTGGACACTCTGCTCCTCTTTTCTCATCTTGAAATACTTAAAAATTATTTTTTTGCAAGGACAGAACTTGTTTCCCTACCGCTGAGTCAGGGACAGATTTTAGATCTAAGTCTTTTGATCAGAAAGGAAGAGTTACAGAAGCTCAATCATGTGTGAAAGCGTCTAATGGAATTCAAATATCGATGGAACTTGCTAGTGCCTGAAGGGCAAAATTTGTATAATTTGCATGGCGAGTGCAGGGTTAATAAACAAAAAGGGAAGAAAACAGAGAAGCAGCTTTCAGAGAAGCATGAAGAGTTTTGCTGAGCCTCTCTGAAATGGGAGTCGATCAAGCAATTAATATAGTTAAAAACACAAAAGCATGGTTGGATCTTAATCTACCTAAGGAAAGCGATCCGACCCAAATACGTAAAATTGATAGACTAAGACGACTTTCCAGTGAGGTGGAAAAGTCTCATAAAAACTCAGAAATGGAATACAAGGAACAAGGTCATTTGGCTCATCCTGTCTGTCAGCACTGAATTATTTCATAGCGATTAAACTCAGTTCAGTTGACCAGGGAGGGAGTTCATTTATACTAATGAATCCACGTTGAAACTCTGACTTGAGCAATAAACTTTGTTGTTGTTGTTGCTGTTTTTCCTTCCTATCCCAGTCCCGACTCCCAACCACACCCAAGTAAACATTTTTTATTATAGGAGTGACAGCCTCAATATTAAAGATTGGAAAGACCACTCGGTATGAAGGATTCTAAAGACTGTTTTTCTTTTTTTATGAGCTACAGTTACTGAAAATAGAACATGGTGTTGTGTTGTGATTCCAATGAGATAACACCAGTCTTACTTTTGTCCCTCGTCCTGGGCTGTGCTAGGCTATAAGCTTTGGGAGTCTAGGGACAAGGTCTGCATTAGCTTACCCTTGTATCACCACTGTCCAGCACATTGCTTCTATGGAGTCAGTGCTCAATTAATATTTATTGAAAAGAATTAAAAAAATTGAATGCAGAAGGTGCATCTCTTCTTGCCAAATTGGGTGGGCATGCTATGTAAAGCCAGGGAATAACTGTCTTCCCTGAGGATCACGTTTCCTGAAAAGTTTGAGAGGAAAGTTAAGTAATTTCACGAAGTTAATTAAAGTAGATCTAAATATTAAAACTAATTCGGATATTTATGGAAAGAATGCAAAATTTGCACGAACTCTTAAGATGAAAACTTGAGACTTCAAAGCAATTTCACCAGGGGTGCTGCTTCCAGCACCGCCCCCAGATCTGTCCCCCCGACCGGGAGAGGACTCCAGGGGGACATATGTGAATCACAGAGTAGAGCAGTAAAGAAGACCCAAGGAAGATGGATCATCGGGACATCGTTGGAGAATTCGACAGACATTTCAGAGAGCAGATGTTCTTGCTTATTTGAGGCCCTGGCACGGCTCACACCTGTACATGGGAGTTTTAAAAGGCCCCAGATTCGGTGATTTGGGAGATTGGATAGCAGGGAGAGACTCCTTTTCTGTCTCCCCTGCTGGGTTCTCCAGTTGGGGCCTGTAAAACCAGACTCACAAAGGACAGATGAATATGAGACAAACAAAAGCTTACTAACACATGTGGCACATGTCACATGGGAGAAACTTCATAGTGACTAACTCAAAGGCACGGCTAGAACTTACGATGATATAGTGCTTTAGCAAAGAACAATAAATCTGTAGAGAAGTGACAAGACAAAAGAAAAGGGTCTTAGACTTCCCACGGTGGCACACTGTGGAAAGGTAAACAGATGGGGGAAACTAACCGAGCAAGGTTTTCTACGTACGTCCATTTTGGTGCCAACTTCCTTCCCCTGCCACCCCCCCCGCCCCCCGCAAGGCCACTAAAACTACCCCGGGAGGGGAGATTTACATTTTTCAGAAATTTCTAATTTTTCAGAAATTTCTGCTGTTAGTCAGATAAGAGAGTCCAGGGAAGGTGTCTTTCTGTATCTATTGATTCTCATTTGCCTCCGGCTCTAGATAATCCTTCTGCCAAAGTGGCACGTTTGGGGATAGCATATTCTGGCCCCCTATAAGAGAGAAGTGACAATGTGGAGAAATCCTAACACTGGGAGCCCAGGGGGAGCAATGTTATGAGAGGTTCAGCTGGGGTTCGAGGCCTCCGATTGTACCTGTTACAAACGAACCTGCTGTGGCTGCTTGGGGGACATCAAGGACAAGGCTGCACATTCTCACTATGCCACTATGGGGCGACAGGCCCGTGAGCCTGGCTGGGGAGTGCCCCCCTTTCACAGGCTTTGTCATCTGAGTGCTGGAGTCTTGTGCGTGCCCGAGCACGTGTGTGTTCACAAAAGCAGCGCCACAGTCCTGTTAGATGAGGGCCAGCTGAGATAGGAGTGACGAAGTGCGGGTGTGACCCTTCCCTGCTTGGTTACAGGGACAGGCCTGGGGCTGTGCCTCACTTTAGAGGAACCACATGCCCAAGGACCAAGAAATCCAGTTGGTTCCTGACAGCTGGATGTTCATGATGTCCGGGCTCGCCCTGGACAGAGCCAGTTGAACAAGAACGAAGTCACATTTAGGCAGCCATGGAGGGGCCACCGGGACTGAGGGGAAGGCCAGCTGGGAGCCTGCAAGAGGCTGTGTAGTATTGTGACTGTGGCAGGATATAGAGAAGACAGAACCTAGTAACTAGCAAGGAGGGACTTAGAACGGGTCTGAAGTCACTGTCGGATGAGCCACCACTCCCCCCCCCCCCCCGCCCCTGCCAGCCGCTCCTGGAGAGGGCAGAGCCCTGGCTGGGATGCGTCGGCTCCGTTCCACAAACTGGCAGCACAGCTGGCCTCACGGGACACGCTTCACTGTGGCACAGAGTCATCACTTAGAAGAGCCCACGTGGTTTAACACTCTGCTGTCACCGCTCAAGAATTCTTAATAATTTTGCCTTTGGACTGGTGTTTGGTAAGTGAGGTTCAGTGGGACAAACAGCTTAAACGTGAGCAGGGGAGAGGGGGTGCAGGAGGCATGTCTGCTGCTGACAGAGAGCATTCCCAGGAGCCCAGGAGCCCAGCAGTCAAGTGGACCCACGATGGGTGAAGCTGAGTGAGACTCCGGATGAGTGCAAAGTCAGCCTGCTGTGTCTGTGACTATGAACGGAGGGGTGATGCCCGTCGTGAGAACTACTCTTTTCATTTGAAAACAGCTTGTTTCAATGCCGAAAGGTGATGTGGTCTCTAAAAAACAAGAATAACCAAAGATCTGCACTATATTCTTTCTTACCCGGCTGATTTCGTTCCGTGAAGAATTTCTACTTTCCTGGTGAGAACAAAATACATATGCATGTACGATTTTTGTAATTTTGGTGATTCCACATACTAGTTAAATGCTCTAATGTTTGCATTTAAAACTGGCAACGCACAGCATAAAGATAGAAAGTACACAGTAATTTAAGATTCTAATTTTTCATCACTTAGAAAGACATTAAATAACAAATAAAAACAACACAATAAGTTGTGTGAAAGATGACGGAAGAAAGGAAAAAGCTGTATATTTTAGTACCCTTAATGGGAATTTTTCTTGTTTTTTTGAATAAGAGACCCCACATTTTCATTTTGCATGGAGTTTTGTAAGATCCGTAGCTGGCCTTGTCTGGAAGAGATAGTAAGAAGAAACCACCTACATATTCCACTCTGGTCTGACAAATGTGATTACATAAAGGTTCTCAAAAGAATGAATTCATTAATATGCTTTCTTCTCAACCAAGAAGCACCAGCTTCTGAGAGGAAATATTCATGGCAGATGTGGGAAGAGAGGAGCTAAAGTTCAAGGTCAGCTCATCAAGTTCCCTTTAATGTTCTTGGGCCTTTCCCACAAGATAGATTACTTAGTTTCTCTTAAACTCACATGTGTTGCTCCAAATACTTTTAGATACTGACATTGTATTTTACTGTTTTAAGTCTATTTATTGATTTTGAGAGAGAGAGAGAGAGAGAGAGAGAATGTGGGAGGGGCAAAGAGAAGGGAAGAGAGAGAAAATCCCAAGCAGGCTCCATATTGTCAGGCCAGAGCCCTCTACGGAGCTGCAATTCATGAACCATGAGACCACGGCCTGAGCCAAAACCAAGAGGCAGAGGCCTAACCAATCGAGCTACCCCAGCAGCCCAAAATATTGGTTTTTTAATTTGAAAATGTTAAGCATTTCAGCGGGGAAGTGCAAAACTCTTAGCTTCTCCTAACTGCATCCATGCTATTCATGGGTAGCTGTCAAAATGCATCACTGGGAAGCCTGGGGCCATGGCAGAAAAGATAAGCATGAGAGCCTCCTGAGGCATTTAACGGGTAGTCTGGTTCAGGCTTCTCTGTTCAGGAAGCAGCTTCAATCTTCTAATCCCTTTCTTGTCCTATGCTGACTCCGAGCAGCACTCTGTACCTTTTGTCAATTTCACCGCTTAATTTTTTTCAATTCCTGGGTTTCTGTATACAGGAATGTTTTTAATGCTCTTAGTCTCTTGTTCTGACACTTCCCCATATATTCACGGTCTTCTGACACCTCCTTCAGCGTTTCAGTATCTCTAAGCACAGTTACCCAAAATTGAGTGGATGCCTCCAAACCAAAGACCAGATTCTGTTTAATTCCTGTTGTAATGGGACATTGATTAGTGAGGACACCATCCATCTTGGTAAAATACCTTGTGGGTTTTCTCCCCCAGCTTTTGTTTCCGGTCCACACTGGAACTGATGAACTTACTTTATAGCTATCAGACTTCCATTCTCCTAATGGTTGCAAAGATCAACAGAGACAGATGAGATCTTAAAGCTGTCTTCTTTACTCTTGCTATAGTTGACATTTAAGAAAAATCGTGACGATATCATGCCTCTGTGGTCTCAAGTAGGAGTCAGCAAGCTTTCTGTGAAGGACTGTAAATATTTGGGGCTTGGGTTAGGATTTTTTTTTTTAATCTCAATTTTACAGTTTACCTGTGTAATTATTTGTATAAAGAGGTTAAAGAATAATAATTTATATGAGAAGCCATACTTATTCTTTTTAGTAAAACGTATTTCCATTGCTTCCATCTTAGTTGATTAAAAAACATAGAGAAGAATCTGGCCAAGATTTTAATAACATGGCAACTGTCTTAGACACATTATATTTCTTCCCTTGTAACATCTTTAAAGTTTTGTGAACGTCTTCAAAGTGTTGTGTGTTGAGAAAAATACTATGCTAATATGGAAAAGCACTTTGCTTTTGCCCTGCTTAAAGACCTCAGTCAATATGTTGGGACCTCTACCCTACCTTTAGTTTCTTGACAATCAGATGGTTGACATCACCAAATGATCAACATCTTGTTGGGATTATCTGTCATCATTTATCATGATGCTTTCACTCCTTAAGATTTTGCCCATATCCGAAACCTTTTGTCCAATGTCACGTACCATGCTGGGCAGTTAAATATTTCTGCAGATTTATGTATATTCTTTATTTCCTTATTGCAAACCCACCCTTCTCTGATGTTTATAAACTTAGACAAATAAACAGTGGAGTAATGGCTCCTCATTCCCTGTCTATGTATTAGTTTTCCAAAAATATTTACGATGGGAAATTGATAGGCTTTCTAAATATGGGAATTTCTAAGATTGTGGTGACAGCAGATGAGGTATCGTAATTTTATGTTCTTTTCTTTGAAAGTTGTTGTTTAATATTTGCAAACAGAGGTGACTCTTCTTCAGTACTTACCTGTGGAATTCGTTAATTATTTTTTAACATAGCCATTGTCTATATATTATTTTTTTGGCATGTAGAAACTGAAAATAGATCTACTATACGGAATAATACATATTTTTTAAAGATTTGTAGTATTCTACTTTTTGATTAATTTTCCTGTTTACATTTGAATTGTTATAGGTAATCCATTTCCATTCATATTTTTTGGCTTGTATTGATCTTAGGTATTTTTTGCTTCTTTTAGTGTGTATATAAATGTAATAGAGAAAACCCAATAAAAATGATCAACTATTTTGAGAAGCTAAATTTCACTGGCCATTCATTAGGGTAGTTTCAGTCTTTCCCAACATATAGTTTTTCCTAATCAATATTTAAAAAGCTGTCAATGGGCAGATTAAATTAAATTATTTTCTTTATAATTGATGTTATTAAGCTATGAGGATAGTATATGATCTTTTTGGGGGGGAAATGTAACTTTGTGTTTATTCAGTTGCTCTATCAGCCAAAGATGTGTTTTTGCTAACTACTAAAGTATTTTCCCTTTTTAAAATTGTTGAAATAGGTTTTATAGATATTAAAAGAGTAAATCCTTCTCTGGTAATTATCATTTTGTAGCTCTTAAAAAGTTATAACAATGTTATTTTATACACTTTCTCAGTAAGTGGCTTAGTTCATTCATTCATTTTTTTGAAATCTTATTAAATACTCATTGTACCTAATTCCAATAGGCAGTAAATAGTGACTAAGCATATAGACTCTGGAATCAAGGTCAAATCCTCTGTCCCTACTTTCTAGGTAGGTGTCCTAGGTAGGTGAGGATAAATTATTCTAGGTGATCATCGTCATCAGTTTGTAGGATTTTGGTGAATGTTGGACGGGAAAATACCTGTAAAATGTGCAGTGCACGCACAGAGCAAGCTTCAGAGCACTAGCCATTATCAGCATCGCGAGATGCTGGATGCAATGCCCATTAATTTCTTTTTCATTTCCTCTGAGTAGTATTTCCAGAAATCAGCATTTCTTTCTAAGTTCAACAGCAAAGCTATTACTTAGAGGCCTTAAAATTGCCACTGTTTGGGGGAAAAAATCAATTAGGCAACACGAGTCCATTTCCTATATGACTAGATTGTAGCCAATATTCTGGCTGCATTAAGTGGCATTTGACGTAAGATCATCTATCCTGCGGCCCCATCCTAGGTTGATGCATTGCTGGCATAATGTCTGGAGGTTTTCCTCAGCTATCTGTATCAGTCTGCAACTTTTAAGTCTTGTCCTTTGGAAACAACAACAGAAGCATCTACAAAGCCAAGGCTCTTGGTTTTGGGGGGCAGCCATTTCTGCTGTTCACACCCAACGGATTCAAATATTCAGGCCAATGACTTGAGAACATAGTTCTGCCCCTCGTGAGCATTCAGCCAAAACACCCCAAGCCTGAGAAAACACTTAGAGCATCATTTTGCGCTAATACAACATTTTCGTTGCTATAAAAACGTATTGGTCAAATGAAGCACAGAGACACTTTGTGCAATTATTGTCACATAGATAAGGTTGACTTTTTTCCCAAGCACTAATCATGCCTCATACAAATCTAAATCATAAATAATAAATATACATCGTTTATCAATAATGGTTATTGTAAATAACCATTTATAAATGGTTGGTTAAATAATGGTTATAAATATATAAATATGGGTAATAAACAATGGTTAATCCTTTGAAGGAAAAAAGCCTATTTGGAGCTTGGTCAGATGCTATATACGAAAATAAATTTCAGGTTAGTGAGTTAAATGTAAAAAAAAAGAGAAAAAATATATCTTTAAACAATTTTAAGGAATGGACATGCTAGAGAAAGATTATTTTTGATAGATTTTTTATCTTTGTATGGAGAAAGGCTTTCTAACTCAGAAACAATGGAAAAGATCCCAAGGGAAAATATGACCAAATATGACTACAGTATGCTTTTTAAAAACTTTAATTTGAAAAATTAAAAAAAAAAATTTTTTTAAGGTGGAGGGGGCGCGCCTGGGTGGCTCAGTCGGTTGAGCGTCTGACTTCCGCTCAGGTGATGATCTCATGGCTCATGAGTTCAACCCCCGCATCGGGCTGTGTGCTGACAGCTCAGAGCCTGGAGCCTGCTTCGGATTCTGTGTGTCCCTCTCTCTCTGACCTGCCCATCTCGCGTTCTGTCTCTCTCTCTCAAAAATAAATGAACGTTAAAAAAATAAGAAAAATTTAAAAATTAGCAGAAAAAAGTATTTGCCTAAAGATGACAGAGAAGGCTTACCATCCTTAATTTATAAAGTATCTTTACAAACCGATATTAAATTACATTATTCTAAATTGTAAATGGATTGTTCTACACCAAAGTTAAAGAATGTTATTATTAGCCAAATTACGGAAAGAGACCAAATGTCCATCAACTGATGAGTGGATAAAGAAGATATGGTTTATATATACAATGGAATACTACTCAACGATGAAAAAGAATGAACTCTTGCCATTTGCAACAACGTGGATGGAACTAGAAGGTATTATGCTAAGTGAAATAAGTCAGTTAGAAAAAGACAGATATCATAGTTTTCACTCATATGTGGAATTTGAGAAACTTAACAGAAGACCATGGGGGAAGGGAAGGAAAAATAAGTTGCAGACAGAGAAGGAGGTACACCATAAGAGACTCTTAAATACAGAGAACAAACTGAGTGTTGATGGGGGTGTGCAATGGGGGAGCAGGGAAAATGGGAGATGGGAATTGAGGGGGCACTTGGGATGAATACTGGGCGTTATATGTAAGTGATGAACCACGGGAATCTACTCCCGAAGCCAAGACACTGTATGTCAGATAACTTGACAATAAATTATTTAAATAAATAAATAAATAAATAATAAATAAATAAATAATAAATTTTAATTAAAAATAATAAAAATTTTAAAAAAGAAAATAAAAAATAAAATCCCCCCCCAGAAAAAAAGAATGTTATTTATTTTCAAAATCAGGCTGTTAAAACTCTTTAGAGAACCATCAAACCAAATAAATATGTATAATAAGGCTTCTTTTAAAAATATGGGATAATATTGGGGCACCTGGCTGGCTTAGTAGGTAGAGTACGGGACTCTTGATCTTGGGGTCGTGAGTTCGAGCCCTACGTTGGGTGTGGACCCTACTTTAAAAGTCAGGGGGGATAATATTACCACCTGCTTCAATCCAATCACAGGAATTGAAGAAATTATGCATGGAAAAGTATAGCACCGAACTAGTAAGAAGGGGATTAAAAGAAAAGTTTTCTATTTTGTATGACTCTAGAGTATGTATAATTTCAGATTTCTAAACTTCAAGGTCGTCCAGACTAAGCCAATTGTCTTCTAACTCTAAGCAGCCGATGCAGTTTGGAAAAAAAAAAAAAAAAAAAAAAGTATAAATAAATGTATGAATACATTCTACCTGAGGATTTCACTCAGATCCTCACTAATTGAAACACAAATGATTAAATGCCCCAGGAAGCGAGCTGTAGTATTATTACTCAGTCAGCGCACGAAAAGGAAAACAAGGCAAGCCCACCTCCCATCTGCATAGCCATGATAGAGGCTTCTTGGTTGTCTCAGGCAAGAAGCAGCTGAAAAAGGAATCCCCAAGCTTGACTGAAAGCCTCTCAGGATATCTCCAGTGATCTAAGAGGACATGAGGTTTTCAGACAGTTTTTGGGAAATTTTTATTTTGATCCCATTTGTTTTAAGTCGAAACGTGGTTTTCAGTACTGTTAGGGTATAAGAAGGCAAAAGTCGACAAAGTACGGGAACCACCACTGGAAGGAGAAATGGAATCGTCGGCTGGCTACTAAAGTGAACCACAGTGGTTCTAACACAAATTTTCTTACCTAATGTATTCATCATATTTCTCCGCATTTCCATTTTAATTATACTGAAGAAAAGGCAGCAACCCTTTTGCCACGTGCCGTAATTTATCCTTGCTCTAGCAAGATAAGTAATACTACTCCAACATCATAAACAAACTATTTATTAGGAAAGCCTCATTAGCATGCATTTCATTCTGATAATAAGGTTTAGGAATTTAAATTAATATCAGTGTTATTCGAGAACATGGCTATTAACATTTAATAATATTTAGCATTTATATAGTCTTTTGTGTTTCCAAAGTACTCTAGTCATTAATTAATTAAATCTCAAGTTATCATTGTGAGCAGGTTCAGCTCATGGCTTCTCCAGTTATATAATTGTATTCATAAGTATTTTAACTTTTCCAAGTAGGAGTTCTGACCAACAGTTGTGTTCTCGAAAGTTCTTTCATGCAGAGTGAGATTGCCAGTGTAACCAGGCAGGAATCTCTCCATTGCCATCTGCCAATGATATTCTACTTACTAATTGGCAGGACCAGAGATGGACCACTGGCGGGAGGGGCATGGCTCCCTTTAATCTCTTTACGTCTTCTCTATATGTCTTGATTCCTACGGTGCTGCTATAGCTCCCAGCCCCCCCACTCCTGGCATCATCATACACTGACATGACCCAGTCAAGGGCTTAAAGCGTACTTAAGCATGACCCCATACTTACTAATAATTATCCATCTAAGACGACGTCACAAACATGGCCTTAGGTTCAAACGGAAATAATCCGAACTAGGAAACGTACGCTCCTGAGGAATGGGGGACACCGACTCTACAGTATTCGGTGGCTCCCTGTTACCTATCCGCAGTAAAAATGCCCATTCCTCAGATCTGATATTTAAACCTTCTACAATGTCGTGTTTGAAGCTTCCCACCCTCCACTTCCCACATCCCTTCCCAACCACAGAACAGAGTGGCATTTTAGTTGACCTCATCACCATGAGCATGTGAAGGTCCATCTGGACCGGTGTTAACAAAGCAGACTTTAAGGGGTGACCTGGCTGCTCTCAGAAAATTGTGCCCAGGGGGACTTCTTGCTCGGCCTTGGTTCCCTGCTGGAAGCAGAATGGCAATCAAGCTGCTCGGTGTCTAAACTCACACGGGCCATCAGGCTGCCACGTCGTTGGATTCCTGACCCACCTGCTCCCCCTTTTGATCCTTGACTGTGGCTCTGGGTTCTTTATGCAGGGGAATATTCCAGCTTTGCCAAGAGTCTCAAGCCTGGTTCTTTGCTTTGTGTCATGAGTAGGGCAGAAGCCAGTCCCTGGGGGTCCATCCATGAGGGGCGAAGGCAGAGAGCTCCATCACCTTCCTCCAAAGGATAATTTTATCAAGGCTGAGCTGAGAAAAACTCTGGAAGCATTCACACGCGGGTGGAAGAAAGCATACATTTAAAATCAGCAGGGAAAAAGGAAATTATTATCATCCATCAGAGTAGCAAAGAAGACAGGAAAAGAGTCTTAATGCAGTCACCCTGTAGGTCTTAGCCCTGCTTTCTCTTGCTATCTACTGGATTCATAGCTCGGTTTTTTAAATACAACCTGATTCATTGGAGCAGTCAGGATAATGGTCTACATCCTCAGTGGTCCAGAGGTTACCAGGTTGGAGTAGCTTTTTATTACAGATCAAAACAAATGTAACAAAATTTGCTCAAGTAATAAAATGTACTCAGCATCAGATGGCCACATAAATCCCAAACATGCTACAAAATTATCCTTGGGGAGTTCATTTTTTAGGTGATAGAGCTGGCTCATTTTCCATGGGTCTTCAGTACCCTGCTACTAACTTAAGACTACCCTTGACATCTTCAGTAAATATTGAGAGAGAGAGAGAGAGAAGCCAAAACTCACTTTAACCTTAAAATTTTATGTGTAAATGCTGAACGGATACCCTGACACACAGAAGGTGGCCAAATATTCATTGCCAATCTGAACCCTCAGTGTACAAGACCTAATGGCTCCCCATTACCTACACGCAGTATAAATACAAACATCCTCTGTTCTGATGTTTAAATTTTCAACAGTGTGATATTTGACTTCCCAACCCCTAGCTTCACACATTCCTTCCCAACGCTGGCATGTGTTTTAGGCAGGAGTAGTATATTTGACTATCGCATGAATACGTTGGCTGACATCCCAATCTCTCAGCTTCACTTTGAGCTGTTTCTCTTGCCCAAAATATTTATACATTTTTTTTTTCAGTTGCTCCCACTACATTGTGAGACCGTTGAGGAGATGAACTAGGTGTTATTCATTTCTTTACTCTCCACGGTGATTATGGAGCTTTTTCAACATGGACGACATTCACAAAATGCTTTTTAAAAAAGAATCAGATTGGAAAGAAAATAAGCCAGGTTTTTGGTTTTTGTTTGTTTTTCATACTTGCTACTGAGAAAGGGCATTGAACTCCACCATATTGTATCTAAAGAGAGATTTGTGGCATGAAGATTCTCTTCAGGGTCTTTTTGTTTTGTTTTTTGTTTTTGTTTTTGTTTTTTGTATGTGACCCAACAAATATACAGTGTCTTCTGGTCAGAAACAGGATGGATTTTAGTCACAGATTCGCCAAAATTTGGGAAAACTAGCTAGAAAAACAATGTTTTTAATAAAGAACTTGCCTATGTTTAAGAAACTTCCTGAATATGGGGCACCTGGGGTGGCTCAGTTGGTTAAGCGTCTGACTTCGACTCAGGTCATGATCTCACGGTTCATGGGTTTGAGCCCTGCGTGGGGCTCTGTGCTGACAGCTCGGAGTCTGGAGCCTGCTTCAGACTCTGTGTCTCCCTCTCTGCCACTCCCCTGCTCGTGCTTTCTCTCTCTCTCAAAAAGAAGTAAACGTTAAAACAAGTTAAGAAAGAAAAAAGAAACTTCCTGAATAAGAAGCTCTCATAGGTATATGTATATATGTATATATAGAACTATATATATAGAAAAGTGTGTATATATATATATATATATATATATATATAGTGTGTGTGTGTGTGTGTGTGTGTGTGTGCTTATAGATAAAAGGGCCAACCATGTGTGTGAATAGGAACTTGCACCTTCCAAAATTTCAAACATTAGATTGCAAAACCCTCCACCTATGAGCCAGATGATTACTGTTTCAAGGATTTCACATGTGAGACTCATGTGGTTATTACATCCAACTCAGTCAAAATGTTACATAGTATACATATACATATACATATATATATGCTATATACACTATATATATGTATAGTATTCAAATATATATCCAAATAAATAATGTTAATTAAATATATTATACAATATGGGGCACCTGGGTGGCTCAGTCAGTTAAACGTCTGACTACAGCTCAGGTCATGATCTCATGGTTCACGAGTTCGAGCCCCACATCAGGCTCCGGGCCATGGAACCTTCTTCAGATTCTGTGTCTCCCTCTCTCTCTCTCTCTCTGCCCCTCCCCTGCTAGCTCTCTCTCTCTCTCTCTCTCAGAAAATGAATAAAACACTAAAAAAGATTTTTAAGAATAAACAAATATATACTAAAATTGTAAAACATATTACTATATTAATAAATAATACATATAATATATGATCAAATATATTTTATTGGAATTGCAGGTAAATGTTTAGGTTTTTTTTGGGGGGGGTAAAGTTTATGGGATTTTCCCCCCTCCTAAATAAAAAAAAATGCACTGTTTGCAAGACTCCGTTAAATTGCACACTTCAAAATTGCATTGCAGGTCTCTGCCTCGTGTAGGACACTGGGCTGGACGCTGAGGTCCCCAGCACAAAACCCGTCTGCGGTGGATTTGAGGCGCTCACAGTCTCCCAGGAGGCCCGGAAGTGCCAACCGCCACCACCATGGTGCGCCCCCTAACGGTGAGCGAGGAGCAATGCATCCTGCTTCAAGAGATTTAAAGACAGACCGGCAGGGCCAAGCAGGCAGAGAACAGCAGAGCTCCGGGTCAGGGTAAAGGCACAAGAAAGAGAAGTTTACGGCGTTTGGGAGGCTGATGGGTGCTTGTGGCGGGGGAGAGGGCAAACGGAGTGGCAGGGGCGGTCAATTCGAAGCCGGACAAGGTCGTAGTAGAGCGAGCCCTGGGGGGCCTGGAGCAAACTTCGGAGCCTGTGCCTTGGCTAGAGAGGCGGGCAGCCGCACAGCGGCGACAAATGGGTCGCTGCCAGCTCAAGGGCCGCCAGGGGCTTGCCAGAGCTTGGGATTAAAAAAAAAAAAAAAAAAAAAAAAAGCACAGAAATCTGGACTTTGTATGAAATCTACCAATTTTTAATTTTTGAAAACTGATTTAAAAATGTGAATGCTATGTAATAAACAATACATTTGTGGATGAGCAGGTGGCCGGTGTAAGAATCCTATCACACAGGTGAGGAGGCCGAGAAGGTGGCCTGGGGACGGGCTGTCCAAGCAAAAACACGAAGCCACAAATGTGTTTTGCTTTTGGAGGTGATGCTGATTTTCATGCCCTTCGTGGTGCTGATGGCTTTACCACCTACATATCCGTCAAAACACACTACCGTACACATTAAATGTTTATTGTTTGCCAAATGTACCTGGAGAAAGCTTTTTTTTTTGTTTTGTTTTTAAGTTACAAAGAGTAAATATGCTTCCCAACATCAAAAAACAAAACAAACAATAAAATTAAAATCATTAAAATAAATGTGTTTCCTACAAAGGCTTTCCAGCATCCCTGGCCTCACGTACCCGGTTCAAGGTTGCTCAGGGCAAGAACACCAGGTGAGGAAGCCTTTCTCCCGCAGACATCCACCCCCCCGCCCCCACCCGGGACTAATTCCAAGAGCAAGTTGAAATGCAAGGAACCGAGGAAATAAAAGACAAGACATGGGCCCTGCCCCTGCCCCTCCGTCTCTGCATGTCGTTAGTCTCTTGTTTCTGAGAAATGAAGAACGAGGAGAATCCACAGGCTAGAGCGAGAAAGAGAAAACGCAGCTAGGAAGAACGTGGCCGGTTCGCGCAAGAACCCGGTCCACTCCGATCTGCTTTCTTTCCGCACCCCGGGCTGTTTCTCTGGAACTTTTTTTGGCAACAGGTTCTTCCGCATACCGCCTGACACCCTCCTTCTGGACCCAGCGTAAAAAGTGTAAGCCTTGGTGGGCGTAAAGAACCAAGCATCGCTCTCTAGAGCCAAGCAGATTATTGTTAATCAGCTCACTCTCCAGGCTGTCACAAATTCAGCAGCGCTTTGCCCACTTAAGACAGGAAGAGGGTGCAGGGCTAATTTGTGCCAGTGAAAGTTTTCTGATGAGCCTATTTTCTTCTGTTTCATAAGCTTAATTAATTAATTAATTAATTAGCCTAGTATCTTTCATGTGATTGTATATACTACCTATACCCTCTCTTGAGAAATACACACAAGTAAAAGACAGAAAGCTTACCACTGATGTCTCCTGTGAGAGGTCTCTTCAGGGACTTATATTACTTCCTCTTTCAAGTGAAGTTCAATTAAATAAGAAATTTTGCATTATCCTATAGACAGTGGGGTCCTTTTTTGTTTCCTTCTATTTTTCTTCTTGAGGGGAAAGGCAACGATAGAAAATAAAAAGTAAGGTTCAGAATTACATTAAAACCTTGTAACTTGTGAGCTGTTATGTTAGTGATGAAATTGTACCTGGTATAAATTCTCAGCACAATGGATGGAGTTCTGCTGGATGACTCACATTCACATTATTAAGAGCTGTGCCCGTTGAATCCCACAGATCACGTGACAAATGATCTACACTGGATGTGAAAGCATGGGAAAAGACAGCTAACTGGGGGCGGGGGAGGGGGGTCTAGAGGGTCAAGTGATGGGTGGTGGAACATACCAAATCTAAACTGCTCAGAAAGTTACCATGGAGTGAGTCCTGGTCGGACAAATTGCACTTATAGATATAGAACAGATGGGCTGAGAGCACAGGCTGTCGACTCAGGCAGAACTGTTTGACCCTGGATCTTACACTCCCTCATTTTTTGATCTTGGAAAAGTCGTTGGTTTCTCTAAGTCACGTCCCATGACATAAAGTGAGTATAGCATTTAGTATTTCATAAACACATAGTAAAAGGTAGCTGATGTTATTATAGATTCATAGGAAAGATCTTAAATATCTCGTGCTACCAACTGATTTTACAGAAGAATTTATTGAGACTAGAGATGTAATGCTACTTGCCTAAACTCACGCAGCTAGTTAGACAACTAGTTAGGGAGCTAGGAATGGAATAGGAAACCATGAACTTTATCCCCTTTGGTTTGTATATTATTTTATAGTTAGTAACCGTGTGTTCTTTTTCATCACAGCTTTATTGAAGTATAATTGTCATACAACACACTGTAATTATTTAAAGCATACAATTTTATGAGCTTTGGCATGTATCCATACCCATGAAACAATCACCATAATCAAAATCGTGAACTTATCCTTTACTCTCAAAAGTTCCTTCCTTCTCTCGTGTAGTCCATTTCTGTCTTCCTTAACTGCCTATGGACAACTGATCCATATTCTGTCATCAGAGATTTTTATTTTCTAGAGTTTTACATAAATGGAATCAAACAGTACATATATAGATAGTACACAGCCTTTCTTGTCTCGCTTCTTTAAGTCAGAAAAATTATTCGAGATTCATCCATTACATTTATCGAGATTTCATTCAATTTTGTCCCCAAGCAGTATTCCATACCACAGTCTGGTCTTCCATTAACCTGTGGATACACATTTCAGTTGTTCCTGGGTTTTGCCTATTATAAATAAATCTGCTGTGAACATTTGTGTACAAGTCTTTGTGGGACATATGTTGTCATTTCTCTTGGGTATATATGAGGAGTAGTTTAGCTCTGTCTTATGGTAGGAGGATGTTTACCTGTGTAAGAAACTACCAGACGGTTTTCCTCAGTGCTTGTGCATTCTATATTTCTACCAGGAGCACACGAGACCTCTAGTCTTCACATCTCCGCAGACTTGTGTCATAGCCATTGTATCAATTTTCTACGGCAGTGTAGCAAATTTCCACAAACGTAGCTGCTTAGAATAACACACATTTATTAGCTCACCGTCCTGTAGGTCAGAAGTTCAGGCCCACTGTCCTGTAGGTCAGAAGTTCAGGCCCAGTGTGGCAGGATTCTCAGATTCTCACAAGGCTAAATTCAAGATGTCATCCAGCCTGCATTCTGATCTGGAGTTCAAGTCTTCTAAGCTGGCATGGTGTGGCCGACTTCAGTTCCATGAGGTAGGAGCAAGGTCCCCATTTCCTTGCGGGCTGTCAGCCATGAGCTTGCTCCTAACTCCTACGAGCTGCCTACATTCCTTGACATGTGGCTACATTCCATCTTCAAAGCCACCACTGGTGCATGGGATGCCCCTCCAGCATCTGATCTCTCCATACTGACCTGTAGATCCAGACTTAAAGGGCTCATGTGCTTAGGTCAGGCCAAGCCAGATCATCTACCTGTCATGAGGTCTGCTGACTTGGGAACTTAATTACATCCACAGAAGTCCTTTTGCCAAAAGTATGATATTTCATCATATTCATGGGTCCCACGCACACACAAGGGAGGAGATTTTAAGAGAGCATTATACACAGGGGTAAGGGGGACTATTGGGGGTCGTCTTAGAATTCTCCCTGCCATCATAGTTTTGTTCTTAACGTAGCAATATTTCATGGTGATTTTAATTTGCATTCCCGTAATGACTGATGGGATTAACCATCTTTTCACTTATAATCTCCTACAGTGAAGTATCTGTTCAAAACTTTACCCAGTTTTTGGTGTTATTTGTCTTAAGTAAAGCTTTTCAATTTTGATAAAGCTAATTTATTCATGTTTTTCCTTCGATAGTTTGTGGGGTTTTTGTGGCATATTTGGGACATCTTTGCCAAAACCAAGGTCATTAAATGTCTGTTTTTTTCTTAGACAAGTTTTATAGTCTTAGGCCTAACATTTAGGTCTATGATCAGTTTTCAGTTAATTCTTTGTGTGGTGTAAGGAAAGGGACAGTGTTCGTAATTTGCAAATGGATACCTAATTGTTCTAGCACCACTGATTGAAGAGATAATCCTTTCTCTATTGAGTTGCCTTGGCACTGGTTTTGAAAATTAATTGTCCGTGTACGTATGGGTCTACATCTGACTATTTTCTGTTCCACTGATCTATGTGAATATCTTTATACGAATACAACATTGTTTTGACTCCCAGTGGCTTTATAATAAATCTTCAAGTCAGGTAGCCTTAGTTCTTTACTTTGCCCTTTTTTAAACAACTGTTTTGGCTGTTCTAAAAGCTTTGCGTTTGCATGTAAATTTTAGAGTCAGCATGGGAATTTCTGAGGAAAGCCTACTTGGATCTTGATTTAAATTGTGTTGAATCTGTGGATCATTTTGGGTGAAACTGATATCCTAAGACTCAGTTGAATGACCAATGAATGCACACTATTTATTTATTGTGGTCTTTTATTTTTCACCATGAAATCTTGAGGTTTTTTGAGTGTTCATGTCTTGCAAATCTTTTGTCAATTTATCCCTAAGTATTTTCTATTTTTGATGGTATTTTTTCTCTAGTGTCAATTTTTGTTTGATTGTAGTTAGGAAATAGATATTCAGCTTATTTCTTACTTTCCAATATGAATACCTTTTATTTCTTTTTCTTGCCTGTTTACACTGAACCAACAGTACACTATAGAATAAAAATAGTAAGAACACATCAGCTGATTCCCAATCTTGTGGGGAAAGCATCCAGGCTTTCACCATTAAGTGTAATGTAGCTGTAGATTTTTCTGAGATTCCCTTTACCAAATCAAGGAAATTTCCATCTCTTTCTTGTTTGCTGAGAGGTTTTTCTTCTTCTTCTTCTTCTTCTTCTTCTTCTTCTTCTTGTTATTATTATTATTAATCAGTGTTGGATTTTGTCAAATTTTTTTATAGCTTTTTTATAGCCATTGTGATCATGTGATTTGTCTTCTTTCAGCTCCTGATATGATGAATTGTATTGTGTTAGCCTGTTAATATGATGAATCACAGATTAAATCAACCTTATATTTCTGCTATAACTTCTACTTGGTCATGATATATTATCTGTTTATATATTGTTTCCATTTATTCATTAAAATCTTATTAAGAAAATACATGTTTATGTTCATATGGGATATGGAGGTCACTGATTTAAATTGTTTCATTTCTAATACAAGCATTTAATGAAGTTCCTTTAAGCACTGAATAACTGCATTCTCCATATTTTTTGTGTTATATTTCAATTTGCACGCCATTCAAAATGCATTCTGATTTCTTTGACTCATGGGTTATTCAGGAGTGCGTTGTTTGTTTTCATATTTGAAGAATTTCCAGAATTTCCAGTTTAATTCCACTTTGATCAGAAGATATTTTTTATAATTCCAATACTTTTCAATTCGGGGGGAGTTCTTATGACTCAGAATATGGTGTATCTTGGTAATCATTCTGTGTGCACTTAATCATGCATATTCTGCCATTGGTGATTATAGGGTTTTGTAAATATCAATTAGGTCAAGTTCTTCGCTAACATTGTTAAAGGTTTCTATACCTTTGGTTTTTCTGTCCACTTGGCTGGTGAAATATTGAGAAAAAGATGGTGAAATCTTTGGCTATAATTGCAGAGTCACCTGCTTCTTTCAATCCTATCAGTTTTGCCTCAGGTATTTGGAAGCTATATTAACTAGGTGCATAAACATGTCCTCTTAAAGAATCAACCCCCTTATCCCCATGAAATGATCTGCTGTATCTTTGGTAGTTTTCCTTACTCTCACATTTATTTTGCTTGATATTATTATGGCCACTTCAGCTTTCTTTCAGTTAATGCTAGTATGGTATATCAATTTTTATCCATTCACTTTTAACCTATTTAATTATAATTAAAATGGGTGTTTTACAGACATACTTTTCAAAATCCAATCTGATAATCTCTACCTTTTAACTGAGGTGTTTAAAGCTTATATCTTGAATGTGAATATAAATTTGTGTGAGTATTAATGTACCATCCTGCTATAGTTTCCATTTATCCTATCTATTCTTTGTTCTATTTTTCTCTGCCTTCTTCCAAATGAATTAAGTATTTTTAATAATACCATTTTATCACTGTTAGTAGCTGTTAATTCCATCTAATGCATTTTGCATCTTAGACATTGCTTTTTCAACTCTGAAAGTTCAATTTGGATCTCCATTTATCTTTATATTTCCCCTTAACATGGTTTCCTCCATCTTTCTGAACGTATGGAGTATATTTACAGTTTTTAAAAAAAACCTCTTTGTCTATTAATCCGATCATGTTTTCCACTCCTGCGTCTTTTCAGATGATCGAGTTTTATCCTCATTATAGATTTTTTTTCCTGATTCTTTGCTTATCTCATAATTTCTGAATAGACATTGTGAATTTATTCTGTTGGATACTGAATTCTTTTAAATTTTGTAGAGCTCTGTCTTGAGATGTAGTTCAGGTGTGTAGAAACAGACGGGTCCTTCTGAATCTTGCTTTTAAGCTTTGATAGGCAAGATGAGAGCAGTCTTCAAACTAGCGTTCAGTACTAAAACCAGTACCTGTACATTGTGAGGTTTTTCCACTCTGGCTGTTGAGAGCAAGAACAATTTCCATCTTGGTGTGACTCCTCTCCTTTCTGGTGACTCTTTTCCTGACTTCTAGTAGCTTCCTCACAGCCAGTGCTAACTCCTGCTGAGCTGAAGGTGCCAGCAGATCCCAGCAGCTCTCTGTGCTCTTCTCTCTGGCAGTCTGCCACGATAATTCTAGCCACCTTGTACTCCTCAAATTGTCAACTTGGTCTCCTCAACTCAGAGATACTGCCGTACTCAGCTCAGGCTCCCCCTTCTCTAGGCCGCAGCCTAGAAACTCACTCTAGGCGGTCAGCTGAGACTTTGCCAAGCGCACCTCACTTGTCTTCCTTGGCTCAACGATGAGCGTCCCACACTGCCTGCTGTCCAAGGCCTGAAAACCACAGTTGCATATATTTTTCAGGTACTTAAAGTAAATAGGGAGGGGAGGGGTGGGGGTGCCTGGGTGGCTCAGTCGGTTGAGCATCTGACTTCGACTCAGGTCATGACCTCGCAGTTTGTGGGTTTGAGCCCTGCATCAGGCTCTGTGCTGATGGCTCAGAGCCTGGAGCCTGCTTCGGATTCTGTGTCCCCCTCTCTCTGCCCCTCCCCAGCCTCTCCCTCTCTCTCAAAAATGAACACTAAATGTATATATATTTATATATATTACTATATATATATATATATATAGTAAATAAGGAGGGGAAATCTGGCCCCTCTTCCCCCATCATGGTTGGAAGCAGAAGTTTAAATGTCCCTAACAAGTAATAAAAATGAAAATGAAAACAATAACGCAGAAAACATAAATAATAAAATGACCTGAAAACTTCGAACCTGGAAATAATCACCCCTAACAATCTCCCTTAGTTTTGTTATAGACACACACAACAAATAAAAGATTCTGTAATTGTCTTGTCTCCCAAGTCAATAAAAATACGCTCTTATCATCAGTTTTAATGATCACATAGCATTCCAGTGAACGAATGCATTAGGATCTATTTAACACATCCCTGATTGTTGGACAGTTAGGTTTTTCCGACTTACGGACATTTTTAAAAGTGTGCTGCTAAACCCCAGTAACTCAAAACCTGTAGCCCATGGCTTGCTTTCTGCCCTGACCCTGAGCCGGCTTTAAAACTCTAGACATTTTTAGGCCACCATGTTTGTTCTGTGCCTTCACCTCATACATATTTTGCTAGAATCCTTAACAAGGAGAAAGGTAAGAAACGCAATTGATTTTGACAGATGATGTGCTGACCGGAGACTGATAAAACAGGAGATTTTTTTTTTTTTTTCTTCAGCTCAGCGTGCACTCCCTTTAGAGAAATTCAGGTTTGTAAAGCTTCATTTGGATGAAAATATACAGGAAGATACCTAGGCTGCCAGTTCCTTGGTTAAGAAACTGAACATGCACAGTACCTCGGTGAGTTAATTCGAGTTGGGGCTAGAGGCGATCTGACATGAATACGGAACTTTTTAATCATGGGCTGTGGCTAGAATGGGCACTGGCAGGAGATTCACACTACAATTGAGTGGCACTTGGTCTAGCCTGCTGAAATAACTTGATGGTCTAATCCATGTCCCAACAGACAGATATCCCTGAGTTTGGCCTTAATAGTTGTGTTTTATAGAGTCTCAGCAGAGAGCCCTGGATTATGGGATAATGAAAAATGAATAATACAGGTAGAAGTGCCATTGAGTTAGAGTTGAGATATGTTAATAGACAGTGAGGTGAATTTGTAATGGACTAAGGTAACCTATATTAATATGTTTTACATTTGCAAAGCTTAAAAAGACAAATAGCTTGGTATATCTCCTGCAGCACAAAAAAGAAAAGGAGCCTAATGTTTACACACCAATCAGGAAAATGAATTTTCTATTTATTGTACTAAAAGATTATACCCTGATGTCTGGACAGTATGAATTGTGAAGAGCTGTTCCATTTTGCAATTGGGATTATATTTCACAAGTCTTAGGAAGATAAACACGTTGGAGTCTGTTTTTTCTCAGTCTCAGATTTTTTAGTTCTGAGAAATTATTAATCAGTTTTCCTTTGGATATTTAAAACTTTAATAATAAATAAGGAAGGAAAGGCAAGCTCTTGACAAAGAAAGATAAAATTTTAATGGAGACAACTGTGATTGGTAGAGAAGTGTCAGGCTACTAAGGGATTGTGTTGAGGAAAGTTCTGGAGAAAGGAGAGGCTGTTGAAAGACTCTGAAACGTTTGAGAGAAGGAAACTGGCACAAATTCACACACAAAGGAAGCTGGCCATTTTGGGGGTGAGTACTTAAGAGTGGGCCTTGAAACCTGTCAAGTTCAAAATTTGGACCAGAGGAAGTAAAAAGCATTCCAAAATAAAGTTAGGAACAAAAGTTCATGTCCCATTTAGTGACATTAGAACTTTTTTTTTTTTTTTTTGGAAAACATTCATCCTTCCATTTTTATGGTTTAGAGTCAAGATCTTTAATAGTAGTGTAGGGTGAGATGTTCATTTACTCTTTCATTTGTCCTGTCGAACTTTTTGAGCACAATTACAAATCTGAAAGTGTACTAACCTAAGGATTGAGTGAGGAGGTACAGCAGAGAAAATACATTTTAAAAAACCACACAGAGCTGGGCACTGAGAAGGGCACTTGTTGGGATGAGCACGGGGCGTTGTATGGAAGCGATGAATCGTGGGGATTTACCCCCCGAAGCCAAGAGCACACTGTATACAATGTATGTTAGCCAACTGGACAACAAATTATATATAAAAAATAAAACAATAAAAAAAAAAAGAAATCATTGCCTAACCCCCCCAAAATAAAAATAAAAAGAAATCAAAAGCCACACATAAGCTGTTAATAATTACAAATGGGTTTAAGTTGAAAAAATAGTGAAGATGCCGTATCGTAACGCGCTGTTTGTTTTCATTGTTTCCCTCGGCTATTCCCAAAGAACATAGGACCACCATCAATTTCTCAGACCAAATAGCTCGTTTCCTGCCTGGAATGTTCCTGAATGAGTTGACCCCAAAGGACTATTTGCTTCTCCGTGGACTAACATTGCAAGACCAAGTTGCATTCAGAGCCGCTGACAAACTAGGCCACGTTTCAGACCTTGAAAATACATTCTGAAGTATTATTAATCCTAATTAATTAATGTTTTCTTCCAAAAGCAAGAGGCCTTACTAAGTTTTAAGTCTTGATAATTGACCCTTTCAAATGGTACAGTTAACCAGTTTTCTGATTATCCATCCTTCACTCTCCATACTGACTGGTGTTTGGACTATAACCTTGATATTCATGGTGTGGCCAGGGATTTCCAGCTATTCACTCTGTGCCTCCATGTTTCTAAGAATTTCTAAGAATTCTATAAGCATAGCTGGTGGTACACTTTCAGGAGTCTAAAATACTTTAAACAAGACTATGAATGGAGCATTTTGCAGGAGAGATGTTTACTTTTAAAATAGAGGTAAGAAGGGAGAAAAAAAAAGATAAGGATTGTGTCCTGGCAAGTGATTCAATAAACAGAATAAACTTTATAAAAATCAAGAACTATGCTATATGTATCTACCCATACGCCACAATGCCTTCCTTCGAAGAGTGCATGGTGCGAGATCTAAATAAATCCTACTTTGCAAAATGACATGTGCCATAATATAATTCAGGTCCTGTAAAAGCCCAGAAGAGAGAAATCACAGGGAAATCATATTTGAATTGAGACTTTAAAAAAAAAAAGTGAATGAGAACTCACCAGTTGAAGAAGACTAGGGCATTCAAGTAATAGAGAACAAAAAATAAAATATGTGGAAATGTGATAGGCGGGCATATTTAGGAAAGCCACGAAAGGAAATTTAGGCATATTTAAGAAAGCGGCCATAGAAAGGTCCTCCCCTGCTCTCACATACATTCAACCTCTCTCTGGTTTTTGTAAAAAATACAGCTGGTGGGGTAGTACTTTCTTTATGCGCTTATTCTATCATTTAGTGAAAGAGACATGTTAAAGATTTCCCAGTGGGGGATTTTGAGTGGGAATTTGTCTATTTCTTCTTTAATTCCGTTAACTTTTTGCCTTATATATTTTGTGGCTTTATTATACTAGCATTGTATATACACCCAGAACATAGGATTGTTATATTTTCTCGGTGAATTCAATTTGTTGTTATTATTCTCCCTTTAGCTCTACTAATGACCTTTTCCTTAAAGTCTGTTTTAACATTAATATTGCTATATTGGCTCTATTTTGGTCAGTGTTTGCACAGAGTATCTTTCTCTATCTTTTTACTTTCAATGTTTCTGCACTTATATTTAATGTGATTGTTGTTATTATTTACTTAAATCCCCCATCTCACTATTTGTTTTATATTTGTATCAATTATATACTTGTTTCCTCTTTCTTTTTATTGGGGGGGCTGATTTTATTTTAACAATACCTTTTTTTTTTTTCTTAATTTGTTTTTGAGAGAGAGAGACAGAGCACAAGCGAGGAAGGGGCAGAGAGAGAGAGAGGGAGACATGGATCTTAAGCAGGCTCCAGGCTCTGAGCTGTCAGCACAGAGCCCAATATGGGGCTCAAACTCACAAACCTGAGATCCTGACCTGAACGGAAGTCGGATGTTTAACCAAATGAGCCACCCAGGGGCCCCGTTGGGGGGGTGGATTTTTAAAAAAATTATTCTGTTTTTCCCCCTCTATTTGTTTAGTCATTATATATTCCTTTTTTATTATTTAGGGAGGTAAGCTAGGGATAAAAACATCCTTGACATATAAAGTTCTAATGTCACTTTGTATTTTTGCTACCTTTCCAGACAAAGTGTTCATGGTCTTCCTTTCTAATTTACACATTATTGTTGTTCTGGACATTAATTATGACGTATTCAGCCACATATTTACCTTTTTATTTCTTCCCTTATCGTAGAGTTTCTTTTTTAAAAAAAAGTCTTTTTAACATTTATTTATTTTTGAGAAAGAGAGAGAGAGAGAGAGACAGAGCATGAGTGGGGGAGGGGCAGAGAGAGGGGGAGACAGAATCCGAAACAGGCTCCAGGCTCCGAGCTGTCAGTCCCAGAGCCCTATGCTCTGAGCCAGAGGCTTAACTGGCTGAGGCACCCAGGCGCCCCATAGAGTTTCTATCCGTAATCATTTACCTTCTGCCTAAAAATCACCTTTTGGTAAATACCTCTGTTTTTGCTTACCTGAAACTGCTTACACTTCACTTTCATTCTTCGAAGATATTTTGACTGGTGGTAGCATTTTAGGTCCTTTCTGAAAATATTGTTCTATAGTCTTTTGGCTTTCATTATTTCTGTTGAGAAGTCAGATCTCACTTGAATAATTTTTCCTTTCAAAATAATATGACTTTTCCATCTGCTTTTTAAGAAATTTTTTTGCCCTTAGTTTTACTGTGTCTAGATGTGGTATTTTTTGTATATATCCTACTTGAGATCTGTAAGAGTTCTTGGCCATATGGCTTGATAACTTATGTTAATTTTGGAAAATTCTCAAATGTTGGTTTTAATCCATTGTCTCTTTTTTTTCTGGGATCCAGGAAATTTCTACTAGGCTTTCTCATTTATATCTTAGATGTTTATTTATATCTTAGATGTCATTTATATCTTAGATGTTTATTTATATCTTAGATGTCATTTATATCTTAGATGTTTCTTGCCTCTTCTCTGTGCTTTTGATCCTTCTGTCTCTCCGTGTTTCATTCTGGATATTTTGTTTTAACCATCTGCTGATTTACCCATTCTCTCTTCAGCTGTGTCTAAAGCACTTTTAAACCCATTCGCTGAGGGGCGATTGGGTGGCTCAGTCTATTAAGCAGTTCTCAAGTCAGAATTCAAGGTTCGTGGGTTTGAGCCGCGCATCGGGCTCTGTGCTGACAGCTCAGAGTCTGGAGCCTGCTTCAGATGCTGTGTCTCCGTCTCTCTCTGCCCCTCCCCTGGTTGTGTTCTCCCTCTCTCTGGCTCTCTCTCTCTCTCTCTCAAAAATAAATAAACATTAAAAAATGTTTTTGAAAGGACTTTACACCCATTCATTGAGATCTTAACTGTGATTATTGTATTTTTCAGTTTTGAAATTTCTATTTTTAATTTCCTGTTCTCTGCCATAATTCTCAATCCTAATTCTCCTTCTTATCTGTTATCTCCTTGAAAATATTGAGGATAGTTATTTACCAGTCTATTTCTGATAACTCCATTATCTGATTTTCATTTAATCTTTGTTCCTTGTCTGTTTCTCTTGGACTTTGTTCATGATTTGTCCTTGATTGTATGCTTATTTTGACTGAATGCTTGAGATGTTATTTAAAAACTGATAGAAATAACATGATGCTTAGAATGATGCTGCATTCCTCCAGAGAAAATTTAGGTCTGTTTCTGGCAGGTGACTTAGCAATTCCAGAACCCTTCATCCAATAAGGGAGTCAGCACCCAGAAGGGCAGTTTACCTGAATGTCTCTTACTCCTGAGAAGCTGTCCTTTTAATTCCCTCCCAAAGACCGAGTAGTTACCAGATATTCTGGGCTTTGATGGTACCTGGACTCTCTTTTGTGTGACCCAAGTTGTGAGACTCGAGCAAAATTCCCCTCCGGTCTCTCATCCTCTCGTTCTCCCAGAATCAGTGGACATCCTTAGTGGAAAAGCTAGGATCGCCTTTCTGGGTTTCCACCTTCTATCAGATCTTGGTCTCATAATGCTTCCTGCTTTGTTAGCTCTTTAGGAAGATTATTTTGGTCTGACTTTTCTTTTTTTTAAAAAAAATTTTTTTTAACGTTTATTTATTTTTGAGACAGAGAGAGACAGAGCATGAATGAGGGAGGGTCAGAGAGAGAGGGAGACACAGAATCGGAAGCAGGCTCCAGGCTCCGAGCCGTCAGCACAGAGCCGGACGTGGGGCTCGAACTCACAGACCGTGAGATCATGACCTGAGCCGAAGTCAGACGCTTAATCGACCAAGCCACCCAGGCGCCCCTGGTCTGACTTTTCTAATTCTCCGAGAGAGGTTGATCCAAATTCCCTAACCTCTATTACCGAACACTGAACGTCCCTCCCCCAGCTTTTGCTCTGTAGTCTCTCTAACCTTGAAATGTTAACGGTGAAAAACACTCCCTTGTCTCTGTGCCTTCTTTTAACCTACTTGATTGCTTACCTTCTCTTCACAGCCAGATTCCTCAAAGGGGTGGCTAGAGCGCTCTGTCCATATCTTTGTTTCCTAAGTACCCTTGAATCCTCTGGGCTTTTCCATCCATCCTAGGTCAGAAACTGCTACGTGGCAGCTGGCAGTGACACCCACTTGCTAAATCCAACAGACACCTGTTATCTCCTATCTCAAGCTCTTTCACATGGAAATTCTTGAAACAGCCCAACTAGGAGATCAGTATAGTTCTCGTTTATTTACTTATTTATTTTGCGTTCGAACTTTCATTCATTTATCCATTTACGTATTTAACAAACATTGACTGAGTTCCTTCTGTGTCTCATTCAGCATGCCCAAGTGCCAGGAATGAAAGAAGACTAAAACAAGATGCCTGTTCCTGATAGAGGAGTTAAAAACGCAAAAACGCATCCCATGGACGACAACACAATGTAATACATTATGTTTTAATACTTTCCTACTAGTACATTTAATGTGCCGAGGGAAGACACATGAGTGAACAACTAATTATACTAGGGAAAGCATCTGTGAAGACTCCAGAGAAGAGACAGTGATTATCTTTAATGTTAAAAAACAATCTTTCCAGAAAGACATATGTGGCAAAGTGGGTTGGGCAGAGGAATGGAATAAACAAGGTTAAAACAAACAAACAAACAAACAAAAATGTGTGGAATGCAAGGCATGGTTGGAAAGGAGACAATAGTTTGGTATTAGCAAATTCAAGGTATCTGCTTTCTTACTGAAGTTGAACGTCCTTCTACATGTTTAAGCATTCTTTGTATTCATTTTATTGTGAATTACCTATTTATGTTCCTACCCATTTTTAGGGGAGCTACTTGTATATTAAGGATTTAATTCTTTGTTTTTGGTATGAAATGCAGTATGTTTCCGAGCTTACTATTTGTCTTTTGACTTTATCAATATGCAGATTTTCATTATTTTCGTGTAGTAATATTTGTTAATATTTTGGAATTTTGTCATATATGGAAAGGCAATTATAGGGGCGCCTGGGTGGCTCGGTCGGTTAAGCATCTGACTTTGGCTCAGGTCATGATCTCTCAGTTCGTGGGTTCGAGCCCCACGTCAGGCTCTGTGCTGGTAGCTCGGAGCGTGGAGCCTGCTTCAGCTTCTGTCTCCCTCTCTCTGCCCCTCCCCTGCTTGTGCTCTGTCTCTGTCTCTCAAAAATAAATAAAATGTTAAAAAATTTGAAAAAAAAAGAAAAGGAAAAGCAGTTATGGAATTTCTGAGAGTGATTTGTGCTAAGGCAGGCTCAGAGGAGCCACAAGCATTTTTGGCAGTCTTTTAAAGGTCGAAATATTCTGAATTCCCTCCTAGTCCTCTTATGAACCCCCAAGACTTCTGTCATTCTCATCTACAATCAGACATATGGACGAGCTTCCATCAGGATGGTGTTCCAACTTGATCCTTTCCTGGAATACAAGAGCTCTGTTAGAAAGGTCTCAGAATTCAGGTTCCACACACAGCAGGTCCAAACATGGAAACTGATACCCTGTCAGCACACAGCTTGTCCTTCAAGTGGCATCTGACCTTACCTCAAAGGCAGCCAAGTTTCTGCTTGTTATATGACCTTTGGAGCTAAGATAACTGAGTAACTGCATGCTACAAAACACCAGCAACCAAGAGACATGAAATCTATTTGTCCACAGAAGGCGGAGGTGCCGTCTAGGGAGAAGACAATGGGAACCAGAATTTAGAAGATTTTATTTCACGTCCCTACGCTGTCATTTGTTACTTGTATGAGTTGATCAAGCTCTTTTACTTTCTGAGCCTATAAAAAAAAATTGTATAATATGAGAATAATCGTTTGACTCCCAAATGGGTGGTTGTAGGTATTTAAAAAACCAAAACCGAAACCAGAAAATCTCTTTCCCCTTCCCCACTTCTATGAATAATCATTTGACTCCAAAATGGGTGGTTGTGGGTATTTAAAAAACAAAAACAAAACCCCCCAAAGTTCTTTCCCATTCCCTACTTCCAACACCCTGCTCACTTCTTTTATGGTTGGCAGACATTTTAGGCTCTATATTTTCCCAGGGCGCATAGGTGTATAGTATCTTGTAAAGAAAAGACACCATGTTGAAAAGAGAATTGAAAAGATAGTAATGATGGAGATGTACGATTATGGTATAAAATGGATGGGAAGGGTTAGGTTGAATGCCTCTAGTGAATCATAATGTATGAAATTTGAGAGATACGAGGAAACAAAGAGACACTGAATATTTTTAGAATATAATTGAATCTGGGAAGTAGCAAAGTCATATGGGACTTGCTTAACTTAACAAAGTTCAGGATAAAGAAAATAATAATTCTTTGAGTGAAGGAATGGGGCATTGGGCGGAAGAAGAGAGAATCAATCATGAATAAATAAAGAATTAGTCAATCATTATTCTTGAATAATGGAAGAAGAGAAATTACCGATAGGCCCAATCTAAGTGCTGGTTACTCTATAGCAAAACCTTAAGATATTGCTATAACACAGGGAAGCTGGACATTAAGAGCCTTGCTTGTAAAAATTAGGTATTTAGAGGAACAATTTCCTGGACACTAGAGAATTGCTAAAACATGAAATAGTGTATATTGAGATCATGAAACAAGTTATTAAACCAAACAGGAAAATCTTTAATAAAATAAATTTGATAGGAAGTATAGTCCTAAGATGGAAACATTTATTATAACTACTTTTTATTTACTAAATTTTCATATTATAAATATCAACTAATATTCTAAAATGAAAATCATCAATAGTCAAGTAACAATAAGGAAAAAATTATTGTAATGTGAATTTAAATGTTTTAGTGTGCCCTTACTCCTTTTATGGTTCATACATTTATTATTATTTTTTAATGTTTATTTATTTTTGAGAGACAGAGTGTGAGTTGGGGAGGGGCAGAGAGAGAGGGAGACACAGAATCCGAGGCAGGTAGGTAGGCTCCAGGCTCCGAGCTGTCGGCACAGAGCCCGACGCGGGGCTTGAACTCACAAACCGTGAGATCGTGACCTGAGCCAAAGTCAGACGTCCAAACGACTGAGCCACCCAGGTGCCCCCATACATTTATTTTTTAATGAAAAGAATTTTAAAGGAAAAAGTTCTGTAGTAAACAATAGCAAGATGTCTTCGCCATGTTATAAACCCCTTTATTTGTGTAAAAGTGGAATGTTTTTAATGGATATGCTTAAATTTTTTTAGTCTCTGTAGCTACTCCTTCAAAAGTATATTCCTAGAAGTCATTACATTCCTTTGAGCTGTGCTTTGAAATTCATTATGTGCAAATGCTTTCAATCACTGTGATGGGGTGGGGGGAGATAGTGGTGGCAGGTAATTGTTTGGTGTGCCATATACATTTGCTTTAAATAGTTCAGTATTAATAGATACACTCAGATACCAATGTGATAATATAGATCAAGTGGAAATAAAAAAAAAATGTCATAATGACTTAGGTATTACTTTCAACAGGAAAAAAAATCTTAAAATATTTGGTTTAGCAGAAAATATATTTAATTCAGGCACTCATTTCCACTGGAGATCAGACACAGCAGCTGCATGGACTGATCTTCTTTGCCAACTGGGAGTTCACACCTGATGTAACACCCCACTCGCTGAACACAGTCATGAACATCCCTCAAATCCCCAAGTCCCCACAGGCGACTTCCCTCCTGGGAGGCCTGAGGAAAGTTTTATTGCTTTCTGGATTATGTCAGATATCATTATCACCAAATATTTCAAAACCTTCTCTTTCCAAGTTAGACCCAGGTAATACCAACTGTCTTCCACAATCACGTGTATTCTGAGTATGCTTTCTTTTTTGGTAAGCGAGGTATCGTCCGTTCTAGCTTCCTTTATCCATATATAAAAAGTGAATGGTCATAGTTCCAGTGTGATATAAGACAGTTCTCACTCTAACATTGTAAAACATTACCCCCAAATGAAAATAGATTCATCAACTGTCCAGATTTCTTAAAACAATGACTAAACAGTTACCCTTGAGTAACCCAGTCCTTTTTGAAATATGAAAACCTGTTGTACTTCTCCTGTTAATAGTAATTTACAGTGGACTCTGAATTTTGATTGCTTCTATAGTCTAGTGTGATAAATAAAAATCTGATTCATGATCCAACATTATGCATAAATAAAAGGTATTCAATTCGGTAATGTGAATCTAATCCAAATTGATTGTGTTCCACACCAGCATGCCGACCACTAAATTATCATTTATCTTTGTCTGTTAATAAACACTTGCAGATTCTGTCATTGTGCTTTTAAGCCTTTTGAGATTACTGTGTCAACCTCAGTCACCTTCAAATGATGATACTCAGTAAATAATAATATTAATTCATAATGCTAATATTGCATCTCTGCTTTTACTATTCCCGGGAAGCTCTGTCATTCTGTCATGTTGGGTAACAATGCATAAGGCAGAAAGTAACGTAGCCAAATATTCAGGGTCCATGAATCCTGTGAATATGTTGTAAGCCTTCTAAAGCAAACGTGAAGGGAGGGCACACCATAAAATAAAATAAAAGGCTGCTAATGTAGCACAATTATTTAACAGTGAATCACCCCAGTAATTCATAGAAAGACCACAAAAATTACACGAGTTACTAAAAATATTTTTGGGATAAGCCAGTCACCATATCAGAGTGGCACAAGTAATTCATCAGACATAAAAATGAGAATATGTAACACACTACTCATGTGAAGTAAAAAAAAATCTAAAAAATTGTAATAATGTTTGTACATGAAGTGGGCTTATAATTGATCACCAAATGTTCCATATTGACTAGATTTTGTTAGCTAATTAATCAGATTAAATTTAAAAACTGAAGCTCAAAGAGAGCCCGTGTGAAAGCAATTTGATAAAAATTTTAAGACTGAAGCATGAGATATTTGCAGAAGTGAAATTTGGGGTGCCTGGGTGGCTCAGTCGGTTGAGTGTCCGGCTTCCGCTCAGGTCATGATCTCGCAGTTCGTGGGTTCCAGCCCCGCCTCGGGCTCTGTGCTGACAGCTCAGAGCCTGGAGCCTGCTTCGGATTCTGTGTTTTCCTCTCTCTCTGCCCCTCCTCTGCTCGCACTCTGTCTCTCTCTGAAAAATAAATAAACATTTAAAAATTTAAAAAAAAAAAGAAGTGAAATTGAATGATGATGATGTGCTATAAAGCAGAAAGAATAACAATGGAAGAGAAGGAGTGAATGCACAAGGAAGTATGATCTGAAGGTGTTACCTCTACTCAGCAGAAAACGGTGGTAGTGCTGTAGTTACTGACCTGAGAGAAATTAACCATGGAGGCAGGTGCCCGTGTTCTTTGATCATCGGTTGTGTCTCTAGCACTGCGCTGCTTCCCAAAGCGGACACACACAAAAGCAGAAGACCTAACCCTGGTGGAGGATCCAGTCGGAGGATCAAGAATGCTAATGAACAGAAAATAGCAAAAGAAACTTGGCAATGAACAAGCATTGAATTGTGTGCCGCAAACTACAAATGCTATAGAGTAGAGTAGAGAGTAGAGAGTAAAATCGGGTGCATCGTCATTCAAAGAGGACTCAGAAATGGAATCCCTGCCTTAGGTAAGGACTAGATCCAGAGAGGTACAGGAGACAGAGATGGGTTAGGCAAATGACACTTTGTCTCATGGTAACCCTTGTAAAAGATTGAATATTGTTTTTAGGTCATCAAAAACATTCTTGGATCTCTAGGAAAGCAACAGAAGTAGGATAAATGGAATCTGCTTTATGAAACATGGTCTGAAGAATAAGAACAACGAGATTAAAATACAAAAATCAGTTACATTTCTAACACTGATAATGAACCATCCAAAAATAATACTTATAAGTACACAATCTCATTTGCAATAGCATCAAAAAAATAAAATACTAAGAGTAAATTTAGCCACAAAGGTCATAGATCTGTACATTGAAAACTGGAAAGCATTGGTGAAAGAATTTCAAGACACGAATGAATGAAGAAGTGTTTCATGTTCAGAGACTGGAAGAGTTAATATTGGACGATTTAAATCATCCATATTACCCAAAGTGATCTACACATTTAATGTAATCCCAATCAAAAGTCCAGTGGTATTTTTCACAGAAATAGAGCAAACAACCCTAAAATTCATTTGGAACCACAGAAGACCCTACATAGCCAAAGCAGTCTTGACAGGAAGAGCAAAGCTGGAGGCATCACATTTCCTGATTTCAAAATATACTGCAAAGCTGTTGTAACCAAATAGCATGGTACTAGCATAAAAACAGACATATAGACCAATGGACCTGAAATAAACCCATGCATTTATGTTCAAACGATCTTTGAGAAATGTGTCAAAAGCACATAACAAGGAAAGGGCAGTCTTTTCAACAAATAATATTGGGGAAACCTATTTTCCAGATGCAGAAAAGGAAATTGGATCCGACTTCATTCCACATGCAAAAAGCAACTCAAAATGGATGAAAGAGTTTAATAAAAGATATGAAAACACAAAGCTATTGGAAGAAAGCATAGCTTTTTTACATTGGTTTGAGCAATAAACTTTTGGGTAGGACTCCAAAAGCACAGGCAATGAAAACAAAACTAGGCAAATGGGACTACGTCAAACTGGAAGGCTTCTGCACAGCAACAGAAACCATGAGCAGAGTGAAGAGAACTGCAGAATGGGAGGAAATACCTTCCAACCATACATCTGATAAAGGGTCAAGTTAAAACATATTTAAGGGACTCAAACAACTCAATAGCAAGAAAACAAATAACCTGATTTAAAAACGGGCAAAGGATTTGAATAGACATTCCCCCGAAAGATGTACAAATGGCCAAAAATACATGAAAAGATGTTTAACCCCATTAACCATTAGGGAAATGCAAATCCGAACCACAATGAAATATCACCTCATGCCTGTTAGAATGTCTATTATGAAAAAAGAAAGCAGCCTGAGTGGCTCGGTCCGTCGAGCGGCCGACTCGGTTTCATGAGCTCACAGTTGGTGAGATCGAGCCCTGCGTCAGGCTCCACGCTGTCAATGCAGAATAAAGCCTGCTTGGGATTCTCCCTCCCTCTCTCTGCCCCTCCCCCACTTGCAAGGGTGTGCAGGCACTATCTACAATGCTACCTATAGATAGCACATGCTATCTCTTTCTCTCAAAACAAATAACCTTTTAAAAATCCTTAAAAAATGATACCAAGTGTTGGTGAGGTTGTGGAGAAAAGGGAATCCTTGTACGCTGTTGATGAGAACACAAACTGGGACAGCCATTACAGAAAAGAGCATGGAGGTTCTTTCAAAATTAAAAGTGGAATGATCCAGCAATCCCACTTCTGGGTATAAACACCACGGAAATGAAATCAGTTTCTCAAAGAGATTGTCTACGCTCCTATGTTCATTGCAGCATTGTTCACAGTAGCCAAGATGTGGAAAAACCCAAGTGTCTATTAATAGACCAATGGAAAAAGAAGATGGTACAAGTGAATATACACGGGAATACCACTCAACCATGACAACGAGGAAATCTCCATGTGTGACGATATGGATGACCCTGAAGGACATTGTGTTAAGTGAAATAAGCCAGACAGAGAAAGACAAATACTGTATGATTTCACTTAATGTGTAGAATCTAAAAAAAAGTTGAACTCATAGAAGTAAAGAATAGAATGGTGGTCAACAAGGGCTGAGGGGATAGGATGAGGACACGTTGGTCAAAGGCTACAAAGTCACAGTTATGTAGGATGAATAAGTCTAGAGATCTCATGCCCAGGCATGATGACTATCGTTAATTATACTGTATTGAATACTAGAAATATGCTGGGAACAGTAGCATAATGGTAACTACGTGATGAGATATGTTAGTTTGACTGTAGTAGTCATTTCACTGTGGAAGTGTATCAAATCATCATGCTGCATAAATAAGTGCCATTTTTATCTAGAATAAATAAATAAGAACAATAAAATTAAAAAGAAGCATCAACGTAAACAGAAAAATGGACCTACGTGAAAAAGTGTTTGAGACTCAGAAAAATAAATTTATGTTTTGGGAGGGCCTTATTCAATAACAAATTCCCCCTTTTCTTATTCCAAAAAGGAGAAAGAAAAAAGTAGTATCTTGAGTATTTATGTGTCATAAGAAAAATGGAGACAGGGCTGTTTTTTCTTTTTATAAACCATACAAGAGACAGAATATTCTGGTGACGAGGGAACTGACTAGGGGACAAATGATAGACAACTCATTTGGTCACGTCTCAAGTCTTGTTGAACTAAGTTTATAATTCACACAGATTATAACTGGTCCTTTAGCTAGAGTAGGGATACAACTTACCATCCAAACCAAGGCACTTTGGAGCATGAAAGGAGGTACTTAATAATTAGAGTGGGAAAGCAGGCATAAACTGGGCTGTCCCCAGCAAAGTGGAATATAAGGTTGCCCTCTCCATGCTCAACACCAGAGGCGAGGCCCTTGGAAGGGAGGAGGGGGAAAGCGGTACTTGCACAGGTCAGCCAGCTTCTGGGGCTGAGCTGGGCAGCCCAGGTGTGGCCTCCACATGTTTCAGCTAGCTTGGGTCACTGTTTAGGCAAACCTTTGGTATAGGGACCAAAACCATCACAAAATTAAAAGATGGAAAGGAGGGATAAATGTGTTAACACTGCAGTAAGTGAGATTAACCCTGAGATCAGGCTTGAAATTCGAGAAGTGGAAACATCAAAAACAGTCTCCAGTCCCATCAGTGGAAGGGGGTATCTCTGTCTCTATCTGTATCTCTCCTTCTCCATCTCTCTTTTTCCCTGTCTCTATAGATAGATATAGATCTGAGGAATTCTGAACTGGAGTCCAAACCCCAATGCAGGTATATAGGGGAAAGGTGCCCAACCCCAAGGTAGCCATTGGGAAGGCAGAAAGACAAGTTGCCTCAGGGATGAGAGGTCTGGGACCACACACGCACAGAGGATCTTGGCTCAGGGCTGGGAGGCTGCGAATGTCAGAGAAGGGAATGGGAGGCAATTCCTGACGTCATTAACTGAAAGCAAAGATCTAATGTTCTGACAATTCTACTCCTTATAACGGTGATCTGGAACAGTGGCTCATGTTAGAATCATTTGGCAAGCTTTAAAAAAAAATAGGGATAACTGCCCCCACCAAGCCCACTCAAATCAGAAATTTTGAGCGGGAAATCTGGGCACAGCTATTTATTAAAACATCCCAGATAGTCCTCTATTGAAGCTAGAGCTAAAAGATGGCAAAATTAAGGAGAGAAATCACTCTGACAGATTCTGCTCAAGAAAGAAAAGGTAGCTAACGATGAGCGAGGGACATGAGGCCTGTTGGCAAATGGACCAGTCACCCTGCAGGTCATGAGCCAAGAAGAAGAAAGCTGGGTCTTGTCAAACACCTACCCTGGCCTTCTGAAAGTGAGATCCCAAAGAAAGGAGGCTGTGATACCACGAAGACAAAATGGAAGATGACATAAGAGGTCCGGAAACCTCTGTCAAACCCACCAACCAAAGACCACCAGGAACACATCTGTAGTCGAACAAAGTTGGGTTTATATAACAACACTATAGGGAACACGGGTGGTGGGGGGCAGTTTCCCGATAAAATCTGGGCTTGTGTTAGGTGATTTTAGGGTTTAAGGAAGCAGGAATTTGCTCTGGAAAGTGTACCGTCAGGAAGTGAGATAAATTCTATGATTGGATATTTTAATAATTTTTATCTAGGAGGGAGGAAGAAGAGATGAAGGCTAATGCTCCAGTTGATGAAGAAGTGGTAGACGCCATGTTAGCTAGAAGAGGAGGACACTTGGTCTTTTTGTGATTTGCTCAGTGTGCTCAGCCATCTGTGCTCAGCCATGGTTGCAGTGGGTCTTGTTTGGGGCTTGGTCCATTGGGTTCTCTGAACCCACTCATCTGATCGTGGTGTTAGTGAAACTGTTTAAGTAATGAACATGGCTTAGTAGCTCCAGGTCAGCTACCAGCTGATAGATGTCAGGGATGCTTCTTTCTTGCTCACCTCTTAAAAAGTGGGATTCTGATGGGATAGTCAAGGAGAACACTGAGAGGCACTCAAGTCACGAGGGCATATTTACAATGATTTCTCTGAAAAGCTCAAAGATTAGAGGGCCTCAGGACCTTTTGGTCTAATCTGTGTGTATGATAAATGAGGGCACTGAGTCTTTGAGGGATGTGGTGACTAGGGTCGGTCCACTGATGCTCTTAGGCCTGGTCATTTCTGATGTAGTCAGTGCTCATTCTACAGTCCACCATTCAAGTCCATAATAGCTGCAGGAAGCCTTGCCCCAAAATGAGCTGAGCTTTTCATAAGGTAAAAAGCATTACAAAGACGTCTTTTAGAGCTGTTTCTAGCAACCAAGCCAATGACTGTCTTCACTGCCGAGGTAGACATTATAATGTTAACAGAGAGAAGGCAGATTGAGTCAGCCCAGAATTTGCTTCTTTCATGCCAATATTTCTTTATTCATTCAACATTGGTGGGCTTTCTATTTCATCAAGATTTTTCTTCATCTAAAAAAAGGTAAAATAAATATGCCCACCAGGGAGTCGGGCTCCAGATTAAGAGGCCAGAAAGCATAAGGTAAGGAGGATCTGACTGGCATCTGTCACGTGTGGGCAACCTATAGTTGATTCTGCTGGACTGGATGGCCTAATGGTGCTCCCCTGGATCTCACCACTCTATTTTTACCACTCCCAGACTGGAAATGTTCAGTCTGGGAGGAGGAAGTCTTTTCCAGAGAGGGGAAGATCATCTTCAGTCAAGAATATGGGAAGTTAAGGCTACACACCTGACAAATTAAACTGTAAGCTGCCTGCTACTGAAAGAAGTACCAGCTACAATCATGCAACCCCTGAGGGGGACCTTCTGAGGGTTCCTTCTGTGAGAAATGTTCTGAGGGGAAACTTCCAAGGAAACTTATCAAGGGGATAAGTTATCCTTATGAAAGGAGCCTTCACCGGGTAACCTCCTATGAAGAACCTTCTGTAGGAAACCTTCTGGGGAAATCTTTGAGAGGAACCTTCTGGGAAATCTTTGAGGAGAACCTTCTGGGGAAATCTTTGAGGGGAACCTTCTGGGGAAATCTCTTGAGGGGAACCTTCTAAGGGAAACTTCTGAGGGAATCCTCTAGGGAAATCTTTTGAGGGAAAACTTCTGTAGGGAAACATCTGAGGGAAACATTTTGGGGAAATTTTTGAGGGGAAACTTCTGAGGTAAACCTTCTGAGGGAACATCTGATGGGAACCTTTTGTGAAGAACATTCTTTGGGAAACTTTTCAAGGAGAATCTTCTGGGGGAAATCTTTCAGAATCACAGAGAGTGAGATATGGACAGAAGACTGGTGATGAAAGTGAATGATGACATTTGTAAGGTTTTGTTGCTCAGTATCCAGTCTCCTTTTCTGATGACATCATCCTGAATTTGTGTGTGTGTGTGTGTGTGTGTGTGTGTGCATGTAGGGGAGAGGAAACCATCCCCTCCTACTTTTAATCCATGTGGTTCAGATGAAGCTGCCTTGACTTCTTGCCTCTAGGAGTAGACACTTGACTTAAGCCTAGCCAAGGAGGCCATTCCATCCCACTGGCCAGAGCAATTGTCTCAGAGGTAGACAAGTGGATCTCAGGCATGCCAACAAAACTCAATTCTGGCACATACTTTTGAGTTGTTAGCGTAAAACTCTTTTTTTTTTTTTTTTTTTTTGCACTGGTCTCGAAGCTGGCAGAATATTGACCTGGAAGTGCTGGAGATCACCATGTAGAGTCATCCAGTCTGGGTTTGAAGCCCATGGAGTCCAAGTATAGCTGAAAATGGAAGGAATAAATACCAAGTACTTATATACCATATGTCTAGATTCAACCATGTGTGAAACAAATCCCTAAACCAAAAGAATTACATTTTTGTTTCTGTTTGCATAAGCCAGCTTGAACTACATTTCCAGCTGAAATAAAGCAGCAAAATAAAAAGAACTAAATAGAAAAGAAGAGATAATAGTGGAAATTATCAAGGTTGCCCTTGTCATCTACGCTCCATAGAAATCTAGCACTCTGTATTTAGGCCAGGGGTGTTAGACAATTTTTTTTTTTAATTTACTTATGGAGAAAGAAGGAAATATGGAAAGTTAACATTTACCAAATGTCTACTGAACAGGGATTTTAAAAAACTCATGACAACATGGTTGTGCAAAGATAAAAAGTTTATCTCATTTGTAATTGCTCCTTTTATGAGCCATCATCTGATGGCTACTGATAAGTAGGGAAACATTTAACTAAGTGCCCAACGCTTCTTGAACTTAGTCCATTATGTTAATAATATAAGCTGTCCCTTTTTAAAGAAATAGTCTATCATTTGAAAGAGTCCTTACCCTTGTCTCCCTGAGTCCACTCTGACTGTGGAAGGTGTAGAGGGCTTACACACCTGCATGGCAGCAGAATAGTGTCGATCCCTCAGGGGAGGTGACTTCTGTCTTCTCTGCATTGATAATGAAAGTTGAAATATGAAGCCGAGGTGACTTTTGGTTTAGCCACTCTTGGCGTGATCAGTGAACGCTCGGTGGCCCCCCTGCTGGCTCAGGACCATCTAGGCTTCCCTGTCACTATTGGAGCATCTGGTGTTGGCTTGTGCCATCTATTCACTCCCAGCTTGAATAGTCTATTCTGGAGCCCTAAGTGACAGTCACTATGTATGCCTCTTTTGTGGCAACCCGCATTGGATGCATTCCCAGGTCGACTTTTCACATGACTTCTGGGTCATGCTTATGCCCATTCAGAAACAAGGACAGAGTGAGGACACTAAATACAAGGACCTTCACTTGTCTGACCCCCTAAAAATGCATTGCTAGAAGACAGTCTGCAAGTTACTTCCTGCCAGCATCCCAAATGAGTAGAGGAAGAGATTCCTTGCTTATTTTATTTAAACCATCTCCCCTGTAGGCAAAAGCTCCAAGAATGGAAATCAAAAAACATATATCTGACTGTTGTACTGTTTTTACTTCTTCCCATAAACCCTAGGGCTGGAAAGAAGGCAGGTTTTGTGTTTGTTTAAATGTTACATATGTCATATTTTCCTTCTAGTTTCAGGTAGTCCCTGATGGCGGACAGGGTCTCTCTTCCTGTACTACAGGAGAATGTGCTGAGCCATCCAAAAGGTTAAAGAAGGGGAAAAAAAGAATGTGGGAGAACAAATCATTTTCTCAAGACAATAACCTGCCTGGGAAAATGGCTGCCTTCCTGCACAATCTTATTTGGGTTGGCTTTTCTCTCTGCCTTTCAGCTGTCACAAATCCCTCTGTCACTTTAGCCAGGTAGAGGCCGAGGTGAGCTAGGGCAAAGGTCTCACACCTGGTACAATACAAAAGGAAAGCACATTCTATGTTGAAAGCAATGTATCTATTACATGACAGCGTTCCATTATTAAGGTGTTTTCACATATGTTATCTTAATTAATTCTGTCTATGCTTGAAGTTTTTGAAAATAATGAACAAAAGCCCTACAGGACCGATAGGATTTCTCTTCTGTGAATGAGAAGAAGAGTTTCTGAAAAGATAAGAAATTTGTGCAAAGTCGCATTGTAAGCAGCACAGCCAAATTCAAATTTGAGTTTATTTGAACCAAAGTCACATTAATAAAGATTGTGTCTGGGGCACCTGGGTGGCTCAGTCAGTTAAGCATCTGACTTCGGCTCAAGTCATAATCTCACAGTTTGTGGGCTCGAGCCCCACATCGGGCTCAGTGCTGACAGCTCAGAGCCTGGAGCCTGTTTCAGATTCTGTGTCTCCCTCTCTCTCTGCCCCTCCCCTGCTCACGCTGTGTCTCTCTCTCAAAAACAAATAAACATTAATGGGGTGCCTGGGTGGCTCAGTCGGTTAAGCATCCGACTTCGGCTGAGGTCATGATCTCGCAGTCCGTGGGTTCGAGCCCCACGTCGGGCTCTGTGCTGACAGCTCAGAGCCTGGAGCCTGTTTCAGATTCTGTGTCTCCCTCTCTCTCTGCCCCTCCCCTGCTCACGCTCTGTCTCTCCCTCAAAAACAAATAAACATTAAAAAATTAAAAATAAATAAATAACAAATAAAGATGGTATGTGACTCAAGGCCAGGAAAAAGAGACTAATACATTTAATGACAGAATCAAATTTACAGTTTCCAATAGGAGTACATATCCAAGATTTGAATCAAGATAAAATGTAACAGGCAGAACCATATAGTGAGAATTTAGATTTAAAAGTAATGTGTGCGTGAATACAATAAAGGAGACCTGAGTTCATAGTGACTCATGTGAAATGGGGTGGACAGTAGTGGTGTTTGTAAGCTACGCACTTTCTATGGAACATCAGTCTGATATGAGAGCCAAAAAGAAGAAGAAGAAGAAGAAGAAGAAGAAGAAGAAGAAGAAGAAGAAGAAGAAGAAAAGAAAAGAAAAGAAAAGAAAAGAAAAGAAAAGAAAAGAGAAAAGAAAAGGGAAGAGGAGAGGCATTGAAAAAATAAAGAGGCCATGAGAGTGTCTTCCGAATTTTGAAGGCTTGTCCTCAAAGAGGTATTAGAATAAGATCCACAACTGAATATTTCAAGAAGGCAAATGCCACTCAGTAGAAAGAGAAACTTCATGTCAAATATGAAATGGTACTTGAAAAGCAGTGAGATTCTCACACAGAAAGAGGCCAGGCAGAGGCTAAAGAAATACCAGTGTGTGTAAAACACTGAGACATCACCACAACAAATGCAACCAATCTAGTAGAGAAATGGCACATGGACTGGAGACTCCATTTTACTTCTCCGGATCTGTTCTCCACCTCTCCCCCCACTGCCCTGGGCCTGTGTGACCACAGCAACAGGCTCTCTGCTCCCCCGTTGCTTAGTGGGGTGGGGCCGAGGTTGGGTTCTAAGGATGGAAGCACTTGCAGGACCTGAGAGGAGGAAGGAGAAGGAGGTAAGAGAGTTTATCTCCCCCTCCCCCCAACACACACCCCTCTTCCCCTCTGGGGCTGCCTCAGGCCTGCCACATCCTCCACACAAGGTCACATTCCTACCCTGAGCGATGCCTCCCTTTGCACCATTAGGCCTGAACGTACAACTAGTAACTCTGTCGCCTGCTGTGGGGCCCTGCCCACACATTTATAAATCGCCCTTTTATCAAAATCTCCTCAAATTGCCCAAGATGGGTGCCATCTGTTTCCTTCTGGAACCCTGACTGATTCAGTCAATGACTCAAAGTGGTTCCTCATATTAGAGGAAATCTGCAAGGTCAATAAACACGTGAAAAGATGCTCAACAGCATTATGAATCATGGAAATGACATAGGAGACAGAGGGACTTCATTTTACACCCCTTGGATTGGCAAAAACCAAACAATAGTAAAAACATTTGGCAAGAATGTAGACAAGCAGGAACTTTCCTAAACTAATGGTGACAGTAGAAGTTGACAGCCACTTCAGAAACCAATTTGACATTTTCTAGGAAAGTTGAAAATGTGCATAACTTGTGATCCCACTCGGTACTTGGCGATGTAGACAAGAATGTACATTCTTACAATGTTTATAATGATAATGTTAAAAGAAACCCTTCAGGAAACAACCCAAATGTCCATTAACAAAAGATTGATACATCATGGACTCTGCACAAGATGAAGAACTATCCAGCATCGGAAAAAATAATCAACTAAAGCTACACACGTCAAAATGAAACTGTTGCTCAAAACATACTATTGAACAAGGAAAGCAATTTTCAGAACGCCTTCAGCATGATTCATTCGTATGAAGTACAAAGGCATGTAAAAGAAAATGGCAGCTTGTTTAAAGAATACACACATATGTGGCAAACCTACAAAGACACACAAAGGAATGATAGGCAAAAAAAGTAAGATATTATTTACTTCTGGTCATTGGGGGATGATGGACCATCGCTTAAGCTGGGAGGTGTTTGAGTTATTGTTTTACTCTCTATGCTTCACATACATTTTTAATATTCATCTATATGTATTCACATTTTAACCAAAACGTTGAAGAGAAAGTCAAACAAAAGAGCCCATAATAAAACATTTATGCAAAATAGTTATTAACAGATTATAAGAAAACGGTGACAATGTATTAGTTTTATATGACTGCGTAACAAATTATCACAGCTTAGTGGCTTAAAGCAAGACAAATGTGTTTTCTCACAGTTTCTACGGGTTAGGAGTCCAGGCACATCTTAGCTGGTCCTTTCCCGTGAGTCTGTGATCAAAAAGAGGACCTCCGTCACTTCCCTGTTTGAATTGGGTTGTATCTATTAATATCTGCTATTGCTTATTTTCTTCACTGTACCTATCACCGTTTGCCACTATTTATTTGTTAACTTGTTAATTATCTGGGTCTCCTCAACCCACAGACTGAGGATCCCAGAAGGACAGGGCTGTGGCACAGAGCTCTGCTTACCAGCCTCCTTGTCAGTTAGTGAGAGACGCATGGGTAGTTCTGGCCAGTGGAACGTGAGCAAAAGTGGCTTGTGACATTTCTGGATCAGTTGAGAGCCAGGGACCTCCTTTGTCCCAATCTTCTCTGCATCTGTGACTGTTTGAGCACAGATCGTTCAGTTTGCATTGTTACAAGTAGAAGGAGGGCCTCTAACCTCACCAGACTTCCATGATCAATAAAGAAACTTGTGTCGTGTGATTGAAAGCTCAGTTTGATTCCACAGTATATCCCATCTTACCCTGGTATTTTTTTTTTCTTTTCTTCATCATGTGTTTTTGATATTTGGAAGGGTGTCTACGACATTGCAAATCCTCATGAACACTTGTTTAAAGAAAGGAAGGATGAAAAGAATAAAGGGAGGGAGAACAGGAAGGAAGGTAGGAAGGAAGAAACAAATTATCGTTGAGCAAATTTCACAATCAAGGAGATGCACACGTTTATACAGTGGCTTCCCATCCTCCGTGTTTGCCTTGATGAACCCCCATGCACACTCCTCCCACAGGCCTAACTACCACTTACCAGCCACGTGACCTTGGGTAGCCACTCATCTTTCTGATTTTCCTAAGCTATGAAATAGGCAGAAGAACATTTGCTTTCCCTATTTTTGCAAAGTTGTTGTGCCAATAAATGTGTCAGTGTTCTCCAAATGCCTTATAAACTATAAGGTAATATAAGTATGAAGCATTATTGCAGCTCAGTTTTCTTGGGCTTTGCCTGGGGCTGAATCAAGCAGAAAATCTCATGATAACATTGTGACTGAAGACATAAAGGAATAAGAAAAGGTGGAGTGTCACCAGTGGTCACAATGGGTGCATTTCTATAGTGAAATACGCATTTGGCCTAATCGCAACGCATCGGGACTACATCTCCCATGCTTATTAATAGTAAAATTATAGGTTACCATTGTTTATACATGGCTATGATGCGGAAGGAAGCACAGCCTATCTAATAAGAGCTTATATTTTTCTTCACGTCCCTGTGTTGTCATCCCCAAGAAGGTGGGTCGGAGCTGGGAACCACTCAGATGTAAGAGCAGTGGCCTGTGAAAATGGGTTGGCACAGTGCCCAGCCATAGCATCTGATTTCTCTTCATATTATTGGTAATTATTATTACTCTTAAAACAAGTCGATCGATGCACACAGTCTTGTATATTTACTCTATGTCCAATATTGGCATAGTAACCGAAGGGTTGAAATCTTCCTGAATTCTAAATGACTCACCCTAAGTTTGATGTAATAAGTAAGAGGATAAGTAATCAAAAAGTTTTTTATATATTAGGTTCACATTTTTAAAAATCTTGCTTCCTATGTATTTATTCAGCACTCATTGACGAACCAATTAGACAAATCACAGAAATCATGAGTTCGCACACTCTCTTCCTTGCTCCTGAAATGGACTGACTGACTTGAATGGTGTCTCTTGGCCGTGAGGTACATATTCTTCACAAGATAAGCAAGGCCTTCTTTTCTTATCATTTTCACGCGCAAACATATTTTGCATTTCTGAGTCAGTTGACTTTTTTTTTTTAAGTAGGCTGTGTGCCCAGTGCAGAGCCCAGTGTGAGGCTTGAGCTCACCACCCTGAGATCAAGACCTGCGCTGATATCAAGAGTCAGACGCTTAACTGACTGAGCCACCCAGGCACCCAGAGTCAGCTGACATTTTATAACTATGTCAGTTGGGTTCTTGACCAAGAACAGGAGGACTAGATTTTCTTTTCCAACAAAATCCTCTTATTTTATCTACCTTAATTGTCAAATGTATTCATCATTTTAATGTGAAGTGCTATAGCGTAGTGTATCTGTGTGTGTGTGTGTGTGTGTGTGTGTGTGTGTGTGTTTCCGCTTCTCACATCTGATTTTTAGGATCTGAAATTTTAAGTCATTTTGACTCTGGAACTAAGGATGATGGCCTCAGGTGGTTTTGACATCTAAGGATCCACAATCAACTCTTCTGATTTCTGAGTGGAACCAATAAGAGCAGTAAATTTGAAAGAAAAAAAAAAAAAAAGGAATGGACTTCATACTCAAATTACCATATTTAATTTATTTGACGATAAAGCAGAGTCTAAATTTATGGTCCAAACTCAACTTGAGAATTAAGTCACATGAGGAATAAGAACACTGTTGCTAATGATGTGAAAAAACTTCCTTTGCCACTTACTGGTCTAAACCAATACCTAGGCCTGATCTCACAAGTGCTTAGGTAACCTTGAGTTCATGACTTTTGCTTGCCTGGGGGATGTCTACATTACTTTAGCATCTCCAATAGCCACAAACAGCTCTTTATCTTTCCTGAATCAAAAGTCACATACTATTTCATAGCTGCCCACCAAGGTCCAGGGTCTTCCTGAAATGGCTTTAGCTTCAGCTCATTTGCAAACTATAGGTAGATGAAAGGTCAGAGTTGAGCTCATTAAGCCTTTCCAAGTTCGGATGAATTCCTCCCAGTTTTCTGGGGTTCCCTTTAATAACTCAGCTCTTATGTGTCCCACAGGAAGTGCCTTCCAGAATCCTATTAGAGCATTTTTACAACATCAAAAAGTTTTTATATACAAGTATAATTTCTATCAAGGGAGAAAAAGCCATCAAGTTTCTTGAAAATTTTATTGAGAGTTCTAGTTATTATAGCAATAATTTTTACATACAATAACCTTTATTAACAGATTTTTTGGTTATATTTACAGAGCTATGTTAGTAGTAATAAAAATATATTTTAAAATTTAGATTACAGTAAATGAATCCATTTTTCTGAGCTGAGATAATTTGTCTAGGCAAGTAGATATTTAGTTGTGTCCTATAATTCATCACTTTTTCATCAGCCTCATTATCCCAGAATGAATGCTTACATGCAGGCTCTTCCTGGGCCTACTGGGATCGAGTTGGGGAAGAGAAATGAGCCCTGTGTGTTAAACAAAGTCATACCATCCCCCATCACTTTCAGGAATCTCTTTCAGACCTGAACTGGTGAGTACTGAATAAATCCAGAGGAAATAAAATTTCATGTATATATGAACCTGATCCATAACACACTTCTGAGGAGTCAATGAAAAGCATGTTATGAAAAGCATAGATGCATCCAGTTTCTATAATAACAAAGCTAAATCTACACAACACTAAATGAAGGGCCTCACTGGTGACTTTCTGAACAACCTGGGCAGTCTATATGATCAAATTCGACTCTCAGGACCCCAGACTGAAATGACATTTGGCTGTCTACGCATCCCAAACTAACCAAATCATTTGCTAGACCCTACTTGACTGAGTGCTTTGTAAATGCAACATCCAAGAACAATGATAAAGGGCAAAACATAACGTAGCAGCAAGTACTTAATCTCTGACCCTAACTTCTATCATCTTAGAATTGGGTTAATGCCTACCTTGTAAGGTTATTAAACAATATTTTTGTATCATTTTGGCTTGCAGGAAGCACTCATTGGATATTTGCAAAATAAATGACCCCACAGTGCTAGCTCAAAGTACACTGTTGAAGTTCCCAATGAAAACCTGAGTATTTTGGCTCAGCGAAGCCAATACGTTAACTCATTGACACAAACTAGTTTGTTCAAATTAGGTAACACACTAGATTGGCTAGGCAAGCGCTGACTAGCATGTTCTATCTAAGAAATTTTGAGGTTGCCGAGAAGAGAAATTCGCGATGCGTAGACCTTCAACTTAGGTAAATAAAGAGAAGGAATATGGAGAAAGAGAAGTTTAAAAAGAACGGAAGGGCTGAGCCCAAAACTTCTTCCAGATAATCTAGTCTATTGTGTGAGCCACACAAAACATCCCCTTGATAAGTGTCTTTGTTACAAACATTGTAATCCAAGGGGAAGCACAATTGTCCTGCACACAACTGTAAACCTTGTGGGTTGTATTCTATCATATAGGAAAACTGCCACACAGTATGTTTCATTCCTTCCAGAGAGTTCATATCTAGGCTATCTTCTTTAAATTGTCTTAAAAATTATTTCAAAATATATTTTATTGTTGGATATACTAGAAACCTCTGGGTTTTTTAAGTACTACACTTACTCCTCAGGATTTAGAATAAGAAAGAAATGACTTTGCTTATATTTCAGTTCTGCACTTCTCGCCTAGACTAACAAGGAGATGATGGCTGGAAAGTAAGCCTGTGCTAGTCAATTATTTACTAGGAAGCATTTACATCACATCTCAGCTAAAACTTTATGCTGTCCACATAAATCTCTCTAATATTTTGTGATATGTACGATAAAAGATTAGGCCAATTATTTGACACTTATGAAGCTGTTGCTTTTCCCTATTTCCTCAGTTCTTTGGGATGAGATGGGGCAGCGTCTTTACCTCAAGGTTAAGCTTATTGGTAGAACTTAGTTAAAAATTGGTGATGGCATGGCAAATTACCCACCGTAAGGAGTCATCGTATCGGAGATCTTTCCATTTGCACCATTCAACTTGACTGTCTTTCATCTTATGACATGTTTTATAAGTTTCATATTTATATTTGTTTTGTAGTTAAGGAAAAAAAGAAGCTTTAGTAATCTCTACCGTCTGAGACTGCAGGCATCTCCCTAGCCTGCCTTTGATTGTGAGTACAACATGCCCACTTGAGCAGTGAAAACCACACTGAGTACTGGGGACAGCGTCACCTGCAGTGACTATCAGGAAGTGGCATTTAGCCAGAAATAGCCTTTAACCAAACCTTTGCTTTCGCACAGCATCTGGAGATAAGAACGCACAGAGGATAACAGAGCTAATGAGTGTCAACGTCGACAGCAATGAAATAAACTAAAAACCTCATTCTCCCAACAGTGTGGTCTTAGCACAATTGGGCTATATTTTATTCTCCAGAATTTAAAGTTTTGTTTTAAATTCTGCACATCACAGCCATACTAAATATCCCCTTAGACAAGACGCAGTGCTGCTGAGTAAGCCCCCTGCAAATCAGCAATGCTTTTTCATAAGACCAACATCCATAATTTATATCTGCATACAATTAGCCTGTTTACATTTATACATTTTCTGCTTCCTTTTATGTGAAATATTCCACAGGATACTTGGTAATGCATTCAGAATAACCTTTTTAAAATAAAGACTCCAGGACCAAACAGTTTATAAAATCCAATACCTAATAAATACTTTATATGAATAAAAAAGTGGTTTCTTAATCAGAAACAGTATATTTATATTTAAGCTAGGCTTTCTTGCCTCCCAGGCCAATGGCCTGGCACCATATGGATCTTTATTTTTTAATGTATTCAGGAAAAAAAAATACTACTGCTCTTCTTGATGGTTTCATTTACACACAAATATCACATCCTTTCTCTTATCCATCATTAGATCGCGATCAGGATGAGTTTTATAACTTTGGCCAAGTCAGTCCCTTACATTAACACGATGAAGAGAGGAAAAGATATCAGTCAGTTATCCCGAAATTTAGTATTCATGGTACCCAGTTCTGAACTCTTTCAGTATATTTAGCCTGAAAAGTGGATTTCACTATTGGAAAATGTATGCAGCAGAGAGGAAATTTCATAAATCTGTGTACATTTGGCAGCTTATGTGCAGTGGTCTCGATGGCTAGAGATTTGGCCATGTTGATGTCCAGTGGGTGAACTAATAAGCAAGACATTCCAGCAGTAATTTCAATGGTATCTTCCCTTCTTCCCCTTTTATTGGGCAACTAGAACGGCATGGGCCCGAGAGGAAAGGAGCCACCTGAAGCACAGGCCAGGGTTTGTAGCAGCTCCCGTGCCTTTTGGGGGGTAGAGTGAGACCCTACCAGAGTTTTAAAAGCTTGCCTAAGAGTTGAGCTTGCCAGTGGTGAATCTTACCTGAGCCCTGTGATCAGCAAAGGTCAAAGGAATCCCTCTACCCTCTTCTATTCTGGAAAACAGCTTACTGCAAAGAAGCACCCTTCCCCATATGACTTAGATAAGACTCACAGATGCCTGCTACCTTGTTCTTTTATAAGGAGGCTAGACAGATATTCAGAATTCCCTTTCTTTCCCTCTTAAGTGATTAGCTGAACTGTTCATGGTTCTAATCATTATAAACAAAATACTAATTGGCCAAATTTTGGATACATGTCTCTCCTCCCAAGTGCCTGAACTTTAGTCCCACTTCAGCCTGATCCAGCAGCACACCCCTTCCAAGAAAAGGCTGGCCTCCGGGTAAAACAATCTCGAATCTGTCTATCCTGTCACGCCATCCCATCACTCAGGCCACTTGCCCACACACTCAGTTCTTTCTAGCTGTGTCTATTCTTCTCTATAAAAGAAAACCCTTTTGCCCAACTCATGAGACACTTGCAGACATTAGGGCACATTAGCTTGTGGCATTCACCCTGTTACAATAGCCCCCTCTTCCTATTGCAAAGTCACTTTCCTTTTCTTTCAACAATCCTTTTTTTAAAAAATAATAATTCCTTTTTTTTTTTTTTTTAATTTTTTTTTTCAACGTTTTTTATTTATTTTTGGGACAGAGAGAGACAGAGCATGAACGGGGGACGGGCAGAGAGAGAGGGAGACACAGAATCGGAAACAGGCTCCAGGCTCTGAGCCATCAGCCCAGAGCCTGACGCGGGGCTCGAACTCACGGACCGCGAGATCGTGACCTGGCTGAAGTCGGACGCTTAACCGACTGCGCCACCCAGGCGCCCCAATAATTCCTTTTTGAGAAAGAAAGTGTAAGTGGGGGGGACAGAGGATCTGAAGTGGGATTTTGTGCTGACAATAGTAAGCCCTATGCAGGGCTCAAACTCACGAACTGGGAGAAAAGGACCTGAGCTGAAGTTGGATGCTCAACTGACTGAGCTACCCAGGCGCCCCACAAGAATCCTTTTCAATAAAAGTCTCTCCTTACCAAGTTCATATTTGTGGGAGTGTTTTGTCTGTCTGTCTGTCTGTTTGGTTGGTTGGTTGACAAGCTCCTACCTACAAGAATACTAAACTGGGTAGGAGTCTGAAGAGAAATACTGTTTTTGTGAAAGGGATATCCTTGGGTGTCAAATGGATGCATTTACACATATTTAGAGCTTCTTTACAAATAGATGGGAACTCTCAGAACCAAGCGTGGGTGTTAACTTCTTGATGGATTGACTTTGTCAGTCCTTGCCTTTCTCAAACCTCAGCTATAGTGGCTGGTGCCCTTTACCTACAGGTCAGGACTTGCTGGTCCCTGAGCCATCTAGAATTGAGCAGGAGACAGACTGATACTCTCAACTCCTCCGCATGAAATACAAAATTAGTCTTGCCAGATGGAATTAGGCTCAGCATTATAGGGCTGGTGTAGGGCCGACCTTGAATTTCTTCTTGATGCCTGTGTGTCTCCCCCTCCGATTCATAGTCTGGCCCTAGACTTTGTCATATTGATCCAGGTCAAAATACAGGTTCAAAGATTGATGTCTTGTTACTAGGTCAGCCTTCGTCTTGTAGCAGCCTAGCTAGGCTCTGGCCCTGAAGTCACATAACCATCCCCTGAGCAATTTTGAGCATCTTGTGCTGCCAGCAGTATAGCATTGGTGTCTGTTCCTGTCCACATCAAGCCTGAGCTCCCTAAGTGCCTTTGGACAATCCATTGACTTCTGATGCCCAGCTCCAGAACCAGGCAAGTTTTTCCCCAGACCCCTGTGCTTCTTAGTTCTGACTTTTTCAGTCACCCTTAAATCATGCTGTAGCATGATTTAAGAACTTCCAGACAAATCGTACAGACTGCACATTGCTTACCAACACCATCCTATGACATCAAACCTGTTCAGCTGCTAGAAGCTTGCCATTCTATGTCCAAATTAAAAAAATGAAGGGGCGCCTGGGTGGCTCAGTCGGTTAAGCATCCGACTTTGGCTCAGGTCATGATCTCGCGGTTTGTGAGTTCAAGCCCCGCGTCGGGCTCTGTGCTCACAGCTCAGAGCCTGGAGCCTGCTTCAGATTCTGTGTCTCCCCCTCTCTCTCCTCCTCCCCTGCTCATGTCCTGTCTCTCAATAATAAATAAACGTTAAAAATTTTAAAAATATATATTTTAAAAATTTTTTAAATGAAGTTTTATAGAGATACTGCACAAAAGCCTTTGTTGACCATGGCTATTGACAAAACTAAGGAGAGAAAAGGGGGCTCTCTACTAACAGAATACTAAGAGTATGCAAGTGAGTTTTGAGAACTTGACATCATGAAAATATACATACGTGCAACATAGAAATTAAAGAAGTCATTGGAAGTCTAACTGGAAATATCTCCTAGTATCTTCATTAATTAACTCATTTACTTATTCATCCAAATAATTACTCTTCAGGGCTTCGCAGAGGCCAGGCACTGTGCTAATACTTGGAATCCAACGAGACTTGGATCAAACAGAGGAGACCAGGTACTTGCCCTCGTAGAGTTTGAACAGAAAGCATTTAAAGTGGGTTTTAAACACGAATCAACACATAGAAATTTGATATTCACAGAGATCCTAAGGTGAGTTGTACCCGTCCGTGCAAGGAATAATACTTAACACCATAATGGGATGAAGGGTGTAATTAGTAGGCAGACTTCCATCTGGTAACAGCTCTTGAGGGCTTTTCTTCCTCGTCACTAAACCCACGCATCTATGCATTTTCTTCTTTTAATCTGAAATCCGGAACTCTCTTCTTTGTAACTTGAGGAAAGGGGAATTGATGGCAACACTCACTATTAGGAAAACGAATGAGTGGGCATGCCTGAAACGTCAGTGAAGACACACAGTGTTGGTTTCAGCGGAAAATACATGTCAGTAGGAAGGTACTTTAAATTCTTTGACATGTATTCGAGAGGGTTCCATCTGGATGTTGGAAACCTCATTTTGAGAATGTCAATGAGGTATAAAATTCTGCATAAATATAGTTACCATCGATGACATTTTCCATTGGGAAGAATAAGTTACAAGGAGAGGGTTTCACTTCTTTTTCAGAATGAAAACTGTGTACATCAAGGAATCAAAAAGGGTCTGTTGGGCTCCCCGGAAGACAAGGCTACCGTCATCCTTGTTTGTTTGTTGTTTGTTTGTTTACACATACTCTGACTCTTCTAGGGAGGATTTAAGGCAGCTGCTTCTCATTTCATCGCCTTCCACATACACATACTTTATTTGTTTTACGATCCGTAATTAAAATTATTATCTTCCAGACTATAGTGTATGATTGTGCAGCCATTTTTAGTTCTGTTTTTTGAATTCATCAAAACTTAGACTAAGTATGTGTGTATGTGATTCTTTATTCATAGGCACAGCAACTGTACACGGGGAAGCCACTCTGCGAGAGCAGAACTGAAAATCTGCAGAGATTCGAGGAGCCCAAAACAGAAAAGAAATGCATATTTCCAGACAAAACTAGAAGCAAAATTTACTTGAAACTCCAAAATACTGCCCCAAACCTAAAATGATCCAAATGTACCAGATGTGATGTGAGCATCAATATTGACGCGTCCTGATATTGTCAGGATGTCCCTGCGGCAAAGAGGTCATTGGATGTTGGAGTGAAAGGATATCTAGACCATCCTCCGCAACACTGCAAATAAAGGTTTGCGCACTATTTTAGGAGGTACACAGATTCATCAGATCTTCCCGTGGATCAGAGATTAAGAGAAGACGACCTTGGGTCCCTTCTGAACAGACAAGTAAGATGAAAACTGATTTGATGGATATCACCCACCCGTTTTAAAATAGCTCTGAAAATGGCCCTACTTTTCCCCTGGAAAGAAATACAATTCCACATCCCTCACTGGGAGAAGAAGCATTTCATAGTAGCTATGACTCGGAAACCGTATATTCCCAGATACAGGTCAGTAGGTAGGTAGATAACCTCTTTATATATATATATATATATATATATATATATATATATATATATTCTGATCATCACCTTCACAGCAACCTACTTACAGGGTAGAATTATTTTGCTCATAATCTGTTTGCAGTTTAAAGTCTTTTGCTCTACGAGAATATAAACTCGTCATGAGCAGGGAATTTTTCTCGTATTTACTACCATGTTTAGAAGACAGTCTGGCATAGGGGACACATTTTAATGAACACTTCTGGAATGAACAAGAGGATGGCATTGATTGTTTCCGACTAAACGAGTGAGACGATATCTTCTTTGGCGTTTAGCTGTCTTCCCGCTTTCTCTGTGCTTTTTATTTTCCAGCAAGGTGTATGTATTTCTTTTGAAAATAAGAAGAAAGGGACGTGAGGGTGATCCGGCCGTGACATCTGTCACCCCATTGATTGCCAGTGTTGACTCAGCTGATCTGGCAGGCTAGGCAGGTGTCCCCTCCCGCCTCACGCGGTCCATGCGCGAAGCTGCACACGCCTGCTCGGATTAGGAGGACGACCTTCCCCGTTACAGGAGGACCATTCTTGCATCACGGGTATTCAAGTGGCTGCTGTCCCCTGCTAGAATCTCCAAACAAGCTTTCAAGGCCCGTTTGTAGAAGAGCATAGAGGAGTCCAGCCTCCAAGACTCCACACACGTGCAAATGAGGTGCTACATGTGGCGGGCTGCCTTTCTTTCTTTCTTTCCTTCAATAAATAGATAAATAAATAAATAAATAAATAAGAAAATATATATATATATTTTTTTTAACGTTTATTTATTTTTGAGACAGAGAGAGACAGAGCATGAACAGGCGAGGGTCAGAGAGGGAGGGAGGCACAGAATCCGAAACAGGCTCCAGTCTCTGAGCTGTCCCCGCGGAGCCCCACGTGGGGCTCGAACTCACGACCGGGAGATCACGACCTGAGCCGAAGTCGGATGCTTAACCCACTGAGCCTCCCAGGCGCCCCAAGAAAAAATATATTTTTGATAAAAGTTCAGATCACTTGGAATTCTAGATGTGTGGCACCTTGAAAGGAATAGTCAGCTCTCAACACCCCCCTTCCCTGGGGCCAGGAAAAACAAAAAAACAAAAAACAAAAAACTAAGGCACGCACATAACAAAAACTCCCTCCCCGTGGATAAACTTGAAAAGTTACTTGCTTTTTTTTTTTTTTTTTTTGGTGTCCTTTTTCTTTCACGGGTCTTTAATGGATGCATACTGGAAGAACCGCAGAAGTGGAAGGACTGGTGAAGAAGCAGCAAATTTGGTCCTTTTAGTTTTATTTATGTTTTTTTTTTTTTTTTAATTCTAGAGAGGAAGAGAAAGAGCGAGTGGGGGAGGGGCAGAGAGAAAGCAAGAGAGAGAGAGAGAGGGAGAGAGACAGTATCTCAGGGAGGCTCCACACTCAGCTTGAAGCCCATCACAAGGCTCAATACCGTGACCATAAGATCATGACCTGCGCCCAAATCAAGAGTTGGAGGCTCAAGCAACTGAGCCACCCAAGCACACCTTATTTTTCTTTTATTTTTTTAAATGTTTATTTATTTTCGAGAGAGGGGGAGAGACAGAGACGGAGCATGAGTGGGGGAGGGACAGAGAGAGAAGGAGACACAGAATCTGATGCAGGATTCAGGCTCTGAGCTGTCAGCACAGAGCCCCCGTGCGGGGCTCAAACTCACAGACCGCAAGATCATGACCCAAGCTGCAGTCGGCCGCCCAACCGACTGAGCCGCCCAGGCACCTCCACCTTATTTTTATAACACAAATCTATTCACAGCACTATTAGAGAAAATATTTTTAAAAATATTGTAAGTTTGGGGGGAAAGCTCATGAGAATATGAGTAAAAATGTTAATAGTAGTTAAATGCAGATGACTTCTCCCTTCTTCCCCTCTCCCACTACTTGCCAGGATTTTCTTCCAGGTTTTCTATAGTTTAAAAATAGGACTTTTTAAATAGGAAAAACTATAAAAATCAAATTTTAGACATCAATTAAAAGTTACAGTTATAAAATAAGATTTTAACTTGAAAATTTTCGAAAACATCTTAAAAACACACAGAAATAATGGGAAGTAGTGAAAATGCCATAATCCTGATTCAACAGGAAATGTGAAATAAAGAGTTCAATGGGTCAACAAAAAAGAAAGACGAAGTAGAAGGTGATGACCACAAATGTTAACGGAAGGCTAACAAATGCATTCACATCTCATGGGAGAGGATTGCAAGGTGTTCAAAAAGCCCTGAAAAGGAGTTTCTGGAAGTCTTGATGGTGGCTTTCTGCCTGCTGTGAAATACACTTTACATTTATTTTGGGGACCTCGGTGGTTAAAATGTTTGCTTCTAGAGCTTGGGAAATTGTGAGAAATTTATTCTTCCCCGATATTATGGAAGAGTAAGACCTCCAACATGATACGCCATCAAAATCAAAGTGATTCGAGTAGAGGGGTAGATTCTTCATAGAGTCTATGCTTCAAACCAGCCTGATCAGACACTGCACCTGAGAAATCAAATACAGTATTGTGAATACCACTGTGTCAATTATATATATTTTAGATCTTGTGGAGTAAATCCGAGATACTTAACTTCAGGGCTCTAGAAAGAGTGAAGCCGTTGACATTAACTAACCTAATGATATACAAATATTATGACCCTACCTTTGCTTGATGTTGGCTCGTTCCCTTTCTAGGATGCCATGAGTTTGGGGAAGATGTGTTCTATTAACTGTTAGCATGCCGTGATGCCTACGCCGGACCCTTGCTTTTGCCCTTAGAAGATGGAATGTATGATACCTGGAAGTCAGATGGCAGCAATCTGCACCCACACACCTACGACTCAGGCAGAAGAGCAGCACTTTCCCCATGAAGCAGAGTTTCTAGAACAAACAGCTCCCAGAACTAGTGCTCCAACAACCATCCTGACCAAGCCAAAGAGCGTTTCATCCTCTTTTGATGTTTCCTTTCTAAGCAGGAAAAGCCACCAGCCTAATGTTTCCGACCAGTCCACGCTTGCCTCCTCCCCATCTCCAAGGAAGGAGCAAGAAGCAAGGAGAAGGTAGGGCAAACTTCTCACGAAAACCAAGGGAACAGGAAGGAGCAGGTCTCCCAAACACCTAGCAAAAACATTTCACTCCATATTGTCATGCGGTGGTATGCATTTTGCCCAAGGGGGAAAAAAAAAGATTCACTTAGTACACATAAAAGATCATTTATTATTGAAACAAATTCTGGGATGACCAGAGCCAGTGTTTTTTTCCGACCTAGTGTGTATTATATTTTATGCATAATCACAGCTGAATTGCTTCCCCTGCCCAAATCCATGTGTCTAATTCTTTTTTATTACCACCATATCTAACTCTTTGCTCTATTATGGACTCCATGTTAATGGCTGAATTCCGAAGGCAAATAGCACTTTGTGAATATGTTAAGACTACAGGAACCTGCTGTTGCCTATTCAGTAAATCAAAAACGCTCTGCCTAAGCAGCCCTCGGCTTCTCAGCATCACATTGTTTTTGTCACGCAGAGACTAAGCCCAAATGGCCAGAGCCATTTCGAGTAAGTAGATATTGAAAGTGTTGATATTGAAATAGTTGACATTTTAAGATATTTAATAATGAAACAGTAGATACTTTTGATATTTAGCATAAAAATAGTAGATATTACAAGATGTTGAACATTATGGCCATAATCTTATCCCTCTTTGTACGGTCTCCAATTTAGCCTATTGACCTGAAAATTGTATGCGCTCCTTATGTATTTATTAAATTCACTTATAGAAATGTTAAGAAAATTTGATGTGACATGTTTTTATGAAAGTATTAGGTCAATATTGTAATACTGGACTGTAGCACAATCTACTCTTTTTAAATCACATTTGCTGATATTTCATCTTAATAATAAAAAAGTAATACCTGCTCAATTTGTCAGAATAGGAAACCTGCATTAAAGGGTTATTTTCCAAAAAGGCAAGAGCGTAGCTTTCACACAGATATAAAGTGAATACTTGTCAGATATTTCATGTAATCTATTAATTAAATGGGAGAACCAGGAAAGATGTTACAACCAGTCCAAAGGAGAAGTTAAAGAAGCACAAATTTATATGAAATAAAGGAATGTTGCAATGAATTTACAAATGGGCACCAAACTGGTTTTACCAACAGAATTAAGGAATGACAATTCAAGGTCCATTGGACAGAAGTATTAATGTGCATGTCTGAAGATAATACATTTGGGGGGCACCTGGCTGGCTCAGTCAGTTAAGCATCTGACTCCTGATTATAGCTCAGGTCATGGTCCCAGGGTCATGGAATCAAGCCCTGCCTCAGGCTCTGTGCTGAGTGTGGACCCTGGTTAAGATTCTCTCTCTCTCTCTCTCTCTCTCTCTCTTTCTCTCTCTCTCAGCCTCTTCTTGAACCACGGGCACGTGTGCACATGCCCATGTGCTTTCTCTCTCAAACAAAAAGAACAAAAAGTTATCTAAAAAAACAACAACACATTTTTTGCATTGCTCTCCGTTACCTACAATTTGCAGAGCCCTAAAATAACTGAAAGGCAACGAAAGGCTAAAATCAGGTATCATGGAAAATAGTGCTGTAAACCATGAAGAGTTGTCCACCGGAGATACCTCATAATCTCTTTTGTTTATTTCAAATTTCCTCAGAATAAAGATTAGAAAGAAAGAAGACAAGGGAGAGAGGAAAGAAAGGATGAAAAAAGAAAGAAAAGAAGGAAAGAAAGAGAAAGAACCCTTCTGACATCTACTACCCACATTACACTACTGATAACATTTCGGCACATTTTGCTTCCCAGAAATAGATCTTAATAGAGTTGGACAGCATAACACTGTGTACTGTTCTATGGACTCCTTTTTTCATTTAAAAAAGATATATAAGAAGAGTGAACACTTTCTCATCTCCGACCCTCTGGCACAGTACGATGTTTACGTAACATGGATGTTCCGCGGTTTGCTTAACTAATCTGCTACTGTTGGATATTTTTTGTAAGTTTTCCTACTGCAGCTAACCACACAGGAAAAAATCTCTGGCCAAATGTCTCTGCACACATCCCTGATACTTTTCTTGGGAATTCCTAGAAGTGGAGTTTCTGGGTCAGAAGCTAGGTGAGGTGCAGTTTGATATATTTTGACAGATGTTGCTAAATCGCTCTACAGACGTGGTGTCCCAATTCACAAATCCTGCCAGCTGTGTGTAATTATGCCCGTTTCGCCACAGCCTAGTCGACACAGAGCATTATCGTTCTTTCTAAGCTTTGCCAATTCAGTGGGCTACAGCTCGTGTTTCTCCGTTGTTTTAAATCTGCGTTTTAAAAACTGTTGAGGGGGGCGCCTGGGTGGCTCAGTCGGTTAAGCGGCCGACTTCAGCTCAGGTCACGATCTCGCGGTCCGTGAGTTCGAGCCCCGCGTGGGGCTCTGGCCTGATGGCTCAGAACCTGGAGCCTGCTTCCGATTCTGTCTCCCTCCCTCTCTGCCCCTCCCCCGTTCATGTTCTGTCTCTCTCTGTCTCAAAAATAAATAAAAAGTTAAAAAAAATTTTTTTTAAATAATAAAAAAATAATAATAAAAAAATAAAAACTGTTGAGGTTAAAGTTTTGTATTGGCTCAAATACACATTGCGTGAAACTTGGTGGGGATATGGGTGAAAGAAATACAAGATAAAATGATTTCTCCCCTCTCCTTGTCTTTAGTTCGGAAGAGCTGGGGACTGTTGACAACCAGAGGAACAGATATTCTCATTTTGAAAAGAAAGGACCAGACTTAAAAGCGTAACGCAGAAATTTGTCTTCAAGAAACTTTTAAGACAAAGTATCAAGCATACTCAGAGTGTATCCAGGAAAATAATTTCCGAATCGTGGAGCTGAAAAAAGTAGCATCAGCATTTAATTGGGGGGAGAGGTGCATTTGGTTAATAATGGAGCTTTAACACTTCTTATTGAATTCTGATTTAGTGAGATAAAAAGCATCTGTGAACTGAATTATACATAAAGGGAACAGTTTGTAGATTATTCTTGCCTGTGTCTACTTGTGTATGCTGTATAATTTAGGCCTTAATATATTTGGAGTCCTTTTTCTTTTATTGTTCAGAAGCTCAATGAATACCTTCCTCCCAAGTAACATTTGTTCAATTTTATTTATATGTGAAAACTGAAATACGGGAGGTTAGGTTCCAGTTTTGTGTCCGTAAGAAATAACACGTGAATATTTTTTCAAATCTGTTTCTAATACTCCGCACAGTTCCAGCAAGATGAAGGAGAGTGATATAAAAATATATTATTTTATCATCAGAGTCAAAACCTCTAAAATGGATGCAAAGGGAACACAGGCATGGACTGAAGGAAACTGACTTTATTTCCATTACTTCTCCTGCCTCTTGTGTTTTCCTTCCACTTGGCTGAGTCAAGGTCAGGATTAGGGACCAAGACCACAGTCTCATCCGGTCCCTGGGTAACCAGTGAAAGGTGAAGTCATCGTGGAGGGGACGAGCAGGGAAGATACCATGTCAGCCCAAGACTCATCCTGCCACCGGGAATTCCTTCCACTGATTCCTAAATTGGTGACCTTGGGCAACTCATTTAACGTATCAGAGCCACCATTTCCTTCTCTGTAACATGGAGTTCATAACTACCATTGAAAGATGGCTGTGATCAGGGACACACAAGTCTTTAGCAAATCGATACACTAATGAAAGTTAATCGTTATGAGACATCCGTCTGGCCTCTGTACATCAGTCAGAAGTGGAGCACGTCCTCATTTAGTTTGTTGGAAACACAGAAATTTCCCTGTTCAAATGAAGGAGAATGCAGACCTAAATGTATTCTCAACTTGAGAGGAAGAAGTGTTTCTATTTAAGAATTGATCTAAATACAGGTTCTTAAACCGATGTCAAAAGAAGATTATATGTTTGTTTCAAAGGGCAGTACTAAAGTCTTGTGCTAGAAATGAATTCCTGAGGAAAAGAAAAAAAATATGTCAATAGGCTCTTATTTGGAGGGGGCTGAAATCCCTCACACTACACTATTATCATTAATTTTATGTTAATAGGGTTTGTTAACTTAAGTTTCTACTATTACATGTGCTTTGTGGGTTTTTGAGTTGAGGGATTAGCTCTGGCCTATGGCCCCTAATTGGATATTGTCTAATTATTAATATTCATTTTTCCAGAGAGATTTGCTTCACAGAATTAAAAAAGTTGATGAGTCGACAGTAACTACCATTCCCCTCTGATTTATAAGCATGAAAGAATATGTAATTCAAACATGACCCTCATAAACAACCCCCGTATCATTATTATAAAACAAAGCTCAAGGCTCTGGTTCCAGTTCCTACTTTTTAGAATATTGAGTAAAATAGGAATTACTGACTCAGTAAATCTCATGAATTCTTTTGGCAAATATATGGCTTACATTGGATTCAGCTGTCTATCAATAGATCTATGTTAAAATTCTTCTATATTAAAATTTGAGTGGGAAGAGAAGTAGCTGTTTTTCTTCTCTTAATGGAGGAGGCAATTCTATTGAAGAAAAATTATCCCTTCATACCCAAAATTATAAATGGGCTATCTTCAGTGAAGAAGAAATACTCCCTTAAAAAAAAAAGGCCAGCTAGCTCTATAGAAATGCATAGCCTTTTGTCAGAACTGATTAAAAAAAAAAAAAAGAAGATTGAAGAAAAAAATTGGTAGTTTGGGAAGAAACCTTCAGAGTAGACAGGAGAGGAGAAATGAGATAAGGAAAATCAACGAAGAGAAAACCAAAATAGTCAGGATGAATTATGGACAAATATTAGTGAGAATTTTATCCATGGAAAGGCAAATGTATACGTCTCTATACATCTATATTTCTCATTGTCCGTGATCAAGTATGGTAAAAAAAAAAAAAAAATAGAAAGGAAGATGTCTCTCTTGATAGAAATACTGTGCCTGGTTTTTATTTTCACATGGTTTAAGTCAAGGTCTGTGAATTTCTGAGATCAGTCACTTAAGAGAAGAAGATCGTTTCATAAATTCTAGCTGATAAGATGAAAAGAAGACAGGTCTTTACAACTTTTTGGCAGTTGGTTTTAAAATGATTTTTAAATGACTTTTTGAAAAGATGGAAAAATCTAATAATGAGGGGGAAAGTCCATTTATATGCTCTTCATGGAGAAACTATTGATGAGGCTTTCCATTAACATACATGTTTTAAAAAAATCACCTTTCCCCATGAGTTATTTTAATCTCTATAAGCCTTCATTTCTCTCTGGGAAGACTCACAGTTGTCGAGTCCAGATATATTTGCAAGAGTTCCTCAAATGCGTGCCAAGAGCTCCCTGTGATCTGTGGGAGACCAGGAACAAGTGACAAGGAGACCGGGTCTGGGATTACGACTTTCCTATAACAGAGGGACTGAAATTCTCCCAAATATCTCAGAGAGTTATTAAAAGTCTCTTCACAATATGTCCATCAACCGTATGCTAACACATCTCCAGACTTAACATAAAGAGACTGGAATCTATGTGCCTCAGGGGACCCCGTACGCGTATGTGAATCTGTAACTCAGACTTTCCTAACTTCTTGATTTGAATCTGGACCCTTTTAGAAACTGAAAAATGGAAGCCTAAGAAATTAAAAATCACCCTAGTAAAGACTTTCATCCTCGAAATTCTAAATTTGAATTTATACAGTTGGAGCTGAATCTTCTTTGCCATGAGAGGAAACTCACCCCTCTGCGCACCTCATGGGTGCTTGGGGAGGTAGGCTCAACCAGAGTCAAATTTGTGGGTCTGGCGCTTAGTTCCTGTGTGCTCCCAGCCCCAGCTCTGTCACAGGTTATGAGACAGAGAGAACGAGAGAGAGAGAGAGAGAGAGAGGTGAATTTCCTTCCTACCTCATGGGAACACCTATAAATGGATTTATATCAACCCAAAGTTCAGATTTACCGAAAACAATTTTCTATTTCATGACTCCATTTGGCCTGACAGTAGATAAGAACCAGCTCTTGCTAAAAGAGTTAGCCTATTAGGTTATGAATAATGAATCTTAAGTCACTGGAACTGGAACTTCTTATTCTTAGGTGTGTGAAGACCAATATAGACTAACTGTGGCAAATGAGATTCCCTTCATCTCTCGGTAATAAGCCAGTTTTTCTCACTTAGGCTGACCCCACTGATGTCATGGAATGACCTGATATGATCATCACGTACTCTACGAATATCACTTCAAAAATAATGAACGAAGCATTAACATGACAGACAGCGGTGTCTTCTTTTTAATATAAAACTTTTTTTAAAAAGCATATGAATCTAACAATAGAAGAAAACACGATGTGCGTATTGTCTCCGGTGGCTTGTTTTGAAACTGCGCAGCAATCTGAAATTGTAAACACAAATGTCAACTAATAAAATATTTCTGTTTTGCTTTCTAAAATTTCAGATAACACGTCCCTAATTTAATTTTTTTGAAAACCAAATGCCCATTACGCCTGTAACTAATGCTTTTGATTAATAAGGCACTGTCACGCCTACAAGCTAAATTGTTCTGTAAATGTCTTGAGATCGTCAAAAAGCCAAATATCAGAAAAGATTATTTGACTTTTCAGGGAATTATCGCAAAAGACTTCGCCCAGATTCAGAGATATTAGATTAGTAGAGTCCATTTATCCCCACTGATTTCATTGGTATATAAGTTTACTTCTCACACATCTACTCAAAGGGCTGGTCCATGGAGTTACATTTTGAATCCATGGCTATCTTCCGTAGCCTCTTCTTTATCGCCAACGCCTTTTCTTCAAGAGGAGATTTTTTAAAACATTTATAATTTCGAAGCCAAATTTTTTCAGTACAAACTCCCCTCCAGCAGCGGATCTTTCCAGCTGCTTTTAAACAGCATCCTTTGACCCAAGCAGGCTGCCAACACGTTCCCATGGTGCAGTGAGAAAGATCCTGCTCTTCTGCCTACCACCTATTTAGTGCAAAGCTGAGGAGCAAAGTGATTCAGAGCAAAACTCTGGAATCCGTGTGCAATCTCCTCGATGGCACAATAGGGCAATAAGAAGACCCATCTCCAAGTATTGTTTTGAGGAGTAAATAAGTTAACATAATCAAAGCTGTAGAACAGTATTTTCTGTCTGGCAAACAGAAAATACTTTGTTAAGTATTCACTGTTATCATTGTTTTCTGGTGGCAAAGGACCTATACTGCAGATTGTATTTGCTTAGAAAGTTCACATAATGCTTAACAATAAGAACTCAGCGGGGGCACCTGGGTGGCTCAGTGGGTTAAGCTTCCGACTTCCCCTCAGGTCATGATCTCCGGATTTGAGAGTTCAAGCCCCAGGTGGGGCTCTGTGCTGACGGCTCAGAGCCTGGAGCCTGCTTTGGATTCTATGTCTCCCTCTCTCTCTGTTCCTCCCCCGCTCTCACTCCGTGTGTGTGTGTGTGTGTGTGTGTGTGTGTGTGTCTCAAAAATAAATAAAGATTTAAAAAAATGTAAAGAAAAAAACCCAATAAGAACCCCACAGCTCTGCTGATCCAAATTCTACTTCCTCCCTTGTGAGCTGTGTGACCTTGGGGAAGTTACTTGAACTCTCTGAGGAAGTGCCTCCGTTTCCCCTTGTGTCGAACGACACCAACGACAGTATTTCAGAGTTGCTGTGAAGATTAAATAAATTATTACATTTAAACGGTGCCCAAGACATATAAGAAAAGCTGAGTAAGTGTCGCCTGTGGCATCAGAAATATTAACATTAGTACTACCCTCATTTTTAATTTTTAGCAATTCTTCATCTCTCACTCGAACCCTTATTTTCTCGGGCAGCCTTCACTGACCGGCTCAGCTCTTCTTAGCTTCTAGCTCCCTTCACAATGGTTCTAATCTGATATCTCTGTCTATAACACTTTGATAAACATGTCTCTCAGGAAGCTTCTTGAAGGTAGGGTGTGGGGCCTAGTCTTGGCTCACCATTTTTTCCCAAACTGTGAGCCTCTGGCAGACGGTCAGTCGTCAATAAATCTCAGTGAATGAATGCTATCAAAGTCTCCACGTCCAGCCATCAATCTTGGTCACTCAGACCCGGAGCTTGTAACAGAAAGGGAGTATTGCCAACCAGGGCACGGGGGTTATGGTGTTGGAATTTGCCCTGGGCTTGAAGGGCACACGGCCTTCGTTTTCCTCGCGTGGCTTGTCCTTGTACACGACAGGCCCCGAACTAGCCACACCTCACGGTCTTCTGTGCCCACCGAGGTGAGACTGTCCTTTCAAAATCCACACCACGACCACATGAGGTCTGGCTTCATTTCCACTCCTGACTCTAATCCCAGAACCCCCTGTGGCCACATCACTTCCCCACGTGCCACAGGTCACCCCAGGGGCCACCTTACCCTTTCTGTCTACGCAGCTGTGTGAGCTCTTACATGGCCAGTGTGCCGCCCTATTTTGAGGATCTCACTGCAGCCAGCAGGGGAAGATCAGCAGATTAGAAAATCCAGCTTAATTGAAATTGTGAACCTTGTCAAATTCAAATAACAGAGCGAGGCAGAAATGCTAGCCTCTTTCCACCCAGCAAAATAAGCCGAGGTTAAGTAATTAAGCTAAAAGGTTTTTATTTATTTATTTATTTTTTTATAAAACCACAATAGAGAGGAAGGGAAAGAAAATATTTATTGAAATATTGCTCAGCAGAGGAGCGCGGAGAACAGGCACCTCATTTTCATGAGCATCCAATGTGCAGTAGGCATAAAATCATACAGTTAAATTACAGAATACCAACACTTTAAATCATGCATACATACATACAAACAAGATGTTTAAAAAATAAATGTAACCTTATTTCAAATCGTCAGTGCTTCCCTCCAGAATAAATTTAACAATTTAGTCCTTAAAACCTTGGTAGAGTTTCTATAAAAGTATAAGCAATTTTAGTCTCAATTTCAGATACTAAATATATAAGCTATATTTAACACGCCTACAAAGCTCTTCATCAACTTACGACGGGGTTATATCCCGATAAACCCATCCCAAGTGGACAACATCCTAAGTGGAAAATGCATTGAACACACACACCTAGCCTCCCAAACATCACGGCTTAACCAGATCCACCTTAAACGTGTTCAGAACACTGACATTAGCCTGCATTTGGGCAAAATCATCTCACACAGAGCCCATTGTGCAATAAAGCGTTGACTGTCTCATGTAACTTATTGAATACTGTACTGAAAGTGACAAACCGACGCAGAATAGCGGTCAGTGTGTCAGTCACTTACCCCCGTGGTCGCCCGCTGACACAAGACAGGATCGTATACCACATCATAAAGCCAGCCGGAGACAAGATCTAAATTCCAAATTCCAAGTACAGTTTCTACTGAATGCATATCACTTACGCACCATCATAAAGTCAAAAGATCGTGAGTGGAACCATCGTAAGTCGGGACCAACTGTATTTTAAACGTTACACCACTTCTTACTCTCACAAGTCAAATAAATGTGACGTTACAACTCAAAACAAGCTATTTTAAGCCCATTGGCTATGCTTGTGTTGCTTGGCCAGATTTAACATCTCTGCTATTACTATTTTATAAAACTGAGTTTCATTTTATTTTTCAGTATTTAAAGTTTATTTATTTATTATGAGAGACAGAGAGAACGTAAGTGGGGAAGGAGCAGAAAGGGAGGGAGAGAGAGAAGCCCAGGGAGGCCCTGTGCTGCCGCTGCAGAGACTTTCACCGGGCTTGAACTCACCAACCGTGAGAGCGTGACCTGACCCGAAATCAGGAGTCGGATGCTCAACTGACTGAGCCCCCAGGCACCCCTATTTTTTAAAACTAAGCTTAAAAAAATATCCAGTCAATTTGAAATATCAGCAATAACCTGGCCAATCGAGCACAGAAACTTGCTTCTGCTTGACAATTCCAAGGTATTGTTATAGAAGGTCCTTTTTTGCCCCCACAAATGTTTCCTCTTGCTTCTTTCTAAGACATGACTTCCCATTATCCATCACTCTAAGCAATGGATGATAATCCAGTTTAACATATCAGGAGAAGGTAGCTGCGATGAGAACTGTTTGATGAATAACAGTTAAAGATAAAGTTCAAACCCATTACAATTCTTCCTCTTAACAATAATTAATTGAAATAGTTCACACAGACACGGACATAGAAGAGGAAGTGGATGTTGGATATGTATTAAAAACATAGACTATTGACTCAGGAGACCGTAATGGCCCTTTCATTATCTTCAGGAGTTATTGTATGAAAACACTTTTGCAAAGTTTTTTAAATGAATATTATTGACCTGATAGACCACAATAGTTCCAAAGAGGGCATTAGTATCCATCTTCAAGCAAGTATTTATATTGTTTAAAACCATTATTGGCATTTGTGCAAAAATCTCTTTCAACTCCAGCACAGAGACTGCCTGAGAAAGTGGTCCAGTAATATCCATTTAGAAAAAAAAAAAAAGTCAAACTCACTCTTGCTTATCGTTTCAAAGCAATGAAACTATATACTCTAATAGATTTATTTCTCATTAAATTATATTGGATGCTTTGTTTCCTTTGATTTAAATCTTTTCTAATGTAATCAAATGCCAAAAATAATGTAGGGTAGGCTTTTTTGGTAAGAAAATTAAATTGATCTGCACATTAACTTGTTGAGTGGTTAGATTTGGTCTTTGTGGTAGCAGATTACATCTGCCATCAATTACTTAGAGCTAGAGGAGATTGAAAGTTATTTTTAATATCAGCTCTGGCCATTGCTATGCGGGCGAAACCATACCTGCCTCATGGTTTGCCAGTTATGCGTCCACTCTCCTGAAGGAACAGCGCAACTCAGAAACCCACTGCTGGGTTCCTACGGTGTAGTGTAAATGGAGACTGTGTGTCCTCCTGGTATTTGACAAGTATGGAATGCCGGTGGCTTGAAAAATAGAGTGCTGATAGCGACATGATATCCCTGTCACTCAAACATACTCTGATCTAAGGATCTATTATGTGCTCACTAGACTGTGAGCCTCTCAGATTCAGGTTTATGTCTTTATTAGCTTGGATTCTTTGACTGCAAGCATTAGAAACGAACTCCTGGGAATGAGCAGGAAACGAGAAGGGGAAAAGAGAAGTCAGTGGGAGAATAAGAAGGTACTTACAGAGAGGCCAAAACACAAGGCAGAAAGAGCAGGTTTCCAACAACCAGGAATCAGGAGACACCAGAAGGTTTCAGAGACAAGACATACTCAAAGACTGTCCCCCCTTTCCTCTCTGCCACCAACACTGGAACGAAGGGAGCGGTTCTTACCAATTTTGAGTCAGGACGTTCCTCTTCTCAAAGCTTATCACTCCAGGAGAGAATGTCCAATTGGCTATCTGTAGGTTCTATGTCAACATGTTGCATACTCTAGGATGGTGAAAAGGAAGATCCCCTGTGGAGCCCTTAGGCTTCTATAGTGGTACAGAGACTCTGATTTACCACCCAGCCAAGGTTCCAAACAGAGGAGGGACGTCAATGTCCCAGGAGGAGATCAGGGGGCTCTTAAAAAGGGGAATGGGTATTAGTCAGAGAGAAATGTCCACATATGAAATATACTCATAGTAGCTAGTAGCTAGAAATGCCCACACACAATAGATAGTATCTATTATCCACATATAGTAGATACTCAATAAATATTTTCTGAATGAATGAACTGGGGAAATAATGAATGGATGAACAGTTGTAGAAGAGACATAACAACCCTTATTTCCTTCTATTGCGGTCAAACGCAAGTCAGATAATGACAATCGCGGTCACAACGGTAAGCACAGAGGCATTCCAATACCTTTTCGGCAAAGCAAATTTATGTGAACCCTGTCTTCTAAGTTTCTTTCGTTATGAAATCAGAGAAAATTGTCAGCTTATAATATTGATCCCTGGATGTGTTAAAAATGAAACAGACTTATAATAGTAATATGTTTAAAAGAAGGCCTATAACTTTTGTTGAAAATGTTAATATCACCCACAATGTTAGGAACTGTTTTCCCATCACATTCACATAAAGGGAGCTAATATTTTTTCTTTCTTTTTTTAATAATGATAGTAAAATGAAACCTGGCATTTATTGGTCTTGCTGTTATTAAATTTTTTCTTATGAAAAAGCACAGCTTTAAAAGTCTTTATATTTTCTCATTGCCGAAAGGTCTTAAGTCCTTTCCTCATCTTGATGGTGATACCCGAGTTTAAGAACATAGATGATCCGGTGCCTACATCTTATAAGGCACTGACAATGCTCAAATCACTGCCCAACAAGTAAGGTGCGGTGGAAATATTTAGAATGTACAGTATCAGGCAGAAAATTTGCATCTTAATAAGTGAGGTACTTATGGCCAATTAATGTTTTTAAGTTTATTTATTGTTGAGAAAGAGAGAGAGCAGGGGAGGGACAGAGAGACGAAGAGAGAGAGAATCCCAAGTGCAGAACCCAACATGGGGCTTGAACCCATGGAACTGTGAGATCACGACCTGAGCTGAAATCAAGAGTCGGACACTTAACCGACTGAGCCACCCAGGCGCTGTGCCAGTTTATTTTAATAGAATTTCTGCTATTCCAGGCTCCTGTCAGTGTTTCCCTTGTTGACTTTTATGGGATGGGAATTGGTCAAGCGAATGCTGTGGCAAGACAGGTAAAAGCAACAGTCAAACTCTTTGGACTCAAGGAGTCTGTGCATAAGACCATCCTCATTGATTTCCTCCTGTTCAGTCATTCATTTGGTAGTACCTTGTTGGCACGGATGTGAGGACTGTAAAACTTCACTGCTGGGTACTCAACGAGGTGCTACTGATTCTCTTCAATGCTAGAACCTAAATTAACGTGACTTGCTGGTGGGAGCAGCATGTCATTTTCTTATGGCATTTTCTTTATATATCAAGTTAAATCAGCAGTTGAGCGACAGTGTTAGGTGTTGTGGGGGCTAAGGGAGTGGACAGGGTAAGATCCTTCGTGTGAAAGAGATTAAAGCTCATTTATGGGACAAGCTGGGAAGCACAGAGTTATCTAGATTATCTCGTTCTGTACATCTTTTGATTCTATCTGTATGCAAACAAGTATGTGGGAAATAATAGAGGTGAAATACGGGATCCACCAAGCAAAGTTCTTCATAGTTTGGCAAGTATAGGGAGAACTTCTCCATTTGTGATAAATGGTCATCGTGTTTACACCCATACCTACAGAGGTCTTGACGGTGAACTTGAAAACAATAGTTTAAAATCCGCTGGTAGAGGACCTGATTCCTATTTTCTTCTAAATCAACAAGCTTTTCAAAAATAGAAAAAAAAAAATGTCATTTTGGAGAAATTTTACTGAGCTTTCTGAGCTACATGCAAAAACAAAAACAAAACAAAATCTGACACATCTCCCTGGGTTTTAAAAGGTAATAGCAGCTTTTTGCTCAGCCAAACTGTTATAAGTCCTTATTGCTAGAAGTCTCTTTCATGCTGAATAAGTACATGCATTTTCACAGATTTTCAGGTTGCTTTCAATAAAACTGTTTGAGAATTGAAAAATAGAGCTTCTTAGTTGTAGTTCGGAATTAATTGTTCACACTAGGCCTGGGTTAATTTGCATACATTTCTTTTTATTGGGGGCCAGGGTAATTATTGTTCATTTCCAAAAAATAGTATTTCCTCATCATGTAAAATACAAAAACAGGTTCAATCAGAAACTTCAGTCTTTAGAATAATCACAATCTTCATTGATTCATTTCCCTCAAACCAAGAAAAACAGCTCAGTGTTTTCTGTCAATGCAGCAAAGTGTGGATTTTGATAGGATATAGAGGAAACAGTTCTGTTTCAAGACGGTCTCATTAAAAGCCACCTGCTGCCTTAATAACGATGGCGTAATTAAACTGCTATCCCCAAATTTGGTGTTGCTGAGACATTATGGACAGAAAGAGAAAGCTGATGGAAACCTATCTAATTTGGGACTATGGTAGCAATTTGTAGAAAGGGTGTCCTGAATGAGTTTGATGAACGCAATAGGAAAATACCAAAGGTGCATTTGATCTGGAAAGGAAATGAATGTGGTTGTCCAGCCCATGGACCCCCGCCCTGGCCCCTGACATCACCCACCAAACAGAGCTCTATTGGCCCTGCTTCAGCCTCCCTTTGGACGAGGAGGTTTACCTTACTTTCTTTTTTTAATGAAATCTCCTAATAAATTTCTAGAAAGGATTTTTCTTAGAAGAACTGAATTGGCTGTGTCCCAAGATAATCATTTCAATAACAAAGCTGTGGAGTCATGGAACGGGAATAAATTAGGAATTAAATAGGGGAATCGTAGGAGAACTTGTCCCAGATGAACAATTGCGTGAAAACTTCAATGGAGCCGACATTTCCTCTGTGTGAAAGTGACAGACCTGATAAATAACGCAAAAACAATAATCAACAGATTGACAAATCAACTAATGAGATCTTTATTAAGCGCAAGGCACTGTTTTAAGTACGGTGAGTGTGCAGAGATTACTTTTTCCAACTCTCTGAAAGTCCTCCTGCCTTCCCAGGTGACACCCTCAGGCCTGTGGAGGATTCAACGCCTGTCACCGGGACCTCTCTGACTTCCTTGGCCCAGCTAACTCCATCCCCTGTGCCAGCCAGCCACGCAGCCCTCTCATTTATTGCTCACTTTGCTTCTTCTGTTTCTGCCCATCAACATGAGGAAGTAGCTCCCACAAACACAAAAACCGACCAACCGACCAAGCCCTCAGTGGGCCTCCAGCTGCTCTCCCCCCCCCTCTCCTCCCCACCGTCGCTTCCCCCTCCTTCTCCTTCTTCATCCCTTCGTTCTTCAAGGAGAACATGGCTTCTATTCTTACTTCACTGGACCACGGTGACAAATTCCCTTACTGCCCTTTATTTTTCAATGTTTATTTATTTGTTTTTGAGAGAGAGAGAGTGGGGAGGGGGCAGAGAGTAAAAGAGAGAGAGAATCCCAAGCAGGCTCCACACTGCCAGTGCAGAGCCCGACTCGGCTCCATCCCATGAACCGTGAGATCATGACCTGAGCAGAAATCAAGAGTCAGATGCTTAATCAACTGAGCCACCCAGGTGCCTCCCACTACTGTCCTTCGAATTGGCCACTAACATAGCCTTTGTGTCATGAACCCTGATAACACATGTTAACTATTCCTTTTGCCTCTGAGACATCCCTCTGCCTGCTCATCTTTGGCATTTCCTCTTCCCAGCACTATCTTCCATCTTGTCTTCTCCCTACTCACACACCCTCATCCCATGACTTTGATTTTTGCCTGTATAAGATGATGACCCCTCAGTACCTACCCCGGACATGCTACCTCCCAGAGCTTCTGACGCCTGCGTCACTTCTTGGACCCCAATATTTGGCTGTCCTGCCAGATCCAGTCTCGTGGTTCAACCCACACTCTTTCCCCTCTCTTGTCATCATCCCCTAATAACCTTGTCTCCCCCGAAACCAAAACTATGGCATCATCTTAATCTCACCGTTCTCTCTACCTCACATTCAAATCTAAAGTTAATTAACTAATCTCCAACTGTAACTAATGTACCTTTTAAACATATCTCAAATTATAATCCCCTTCTCCCTCCATCCCCCCGCACACACTTTAAATGTTGAAGTTGTACAAACTCAGAGTTGGGCTTCATTTCGTGCGATACTCTCTTCCTGGAGAATCTTACCCCAGTCTACAACTGTAAATTTATACATAACTTGGAGATAGCCAAATTTATTTCCTCATCCCCCTCCTCTCTTCAATATTTCAAGGTTGACTTTCTGAACTGACCACCTGACTCCACATGTGGAAGTTTTACGAGCATTTCCAATACAACTTGTTCAAGCTCAGTTTAACACAGTTACGGCTAAGACTGCCAGTCGTTCTGCAGTGCCCCACATCTCCTTCTGCTCGCCCACAATAATAACCCCCTAGAACCATAGCTGGCTAGTTGACCAGTAGAATTAACACCACGTTTCTCACCCGTTCCCATAGTCATGCATAGTCATGTGCCTAACTCGGCTCCAATGGGACCATGTTAGTCACGGTTCGCCACGAAACAGGTGTGTGTGTGTGTGTGTGTGTGTGGACAGATAGATGATAAATTAGTAAGAAGATAGATGATAGATAGATGGATAGATAGATAGATAGATAGATGAAAGAGAGATTGAGTTTAAGGAATTAGTTGACATGATTGTAGAGACCGATAACTAAAATCTGACAGGTTCAAAACCCTAGGAAGAAATGAAAAGTAGTCTGTAGGCAGAATTTCCTCATCCTCGGGGGACATTAGTCTTTTTAAAATTAAGGCCTTCAATTGATTGGATGGGGTCCATCCACATCATGGAATGTGATCTGCTTTGCTGAAAGTCTACTGACTTACATGTTCATCTAATCTAAAAAAATACCTTCATGGAAACATGTAGATGAGTGTTTGGCCAAACATCTGTGTATTATGCCCTAGCGAGGTCGACATAAAGTTAACCATCACAGGGATATAAGCAGAAGTTGTATGTACAACTTCTAGCAAGTGTCCTAAAAGGGAAGGATGCTCCTTTCTTTCCCTCACTTTTTCCTTCCTGCTGACCAGAGGCTGGATGTTAATATCATAGTCCCAGCATCCAAGTAGTCCATGAAGTGACCCTGGGAACAAAAGCCACACATATGATATAACAAGATAGAAAAAACTGTGGATTCCTTACCCTGTGGAGGGCCACACCAGCCCACATCAGCCTGCAAATGATTTGAATGTGAGGGATAAACAAACTTATTTCTTGCTAAACTACACTAGCAGGGGGTTTTCTGTTATTCCCAGCTAAAACCAATCCTAGTTTGTAACTTCTCTGACCTACTTCTCCTCTGGTGTTTTTCTCTGGACGGATAAAAACATCAACATCTACCCAGGCTGTAGGAGCAAGAAAATATGGACATCCGTGGAACCAGTCCGTTCCTCATCATCCTCCTCACATCCAGCCAGCCGCCGAATTCCACCGCTGCTGTCACCCCATTCGAAGCCACCATTGACTCATTACATTGATAAAGTAACTTTCTTCTCACTCTCCCAACAACTCCTCTGCCTCCCTCTCCACTCTGCATGTGTAACCAGGGTTCTCTTTTCAAAACGTAAACGGGACCGTGTCACGTTCTTGCTCGAAAGTCCTCAATGGCTTCTTGCGAATTCTAAATCCTTCCAAATCCTTGACCAACAGAGCTCTGTGTGACCTCCCTCCACCCAGCTATCTACTTTCATCCCACAATTTTGCTCATTTACTAAACTTCAGTAAAGCACAGCCCAAAGGTCTCCTCCTCCCCACCTTCTTCCACTTGGTGCATGCTGTGGCCTCTGAGTCACCTCCCTTCCTCCTCCTCTGGACAATGCCAGTGAATTCTTCAAGACTCGATTCAAGTTGTCCTCTCTAGACACTCCATCCATTTTGGAAAAAGAGACCCTACGTTGTGCTCCCACAGAAGTCCACATGTAATCCTGTCATTATGATATTATATTAATAATGACAGCTAATATTCGTCAAGGGTTTATTATGTGTTAGGCACTATTCTAAGTACTTTACATATGTTTACTCATTTAAGGAAATATCATTCTCAGTTTCAAGAAAAGGAAACGGAGGCCTGAAGAGTTTAAGTTACTCGCCCAGGGCCACATAGGCAGCCCGACCCCAGAGCCCATCCTGTTAATGGTCAGGCTGCACAAAACACATCGTTGCATGCAGATTGGCTCTCTATGATTATGTGGCTCTACTCTTCACGCTCTCCTTCCGTGTTACTATAAACTCCTTTTGAGCAGAGATCACGTCTAATATACCTTTCTATTTCTAACACCTATGGAACAGTGCTAGGTCATAGTATGTGCTTAATAAACATTTCTCGAGCTAAATGGAAAACCAAGTCTCTAGGCTCAAGCAAAGAGCAAGATACGCATTTATGAAAGATGAAAAAGTTATTACGTGTTTAATTCTCAGTACAGCTTTTCCTTTTCTCCTTTATGACAGTCTCATGCATATGTTAACAAAATATGGTCCAAACCTCATCCCAGTGAGGCAGATGCCAAATGACTAGCCTTTGGTATTCCTGGAAGCTGCATTTTGTTTGATAATCTACAGTCATTTTTCAGGTAACTGATGTTGAGTGGGAATGTTTTGGGGCAGAGGTGGTCTTGGCCATTTCAATCACTGTCAGAAGGGAAATTCAGGGCAACTAACAGATATATATCCCTTGTCTTCTGCTGCTGCTGTGAAAATTGATCTCTGAAATGCTTTGACTCCGGGTGAAAGTAGCTGTATGTCATAAAAGCAGCCCCGCAAAGATCTTTGCGCCCAGTGTAAGTGACAATTTTCGATGGTCCGGTAGAAAGAAAACGTATCCTTATTTTATGATCTTTAACCATTGGACTAGAAAGCAAGCTGGAGAGAGTTGTATTTACTTTATGATCACTCACTCATCTGGATTACTTCTTTATCTCACACGTATGTATATGATTTCACGAAGCATCAATTCATGCATTTTCTCCCCTTTAGGACTTTAAGAAGCTCCACCGGAATAGGGATGATGCTCGGGGAAGACCCTGGCATGCTGTAGGTACTTAGACCACACCTGAACAGAGATGGATGGGTCAGATTCATCCGCTTACTCAGGACCAGCCTGAAGAGCCGGCTGAGGGGTTCCATATTTTGTTTTAGATAATGAACAGTTTTCTCAATGACTGAGATTATATTGGCGGAAAACATTGAAATTAGCAGTGTTGATAGCAAGTCTGAAGCTTAGGGTAAACTTCACGTGTCTACATTCTAGAGTTCACTCTAACTGAATCTGCAAGAAGTGGAATTTGGTGAGCACCTATGCCAGGTAAGGCTTTGTGCCAAGCTTCAGGTATGAACAAAGAATAATACTTTGTCCTCGTGAGTCAAGAAAGGCAACCAAATTTAAGAGGGATAGCAAAAAATCCCCTCTAATCATGATAAGTAAGTGTTTAATGCAATATTTTTAAAAAAAGAAATTAACGTTAAAATCAATTATTAACAAAATATCAATATTTTAAATAAAGAGATCAGTTACAGGTTTGTATCAAGCCATAGTGGGACCTGCAGCAAAAATAAAAATCAGCAGTGGATATTTTGGGTTTTTTTTTTTAATTTGTTTAATGTTTCTTTATTTTTGAAAGAGAGAGAGACAGAGAAAGAGAGACAGTGCAAACAGGGGAGGGGCAGAAAGAGAGACGGAGACACAGAATCTGAAGTAGGCTCCAGGCTCTGAGCTGCCAGCACAGAGCCCAACACGAGGCTGGAACTCATGAGCCGGGAGATCATGACCAGAGTCAAAGTCAGATGATTAACCAACTGAACCACCCAGGCGCCCCCTTGTGTTTATTTTAAAGTGTTGATGTCTTTGGGCACCTTGGTGGCTCAGTCACTTGTTTCCGACTCTTGATTTCAGCTCAGGTCATGATCTCACAGTCATGAGATTTAGCCCTGCCTCAAACTCCCTCACTGGGCATGGAACCTGCTTAAGATTCTCTTTCTCTCTCTCTCTCTCTCAAAAATAAAATAAAATAAAATAAAATAAAATAAAATAAAATAAAATAATAAAATAAAATAAAATAAAATAATAAAATAAAATAAAATAATAAAATAAAAGTTAATGTTTCGTTCATGATGGATTTTTTGCATTAATTTTTTTAAAAATATTGCATTAACATATATATTTTTTTTTATCACAGAGGGGTTTTGATGCCTCGTAGATGTTGTGCCCGAGGACATTGCCTCCCTTGCCTCACCCCAGGCCTGGACCAGCCCATGAGACTCTCAGGGCGGAGTTTGGGAATGCAACAAATGCAGACAGTGAATGAAATTAATAAAATTCAATGCTCTTCTGGGAAGACACTACAGGTGCTGAGTGCCTGGCCCATCAGGACTCAAGGAGCCGATAACTCCAGGGACTGTTAGAGGGTGAGTAGGGGTTAGTCCAGTGTATACATGGGATGCCAGTGTGGCAGATGGGAGAGAACGAGCAAAGCATGAGAAATTGAGGGAGACCTTGTGGTGTGCCCAAGGAAACATAGGGACAGTGGTATGGACAGAAAGGAGCTTGTGCAACAGGGCAGCAAGGATGGATGGGGCTGGAAGGAAGGGCAAGGCCAGCTCCCAGATGCCTAGTGGACCACACTGAGGTGCTCAGACCGTCCTTGCTCCTTGTCTCATGCTGCCTCCGCACTCTGCCACTTAGTGGCTTAGGGTCCCACGTGCTGGACCACGAAGCCATAACCCAACAGGTTCTGTGGTCGACATTCAGAGATAGCCAGTTCACCTGACAGAACTTCACCCTAAGGGATCCAATGTTCGGGCCAGCTACACTAGAGAGGATATTTTCTCTGTAGATTTCTAAAAAAAGTGCTTTAATGCAGAACTGTGATTCCAAAAGTGGTAAATTTTCTTAATGTAGCAAACCTGAGGACAGATGGGGACTCAGCGTGTGGACCATAAGAGACTGCCGAGACAGCATATGCAAAGGGCCTGTGGCTGCATCCAGTACTCTAGAGACAAAGACACCTCAGGATCAATTCTTTTAAATTACTATGTGTTGAATGAAGAGTATATTGTCAGCATGATGCCAAGTTTAAGAGGAGAATAGAAAGGACATATAAAGTATGGGATCTCCTCTTCATTTTGTGATATGTTAGACACAGTAAAGGGATGAGACAGTTTAAGTGACAATGTTACTGATATGGATAACGAGGACTATTGTATTTTAGGACAGTTAGAAAAAGATGTCAGTGATGATACACAATTTATATTTCTAAAACTCAGAGCTGATCATCCAAAGCCTTTCTTAAGTAGTCCCCGACCCTCCCTTACTAAACCTCATTTCTTAAAATACCCTATAATGCAGGCTTGCCTCAACCCCTCAGGTTTCTACACACTCTCCCCACCTGAGTGTGTATCCCCACCTGAATCACCCCTGATGCCCACTGGATCGCCCATGACTTGGTTCATGCTTTTCCTTCTGCCCGGGGAGCCCTTCTCCGTACTCCTCCAGGGGGATTTCACTCAGCTTCCACACCCATGGTCACGAGCCCTTCTCTGGGAAGCTTTTCGATCACCTCTCCTTCAATGTAGCCAAACTGTGCTTGAGAATATTATTTCAGCATGATCTTTTTTTCTCTCAGGAACATAGCACTCAGTGCATGCTATTACCATTTGTTATCTGTATGACTCCGGATTTCTTGCACTCTTCATTCACTGAATGCCTAGGACAGCACTGGACTTAATAAAAAGTTGCTTGGCTAAAGTAATCTTTAGAATTTAACAAAGGAAACTAAAAATGATCAACGTGACACTCATTCAAAAGGGTGAGAAGGGGTTAAATGAGTTGGAATGCTTTCATCCAGAGGACAGAAGGCAAACCAATTTACTAATAACTGTTTTCAGAACGTTGAGTGGAAAATCATGATCGGTTTGAAATTTCTCACAAAAACAGCAAATTCTTCATAAATAATGTCACTCTCAAAGGCCCGAGATGGTTTCATGGAAAATATGTTGATAGATATCTTAAAATTTATTTTCAACCATCCACCAAAATCATGAGAAAGCTCACAGTGGAAAAAGAAATTGTTAGAAATGTTATGGTCTGAACATCAGTCAGGAAACAAAGAAAACAAAGCCAAAGAAAGAGTTAACAGAATTTAGAAACCACCCTTTCGGTCATGTCTTTACTTCCTTTTCCCAAACGTCACAAGCCAAGGGCAAAACGCAAGTCTCTACTTGAAATTTTCAGTCATTTGTCACTGTTTCAAATATTAGATTCTTTAAAACACCGACGTATTTTTTTTTTTTTGGCCATGAAAATGGATGTGTAAGTGCAGAAAGACCATGCATATGATTAGCATAATAATGGGAAACACGCACAAAGCTTTGGCCCCTCTTGACCTCTCTGACCTTCAGCACTTCAGCTGGAGTTAGAAATGGCTCTGGGTTTTTCGACTTAGTATGCAAAGGTGGGCGGAGGTGGCATCATTTCTTAAAATCATCGCCCTCAGAGAGTGACAAGGTGTAAATTTCCAAAATGTTTGAAATTTCCATCCACTCGTTCTGATGTGTTGCAATGCGGAGAGAGCCAAGCTCTAGTTAAGGATTTATCTCAGGCTCCGAGGCCCCAAGCCAATGAAAGCCGAACGCGCTGTGAAGGTGAACCGCACAGTCTCCAAAGCTAAAGAGCCATCCACATCAATTTGCAGCCAGCTAAGTGGCTTCAGCGGTGGGAGAGCTATTTACACTCCCTTCCCGGCCAAGAATTATGGTTCTGTAACCAGGAGGAAAGCGAGGGGAATTGAAGGGGCTGCTCAGAAATATAATGGTCATTTATGGCTAAAGTACCTCCATAACAGTAGGCCCCTAGCTTTCATCTGCAGCATACTTGAGGAATTTGCAATGAAACACGTACACACACAAAACACAGTCCCCCCCCCCCCCAAGAGACTTTCTGTGACATGCCCATCCGTATTGTGAAAAAACAAAACTCAACTGAGTAAATTTTAAAGATCTTATTGGCTGTATTCAACGACTTGTGAGTTGGACAGCATCCCATCCAGCAGATAGAAAGGAGCTCCCAGGAGCTGTACAAAGTGGGAGCCTTTTGTAGGCAGGAGGGGAGGGGGCAGGAACTAGCAAAGTGCAGATGGTTTCAGGCAAGGTCACCTTTCTTCGGGACAGGTAGGGATCTATCAGGCAGATTACCTCACTGGTGTTGACCGGGAAATTCCAGACTGACTGAGATTCCATGTGTGAGAGAGGCTGACCCTGCAAGTATCTTCGGTATTAAGGCTCGGTTTGGTGACGTGGGCTTAGCACAAGTGACTCCATTTGGGGACTGTTGTCTCGTTTTTAATAATGCTAAAGCACGAGATGGCGCCTGCCTTGCTTATCCAATGGGGCCAAGCCAAGAGAACCTCCTGAATTTTTTCCTCGCCCCACAGATGCCGATCGAGAGGTCTCACCCCACCAAGGCCGACTGAACTCCTTATCATCTAATAAGCAAAACAAATGAAGAAGGAGACGATCAGGAGAGACATAATTAAACAACATTTATCATGCAATTCGTAAAAGTACTGTATTTTGTAGCAATGTAAATTACAATATTGCATTATCAAGATAATAATTTGTTTTGTGACAAGAAATCACACCATTATGTGTTGCATCTGTATTATTTTTTAAATTGGGCTTTTTAATTACACAGATAAATTATGTATGTGAGAATCCCACTTTGAAAATTTTATACAAGATGTCATCTAAGATCCCATTAAATGTTGGAATCTATTCCTCTCACGTGTAAATGCGCCTTAGCTGTAAGAGTTAACTCTTTCCTAGGCAACCAGAAAGCCCCTTGTGCAGTCCCTCGGACCCGAATCCATTTCATCCAGGGACAACCCGATCCTGCAGTTCTGGCCCAGGCAGCCATTCAAACTGGGAACGGGCTTGGTATTAAGGCCGTCCCCTGGCTTCATTTTGCACACCATGGACAAAAGCTGCCTTTCGCTCCCAGTTAAGATTGCCTAAAGGCTTACAGATGTCACAGAGCTCAAAAAACAAAACAAAAAAACGACAACCACCAAATGCAATATGAAGTAAAGGTTACCTTGTATAAATGGTCCTTGTAGCCTCATGCAATATTTGGGAACCTGTCACACCCAGGTTTAAGTCCTGGCAAGGTAAATAACCTCCCTGGGTCTCAGTTTCTTCACCTGCAATGGAAGGACAATAGTCATCCAGGTAAAGAGTAGGGATTACATGAAACAATGTATGTGAAGGAGCAGTGCAGGGCCTGGTCCATAATTAGTGCTTGTGACATGGAAACAGCTATTCACATCATTCTCTTTCCAAAGCAATGATTTGAGACTAAGTTCAATCAGAAGCTATATCTCGGGTTTCTTTGATTTCCAAGTGGCCCCGATCAGCATCATATCATTGCTTGATGCTATTTATCAGCAAAGAAGGAAATGGCCCCGGCCCCCTTTTCTTAAGTCAAGCAAATGAAACAGGTAATTTGGGAAATGTGTAAGCCTGGTGGCCAGGAAGTCATCCGGAGCCTTTCTAGTTGCAGGCAAAGGTGATGCCAACTCGGTCCCCATCTACCACCTAGCATTTATTTGCCTCTACAGCTGGGGTGTCAGTGCCCTGCCATCAGCAAGGAATGGAGCAAAGAAAAGATATCTCTGGGAAAATGACTCAAGAGGAGAGACTATGCCTGAAAAGAGAGGTCCAATTTCTCACATGGTTTCTGACCAACCCTACCCTTGAAGTCTTCTCCCGAACTTTTCACAATGTATGGCCCACTTTACGGAATCCTGGAGAACTAGGAAAATCATTTTCTCTCCATCATGTCTTCTTTTAGTAATCGTAATCTCCCCCAAATTAGTAAAGTTAGGTAGAATTGCATTGCCAGGAACGGGGAGGAAAAGGAAAATAGCACTGAGGAAAAAACAATAAGCAAAGGAAATACACATTTTCAGAAACCAAGAGTTGCTTTGGGCCCATGTATGTGTGTATCAGAGAGGAACGTAGGTCACAAGAGCTGACATTCAAACGAAAGTGTAATTACATGAAGAAGCGGCTAGAAGGTGAGGGGCAGAAGGTACAAAAATTCCCATGTTCGATTCTGAAACAAGAACGGCACCGGAAGTCGTGATTTTGAATGAAGAGTGAGCAGAGAGTGACGATCTTGGTTTTGCTTCTCATGCTGGAAGTTCATTACTATGGAAGATGGTAGATGGTGCCATCTTTAACAAGCAGGATTATTCTGAGTCGCGAGCCAGAGTTAAAATGGAGCTCATGCACCTGGAGAAAAGGCTTGAAGTGGAGGGTCAGATTTCGCTACAGAATTACAAAGAGGAAAGAAAAATCCGCTGAGTGAAGTGAGAAAATAGAGCTGATCGTGTTATGCCTGAGGAGACTGCCCCGTTCCAGAAGAATCGTTAAGCTAAGAAGTAACTTTGCAATTAAGCTAATTTGCTGTTAGAGGCTCCAGGAGAAGACATCAAACAAAATCTGTGTCAGTACAAATTATCAGAGAAAGACTGGAGTCAATAGTCCTGCTACAGTTTTGTCAACTTCTGTGGTCTGACATGTCAGAATCAGGAGCATCAGATCACATTCCCAGCTCCGCGCCTGCCCTCTGTTGTCAGATCTTGGGCCAACCAAATTCTCTGTGCCTCGGTGTCTTTGTGTGCACACGAGTGTGATAATACCCACTTTGCAGGCTTGCTGTGTCTCTCACACATAAGACCTGCAGCCCAGGCGCTGGTCCACAGTGGTTCTCACCAAGGCATTCAGCACTTTTTCCTTTCCCCCTTTTTCTCCAGGTGATTTTCTTCTTCACACTCATAAAACTACATATCCCTTGAACTTCGATCGTGGTGCTACCTTCTGGGATTGCTCCTTACAGGTCCCCGCCATTTCTCTCCATTGTACCTCTCTAAAATGTAGAGGTAGGAATCATCTGCCCCAGAGAAGAGGTACATCCTCATTTTAGTACACTTTTCTTAGTTCTGGTTGGAATTTCCCCCACTGCTTCCAGTATGTGTCCGCCTGGATGTCTGCTATAGACTGAACGTATCCTCAACCCCACTCTTATGTTAAGTATTAATGCCCAATGTAGTGGTATTTGCGGGTAGGGCCCTTGGGAAATGTGGAGCCTTCGTGAACTGGATTAGTGCCCTGATAAACGAGACCCCAGAGAGTTTTCTGGCTCCTTCTGCCATATGAGTACACCGCAAGAAGATGGCTACCTAGGAAAAAGGAAGCGGGCCCCCACCAGACACCAAATCACCAAATCTGCTGATGTCTTGATCTTGGACTTCCAGCCTCCGGAATTGTGAGAAATAAATGTGCTTTTCATAAGGCACCCCGTCCAGGATATCTTGTTATAGCAGCCCCGAATGGACTAAGGCAATGTCCTGTGGCCACCCCAACTTCACCTTCTACCAAAGCAAATAAACATATTCTCCAAAACTAAATAAACATAAAAAGTCAACATTTTGTCCTACTGAGGCATTGCTTTTTTGTCACAAAATTCTTACAGTCATTTGGATTCTAGAATCTGGAAGATACATGTCTCTCCTCTTTCCTTTGTTCTATTGCATGTCTGCCCTTGTCCTTCCAGCTCTGCTCCTCTGAATTCACCAATAGACTTATGACATGCTGGTCCCTGCAGTCCATGACCCCAACCTTAGATGCATGTGGCAAAAGCAGGGCTGAGACCACACCACTCTCTTACTTGAAACACCTTGAAACATTCTAGAGCTCTCTATTGTGTCTCAGATTAAGTATAACTCCCTTAGCCAGGTGCCAAAGGTCACCAATTTCACCCGGATCTACTTTTTCAAACACACCTCCTACTCTCCTTCATAACCATACTCCAGCCAAACTTGACCATTCACTTTTCCAGGACGTGCCATTCCCTTCTGCCACTGCCTTTTCCCCACATAAACTATCCCATCCACGTAGAATGCCCTTTATTCCAAAGTGGCTCAAACTTACCTGTCCTTTAAAATTCTGATCAAACATCACCACTTCACTGAAATTTCCCTGATGAGTTGGAGTCACAAGTAACCTTTCCCTCCTCTGAATTTCCCATGGTTATTGATCTTCTCTTCTCTTATGACATTTATTATCTTTTTTCTTGGATTATAATCTTGTGTCTGCACGTTTTATGTACAGACAGGGGCAATCTTTACTGTAAGTCAGAGTGGCTTCAATCTCGTTCCTGATACTCCCTGGCTGTGTGACCCCAGGCAAGTTATTTAACATCCTCAGCTGATTTCCTTACCCATGAAATGGGGATAGTCGAGCCTCGCACATAGACAGTAGGGGGATTAAAGGAGACCATGTATACAAGGCACTTGGCACAGAATCTGCCATATGGCTGTTTTTATATTTTACCTTTTTCATTGTTTTTGTATTCGGCCCCACTTAAAATGTAATATGTCTTTACCTCACCGAGTGAAGAATCAAGGAGTCGAGGGCAGGCCTGTGTTTTATATTCATGGTGGAATCTTCCCTGAAAATGCCCTTAAAGTAGATACTCAAAAAGCATTTGTGCTAATCAACTGAAATAATACTGAGGCTACAATCAAATACAAAATAGTGTTTGTACAAACTCTGCAGCATAGGTTAAAAAATAAAATTGAATAGCTGTAGACTGCAACATTGAAAACCACTCAGGAGTCTTGCGTGCATAAAGGTAAGGATATTAATTCTTTCTGATTTCATGAGCTCGCTAATTAACAAAGGAAGTTACTAGACAGTAAATTAACGAAATACAATATGACCTTGGCAAAAAATTGACTATTAAATTGATCAAAACAATCCTTCCTTGGTCAGACTTAGGCAAGAGCCACAAGTAGATTGTTGAGTTTCAAATGATCACGTGACACTTGAAAGATCAGTATATGTCTTGGATCCAATGGGGAGTTTTGACAGACACAGTCGGGCACAAAGTGCCTCATCCCTCAGCCGGAAGGGTTTTCTCACACAATGCTGGGGTCACGTCTCGTATGTTTCCTTTGGTTTAGTCTCCTACCTGCCAGAGAATGTGAGATTGATTGTATAACTTGACCCAGACTTATTAAGAAGCGTTGGTTTTTAATTAAAAAGACAGAGAATTATTTATTTACTTAGGGTGGCATAAAAGCCTCACATCCAACACTAGCCTAAGGGGCTGTCTAAAGACTCATGCGTTGGTCAAAGAGCAAAAAGTAGAATCCCGAGTTCTAAGCATACATTCATCTGTGCGATTGTACCTTTCTTGTAGTTGACCTTGTAAGTGAAACCTTCACACATCCAAGTCAGAATGTTCTGATATTTGGGTTTACAGTGACTCTCCCATGGTTCAGGTTTTTAACTACTTGCCAGCTAGTATCCTGCCAACAGTTCACTGTTGATCAGGAAAGACTAAGGTGCCTGAAGGGAATGGCATTATTATCTGTGGAAAAATCCAATATGGACGTAAACTTCCGAAGCAATCTACGGTTGCTTAAACTGTTAAGATTTTAGCCTCAAATGATCTTTTAATGTCTAGGGGGTAAAAGTAAATGTCTTTCAGCTTAGAAAAGGAGAGGTAAGGGTACTGTATTTTGGAAATAGCAAGAGCTGAGTCAGGCCACCTGGATAGTAGATCCAAGTCAGATGGGTGAAACGGATGACTGCAGGTAAATTCCTCAGTCCTGTGGAGACATCTTAGATCATGTGAGAGAAAATGTCATTATTTTCAGGGATATTCAAAAGCTAAAGTGCACCTGATCAAGGAAAAGAGAAAACACAATAACTGGTTTTTTAAAACTAGTTTCAGGTATAGAATTCATTGATTCAACACCTACATACAACACCCAACGCTTATCACAAGTATACTCCTTAATCCCCATCACCTATTTAACCTGTACCCCCACCAACCTCCCCTCTGGTAACCATCAGTTTGTTCTCTATCCTTGTTTTGCCTCTCTTTCCCTCCCCCATGGTTGTTTGTTTTGTCTCTTAAATTTTACATAAAGTGAAGTCATATGGGATCTGTCTTTCTCTGACTTGTTTCACTTAGCATAATACTCTCTAACTCCATCCATTTCATTGAAAATGTCAAGATTTCACTCTTTTTATGGCTGAGTAATATTCCATTGTATATCTATACCACATTTATCAGTCGATGGACACTGGGCTCTTTCCATAATTTGGCTATTATTGATATGCTGCTATAAACATCAAGGTGCATGTATACTTTTGAATTAGTATTTTTGTATCCTTTAGGTAAATACCTAATAGTGAAATTCCTGGATTGTAGTATAACAACAGCATTTTCCACGGATCAAAGCAAACAACCCTAAAATTTGTGTGGAACCACAAAAGACACAGAATAGCCAAATCAATTTTGAAGAAGAAAAGCAAAGCTGGAGGCATCACAATTCTGGACTTCACACTATATTACAAAGCTGTAGTGATCAAGACAGTGTGGTACAGGCACAAAAACAGACACAAAGATCAATAGGACAGGATCGAAAACCCAGAAATGAATCCACAACTACATGGTTAATTAATCTTTGACAAAGCAGGAAAGAATATCCAATGGGAAAAAGAGAGTCTCTTCAGCAAATAGTGTTGGGAAAGTGGACAACAATAGGCAAAAGAATGAAGTCGGACCACTTTCTTACACCATACACAAAAATAAATTCAAAATGGATGAAAGACCTAAGTGTGAGACAGGAAACCCTTAAACATCAGCTACACCAACTTCATACTAAGGAAGGAAAACAAAAGCAAAAATAAACTATTGAGACCTCATCAAAATAAAAAGCTTCCATACAGTGAAGGAAACAATCAACAAAACTAAAATGCAACCTACAGAATGGGAGAAGATATTTTCAAATGACATATCTGATAAGGGAGTAGTGTCCAAAATCTATAAAGAACTAATAAAATTCAACACCCCAAATAACAAATAATTCAGCTTAAAAAAAACTGGCAGAAAACATGAATAGACATGTTTCCAAAGAAGACATCCAGATGGCCAACAGACACATGAAAAGATGCTCAAATTCGCTCATCATCGGGGAAATACGAATCAAAACTACAATGAGATATCACCACATACATGTCAGAATAACTGATTTTTGAAATTAAGCTTTTATTTTAATTCCAGTATAGTTCACGTACAGTGTGATATTAGTTTCAAGTGTACAATACAGTAAGTCAATAATTCCACATATCACCTGGTGCTCATCACGACAGGTGTGCTCCTAAACCCCAACATCTATTTCCCCATCCCCCCACCCACCTCCCCTCTGGTAACCATCAGTTTGTCCTCTATAGTTAAGAGTCTGTTTCTTGAATTCTTCCTCTCTCTCCTTTGTTCATTTGTTTTGTTTCTTAAATAAGAATAACTGATTTCCAGGGAGCCTAGGTGGCTCAGTTGGTTAAATGTCCAACTCTGGATTTTTGGCCCAGGTTCACGGGATAGAGCCCTGTGCCAGGCTCCTTGGGATTCTCTTGTTCCCTCTTTCTCTGCCTCTCCCACATGCAGGTTCACACTTTCTCTCTCCCTCTCACTCTCTCTCTCTCTCTCTCTTTCTCTCTCTCAAAATAAATAAACTTTTAAAAAATGACTGATTTTTTTTGTATCTTTGAGGAGGTTTCAGTCATTCCCTATACGCAGGACCATGCCAACTTTAGAGGAGATAAAGGGCTAAGAAATGTGCTATAATAATAGCAAGTGAGGTTATTAAACACTCACTAAGCCTGGCTCCCTGCTAAGCATTTTGCATATAATGATCATTTAATCCTCAGCTTACAATGTGGCCCCATTTTACAGATGAAGAAACAGGGGTTCAGAAGAGCTATTTCCCCAACGTCACAGAGCTTCCTACATGGCAAAGCATAGATTTAAATCTAGATAAAATGACCATAATGTTACCTTGTTTTCCATGAATATGCCACATTTATTAAACACTAGGTTTGTATTTAATTATGAAATACAAAGGAACTCAGACAAAGCTGTCCATGTCCTAAGATTTTACTGGGTGAAAGGTGACTAATGAGAACACTGTTTCTAGCTGAAGCTCTTTCCTGAGTAATAGAAACCCCAGTGTGGGGAATTGTTTTGTTTTAATGTTTATTTATTTATTTTGAGAAAAAGAGAGAATGAGCAGGGGAGAGACAGAGAGAGAAGATGACCGAGAATCTCAAGTAGGCTCCACACTGTGTGTGCAGAGCCCCATACAAGGCACAAACTCACGAACAGGGAGATCATGACCTGATCCAAGGTCAAGAGTCAGATGCTTAACCGACTGAGCCACCCAGACGCCCTCCCCACTCCAGTGCAGGGAATTGTTACAAATTTGGGGACAACACATATTTTGGAGATTCAGCTGGGTTTTGTATAGCTGGAAATAGGATCATTTATTCAGCTGTATCAAAATATAAAATAACAGCACTCTTAAAATCACATTCAGCCCAAAGGGAAAAAGAGAAGGCAAGTTCGTGAGCAGTCTAAATTGAATTTAAGCTCGGTATTGTGCTGCTTACCACACTCTGAAAGTCATCACGCACAAGACTTTCATCTTAAGCATGCATCCTTGTGTCTAAAAATACTTGCTGATGATTCTTAGAACTGTTAGAGATGCCTCTTGAAAAAAGACTGAGGTTGCTTATTAAGAATTCACGCGTCTTAATCAATGCTTACTCCATCAATAAATGAGACTCCTGTTCATCAGAAATGGCCTTATGAGGATATAGATTCTATCCTTTTTCCTGTTAGAGGCTCTGAACATATGAACACTTGCTTCTTCAGTGTTTAAAAAGCAGACAAGCAAACGTTTTACATGAGGCTCAAGCGATCTCTCTTTCCACATTCTATGCAGATAACAATACCTTCATAATTAACGTACTATTATTACTATTTAATTGTCTGTTTCATCGTTTAATGAATAGCATCTAGTTAATTATGGTGATGGGGAGAGACAAAGGACAGTTTTCTAATGGCGGATGCAAAGCGCTAGTTTCTACAATGTGGGCTGCAAATTGCTTTATTTATACTTCTGAACGTCAGAACCTAGATTCACACATCCTTGTCAAATTATGAATCTCTTTCAACATGGTTAGAAAATGTGTTTAACGATTTTTTTTAATTTTGCATATTTAAATAATATCACATTTATGTCTTGATGGATAAGGTGGCTGTTCTGGAGTCATTCATCAGACAGTTCTGAGAGTCAAAGGACCGCTGAATCTTTTTTTAACCACTTTCCAACAAGGGAAGTTTCCAGGTACATGAGGTCGAAGACTCACGAATACACTGAAAGGCCAAGGCAGGCAGTTCTAGCACTGATACAACGCACTCTGCCTGGCTACCTGTACTGAGGCTTAAACCTCAGTGCTGCTTTCCAGCCCCTAAATAGGATGTGAAATTCTCCGTCTCCTTGGCCACCGGCGTCATAGTTAAACTCATGGGGTTTCACATCTGCAGGTCCCATATAGAACGACACCTCACATTTGTACGACCCTTTGCAATTTTCAAAAGCATATTTGCACCTATCAGTTTATTTGAATGTTACAGCACAGGAAGCATGCAGCAGAAATATTACATACATATTACAAATGAGGAAACACAGCCATAGAGGTTGAGGGGCCTGTCTTGATCTTGTGGCCAATGTATGGTACTGATGAATTACATAAAGGAGTTATCAACAGGATATTAACAATTGACATTAATGTTTGCGCAAAGCAACAAAACAAGGAACAAAGAGGTCCCTGGTCTTATGGAATGCTTCCTTCATGAGCCTAATCATCATAGTGCAAAGAGGTGTTGAGAGAGACACCGTGTAGTGATAACATAAAACTTGACTGAAATTTGCAAACATCTCAATGCAAAATTGCTCTCTGATGGAGACTCAGCCCAAAATAAATACACTCAAACTACATTTGTTTGTTTTTTTTTCATTTTTTTGATGTTTATTCATTTTTGAGAGAGACAGACAGACCGTGAGTGGGGGGAGGGGCAGAGAGAGGGGGAGACACAGAATCCGAAGCAGGCTCCAGGCCCCGAGCTGTCAGCACAGAGCCCGACACAGGTCTTGAACCCACGAACCGTCAGATCATGACCTGAACTGAAGTCGGAGGCTCAACTGAGTTGCCCAGGTGCCCAGCAAACTACATTACTACATTTGCTATGTAACTTAGTGTTTGTTTTCAGGGATGCAAGGCTACTTTTGGCTAGGAGATGAGAAGACTAGTGACATTTCTAAAAGCTACTTAGAGACAGAGCATTAACTCTATTATTCAGGGGGGATAGAAATCCCATAGGATAAAACTATGTTTCTCAATGTTCGTTTCCCCCAACAATACTCTAGCATGTCATACATATCCCCAAGCCTCCCACCCTCTCTCTCTCTCTCAAGACTGCACCACCGCTAACCCTTACCTTTTATTGTTCCCACACCCAGACTGAAACTAATACCAAGCCATACTCCCCACGTGTCACACAATCTCCTGCATGAGCAAATGCCAGTTGGCAACAAATTCAGCCCTCTAACAGGTGCTTATTAAGCTGGATTTTCTTTAATGAGAGAACCTTGCACACTGTCACTGTCACTGATACGGATTTCTTCACTTGGCATCAATCTCACAAAGAAAAATACGTGAAAGTTTTGGTCCCTTATATTGATCTCCACAGGTTTTTCATCTGACAATTTCTTTGGACTGATACATACTTGTACTTAATATTGATTTTAATATGTTTTTTTTTGCTGCTAAAAAGTTTGGTATTGTGTTTTTATGTGCAGTGGTATTGAACTAGAGGTTTCGTATTGATTGTGTTCCATTCCTGCCAAATATTGTCTGCAGAAAGTATGTTTCTATCAATTTTTGTTCCCTCTGCACTGACCCCATCCTGTTAAACAGTAAGAATTCAGAGGTGGTTTTTCAGAAATCCCTAAGACGAAACTGGGTTGCACGGCTTTCTTTAGAGATCGGAGAATTGTGATTTTGATGACTTATTGCCCAACCATGACACTACAGGAAAACCAATTTTAGTGGCATTATTACCAATTTTCTTACACTGTACAATTTATTGCATTCTGCAAACAACTTAGGCAAATAAAATGAGTTAACAACACAGTAAAGATACATTAGGCTATGGAGATGTCGGGCGCTATTTAATATTTCTGTTCAATGACACTATTATGTGTCTACAATATATAGTCCCTAAAAATTTATATTTCTAGTTACGCCATACCTGTAACACAGTCACATCACCCATTTTCAGATGCATTCATATCTGTTGCCCAAAGCATAAGAATATTGACTCTATCAACTCAAGATTTAGAAGTAGAGGTGAAAGTTATCTGCCTCCAATTATTGTTAACTGTTCAACTTTATTTACTTTCCTTGACTATCTGGAAGCTTTAGTAACAAGCTTGGGGATAAGTGGTCTTCAATAGACAGCAGTCTATATGGATACTCCAGGAATCACCAAAACAAGTAAACTCAGACAACAGGCAGATATTCAGGTGTCGAGCAAGCAATCAGAGGAGATCCAAACTCCTAGCAAAAGGGAAAGCAAGGAAGACAGGTGACATTGGGGAGAATCAGCAACAGGTCCCCGCATAGATAAGACGCATGCTAGAAAAAATTAGGGCTTCCAAGCCATCTATGGGTTAAGTCAGGGACACAGTCATGAGACTAAAGGAAAGAAAGAAATACTTAAGTTGCTAAAATTCAGAGACAAAGCAACACATACAAAGGACGGGGTACAAAGGTGTTCTTTACGCCAGTGGATTACGGATGAGAGCTCTGTATATGTTCACACTTAGGGCCAGGATTAATCCTTGGATGTGGCAAAGTATAATGCATGTAGTTGGGAGTGAAATGATACCAGCAGTAGAAAATCAAGTTATTAGCATTACAGGTTGGTGCCTGGCTTTATGAAGGCTCTTCCTCTTTTCCTTTAATGATTTTCTACTAGAAGAGAAGCATTAGTTCACCTGTGTGATCCCAAGGAACAAAGTCAAGAGTGATGAAAGCCAGACATTTGAAATAGAAGACACTTAAGCTGCTTTTAGTTTAAATTTCATAAATATTTGTTACTGAAATACTTGCTGCCCCAAAAGAGTGTTGTTTTCAAAAGGATGAAGTTGAAGATACAGTAGATGAGGGTCAGAAGAGTAGGATTTGGAATCAGGAAAGAAGCAGAGGCAGCCTACGGAAAGATAGACCAAGTGAGTAGGCCAAACATAATAAGAACTATGTGACGTAAGGTAAGTGTAGATGTGTGTTCACAGCATGATCCAAGATTGGGCAGAGATGGACCACCAATCAAACAACAAATTTTCGCTAAATTCTTACTTTATCTAGCATATTGTAAAGATGATAAAGCATATAGAACTATAAAGACATGGTCCCTCACTACAGAACCTTAGAGTTTGATTATAAAGAAAGAAGGAGATTCCCCACAAGTGTATGCATAGAGAGAAGTAGCCCTAAATATCTTGTTAGATGTTTTTCTACAAAATCCTAACGTTATCTTCTCTTAGGGTGCCGATTAATGTTGGGAGTGGAAAAAATGCAGAAAAGAAGATAAAGATGGGAAATTTCTGGATGGCATTACAACCACTGTATAAAAAAATATTTGAAATCTCAATGCTTTTTGCGAATTATTTGGGGCAGGCATAGCTAGGGTTTTGATAAAGCTCCCAAAGTCTCCTCCTCCAATCTTCTTTACCGCCAATTTGGTTTCTTGACCTCTAGAATGTGTTGACCAGCCTGAACTGGTTAAAGAGATGAAAAAGATCTGGAGCCTAAAGGTAGTTTAGGATGGCCAAGGGCTGCTGCTGCCCAGGGCCCTTACACAAACAAATAACAAAGCTTCTAGGGAGGATCGCTCTCTCCAGCCAACCCTCAACTAATTCCCATGAATAATGTTCTAATGAAAACAGTTTATTATTAAAACACCACAACACACATGAAAAACAAAGGTACTTAACCGAGAGTTAGGAGAAACAACCCAAGAGCAGAATTAAACCTGAGGAGACATCAAATATTAGAATTATGAGACATAAAACATAAAATGCAAAAATCGTATGTTTTAAGAAATATAATACAGAATTTAAAACATGACAAGAGACTATAAACTTAACCTATGAGATGTGAAAAATAACCAAAAAAATTTTTTAAACTGAAAAAAAGAAATACAAGTGAAAATAATATAATAAAGCAGAAATATTATAATACAAATGAAAATACAACATAAAAGTAAGGGACCATAATGAAATGTATAATCTATATTATATGAATATAAAAATTGAAATTAAAAATCCACTAATTGTTAAACTATGCTAGACCCTGCTGAAGAGATCATTAGTGAACTTCAAGATAGATCTGAAGGAATTAACCAAGATATTGAGGCACAGACAACCAAGATGGAAACGCACACATAGCAAAATCGTGGGGGTATCTGTCTATCAAAATGACACGGACAAGAATTTCTTACCAGTTTTATTTATGATAGACAAACCCTGGAAAAAAAAAAAACAAATACCATTAACATTAGAAATGGTGAAGTATGCTATACTCATACAGGTAAAAAATGCTAAGTCTGTGATATATACAATAAGGATTAATATCACCACATTGTTTGGGACCAAAGAAACCAGACACAAAAGAGAATGCATTGCATTATTCCATAAGAAAGTAAAGAAAGCAAAACGAATCCACAACAGTAGAGGTCAGTATAACGGGTTAAGGGTGGGGTGTTACTGCCTGGGGTGAGAGAGGAGAGGCCTTCTGAGTGCCTGAAATGTTTCATACCTTGATCTGGGTGTAATCACAGGTGTATAAACGTAGAAGTTCTTCTAAATGCATGCTTAAGATCAGTGCATTTTATTCACTATTTATATACCTAAAACCCTCAAAAACGTTATGTTTAGAAAAGACAAAGGCAAATGAGCTAAGCATATTACATCAGAGGACAGAAAAAAAGCAGAGGGAGAAAAGAAAAGTAGACAAAAGAATATTAAAAAAAATCAAAGCAAAAATTACAGGAAAATTACAGGAAAAATTACAATAGAGGAGAGAGAATCAACGGTTTTTTTAAAAGATGTTTCTTGTAGAAGGTGGATAAAATCAACAGAGTTCTGGCAAGTTTGAACAAGAAAAAGAAGGATGGGATAAATCAATGTTAGGAATGAAAAATAGAGGGGCACCTGGATGGCTCAGTCAGCTCAGGTCATGATCTCACAGTTTGTGGGTTCGAGCCCCGCGTCAGGCTCTGTGCTGACAGTTCAGAGCCTGGAGCCCACTTTGGATTCCGTGTCTTCCCCTCTCTCTGCCCCTCCCCTGCTTGTGTGTGCTCTCTCCCTCTCTTTCTCTCTCTCTCTCTCTCTCTCAAAAATGAATAAATAAATAAACATTTTTTAAAAAAGGAATGAAGAATGAGATATAACCAGAAATAGGTCAGGTATTTAAAAGATAATAATAATAATAGTGCTAATTAGTAACATGTATTGAATATCTGATGAATGTCAGGCTTGCTCTAAGTGCTTTATATATTTATCACTTCATTTAATCTTTGTGGCAACTCCTTGAGGTAGGGATTTTATTACACCCATCTTCTCGTATATATAGATTTATGCCAGTACTTTTTAAAACAGAGACAAAATTAGTAACATTTTAGAAAACCATAAGTAGCAAAACTGTCTCTAGAAAGTTAAATAACCAATGAGTTGAGTAATTGGTTAAAATTCATTTATCATACAACTAAGAAACAAGTCATTCCAATTTTAAGTAAACTCTTCCATATAATAGACAAAAATAGAAAACTCCCCCAATATGTTTTAAATTAGTAAATCCAGAACCAAACATACAGTGTGAGAAAGAAAACCCGAAGTCTAAATTCGTTCATAAATACAGGTACAAAGATTCTAAGCAAAACACAAGTAAGCTAAATCTACTAACGTATGAAAAGATAATTCAGCATACCCAAACTGACTTTATATCAGGAATGCGGGTTGGATTACCATGAGCAAATCCATTGATTAATGTAACACATCACATTAACAGGTTGAAGGTGAAAAAAAAACAATCATTTAAATAAATGCAGGAAATGCATATTACTTATGGGACTAATATTTCTAAAACCAAAGATAGATATTATCCTCACTTTATCAATAACTAAATCAATAATAATTAAAATAGCCAATTTTATTAACCACTTATTTTGTGCTATTTAATTTGCAACTATCATTTGTTCCCTCATGACAATCCTAAAAGCTATGCACTATTATGATGGGTATTTTACAGCCCCATTTAATTTTGTACTCGACTTTCACAAGCTTGAGTTTGAAACAATATTGTTCTTGTACCTTCCCACCCTGGCAACAACGGAGAATAATTTGAATCAATTAAAATAGTTTGCTTCAGTTTTATGTAATACAGAGTCACTAACAGTAAGGTTTTCTTCACTGGTGATAGATCTAATTTAAAACTGTTTCTAATTATGAAGAAAGTGAACATATATGTTTGTCATGTATGTGTGTGTCTTACACTTAAAAGATGGAGGTCTTTTGCTATTTTGGTTATACTTTAAGTATTTCTGCACAGCAGGCTGCTGATTTCTTTTTACAAAACAAAAAAGGAGACCCTTGAGTTATGCACAAATGCATGTATGAATTTCATCTCCCTGCACTTGTATCATCCTATTATAATCTTTCAGTCCATAAAGTGAATGCTTTCAAATGCAGAATATAAAAGTATGTCACATAGATTATTACTTCAACAATGATATATTAATATGAATTACAAGGGATAAGTAATAAAACTAACATCCATAAAGCTTAGAGGATATAAGATCTTGAGGAATTTACCTAGGTTTGAAATTTAAGACTTTATTTTGAAGCAAAACCATAAGGACATTTCGTATCCATAAAAAGTAATACGAACCAAGAAACAATGACGATGCTGTATTTTTAGAAGCACAACTTAAATGGGTATTTCTGTGTTTGATAATGTCCCCATGTCATAGAGACACCTTGACATTTTAAAAAATTCTTTCAAGTGTTCTAGGGCTCACTTTTTTTTTTTTAATAAAAGCTAAACTGAAACCTTTCTGAAATTGTTTCCTTTGTGTGTGCACGTGTGTGCGTGTGTGTGTGCGTGCACATATATTTTCCAGAGTGGTGACTAATCTTAATGCATCTACTGTACTTTCTGTGCCTAGTGAATGCTTTTATGCTTTCCTTGCTCTTGGGATGTTACCAAGCTTTCAAAATCTCACTCAGGTGATGTGAAGAATTTAAAAAAAAAAGTTATATATATCCTTTCATGTCTGTCCTCATAATGTGCAACACAGAACATCACTTAGGATTTAAGGCCCCATAAAATAGAAAGCTTGCTTAACCCCTTGACTGCTCGACGAATGCGACCTGCACCGCCCTGTGAGATTGGAATTTTATGGAAGTTGAAAGCTGAGGTGTTTGAAGGCCCCGTAGCATATATTCATTCCGTTACGGTCACCCGGCCGAAAGCACAGATTTTCTTCACTCTATTTTCTGTCTTTGAAACTGTTCGTGGAAATTCCAATTTTGAAAGTCAGAATGCCTGCGAAGAGATAAAACAAGTCAGTAAATTAGTAACAAGAAATACAAAGCATATATTTTGTTTCACGGAACAAAAATAAAAGGGGATATATTTCCAAAGAAGTCAGAAATGTCAGAAACGGCATCATAGATCTTCCTGAAACTGTCATGAGCAGAGTATAACATTTAGAACTTTAAAAAGAATGGAAATCAGTATTATTGCATGCACAGTATTGTATAAGTCTAGCAAGGCATCCTTTGCTAGGAAAGGACCCAGATAGGGATACACCAGGAATGTCAGCACTTTGGGACCATGTGGGATGTTCTAAGAGGGAAGGGGAAACTGAAATTGGCTGACTGTTTACGGGGAATCCTACGGGAGCATGAAGCTGGGGATATGACCAAGTCCTAAAGCTGGGACTTCCAGAACCGCCGCTCGAAATGCTTTGGCCTCCTCTCTGAACTAAGATTTGATTATACAAGGGTCTTCACGACATGAATTTGTTTTATTATTATTTAATATAGTATTTCAATTTAGAAAATCGTGACTCGACTCTACACAAACCGTAGTGCTGAGTGGTCTTGGTTTTTTATTGTTTGTTTGTTTGTTTGTTTGTTATGATAAATAAGAAACAGTCATTACCCCAAAGGAATCGGGACATTCTGATCAGAGGGATATGAAAATTACTGAAGCAGTTATCAGGCAAGCAAAACTCAAACATAAAATGTAGTTATAGTTGCATTTGGATTATGCCCATTTATAGTTTCTGAAACACTCTGACATGTATCGTTTTATTTGTGCCTCACAACAACCCTGCCCAGTAGATTCCACATCTGGGAAAACTGAAGCTCAGAGAGGCCGAGAGATCTTTCCAAGGTCACACTGTTTGTACGCCGAAGAGCTGGGAGTAAATACCATTCATCTTTTCTCTTTTTTTTTTTTTAATGTTTATTTATTTTTGAGAGAGAGGGAGAGAACAAGGGAGGGAGAGAGAGAGAGAGAGAGAGAGAGAGAGAGAGAGAGAATCTCAAGCAGTCAGCATAGAATCTGACACGGGGCTCGAACCCACGAACCGTGAGATCATGACCTGAGCTGAAGTTGGATGTTTGACCGACTGAGCCACCCAGGTGCCCCCTAAATACCCTTCTTATTTCAAGTCCAGTTTCCATCCCATCCACTGAGTAGTCAACATGTACTCATTATATATTTGACACTCTACTCTCCCTGCATCAAAGCCATGGAATGGTCAAGAGAGAAAGGGGGAGAGAGTGAGAGAAGGCAGGGAGAAAACAGTGAGGGGGGGGGGGGGATAGATGAGTAAAGACATGAGCGTAGGACAGGAAATGAGTTTCTCCCCATTATGCCCCATCCACCAAAGTCCCTAGGGCCCTCCAGTTCTGTAAGATCTCTTACTGTATTTAATTTCATGTTCATTTCTTCCTTGAAAAATGCTTCCCCGTTCCCCGGGATTTCAAAATTTCTAGGTGAAGCATTCTTTGTCTGAAGCTATTGTTTGTCTTAGACTAGCTGGAGGGGTGGGGGGTGGAGGAGTTGTCCATCTTATCACTATCTTTTTTAAACACAAACAAATTCTTTTTATCCTCCAGAGCTTATGCACTACCCCGGAATCAAGTTGCTAAGGGGAAACATATACATTCCTCTAGGCATTTAAGAATCCATGTCCTTATTTTGAAATTATAAAGCCTCATAGTCTAAATTTCAGTGTTTTTAAAGGAAATAATCAAGGGTTAAAAAGTTTTCATAGTCACGGTTTGTTTAGAAGATCAGAAGTTTTGATCACATAAAGTAATTGAGGGTGATGCAAATTCAGTAATTTACTTTTATAAGCCTTTTATTTAATAAATCCATGACTAAAATTAGAAACTGCACAATACAAAATTAATCCTTGCAACTTTTTAAGATACTAATAAATAAACCACTGAAACTTTAATTCTTTAACAATTTAATGAAAGGAATACACATGCCTCAATTTTTATTAAGTAGGCAACAACGTGCTGTGAAAATTGGAATCCATACTATAGAAAGTGAGTTAAATTCTGAGTCATGGATTCTCTTTCCGGAAAGTTTTTTATTTTAGGATGCCATGTAGCCCACGTAGGACGCCATTTCCAAGGGATGCCTTTGGGTTAGGTGTGTGTTGCCATGACCTGAGGTTTGAAAGTCGTCTTTACGAATGACGTGTCACTGCCTGGAAAGCGTTTTCAGCTTCTTATCTTGTAGAACAGAACAGAAGGGAAATTTCCTCAGATCCCGGATCAGCTTTTAATAAGAAGTAGCTAACTTCTGATTGGAATCAATATCTCCACCAGAGAGCTCAAGAAGAGTTTAATTAGCCTTCGCGGTTTCGCTTCATGACTTAAAAGAACAGATCTTTGAAAGTCACACGTGTCTCTCAGTTTGCGCCTGGATCAGCATTTACTGACTTCTAGATCACCACTCATCAACGCCACTTCCTATGCCATGCTGCAGTCAGTGCTCCTGAGAAGCCAATACTATTGGGAGAGCAGTGCAGGACTCTGGAGGACAGGCACGTTCACACAGAAGGCGGAGCGTATACAACCAGAAGCCTCTTCCAATGGTGTGCTCCCATAGATTGTCTTGCTTTGGCTATGGCTTACTATCTTTGGCAAATAGTCAACGCACATGCTCTTAAACGTGATAGCCGAGGTAAAACACACGGAGGCAAGGCCTTCTTCATTTGTCCTTGCCAACAGAGCAGTAGAATTTCCCTCCCTAGATTTTGCTTTTGCTTTTGCTCAGCCAATATGCATAGCAAGTCTTTGTTGGAACATCGTGGACATTGTTCCACTAGATTGAAAATTGACCTGAAAATGTACTTGAGATAATAATTTGCTGTCCCTCGTATGCAACACATGGAAAGGTTTACAACTAAAGTTGCGTTTTTCAGTTTTTTCAGGAAATGTATCTGGACCTATCACAAATTCTCGACCAAGTGTGAACAATGGCGTTGCCAGACCAAGAATGGATGTGTTCCTAAATGAGCAAATACATTTCTCAGAGCAGACTTGTCAACCAATAATAAGGGGGGGGGGGGGGGGGGGGGAGGATAATCTAAGAAAGAAGCTCCCTGATGTGATTCTATAAATTGACCTGAAAATAAAACCATACAAATCAGAGGCACTTTATAAGAGAAAGTTAAGTTCTAATTACTATTATTTTTAATTTGCAAAGCGAATTAAAAGAAATCTACCATTCTTTTTTTTTTAATTTTTTTTAATGTGTATTTACTTTTGAGACAGAGAGAGGCAGAGCATGAATGGGGGAGGGTCAGAGAGAGAGAGGGAGACACAGAATCTGAAACAGGCTCCAGGCTCTGAGCTGTCAGCACAGAGCCTGACGCGGGGCTCGAACTCACGAACCGTGAGATCATGACCTGAGCCAAAGTCGGACGCCTAACCGACTGAGCCACCCAGGCGCCCCAGAAATCTACTATTCTTAAGATTCTGCCAGTGGAACCAATATCCTAAAGGTTTTGACCACACGCCCAAAACAGACAAACGCAAAAGAAAACGGTAAAAGTATCTGAGTGTTCATCCAGCAGATTTATTAAAAATAAAAATAACAATCTGAATACATGACTGCACTTTTCGTCTTGCCATATGTTTGACACCCTGTACTTGAACCCTTTGTTTCTGGCTTTATTTCATGTGCTTCGTGCTCCTTTTCAAGGCACACAAGTTTATTTTCTGCGTCAAGGACTGGCAGAAGAGAATATACATGTACTTTCACCTTTTAATGTTTGACTGATTATTAACGTTCTCGCGCTGAGACAATGTTACAAACCAGAGAAGTTTAAGCGCACCGGGTACAAATGCCGTTTTGCTGAGGTTGTGGCGGAGTAATACGGCACAAAGATCACCAGATCAGACACGCGCTGCATTCTAAGTGATTGTATTATGCTGTTCCAGAATATGTTATTGTGCTCTTAGGCTGTTAATAGTCGGCTACCGTTTCAGTGACAAAAAACAGCATGAAGGAAAAAAGAAAGCAGCTAATTAAAATGTCAATACCATTCTCTTTATGAATTTGTTACATATAATACAGTGGAGTACAGCCCACATATCAGACTCCACGTCCCAGGTATTTTGTCAATACCTTTTGGAAAGCACAAGAAAGAATGCGGTATTGCAATGGTGATTCATTTCTGAGACTTGATTTACCCAATATTTTCATTGGCTTGATGCGATTCCCAAATCAAAACTGTCCAGAGAGGGTAATGGTATGCCTATTGCCCTACAGCCTTCAAATTGGGATTGTCGGATATCAAAAGGTATCGGCAAGTCCCTGCTGTTCTATATGGCTCGTATTCCCACTCTGCTCCTTCGAGGTGTCTAATTACCAGCTACACTTCTATCTCATTGCCTTTAGCTCCTCAATCAAGGATTTGTGCTGGAGGAACCCTGCTGTTGGTGCTAGAGTTAAAAAAAAAATCATGAAACTCGTATTCATGTAATCAGCCTATAAACACGAGCCCTTCATCACCAAGGGAAAAAGGATGATCATCCACGCACACGACCAAGACTATCCTTATGTTGCTTTCCCCTATTATGTCTGATTTTGGCAGTTCTCTCATCAGGACGGTAGAGGGGAGAGGAAAGAAAAAAATGGAAGTTCTTCAGGGCCAAGTGCATTTTCTATCGAGTCTGCAAAGACAGGCAGATATCCCTGTTGTCGAGGACATTTTCAGTCTGTAAAAATATAAGAGAGACCCAAAAAGAGTGACCCTATAGACTTAAAGCCCTAAAGAAATTTTAATACAAGCAGAATTATATCGGTTGAACATTTAATTGGTTATTTGGGCCACTGCATTTTTAAAATAAGGAGGAGAGATTCATTCATTCAACAATTGTCAGTAGGGTCCAATATGCCTGGCAATTTCTTAGACACTGGAGAGAAAAGAGCAAGCAGGACATGATCTGTGCATCTGGAAGTTTACAGGAGATAAATAAGAAACAATCCGTTGAGAAACACATGGGAAGAGTACAGCTGCTCTGGGATATCTAGGAGAGACACAAATCAAGAGAATCCTAGTAGAACTGACATCTAACCTGTGTCCTGAAATGGTGAGTAAAACTTAGAAAGACAGGAGAAGACGCACTTCTGGAATGGTGGAGTAAGGAACTCTGAAAATCCAGCCTTCCATTAAATCAACAGGAACACTCGTAAAAATAGCCAAAACTCACTTTTTCACAACTTTGGAAATCAACCAAAAACTTGCAACAACCTGAAGAACACTATACAAGTAAAGCAGCTGGATCTTGGTGAGAGCAACAGGTGTTGTGGTGTTTTAACTGGGCATGCCCACACCCCTGCCCCCCAGCTCTGGGGCAGCCTTGAAACACAACAGCCTCACAACCACTATGGCTGTGGTAACCTAGCAGCCACGGGGCAGGACAGAGTGGGTTCACGGCTTGGATGCACTTTGTATAAACGTTTGTAGAAAATAATCTTCAGCAACTGTTTAACATCACAGCTGTCTGAGGCAGTGGCTCCAGTTGGAGCTAACAAGAAGCTGACCAAAACATTTACGAGAAAAAGCCAGGCACCCAAAAAACAAAGAATCCAGTGAAGACATGGGCAAAAGACACGAACGGACACTTCTCCAAAGAAGACACCCAGATGGCCAACCGACACATGAAGAAATGCTCCACATCATTCGTCAGCAGGCAAATACAAGTCAAAACCACAATGAGATACCACCTTACACCTGTCAGAATGGCTAACGTTAATAACTCAGGCAACAACAGATGTTGGCGAGGATGCGGAGAAAGAAGATCTCTTTTGCGTTGTTGGTGGCAATGCAAGCTGGTGCAGCCACTCTGGAAAACTCAAAGAAACTAAAAATAGGACTACCCTACGACCCAGCAATTGCACTACTAGGCGTTTATCCAAGGGATACAGGTGTGCTGTTTCGAAGGGGCACATGCAGCCCCATGTTTATAGCAGCACTATCAACAATAGCCAAATATGGAAAGAGCCCAAATGTCCATCGATGGATGAATGGATAAAGAAACTGTGGTAGATAGATAGATGATAGATAGATAGATAGATAGATAGATAGATAGATAGATACAGAATGGAGTATTACTCGGCAATCAAAAAGAATGAAATCTTGCCATTCACAACTACGTGGATGGAACTGGAGGGTATTATGCTAAGCGAAATTAGTCAGAGAAAGACAAAAATCAGATGACTTCACTCATATGAGGATTTTAAGAGACAAAACAAATGAGCATAAAGGAAGGAAGCAAAAATAATATAAAAACAGGGAGGGGGACAACACATGAAAGACTCTTAAATATAGAGAATAAACAGAGTGTTGCTGGGGGGGTGTTGGGAAGGGAGATGGGCTAAATGCGTAAGGGGCATTAAGGAATCTACTCCTGAAATCATTGTTGCACTACAAGCTAACTAACTTGGATGTAAATTTAAAAAATAAATAAATTAGTTAGAAAAATAACGGCAACAAGTTGACACACACGCACAGAAAAAAAAAAAAGAAAGAAAAGAAAAAAACAAGAACAAAATGCTCACAGGGGGCTTTTCAAACCACTAACATATTCTGAAAAATCTAGAAAACCAGGCATATATACACCACTGTACATGGAGCCAGGAAATACCTCAAGATGTCCGGATGTCTCATCTCTAACTGACCATCAGGTCCTGCGAAAGCTAAGGGGAAGGTGTCAGCTACCTACAGGAGCATCGAAGGTGTGCCCCAGCACGCACGGAGACGCCCTCTGCCGAGCCAGGAGATTTGCAGGTTCTGTTCATTAGCTGACCACCAGGCTAAGAAAGCAGAGACAGCAGTGGCTGCCAATAACCAAGAATTCAGATTATAAAGAATTAGTCCAGGGAAGTCACTGAACAAGCAAACTAAACCAACTAAGCAAGCAAACAAAAGACCCCATGGAATGAAGGACAGAGAGAAATCAGATTTTCAGACTTGCCAGATTACGTTATTTAAAAGAGCCTATTTTCAACAGAAAAATTACGAGTTGTGCAAAGACACAGGAACTTATGACACATAAACTGGGGGTGGAGGGAGGAAGTCAATAAAAAATGTTCCCGAGGAAGTCCAGATTTGGGGCTTAGTAAACAAAGACTTTAAGTCAGCTGTTCAAAGTATGGTTAAAGAATAAAAGTAATCCATGTGAAAAAACAATTGAAGGAAAGTATAAAAATTCTGTCTCACCAAATAGAGGATATCATTAAACAGATAGAAAGTATGAAAATAACCAAATTAAACTTCTGGAGTTGAAGATTATAGTAACTGAAAAAGTTCATTAAAGATGTTCACAGATTTGAAGTGGCAAAAGAAAAAAGTAGCCAACTTGACTACATTTCAATTGAAATTATACAGCTGGAAGAACATAAAGGAAAAAGAATGAAGAAAAATGAAAAGAGCCTCAGAAAGCTGTGAGACAATATCAAATACGCCAACCCATTTGTAATGGGAATCCCATAAGGAGAGGTAAAAGAAAAGAATATTTGAGGGGCACCTGGGTGGCTCAGTCAGTTAAGCGTCTGACTTCGGCTCAGGTTATGATCTCACAGTTCATGAGTTCGAGCCCTGTGTGGGGCTCTGTGCTGACAGCTCAGAGCCTGGAGCCTGCTTCGTATTCTGTGTCTCCCTCTCTCTCTGCCTCCTTCCCCGCTCATACTCTCTCTCTCTCTTAAAACTAAATAAACATTAAAAAATATTTAATAAAAAATTTTTAAAAAGAAAAGAATATTTGAAGAAAGAACAACCAATAACTTCCCAAATTTGGGAAACATTAGTCTGGCCATTTAAAAATCTCATTATATTTTAAGTAGGAAAAACTCAAAGGCATCCATACTCTATATCTCATAGTCAAGTTGTCACAAGACAAGAATCTTGAAAGCAGCAAGTAAACAAAGGTCCTTTACATACAAAAGACTTCTCATCAGAATAATGGTGGCCAGAAGGCAGTGGGGATGAAAAATCTAAAGTGCTGACTGTTAACCATTTCAAAAAATGAAGGAGAAATTTACAACTTCTCGAGCAAACAAAAACTATGAGAACTCATCACTGGCTGACCTGCACCACAGGAAATACTAAACAGAATGCTTCAAGCTAAAATGAATGAACAAACAAAAAACAAAACACTAGAATCTACACGAAGAAATGGAAATCACCAAAAGGTAACTACATAGATGATTATAAAGACAGTAAAAATGTCTTTTTGTTTGTAACTCTTTTCATCTACCTAATTCAAAAGACAATTGGATAAAGCAATAACCTATACAGTGTGTTAATGGGTACACAATGTACAAAAATGTAATTTGTATGAAAATAAGAACACAAAGAAGTGGGGAAGGAACAGAAATATATGGCAACAAACTCTGTATGCTATGGAAACAGAGCTTCTGTGTATCCAAATTAAATGGTTTTAAATTAAGAGGTTAATTTTGATCTCTTGAATAACAACTTAGAAAACCACTCCAGACAATATAGTAAAAGACAGTATAGTTTGAAAAAATGAAATTAAAATGATACACAGGAAAATATCTGATTAACACAAAGAAAGTAATAATAAATACCTATCTGTATATTTTCCAATCACACTGGAATGACATTAGAAATAAATACCAAAGTGAATTTTGGGAAATACACAAATAGATGGGAGTTAACCAACATGCCTATCTCTGAGGGGAGAACTGAAAACCCAGAAGGTTGATGACTCAAGAGCAGAGGACTGTCCCCAAGCTTTGAAACCTCATGGAGTTTGCCCAGCTGGATTTCTAAATTGCTGGAGACTGGTGACTTCCCTTTTCCTTCCGTTCTCTTCTTTATTGAACCACAATGTCTATAACTATTATCCCTTATTCCATGCCTGTCCCAGCTTTGTATTTTGGAAGCAGACAAATTTTATTCTTGGGTTCCACGGGCCCATAGATGGAGAGGAATTGTGTGCAGAGCAGATTTCACCCAGGTCTCAGCTACACTGAAGTTAGAGGATTTAGATTTAGACACTTTTAAACGGATGATATTTAGATGAGATTTCGGACTGGGGTTGATTATTTTATAATGGGTTGAGATTTTCAGGAACTCTGGGGTGGCATAAACGTATTTTGCATTTGGTATAGATGTGATTCTTTGGAGTGGTGTGGATGGGGAGACTGTTGGGCAAAATGATGACCCCAGAGAGTTTTCCATGACCTAATCCCCACAACCTGTGAAAAGGCACTTTGCAAATGTGATTCAGGATGCAGTATATGCTATATTTGCATTTCTCACTAAGCTGAGTTTCTGTATATTCAGTGTGGATAGTATACGTATGCCACCTTATAGGACTTGGAGAGTAATTTTGCTAATAATTGCAGATAAATTGAGGTCCCTAGTTGTAACGTATTGACTCATTTTTTAAAACAAATTTCTACAATTTATTTGAGGCTGAATTTTTTTTTTAAATTTTTTTAATGTTTATTTTTGAGACAGAGAGAGACAGAGCATGAACGGGGGAGGGGCAGAGAGAGAGGGAGGCACAGAATCGGAAGCAGGCTCCGGGCTCTGAGCCGTCAGCCCACAGCCCCACGCGGGGCTCGAACTCGCGGACCGCGAGATTGTGACCTGAGCTGAAGTCGGACGCTTAGCCGACTGAGCCACCTAAGCGCCCCATTTGAGGCTGAATTCTTGATCAGAAGCACAGCTAAAAATAAACTGTTAGGTCTGAGGAAAGCTGGAGGATTACCCTCTTGGTGAACACAGTATTCTCCACACTGAGTCAATCGTCAGAGGACTGTGGCTGAAAATTACAGTCATTTTTTAGTACTGCTGCCTGTGACTTTAAAAAATGGAAAGGTTTCTATCATATCTTTTTTAAAGTAGATAAACAGATGTCTGTTGTTAGAAGGGTTATTCCTTGGTCCCCAAGGAATAGATAGAATTCCCCCAGCAAGATAGAATTCTGGGTTGTGTAAATGAAATGAGCACTGCTTAAGTATAAAGTCAAGAGAAGAGCTCTAGCAATCATGAATGGGATGTATGTCTTCAAAATTTCCCTTTCTCAAGCCATACTATCAAGAACTCTAAAGGGTCTGGGATTTTATCCTATTTCCAAGCTAAAAAGTCTCACGAATGCTAGCAAGAAGACAAAATTCTCCTGGGTCACAAGCAAATGACTGTGTTTTTCACAGCAATGGTAGTAGCCAGAGGGTCAGCCTTTGTATCAGTTCCTACTGCCTAATTCCCAGAAGGTGATGTGAAAAAGTCCGGTGGATGCCTGCACACACCATGGGCTGTATTACAGGAGAACCCGGGATTGCATTACGGAAAAACCCAAATATTTTCTTTCCATGTTTTGAATGTTTATTTTCGAGACACAGAGAGAGAGAGACAGAGCACAAGCGCGGGAGGGGCAGAGAGAGAGGGAGACACAGAATCCGAAGCAGCCTCCAGGCTCCGAGCTGTCAACACAGAGCCTGACATGGGGCTCGAACTCACGAAACGAGAGACCATGACCTGAGCGGAAGTCGGATGCTTAACCGACTGAGCCACCCAAGCACAACCGCCCTCCCAAGTATTTTCTGATGGACACTAAGCAGGCTTGCACTTGATTGCAAGAGAAATACTCTATCTTCCAAGGCTGTAAACAAATCTGCCTGGCTCTAGACAGAGACACTGGCTGCATCTTCTGAGACTGTTCACTGCACAAACATCTTTGAAAAGGCCATCGAGAACAGAAGTAGCCACTGCCTCCTCACATGCCGCTCTCATGGCACGCCGGCCACGAGACACCCACGGAGAATGATTTCCCAACACTGAGTAAGCGAAATTTTGTCTCTGAATTTACATTTATTGTTTCCACCTATCAAGTATAGAAGTTTCCTGTAAAGTCTATCATTGTGTGGTTTATACTTACTTATAAAATAGTTGTGGCTCTAGTAAGTTCTGGCCTTTCCTGAGCCCCGCTTCAAACAGACCGTCATCGGCCTGGGTATCGTCGGGGCGGCAATGTGGGTGGTCGCTGTGGCCAAAGGTGGCTCCTTCAGGGTCTACTTTAAATGTTCCCTCATATGGACATAAGGGTTAACTCTCAATTAAAATATTGTTCTATTCCCGCAGTTAGAACTTCAAGAGACTGCCATCTTCTCTGTGTCTCTGAGGTGGTCATACCGCATTATGAAGTTTTTACAAACGTATCCGTGTATGTCTGTCCTCCTTTGATGAAGACATCTTCCCCAGACGTGGGCAGTCAGGAAATGATGAGGTTCCCAGTGGATTAGCTTCCTGTGGCCTGCTGTAGCAAATTCCCACAGAACCGGCGACTTGAAACCACAGAAACGTATTCTCTCACTGTTCTCATTGTTGGGAGGAAGAAGTCCCAGCTCGTTTTCTCTGGACTGAAAACACGGTGTTGGCAGAGTCTTGCTCTCTCGGGCATCTCTAGGGGGAATCCCTTCTTGCCTCACCCAGCTTCTTGTGGCCACTGGCCTTCCTTAGGTGATCACCACATCGTCATGCTGGGTCTTTCATCACTGAAGCTTAATAGAACCCCACTTAATACATCAGTTTAAAAGAACCCTCAATTTCTTATTCTATACATACTTACTGGTTCTCAAGTTTGAATCAAGCAATTGCATAATCACATATACCTCGATAGCGGAGTTGTCAATCAAAGACACGCGATTATGTCCGGGAATGGATTCCAACAATTAATGAATCAATTAATTGGAAAAGAAAAGATGTACAATTATTTTTACACATAGTAACTTTTGACATGATATAAAATTAAAAAAAATTTTTTTTTCAATGTTTATTTATTTTTGAGAGACAAGGAGAGACAGAGTGTGAGCAGGAAAGGGGCAAGGAGAGAGGGAGACGCAGAATCCAAAGGAGACACAGAATCGAAAGCAGGCTGCAGGCTCTACTGTCAGCACAGACCCCGATGTGGGGCTCAAACCCACGAACCATGAGATCATGACCTGAGCCGAAGTTGGACTCTTAACCGACTGAGCCACTCAGGTGCCCCAGCATGATACAAGATTTTAATGACCATGCCCCAACCTGAAATCCTAGTGGACAAAGAACTTCAGGAAATACATCAGCAAGATATTGTAATGGCTAAACTACACGTCAACATCAGTAGGAATAGTTGTGCAGTGGTTCTCGGAATTTTTTGACCATGAAAATCACTGAGGCAACAGAGTTTGTTAAAATACAGATTCCTGGGGCACCTGGGCGTCTCAGTCGGTTAAGCAGCTGACTTAGACTCAGGACATGATCTCCCGGTTCGTGAGTTCCAGTCCTGCATCAGGCTGTCGGCTGTCAGCACAGAGCCCACTTCATTCAGATCCTTTGTCCTCCTCTCTCTTTGCCCCTCCCCTGCTGTCTCTCTCAAAAAGAAATAAACGTTTAAAAAAAAAAGTTTTAAAATACAGATCCCGAGGCCTCCCAGTAGATATTTGAATCTAGCAGGTAGGGTCAATACCTATGAAGCTGTATTTTAAAGGGCCTCACTTGGTAATTCTGAAGCAGTGGGTCTGACCATGGTTTGAAAATCAGCAATGAAGGGAGCGTGGATCCTAAGTGAGACTTCCCATTCGCTGGAGATGATCCATTCGGGAGCAAGTGCTCAGGCTGTCACGAGACCGGGATTGCCTGAGTTGGGATAATTTACAAAGCAAGCTCTTTCTCACAGTGCTACGAGACCCTCGCTACAACTTGACTGCATTTCACATATAGTAGGAGCACAAGAAAAGCAAGAAGACCTCATTCTTGTATTCATCAGTCCTTCAGTATCACTTTATATCATCGGTAGTTTGGACCCTTGAAGCTATTAAGCAAGGTTAGATTCCCAGAGAAATTGAACAAAGCTACTCTCCGATCGTAGGGCTGGTTAGGTCAGAGCTTTATATAGCTCTGCTTAAGGACACAAGAGCCCCAGTAGCTAGTGAGAAAACTCTGACTACTTTGAGAAAGTTCCAGCTTCACCGGCTATGAACATCATTAAAAGCCACTCAAGCTTCTGATAGGGATTAACTACAACAAAACCATGAGGTGCCTGGGGGACCAGAGGAGGGTCAGCATTTCCCTCTCTGGGTTTACTCCAGCCTTATCCTGTGCTCGCATGGAGCTGGAAGTAGGCGACACCGTTTGCGGGGGAGGGGTTGAGATGTCCTTCAGATGACCTTAGGGTCACACTGCTTTGCCACTCTACCTCTGGGCCACACCAGTAAACAGAGCTCTCTCCTGTTGAAAATCCTTCAGTTATCTTTCCACTAAAATTGAAGTCTAAACTCCGTTGGCACGGCAGGAAAAATGCCATAGGATCTGGTCCCTGCTAACCTTACTAGTCAAGCTTTTCTCCCACCACTACTCCTCCTAGCCCCCATCTAGAGCTCACAGATGCAATCTTCCTAACACTATACTAAAGTCTTTGGGAGCTTGGCCAACATCAACTTACCTTACAAACCAAGTCTCCCTCATCTCTCTGCAGGCTGAGCAGACTGCACTAAACATCTTCAGGAAGTGTCAGTCACTTCCTATGCAATGTGAACGGTGCTCCCTGAAGGTGGGCAGGGTGGCCCCTGGCTGCTCTTGCACCCTGACGTAGGAATCTCTCCTCAGGGGTCTCCAGCTCATTGTTCGTTACTTTCTCCCTCTACTCATCACACTGTATTGTCGTCTTCACCTTACCGGTCCATCTTCCCTCCCAACTGTGAGCCCCTAGAGTTCAAGTACTGCATGCATGATGGTACCAGAGAGTAAGTATTCCATAGACATTTGATGGATGGATGGACGAATGAACGGAAAGACGCGTGAATGAAGCAATCAATCAATCACCAGGCTTTTACACAAGGACTTCTTGTCTGCTGAGCACTGAGCCCTCAGGACCCCTGAAATTAGTCAAAATGTAGTACAAGGGAGCAATAATAAACCTGAAGGCTTATATCATCATGTACTATCAAGGCCCTGTATACTGAGCTAACTGTCTTCATTGGCAAGAAGAGTGGGAAGCTGTCACCGGCCTCCATTCCTGCCAATAATTGGCAGAGTTGAGTTTCCAGCGATTGGCAAGGTTGAGAAGTGGATAAAGAAGCCTACTGTGTCCTTCAAGAGTCTGGCAGAAAGAGTGTGAGTGAAAACCTCAAGCTCAAGAAAGAGCTAGTCTGGTGGTTAAGTCTTGTCTTCGTGGTGGCATTGATACCTAGGTCCGTCAGGCATATCCCACTCGGCTCTGTCACAGGTGCCTTGAAGCTGCTCAGTGGGAATCCCTAAGCAGGGTCTAAACCCTTTGTCTTTGGACTCACAGCGTCTCACAGATTTGGGACCTGGATGGCTGTCAAGATGGCTCAGCAATCCTGAGCTGCTTCTTGACTAGTACCGAGCACATCATCAGTGCTTTGCTAAAGGCAGGATGAAAACTTCACCCATGAGAATGCCCTGAAGGAAGTGCCCTAGAAAGAGGCCTACTTTCCAAATAAAGGCTTGCAAATTGCCCTGCACAATTCCACCTTCTATGCCTTCTTTGGAAAGGTAGTGAGGTAGAGACAGCCTCGTCTTCGCCTCCGAGAACCTGTTACTGAAAAATGCTGTAAGAGAATTTAGTTCCAAAAAAATTACGCCATCTTTCCGACCCTCTCTTTCTTCTACTTGACTTTCAAACATGAGCTGGAATGTGCTCTGAAGTATACTATGTGAGAATCTACGGCTTGAAAACAGCATAGAAATGCACAGTTCAAAGAAAAAGGAGCTAATTAATAAGCTGCCTTCTTTTCACTTTCTCTGCCTTTTCTTCCCACTGAGCAGCTCTAAATACTTGATGTGGAGTTGGGTTTTTATTTTTATTTTTTTTTAAATTACAGCCTATGCATCATGCAGACCTCTCCCTGAGATATATTGGCCTGGTACATAAACAGCTTGTGTGCTCCAGGGGCAGTATATATTTTATTCTGGATGGAGCCCATGATAAGAAACTGAATTTAGAAAGCATTTTGTAGGAAACTAAAGTCAGCTACTGAATAAAATACAAAGAAAGGGCTTTAAAATGTGTTCTTATTCATTAGAATTTAATGCCTCAAAAGTTATTTTATGTCTAAAGTGAGAAAGACAAGAGTAAAAGAATAGGCTGCACGAAACGAAATCCCCTAAAGACATTTATATTTTTCTTCCAGAATAAAGTAAATTCTAAGAGATAAATAATTTCACATGAAGTAAGTGCACTGCATGTTCAAAGAATAAACACAACGTGTTCCGTTCTGGCTCCTTCCAACCCACAGCAGTGTGTGTTTAGCCTCCTCTTAGAAATATAGCCCCGCAAAGTTTTATGTTGGGAAGGAAAATTGAACTTTAACTGATTGGAATTGCTGCTTTATTATACACTTTACCCTGTGGTCCCCTAACAAAGAATACATAGCTACATAAATGTCTAAGTAAATGTTACCTGCCCAGACTTGAGCTCCAGAGATCAGTTTTCCACTTTGCTCAGCATCCTGGGTCCAGGATGAATTAATACATGAAGGTTAAGAGGAGGTGAATCGATAGAGTATAATCCATTGTGAAAATATCTGCATGCTTCTTGTTTGTAAGGAAAAGGTGAGGAAGAGAAGGGGATACTCTCGACCAGGAAGTCTAGCACCTTGTTACTAAAACCAAGTCCGTGGAAGAACGACATCGGGCAGCACCTGAGAGATCGTTAGAAATGCGGGACCTCAGGTCCTACCTCTGATTCGGAGCAACTGATTCAAAATTCGGATTTAACAAGAGCCCCGGAGGAAGCTTGGACACATTAGAATTTGAGAAGCACTTGATCTAGGATTCCGTGTCTTCCCTGCAGGAGCTCAGAGACTCATTGGGATGGCAAGGGGCAGGATATGTAAGGATCAAGGTAGAGCCTGATGCAAAACTATATGTACACGACCTTGAATGGGTGGTAGAGACTACACGTTTTTGAGAGTCAGAGGAAAGAGCGATCACAGTCAAGGACGAGGTGTCGCCAACGCCTACAGAGGTGAGCCTTCCTGTGGAAGCTTAAAACAGGGAACATTTGGCAGGCCAGAGGTAAATAGGAGAGAACACTGCCAGAGAAAAGAGAGCTGGCTTTATGTGCAGTATGCAACAGTAGCAAAGGCACAGAAGGGAGCAGTGAGCCCTGTCTGGGGAGCTGTGAGTTTGACATGAAGAAGGCATGCCCTCATCCGTTACCATTTCAGGGTGCCTATAATGTTTTGTTTTTAATTTTCTTTTTTTTAAAATGTTTATTCAGTTTTTGAGAGACAGAGAGAGACAGAGCGTGAGCGGGGGAGGGGCAGAGAGACAGAGGGAGACACACAATCCGAAGCAGTTTCCAGACTGTGGGCTGTCAGCACAAAGCCCAACATGGGGCTCGAACTCACAAACCGCGAGATCATGACCTGAGCCGAAGTCGGACGCTTAACCGACTGAGCCACCCCGGCGCCCCTATAATGTTTTTAATGTCTGAGCCGCCACCGAGCTTTTCCTCAATACACGTAGACTCTTGTAAAGGACTAATGAGTTAGAGACTGAATAGCACTCCCCCAAAACTCATGTTGATGCTCTAAACCCCAGGGTGACCATATGTAGCCACGGGGCCCTGAAAGAGGTAATTAAGGCTAAATGGGGACAGAAGGGGACTGGTCTGTTTACAAGTAGAGGGAGAGACAACAGGGACGTGTGTGCACAGAGAAGAGCATGTGAGCACACAGTGAGGAAGCAGCCATCTGCAAACCAAGCAGAGAGGACCCAGAAGAAACCACCCAGCCGTGCCAACACCTTGACCTGGAACGTCCAGCCTCCAGAATCATGAGATGATACGTTTCTGTTCTTTAAGCAGGTAGTATTCGGTTATGGTAGGCGTTCCCAACTAATACGGTGAACTAAAGGTTGGAAGGCAAGGTTGCTGCATAAATAAAGTTTGAACTCGAGCTTTTAGTTCACAACTAATGTTTTGAGAGAATAACCTAAGCAGGATGGACTGAGATTAGACTGGAAATAAGCAATGGGAAAACAAACAAAAAAAAAAACTACCATCTAGTATTTAGGCATCACTAAACCAGAAAGGTAGGAAAGGAATGAAGGCAGTGATGCAGAAAAAGAAAGCTTAGAATTACTCGATTTTAGAGAAAAATGGGATGTTACCTTAGATACCACTTAGGTCAACCTCTTCATTTCACTGGTGGAGAAACTGTGGTCCAGGAAGATGAATAGCAAGACAGACGCCAGGGGCTTGTGACTTGTGAAGCTACGCAGGGCCCCGTGCTTAGAAGTCCCCCACATTTGGTTTAATGCTCTGCTGTTGCCACCTTAAAATTCTTTCTTTATTCATTATTTTTGAGACAGCGAGAGAGAGCAGAGCGTGAGCAGGGGAAACACAGTATCTGAAGCAGGCTCCAGGCGCCAAGCCATTAGCACAGAGTCCGAGGCAGGGCTCGAACTCACGAACTGCGAGAACATGACCTGAGCTGAAGTCAGAGGCCTAACTGACGGAGCCACCCCAGACGCCCCAGCCACCTTTAAAATTGTTAAGAACTTTTGAACGAGGGGCCCTGCATTTTCATTCTGCACTGGATCCCAGCAATTACCTCGCTGCTTCTGATTACTGGTCTGGTCGTAGTCATAGACAAAGTCTTCGTTATTAGAACTCTACCCAGAGAGCCAGACATCTAGTCCATTTTTTGTCTCTTCTCCTGTGGCTTCAGAGGCTGCTTGACCAAAGGGAAGAAGTGGCAGGGAGGAACCAGAAATAACTACCGCATTAAGCCTGAGAGGCTGAAGGAATTATCAGCAACAATATCACAAATATGTTCACCCAGAGAGACTCATTTGGAAGGAAGGGTAATAAATTCTGCGGAGGGTTTGGGGGGTTGTCTTGTTTGATTGTATTTTGCTCTGCCTTGGGTTTTGTTTGCTTGTTTGTTTTGGTTTGTTTGCTTTCTGTTTGTTTTTATTTTTATTTTGCTTTTTGGACTGAAAACAGGCCCTCCAGGTAATATAACTCAACATAAAGAAGCAAATTCAGGATGAAGGTCAGGGGATATTATAAAAGTATATATAATAATTGATAATTCATACCCAGAATGGTTGGTGAACTCCTTAAAAAAACGAAAACCTGGACATGTGGGAAATCGTTAAGGTAAAGAATTTAAAAGAAGAGGGAGAAAAGGCCAAGGTGCTAGAATTAAGAAATTCATAGTGTAAGTGGCCACCTATAGGGCTCCGACTAGGAAGAGGAAAAAGAAAATACACAGACTAAGAGGGAAATCGATGTAAAGCAACGTGGAATTCAAAGGTGAAGAATAAGAAGGAGTAGTCAGTAGTTGTCAATGGCAAAGAAAAAAAGGAATGAGAAAAATATCAGAATTGGGCAATTAGGCAGTTGGCAATTGGAGGTTGTTGGTAAACTTGGCTGCATATTCAATATTATCAGAAAATTTTTAAAAAGGGAAACCTGGATGGCTCAGTCGGTTAAGCAATGGACTCTTGACTTCGGCTCAGGTCATGATCTCAAAGTTCATGACGCTGAGCCCCACCACAGGCTCTGTGCTGTGTGGGGCCTTCTTGGGGTTCTCTCTCTCTCTCTCTCTTTCCTTTTCTCTCTCTCTCTCTCTCTCTCTCCACCCCTCACCCTCGCCCTCTCTAAATAAATAAATACATAAACATTAACAAAAGAAAGCTTTGAAAAACAGAAAGTTTAGACTAAATTGTATTAACTTGTATTTGATTAAAGTCGAAATCTGATGGTTCAGAAAAAGCTAAGACAGCTTATTTGGATTGGAATAATCAGAAGAGTCAAGTCAATTTTTTTTCTAGATGGGGGCCAGTGTATATGGGAAGGAAGAGAAGAAATGGGCAGTGACAAAAGAGAGTAAAACCACTGGGGAGGCAATGCGCTTGCCAGGGCATGAGAGCGCAGAAGAGAGAGAACGCCGGTCCCAGAGTCACAGCACGGTGGCTGGCTCTGGAAAGTAGAAATATTTGTTCTTTCCCTGTGAAAAAAATAGAGAAAGGAGCAAAGGGCAGATGTATAAAAGGAGTCATTTTGAAGGACAACGGAGAAGTTTATGGCTCAAAGTCTTCATCTGAGCAAAACAGAAATGAAAGCCACTGGCTGAAGTGTTTGGTTGTAATCTACAATCTAATAGTTTTCTACAAATATCGAGGGCTGGATGGGCAGTCTATCAGAGACGTGTTATGAAAATGGAATTCTTAATTACCCCGCATAAACCCCTTTCCTAGAAACAATGTTATGCTGCATACTTGCCAGGGGAGCGTAAACAAACTGCTTATTCAGCAGTATGAAATACAGCATCTTTTGAATATTTCATGGCAAGGCTTCAGGTATAAAATTTCAGGAGTTGAAATCTGTAGAGTAATAAGACACTGAAAAAAAAAAGAAAAGAAAAGAAAATTATCAGCAAAAAATATTGTAGAGAGAGGCCAAAACTACTGAACTGACCAAATTATGGAAAGAGAAGAGAATCGTTTATTATGAGCCCTTGGAGTTAGAGGCTCCCAGGGTTGACGCACGTGTGCACACGGGGTCTCTCTCTCTCTCTCTCTCACACACACACACACACCCCTTGACATTTCTACTTCTACATAAGGTATCTAATACAGTGTATTTGTTTTAAGGAACACAGATAATCTAGTGTAATTTAAGTCAATCGCTTACCATTCTCATTGGATACTATGAGTTAAATATATCCTATTAGAGATGGACTTTAGGTAAAGAAGTTAGAAGTGTTTTCTTAAGAATTTCTGGTTCATTTATTTACCATCTACAATACTCTTTGATGTGAAAAAAAAAAAAGAAACATCTGCCTGACAACTTTCTTTAACCTCAACCTGAAACAGCTAAAATTTCATGATGTCACGGTATCTCAGAGCATCAAGCCCAGAGGAAAACCTGTCATCAGAATCTGAGAGGAATGTCCAATGGCAGCAAGGTCAACGGGGCTGGATTAGGAAAATCATCCAGTGACCTACCTTCACCACAAGAAAGGAAGCAGCCCACAAAGGAAGAACAAAATACAGTCTGTCCCCTGTGCTGTGCTGTTGACGACTCAAATCCCCATGGCTGGGTTTGTGTGTTAGTCACGTGCTGTCCTCTAAGGGGAGCTGTAAGTTGTCTCAGTTCTCACCCACACCCCCCCACCGGGTTGTGGCTCTACAACTGCCCACTTCACCTCCAAGAAAGGTAGGTGTGCCGGCGTCACTAGGATTTCAGACAAACAAGGTGAGAGGCCCCAGGGCTTTTTAACGGAAGCAATGTAGAGTTTGAACCTGCTTGCCTAAGCAGATCTTTGAGTTCTTTCTCTTCTTGCTAAATCAGTTCACACATTTTCTCTCCTCTCTTCCAAGCTTCTAATATATTAAGGATCTTCTGGAAAGTTCCTGGGTGGAAGTTCAAGGGAGAGAGGGCAAGGAGCAGGGTGTTTAATTTGGTTTCTACTTGTAGTGCTTTACCGCAAGGCAAGATAGACACCTCAGCGATACGCTTAATATTTCTAAGAAAGCTGTGAAATTCACTCCTCACTTCCCACACAGCCTTTCCGTGAATCCTCTAAATTCCTATTAGGTTTAATTATTTAAATGTAATATACTATAGATTTGATCATTAATTTTGAAAGCACATAAACTGAAGCTCTTAAACGAATAATAATACATGTTCATGAGATTATAAAAAAACATATATAAGTGAATTTTTAGGACATATGTTTTCTCATTTGAAAAGAATATCACATGAAACTCTATACCTTAACTGTCTGGTTCTTTCTTTTTCTGATATTAAACCTGACAAAGATATTATCTGGCGCTGGTCAAAAAGAATGGGTAGAAAGAGAATGTCACTGCCTCTACAGCCGCAAACTCAGGAAATTGTGGGAAGTGATGGTATGGTTGAGCAAGACAGTACAATACATTTCTAACGCTATATCAAATTCTTTATCTTCCTCTCTCCTTCTTTCCAATTAAAAAAAAAAAGAAGAAGAGGGAAGAAGTTGCTCAACTTAAGATAGAGGTCTGTAGAAAACATGATCCTCTACAATATAGGCAGATGGAACATGAATAAAGATAGTTTATTTCGTTTAAACATGGAAGTTCATTAGTATATATTTGACTGTGTTCTCAATCAACGGTATCACAAATGAGGCTCAGGAATGTCATTCCAACTGCATAATTAAAAAAAATATTCTGGTATTGTGGCTAGACATCTTCCACAGATTAACCCCACTCCTAAGGATCTAGCAAGGCTGGAGGTGGTCTTGGGGGAATGAAGGGAAGTTTAAAGACCATGGACATGAATTCCAGGCAGAGCTGGGCTTGAGGTTTAGTTGTGCCACTTACAAGTTGCGTGATGTTGGAGAAGTGAAATATCTTCCCCAATCTTCTCATGCATCTGACCCTTCTGATATGTTGAATGAAGGTAATATCAGTGTTTTTCTCATCGTATGAGTATGAAAATTAAATAGAACAATGAATGCGCAGCCAGTACCTGGCACAGAGTGGGTTTTTGGTTAGTGTGGACCATGACCCGTTGGCCCCTCTTTAGAAGCATTCATGATACAGACTCATTCAGAAACCTCAGGGCAGACAGTAGACTTACTTACCAGGATGTCCATGGCACCGAATATTTGTGCAGTTTTCATGAAACTATTATTATTCCTGGCCAAATACTCCATCATGATCCACAAGTATCAATAAAAAGGGCACCTCTAAATCAACTGTATAAGGCCGCCTCATAGGCTTTGGTACTTTTACTGAGACCTCCTTCCCACCCAAACGTAAACATCTATATCCTTCAGCTACTCCCAGAAACAAGATGGTAAGTGGGGATGATGGAGAGGAGTTAATGATGAGTTACTGTTTCTTGAGATACATAGACTCCAAAGTATATGGATTGGCTAAGTGGCAGGGGAATATGGAACCAGAAAGAGCCCTGTGAGAAGAATATGCAGGATGGTGGCTTTCACATGGATTTATTCAGCTCAGAAGAGTCTAGAGAAATGCTGAGCTGTGGAAGGACACAACTGAGGCACGGGAACAAAACACCATAAAGAGAGAAAAGATCATGATGAAAAGGAGGATGAACTGAGACATTTCAGTGAAACTAATGTGGGGGAACCACCCAGTCAACCCCCCAAACTCAATGTCATAAGATGCAGAGCTGTGTTATTACAAGGGGGTCAAGATGCACAATCCAAATCGATTCTGCTCTTGGGTGCTATTCAGTACTCCCTGAAGAGGGCTATCCACTCCGCTTAGACATCGACAGGGACAATTCTGGTCCCTGTAACTGGCTGATTGCCAAGACGGTGGCAGCAATTCCAGGAGCCTCCTGGGTGGGTGATCTGTCCAATCCAGCAAAATGAAGCTGAGATAATCCTGAAAACAGAGAACCATCTCTCTTCCTCCGTGCTGCCCAAGCAGCCTCAAATTTTTCTGTTGGGCTTGCTTTCCTGTCATCCCAAGAAGGTAAGAACTTCTATTCCTGCCTGAAAATTTGGCTATACAGAGGGAAAGTCAGTTGTTAGACAAAAATTAGCATTTCATGGAGCAAATTGCTGTGGGGTCTATAGTGTTTATATTCAAATTAGAAATAGTAAATAGGAAGAACAATCTACAGAAAACTGAATTCATGATATCGAATAAGTTCTAAAACTCCCAGATTTGAAATGGAGGAAAAGAACAAAGAGATAGGACCAAGGAGAGAAAAATTATCAGACAAAATGGCCTAGGTTCAAAAGTAAGTTCGAGCTATAGTTGTTCCTGAGGAATACAAAACAGAACAGAAGAGAAAGTCAAAGATATATCTCACATAATTATTTTATTAACCCAATAAACAATTAGCATACGGATTGAAAGTATTTGCCATACTTAAGACAGGATCAAAGAATCCCAGTCTTGAAGGCAGACTAGAAAAACTTTTTTGTTAAAAGGATGAGGTGGAAACATATCCTACTGATATTCAGCCAACAAGTAAAATTTAGAAAGGCTATATGTTATGCATGGATTATCTAAAATTAGGCATTTTTCAACCATTTCTACATTACTATATATTTTTTTAAGTTTACTTATTCTTAGAGAGAAAGAGAGAGCCTGCGAGCAAGAGTGAGTGAGGTGCAGAGAGAGAGAGGGAGAGAGAGAGAGTCCCAAGCAGGCTCTACACTGTCAGCACACAGCCCGATTCAGGGCTTGAACTCATGAACTGCAAGATCATGACCTGAACCGAAATCAAGAGTCAGATGCTTAACCAACTGAGCCACCCAGGCGCCCCTGCAATACTATATTTTAGAAAAAAAATGGAAGAATTCTAGAATTTTGAAAGAAAAATGTGAAAATTCAAGAATGTTGTGCCCAGTCAAGGTTTTTTGTTTTGTGTGTGTGTTCATACGTGAAAGCAATAGAAATTCATTTCAGATATGCATGGCTCATAAAACATGCCATTCATTTATCCCTCTAAAAAAATACTTAAAAATGTTTTCCATCTGACCAATATTCAATGTACAACAGAGGGAAAGTTGTGCTATATAAAGACTGTTGGAAAGAAATTGGTAACCAGTTAAATATAGATTGATGTCTAGGAAATTGTAGCAAATTAGGTTATAAAATTGAATTCACACGACAATAATTATACTTGAGGATAAATGACTTAGTAAAAATATACATTTGTGAAGCTGGGTTTATATATGAAGTAAAAAATGCAAAAATTTGAGAGATGGAGTCTATAGGAGCTTCTGAACGTGTGCAAAATTCCTATGCAGGAAAGGGACTCCAAAGACATCCATTTATTCCCGAATTTTGTAGAGAAAAATATTAGGAGGTAAATAAAGCAAGAAGGTAATTCCCAGTAGAATTAAAAACTGAAAAGGGTAAAAGCATAAAAATAAAAGGCCATACATCAAAATATAGAAAACAAAGCTAACATTAGGAGGCATAAAAAACCGAAAGCAGAACACAAAATGACAGATGACTTAAAATACGAGTGTTGATATGATAAATGATTTAAGCTCCCCATTAAGTGGCAAAGACTTCGATTAGGCTATAAAACAGAATCCAACAATATTTTCTGTACGAGAGAAACTCTAAAAGTAGGAAAACACATCAGATTAAAACTACGATTGTGTAAATATTTGTAAGAGAAATGCAACTATGAGATAAGAGGGCTCGACATTTTTGTTTTCAGACTAAATGAAATTCAAAGTTTAAAAAATGACAGGTGTGTGAAAGATAATCTCATATTGACAAATATGAAATATATAATGAAGATATGGTACTAAATATATAGGTACCGTATACCATTTAATCAAGCTATTTGTTTTTTTGGGTTTTTTTTAAGATTTTATTTTTAGGTAATCTCTACACCCAGTGCCAGAACTCACAACCCTGAGATCAAGAGTCACGTGCATTACTGACTGAACCAGTCAGGCTCTCCTCATCAAGCTATTTGAATCAAATTTTTAGAAATATAGATTATACAGATATAATTTAAATTCACTGATTATATAATAAAATATTAAATTATTTTTAATACACACAAATATAAATTACATAATGCACCACAGAGGAGCAGAGAGAAACTACATAAACTTCTGAAAGAGTACAATGAGTTAAAAGATTACCCTTCCTCTTGAAAAATATCTTTATATACTATAGACACATATAGATAGATTCGATAGAAAAAATAGATGATAGATTTTTAAAAGCCACAAATCTGCTTATTTTCTAGTTAGAACATAGTATAGTTAGCCACATTTAATAAATAAAGTTATTTTATTTTATTTATTTATTTATTTATTTATTTAGAGAGAGCGCGTGCACAAGCTGGGGAGAGAGGCAGAGGGAAAGGGAAACAGAGAATCTTAAGCAGCCCGCACCACACTCAGTGTGGAGCCCGACACAGATCTTGGTTCCACAGCCCCGGGACCACTACCTGGGCCAAAATCAAGAATCAAATGCTCAACTGACTAAGCCATCCAGGTGCCCCTAAATGAAATGATTTTTTTTAAAAAAAAGAGATCATAAGGGCTCCCGAGTGGCTCAGTTGGTTAAGTGTCCAACTTCAGCTCAGGTCATGCTCTCACAGTTTGTGTGTTCGAGCCCCATGTCGGGCTCTGTGCTGACAGTTCAGAGCCTGGAGCCTGCTTCAGATTCTGTGTCTCCCTCTCTCTCTCTGCCCCTCCCTCACTTGTGTTCTCTCTCTCTCTCTCTCTGTCTCTCTCTCTGTCTCTCTCTCTCTCTCAAAGATGAAAGAATGAATAAACATTAAAAAGATTTTTTAAAGGGATCATAAAAAAAGAGTGATCATCTTCAAATGACTTTAGATCAAACTAACACAAATATATACTTCTCAGAGTCTTAACATGGTAAAAAATACTATTTTAACCAACAGCCAACATTATATGTAATGGTGGGAAGTTTAGACACATTCCCACTAAAATGAGAAGAAAGACAAAGACATATTCTAGCATTGTGCTTATGTTTCATGTCTGTAGACAACGCAATTGCACACAGCATAGAAATAAGAGATATCTCACCAGAAAAAGTACATAAATCTAGAATATAAAGCATATATCAATTATTTATTTTATACATGTAAATATATATATTTGGCTTAGAAAATACCCAAGAATCAAATGAAAACATATAACCAACATAAAATGGAAGGTGGGCAGCAGAGAACAAAATAAATATGCTTAAAAAATCAATAATTGTCCTATATGTTAGCATGTAAACATGTTAGAAAATGTAATGTTGAAATAGAGCCCATTTGTTACAGTAAATAAACAGTAAGCATATACTGCAATGAGGTGTGTCCACATTACTGATAGACATAAGAAAATGTACAAATAAATGGGGAAATGATCCGTATCCTTTTATTGGATTGCTGAATGTTTTAAATCCATTCAAATATACTCGTAGAAATTATGCACTTCTAATTAACATCTTCATGGCATATTGAGGGACGGTCTGTAGTCCCAATGTTCCCCTAAAAAATTTGAATGTCAGGAAGAACTGAAGAAAGAAAGAAAAACAGGGAATAATAAGGTGGAGTGTGCCTCAACATGTATTAAAAAGTATATAATATAAAGATATGATAAAACAGGATAAGACTAGACAGAGTAATGTATTGATGCTTGAACAAACAAATGGAAGTGATAATACGACCCAGAAAGACCATATCAATAAATTATTCTGGAACAACTGATGAACTGAAAATCACAGTGCATGAACTCAGCCAAAATAAACCTCAGAATGTTTATTTGTACTAAAAACCTAGAAGACATTATAGGAACGCAGTTATCTGATCTTGCTCAAAAGAAAAGAGGATAGATAACACAGGGAGAAAAATCAGTAGATTTTGCTATGGAAAATTTAAAACTTCTGTATCTCAAAACATAATACCAAGAGTCAGTTTCCGGAAGGCACTCTTTTGGTTTGTCTGCTTTGGAGTTTTGCATAAATGGAATGACGCACGCATCATACACTCCCCCATGCGAGGCCTCTTGCGTTCATCGTTCTATCTGTGAGATCATCCGTGGTGTCATGGCCGGTTGCAGTCACTTAAGCTTATTGCTGTGTCATATCCCCTGGTGACTGGAAGGAGGTACAGGGGGAGCATCCGGAGAGCTGATAATGAACTGTCTGTCTACCCAGTGCTGACAGAGATGTGTTCGGTTTCTAGAATTATAACCTGCTGCACACTTACACCTCGCTCCCTTTCTTGTGTATATAGTATTCTTCAATAAAAAGATACAAAAGCAATCTTTAAAGATGACTCTTTGAAACAAGTTGAGCTGTGATAAAGTAAACAACTGGAAGTCAGAAATGAATAAGAAAAATTCCCTCAGAACCCAGAGATGCCCTAAGGAATCTGCCAATTCCTGGTGGCCTAGAGCTGGGGTTTTAAAAGGTCGCATTAGCAAGGGGAAAAAGAATAAGCCTGGGGCCAGAGTACGGAGTGAGGTCCGGATCAGAAACTATATAAATCCAGCACCCTGAAAAGTGATCTACCTTCAATGGATGAAGTAGGGAAAAAACCAGTCCTGCAAGTAAGCTTGCCGATTTCACCCTTAGCTCAGGATAAAGGCAAAGAGAGGGACACTGTCTCCTAAGAATTCCGAACTATGAGCTGTGTTTAAGACTAGAATTCACACAACTTGGGGCCAGAAAAATCCAAATCAAAAAACTGATTTTAGAGTACTCTCAAAGCACTGGACGGAGCAAATGTAAATAAATCATGTCTAGTGCAACACTTGTTAGAATTTAGTGTTCAGAAAATTCTACAGGTAAAGTCCCAAAGACCATATTCTCACAACAAGAAGATGAATAAATGACGAAACAAGTCACCATGATTAAAAATCTGCAGAAAAGCATCCTACAGAGCCACACGGATAAAAGATACTGGAATTATCAGAAACATAACACAAGTAGATTAACATGTCTAAACAAATAAAAAAGATACTTGACAGACAGTTAAGGAAGAAGGGGCTTGATCAAACTTGACCAGGGAGATATTATAAAGAAACAAATAGAACATCCGGTCATAAAATTATTACTGAAATCAGAAAACCAACGAATGAAGTAAACAGCACATTAGACTCAGCTGATGAAAGAATTGATGAGCTAGAAGAGGGAGAAATATCTAGAATGTGCCACAGAGTCAAAGTGTCAGAAAACATAAAAGAAAGAGCTTAGGGACTATGGAGAGATTAAGGAAGTCAAAAACACTTTGTTCTTTCCCAGAGGGAAAAATAATAAAAATTCAAAATTCAACAATGCATGTGGTCAAGAATATTCTGGCATGGGTCAAAGACATCTGTGAAATTCAGAAATAAAATGAGTAACAGAAAAGCCACCCCTAGAAATATTTTCATGAAAACCACAGAACTCTAAACACAAAGGGGAAAATATTAAACCATTACTCACATCAAGAGAATTCAGATTACAATTACCTTGAGATACTATTTCTTACCATCAGGTTAGCAAAACTCAAATGTTTGAAGAAGCATTCTGTTGGGGAAGCTGTGGAGAGACAGACCTTCTCGTATGTTGCCGGTAAGATGCAAAATAATGTAAACCCTCTGGAAGGAATTTGGCCATACCAGAGAAAATTATAAATATACGTTTTTTCATCTAGCCATGCAACGGTAAGAGACAGTCCTCAAAGATATACTTGCAAAATATTAAAAGGTTTTACACAAAACTATTCATTAAAAAATTAATTTACAGGGGTGCCTGGGTGACTCAGTTGTGTGCATGTCCAACTCCTGATTTTGGCTCAGGCCATGAACCCAGGATTGTGAGATCAAGCCCTTGGTAGGTCTCCGTGCTGAGTGTGGAGCCTGCTTGAGATTCTCTCTCTTCCTTTTTCTCCCTCTGTCCCTTTCCCTTGCTTGCATGCTCTCCCTCTCTAAAAATAACTTAAAAAATTAATAGACAAAAAAGAATTGAAATACCCATCCTTAGGAGACTAGTTAAATAAATTATGATACACACACACAGTGGGATGTTGTATAGCTGCTTAAAAGAAAAAGGAACATCTCTATGTGCTCCTATAGAATGATCTCCAGGTTTTGTTAAGAAAAAAGAGCAAGGTGTGGAAAAGTGAGTATAGTATGTTATCATTTAGGTAAGAATATGAGGAATTTTTAAAAATAGAAAGATAAACTGAAAGGTGTATATGCGGACCAAAGAAGGACATAGATTTCTCCAAATATTCCTTGTTTTGGAGATTGCACTTGGACCCATGTATATGTCTTAAACAATTATAAAATCATAATTACATTTAAAAGTAATTCCAAAAAGTTGAAAATGTTATGTGTAGATTGCATGATCACCTACGAAAAAGTCCCCAAATAGCCTAGATAATGGAATTAACAAGAAACTTTGGTAAAGAGATTTATAGTGGCAACAAAATAAAATAAGCCACCTAGGAATAAACCTGAGCAAGCGATGCATAAAATAGGAAACTTAAACAAAAATGAGTGGAGATTAAATACATTGTTCGCGGATAGAAAGAGTCACAGTCCATTTTTCCTGAATTGACTTAAAAGCTCAGCAATTCAAATAAAATTCCTAGAGGTTCGGGTGTTTTGCTTTTTGTTTTTGGGTTTTTTTTTTTAATCTGACAGGATGTTTTCTAAATCATCTTTACTTTCAAAGGTAAAAAAGGCAAGAAAATGCAAGATGTCCTACCAAATAGCGAGACTGGTTAACCATGTGGAATTGGACGAAGTGTGGACAAATCAACAGAAGAATCAGAACACAGTGCCCAGATGTAGATGTTACATATATACATATATACATATAGAAATCCAAAATATGCTGGACAATATGGCAGAAATTTCAATCGTCAGAGAGGCTACTCAGCCAATTGTGTTGGTGTAAACGTTCATCATGTGGAAATTTTTTAAATGGATCCCTTCTTCAAACCACACCCAAAAATAAGTTCTAGGTGGGCTAAAGACTTAACTGTGAAGACCAAAAGTATAATATTTTCAGAAGATGATATAGGAAGAAAATAGTGACACTCCTGGAATAAAGAAGATTTTTAAGCCAAACACAACCGGCATGAACCATAACTGTACCAAGCAAAGACAGAGAGATTCAGCTATATTAAAATTAAGATTTTCTGTTCAGAAAGGCACGTAAAGACAAAAAAGACACATAGAAAAAGCAAAAAGCCTTAAACGGAAGAAGATATTTACAAAACATTAAAAAAAATAGTTATTATTCAGAGTCTATAAAAATCTTATATGAATCAATGAGAAAATACACACAATAGAAAGATATTCAAAGGACATGATTACAGAAGAGGAAACATGAATATCCAACGTATCCAGACTGAAATCCCAATAAAATACCATTTCAAAGCCATTACCTGGGCAAACATTAAATAGGTGAACGATAACGATGTAGCAAAAATATACAACAACTTAAATTCTTATACATTGCTGGAAGGGATCTAAATTGGTACAATTCACTTGAAAAGCACTTTGGTGTTATTGAATAAAGCTGTACATGAACATATATACGAAAGCCCCAGCAAACCCATGTTTTGTTACATCTCTAGAAAAATGCTTGGTGTATACACCAGATGAAAAACGCAGATATGGCATGTGTTGACAGCACTGTTTATAAGAACATAACAATGTAAATATTCCAAATGCGCATCAATGAAATTATAAAAAGCAGTGGAAATAAATGAACCTCAGCCTCATGTATCAGCATGGATGAATCTTAAAAAAAAAAAAAGATCATGTAAACTAAATTAATAATGAGCCATAGTACATACAGTATTATCTCATGTGTATAAATCACAAATGCAGGCAAAATTAAATAACATGATGCTTAGCATGTAAATATTTTTAAGTTATAAAAAAGCAAGGAAACAATTTATATAAATTTCAAGTTAATAGCTACCTGTGGAGTCAGGAGGAGGGGAAAGTGATAAGGAACCATAAACAGGGCCTTAAGGTACTGGTCACTTTTGATTTTTTAAGATTGAGTTTGGGAATCATGGGTGTTCATTGCATTATTTTTCGTTAAGCTGCATACACACACACACACACACACACACACATACATACATATCTATGTATGTATGTACTGTTTTAAAGTATAATATACATAACAAAACCATTTGTAATGTATATAACAAATTGTTAATATCTTCATCATCTTGAACCATGCAAATCATTAAGAAAAATTCTAAATTACCGTTAGAAAAAGGTGAAAATAATTAATCTTTACTACTCTTCTAAAATGCAAATTAAAACAAATAACCAGGTAGCATTTTTCATCTGTGAAATTGAAGTTTTCTTTGGTTTTGTTAATGACACTGCCTATGGTTGTTAAGGGGATTGTGTAATACTTTCTCTCACTATTCATGAGAAAACAAATTGGTACAAACTTTCCAAAAATAATATATTTCTATGGTTATATTCACTTACTTCTAGATTATATTCATATATTCAAGAGTGTTTATTATTATTCATATGGCATTATTTATGACATTTCTAAGAGTAAAATATTGGAAACCACGTAAAACTCCAGAATATATAAGGAAGATTAAATAAATTATGATACAGCAATATGTTGGAATAACAAATAACACATAAAAGTCATGACTTTGCAGAATAAAGAGGAATTTCTAATGATACATTAAATTAGAAAAGTCAGATACCAATGAGCTTTACAATATACAGTTAAAAAACTAATTCCCCAAGAGTTAAATGTGTTTGTTTATATTTAATATATATAGGAAAACTTGCGAAAGGAAATAGCTGTCATAAAATATTAACGGTAGTTCTCTCTGAGTGGTTGGATCTTGAACAATTTTATTATCATCCATTTAAAATGTCTGTAATTTCTTTTTCTACAAGAGCAGGTATTACTTTTGTAATCGGAAAAAAGTTACTTTACTGAGTTTAAAGGTTGATGAGTGATTCTGACGTGCAAAGGGCTTTGAAATATGTGGTGAGGGACACGAATGTGTTTCCGACTGTCTCAGGAAGCCCACAGGCTGGGTTTAAGGATGAGGCTGGCTGAGAACTCACACAGGTCCAGGCTAAATACACCTCCTGCCACAAGAGAGTCACAGGTGGGCAAACTGGGAAGAAAGAAAGCTCACATCTGGCCGAGGAGGCTGAAGAAAGGGTTAGGGAGACCCGCTTTGTAGACATTTAGGCATGTACCATTTACAGCTGGAAAAAACACGCTATGGTGTGTATGAGCATGCCTGCCTGTGTGCATGCGTGTGTGTTTCTATTCGAACAAGGAATGAGGTTTCTTGGAAAAGGTAAATAAGTATACTGAAGACTGCCCCTTCCAGTATCCCGGGGCCTCCCTTCATCCATCTAGAGTACTTAATTTCAATCGGAATTCTGTATTTTTTCCAAATGGGTAGCCAAATGAACCATTTTTTCTTGACAATCCTAAGCGTCCAACTCCTACAGAAAGAGACATTGCTGTTTAAAGTTTAAAATATTATATGCCGCATCTTTGCAGATTAACTGTAAAAATCACATGTTAATTAAATGTGCTAATCAGTCCTGGTGGCTCTGAGGAATCTAACATATTTTTACAATCTGTATTATAGGGGAAAACCAACTCCGACGTGACAAATACCTTTAGGTGAAACATCGAATCAGCCGCTTGTAACTGAGGAAGGAGAAGCCATGCTTATTTTTATGAATACAGTGGAATAATAAATTAATGGAAGACCGCTCCATGGTTATGTCAGTGACAACATGCATCAGTATATTGCTTATCTGCTATTAGGTTGGTCCACAGCCAACCTTATACATTTTTCGACCTGCTGTGTTAAACACAGTGCACGAGATGGGACAGGAGTTGGGGGTTAGATGTTTCAGGTCTAGGGGTGCGGAATGTCAGTTACTCAGAGGAGGACTTCTGAGCAAGAGATTTATTAAGGAAATGCTCCCGGAAAAACAACAACAGTGACAGGGTAGAGGATGTAGGGCACAGAGTAAAAAGGGCACATCCCAGGCAGTCTCTGCACAGGATGAATGCTGCTGATCCCTCAGAGGAGCTCTGGAATGTGAAGATTTATTTATCCCAATATGAGGGGAGGGTGCCGTCAGTCTCTCTCCAAAGGCTTTAACTCCCTGGTAGTTCTGACCTTCCCTTTTGGGGCAGAGCTGTTACAGCAGCCCCAGGCTATTGGGAGAAAAAGAGCATTCATTCACAAGGAGCCATTAGAAGCCAAAGGCCACTGGTGAAGGGATCTAGGGGGAGGCCCACGAAGGTCCACTCCAGAAAGCACTTTCTCCAGAAAGGGGAGAGGAGAGGGAAAGACCTAGAGGCACCCTCTTCCTCAGACGGATTCCAGTGAGTGGTGGCAGCCAGTGAAAGGGAAGGCAGCAGGTAAGCCTGGAACGATCCCAGCATGGGCAGAAGACCAAGATTCCGCTTCTGGCCCCTTAGTTCCTGTTGGGTTGGTTGCAAAGCAAGGACCAGAAGGATGCCTCCCAGAGAATTTGGAACAGTTTCCAGGTAAGTTAGCAAAATAAATCGATGGCATGCTAGCTTTTCTTTGTCCCTTTGTTTTCAGTAAAATCTTGCTCTTCATGATTTTGGATCTAAAATCGTCTAGGGGCACCTGGGTGGCTCAGTCAGTTTAAGCATCCGACTTCAGCTGGGGTCATAATCTCCCAGTTCATGGGTCTGAGGCCCACATCAGGCTCTGTGCTGACAGCTCAGAGCCTGAAGCCTACTCTGGTCTTTCTCTCTCTTCCCCTCCCCTTCTTGTGCGCTCTCTCTCTCTCTCTCTCTCTCTCAAAAAAGTAAACATTTAAAAAAATTTTTAATAATAAAATAAAATCATCTAAATATGCTAAATGTATAACTATTAAACTCATGTAAAAATATTTGTATGTACATTTAAATATGAAATAGGACGACACTTCTCAAATTAAGATAACTTACATTTAGTGTAACCAGGTATATTTGAAAATCAATGTTTAAGTATATTGTATATATAATGCATACACTATTAAAATTCATGAGGTGTTTATGGTCCCAAGTGCTAGGTATTACAAAAACGTAAAGAACATTGTACACAAACATTTTCAATTATGAAGTTTTGCAGTTATGAAAATAACTGATACTTGCATATCTGAATGATGAACACACGAATAGCACCATGCAAAAGACCTTTCTCATTTAATCCTCAATACAGTCCTGAAGGTAGTTATTAGCATAAGGAAACTGAAGTGTAGGACACTCAAATACAGTGCCTAAGGTTGGATAGCTAACACGGGCCTACATCAGAACGTAAATCAAAATCGCCAGACCCTCCAAGCTGGGCTTCCTAGCTCATGTCATACTGTGCCATTTTTAGAAATTACTTTTAAATATGTATTCATCTCCTAGCAGCTTTATTAATAGTTCATAGCCCAAACCATGGAAGGCAAAGATCAGAGCAAGCTCTCGGAAGCTGTAACTCTCATGTCCTATACTATGTTAAGAGTGACTACTTTCTTCTACACCACCCTTCATCCGTGACCATCTGCCTCAACATTCTTCACTAGACCAGTCATCCACATCAGACACAGGCCTACTCCGCTGTAGCCATCAACTGCTGGGATATGCCTCACATCATAGCGTGATAAGACTGTCAATTATTTGCTCATTGCCCATTTGTCTAGAATTTACAAGAACTGAAGTGGAGGTCTCATGATTTCTGCTATGCACTATGGCTGTAACTCTGCTGAAGATTCGCATGCTGACTCTAGATAAAAGACAAATACGTCGTTCTCCACCTTCGAATACGTACAAATTTGAGGGCAGGGGAGGGGATGAAGAAGCAAATTCAGACAGTTATTGGTTACTAACCACCTCTTCTCTGTCAGTAAATATTTACTAGTGGTTTTGCCTCTGTTAGCTCATTTCAGTCATCAAAATAATCCAGTGGATTAAGTCCGTTACCTTCATTGTACAGATAAGGGAGTTTGCAACAAAGATGTGAACCTAACACTGCCCAGTGCCAGTGTTAATCGTCTTCCCTCTAGAGTGTAGCTTTGACTTTAAGTTTAGAGTTGAAATGGCTTTCATTTGTCTATTTCCTCCATTTCCTCTCTTCTTTGGTAAATATTAAGCGTCATTGGTAAATGATGCCAGCACCAAAGTCAGAATAATTTAAGAACAATATTGAATTCTGACGACTTAAAAAAAAAAATCAGGAAACATAAGTATGATCATCTCAAAGAAATAGAATGAATCACCAAACTTGTAAAAACTTAATGTAACAAAATTACATATATTAACATATTAAAAAATGTATCAAAGGGGAGGTATCTGCATTGCAAGTCTAGAAAAGAAATGCTTTTTAGGATTCAGGTATCCTGAATCCTATCCAGGAAGGGGAGTGCTTGACCGAAACAAACATTTAGCCTCATCCCAGCACCACCGGCAATAATATTCCTGTTGTGGAAAAGAATGTTAACCTGCTTTAACCTTGTGCTATTAAACATTTGAATTGTCTAATCCCTTGTCTTGATTTGTGGTTCGCTAAGCAAAATTTAATTATACTTTGGCTTCTTAGGTAGATGTATCTACACAAAAAAGAATGTGCTGGACATGCCAATGCCAGGATTTTAATTTCCATGATAGGTATATTTCAAGTCCACAAACTTTGGCATTCCCATTCAACTATCAGTCCTATAAGATTTATTACTGTGGGTCTTATTTTGAAAGGCAGACCCCTCTCAAGGGGTTGAGAAGATCAGGTTTCTAAACCTTACGGGATGAAGATGAGGCCAGAGCCTGAGATTCAATTCACCAAGATTGTCCCTTGAAATAGTCTTCTGGTAAACTAGAGGCTTACAATGATGGTTAATTTTATCTGTCAACTTAGCTAGGCTATGATGCCCAGATGTTTGGTCAAATACCGGTCGACACATGGCTAGAAAGGTATTTCTTAGAGGCGGTTAACATTTAAGTCAGTAGACTTTGTTTTTTTTTAATTTTTTTTTTAACGTTTATTTATTTTTGAGACAGAGAGAGACAGAGCATGAACAGGGGAGGGGCAGAGAGAGAGGGAGACACAGAATCGGAAGCAGGCTCCAGGCTCTGAGCCATCAGCCCAGAGCCCGACGCAGGGCTCGAACCCACAGACCGTGAGATCGTGACCTGAGCTAAAGTCGGACGCTTAACCGACTGAGCCACCCAGACGCCCCTAAGTCAGTAGACTTTGAGTAAAGCAGATTATCTTTGATGAGACAGTGAGTGGGTGGGCTTCATCTGACCAGTTGAAGTCTTTAAGAGCAAAGACCAAAGTTTTCTGAAGAAGGAAGAATTTGGCTTCGAGACTGCAATATCAACTCTTACCCAACGTTCCAGCCTGCAAGCTCCCGTACATATTTCAGACTTACCAGCTCCTATAATTGCATAAGCCAATTCCCTAAACTGATACTCTCTAATACATATCTGTATGTATACATTATATATAATACAAAATGTTATAAATATTATAGATACATACATAATATGTATACATATATATGTATATAATACACATATTATATATTATAAATATTGGATATCACTATATAAGATGCAGATATAGATATAAAAATTGGTTCTGTTTCTCTGGAGAAACCCAACTGTCACCCTCAATCTCCCAATGTGGCCCTCTACCATTTCCACTGAAAATGTCTACACAAGTTTATTTTTCGCTCAGCTGTTCCACTGAATCATAGAATTTAAGACAAGCACACACTTTCAGCCCCAGCAGACAGTGGCTTTCTTGGGTTAAGCGTGAGTATAATCCACGTCTCTGGAATCTCCATCTGGTGCCCTTGTAATGATTTTCTTGTTAATCAGTTATTTCCAGCCATATAATTTTTGTTGTTCTTCAAACCATTAATTCTTAGGCCTAAATAAACAATGGTTTTAATATTAACTTCCCGTTTGGGGTTTTGCTGTCCCCAGCCTTCTCTCTGTAGATTTGAATGTGACATCTAATGTCAACCTTAGGCACATACGCCCTGCTGGGGTTTTTTACTCAGCAGTGCACCTTGCCTTTAAAAAAAATGTAGGTGGCATTTTAAATTTTTTCTTAGCTGCCTTTAGGGTGTTTCAGGAAGGAATCTGCTGCCAAACCCCCAGCTATGATCTTCAATAACTCTCCATTCAGTGTGGCATCTTTATAAAAGTCCATTAATTTTTACGTTTTCAGGGAGTGGGATTGCTAGCTAATCTGTTAATTGGACTGGATAAAAAGAAAAAAAAAGTTTACAAGCCTTTAAAAGTAGTACCTTGTGAAGTATTCTGGTAGGGTCAGGATTTTCTCCAACGTCTGTGGACATATCAATAGTTAGTTGCACCTTTTTCATACGGCTATGATCTTTTCCAGCTGTCTTTGTTAAACCAAACCAAATGACGCTTCACCTTCCTACATGTTTACTGCTATGAGTATGAGGTTGCTACATCTGTGTGGAGTCCACACGTGCAGACCCTTCAACCTAACTTGTGATTCCAAACTGGATTTTGAAATAATTTAATTGATGATCTTTCTTTGAAAGAGAGTAGAAGAGAGAAACAGAACCAGGATCTCGCACTTCCTTCCCAACCCCACGTCTTAATCCCAAATGTTTATTTCAGAAAACAAAAACATCCGACAAGACGCGTCTGTAACCTGGGCATCACTTGGCTTTGTTTACTTTCAGTGGCTCTGAGCAAGTGACATTGAACTTCTCCCCCTACTGGCATAAGATATTCATATCAGCAAAAGTAGCTGTAGCTTGGGATCTGATAGTATTTATAAGGAAATTCAGCACTGTTAATTTATTCATTCATTCACTCATCAGGCTTTTGGTGATGATACCAGGCAGTCTAATGATCTCTCCAATGATGTCAATGGCATTCTGTCTGCAAGATATAAAGAACTGAAGTTAAAATGTAGACCACCCTGTCAGTCATTAGCAAACATTTTCATGTGGATGAAGGTGAAATTTCTAAAGAAGCAAAGGAAATTTGGAATAAGCTTGTTGTCAAGCGTTCATTAATAGAGACTGCATTATGTTTTCTCTTTGCTATAGAAAAATAAAGTCTCCTGGCTATGGTCAGTGATGTCTGACCCAAATTCAATTCTCAATGGACAATAGACATTTCATTGAAAACTACCACCCTGTGTTAAGTGGACATTTATGAGTTATTAATCATGCGTTCAATTATTTTGGTATGATATTTACCATGTATTGCCACATAGAAAGTATAACATAACTGTATTGTGCTCCCCCCTCCGCAAAGATTTTTACAATCAAAATTTCATTCTGACATATAGCAGAGGCCCCATTCATATAAGAGGGGATAAAAGGTTGATAACATGCGGTCCCAGAAGCTATCTCTGAGATAGTCTCTGACATAAGACGATACTTAAAACCACACAACTCCCTTGTCACTCTCCTAGATTTAGCTGGGGCTCCTCCTATAGTTCACTTGTGTTTACAGGAGAATTAACCTGAATTCACAATTTCCTGGATGTCTCCCACCCTGGAGCAAACTTGAGAGTTTTAGAGGTCAAGGCTTACCAATACAATCGGGGCTCATTAGAGCTGTATGAAAAATGTTGGCTTGCACAAGAATCCTCACTCAGGTGTAATTCTAATCTGTATGTTTAACAGCTGGTGAATCCAGACTGTGTGAGCCTCTTTTTCCCAATACAGGGAAAATCAGCTTCTTGCCATGCAAATGTAGGGTGTTGGTAGTATTACAGGGGGATAGAGACAGGATCCTTCACCAAGAAAATCCGAAGAGTTTCACACGACAAAAACATTCCTGGAGATGTTGCCGTAAGTGATTCCTCTGTTCCCTGTAAGGTATAAACAGCTGGGGGACAACCTCATCCCGTTGGGTAATCCCAGCCAAGTTTTAGGAAGATGTGCTGGTCAAGAAGGGTAGAGTAAGAAATCTTATTCTATACGTTAATAAGCCAAATGAAAAGAGAACATTATTTGGAAAATAAAAACAAATACTACATCTCTTCAAAAAAAAAAAAATCTCTGGGCCAGCACTTAGTAAAATAACACCACATCTCAAAGTCAAATGGTGTTGTTGAAATTACTTAATATATATTGACCCGGCCACAGTGTCTTCAATGCTGTGTAGATAAAAGAGTGGCATCCTTACCGATCTTATATTAAAAACTCAATTTCTGTATTCATTGCTACAAGAAGTCCCACACCCCTCCACTTTGTTTCTGGGCATTAGAAAGGGAATAAAATACCATATACACGCCATTTCAAGTCATATATATGTCATTTTCAATTCTCATTTTGTTTGGAACAAAATGGATGAATACCAATGGGACATCTTTTCCTCTTTTATCTCTTGTACATTATAGGGTGCCTAAGAGCCTTATTCTGAGTATAAATTGATAGAATTTTCCCCTATATCTTCCAAAGTCTTTTAATTCCGTCTCTAAGAAGATCATATTCTCATAGATGAGAAAGGAATACGCCATCATTTACATTATTTATCTGGAAATAACTGTGGAATTTCTGATGAGATCATCGCAATGTATTTGCTTATGACTGCGCAGGGTTATATAAAAAAATAATGATACGATGCAATCTTTCAATCCAATACCATTACAAAAACCCCCTCCAAAGACTCTTGGAGATAACCCCTTTCCAGATTTGTAGGATATTCTTTTGTGATAAGGGAGTTAATGAAAAAGGTAGAGAATTTTAGCTCACTAATATTTATCTCAGTGGTACAAATCTTAATGACTGGTAGTCCCAGCAAACCTTTAAGTGTAAGGCATCAAAACAATGACTCAAATGAGGCCAGGTGCCGAGTTTTCGCACTGCTTGCACATAAATTGCTGTCACTGGGACAATAAGAAAGGTCCCTGGGGCAGGACAATCTTACTATGCCCTTGGAGATCTCTAGAATGTTAACAAGATCACTATTGTCCTCTTTCAATGAATGTTCTGGTCTTTTGTGTGTAGGGGCCAGAAAATCCCATGACATTTTGTGAAGGTTGCCGAATGTGTGTGTGTGTGTGTGTGTGTGTGTGTGTGTGTTCATTCACTGCTGACTTTATTTAGACAGGTGACTACGGTTATCTGCAGTCGCTATTGACATATATCAAAATTTAGGAGAAGCATATCATGAAGAATGAATTTCACTGTATGTAAATTTAAAGTAAATTAAATTTAGAAACCGAGAGAATCGATCTAACATTTGAATATACATAGGCATCCCCTTTCAAAGCATCTTCTGAAGTCTGTTCCTTGTTGCCTTTCTATACCACCTTCTCTCAATCAGTGTCTGTTTATTGAACTGTTACTGGGTGATGACACTGCTTCTGCCATTCTCTTCCTTTGCCTCCTTGCTTTGCATAACTGCTTATTCATTATGTTTTTGCTTAAGATATCTTCCTCAGCCCATTGCTTGCTTTAGACTTTGATGCTTACCTTCTCAATCATTGGGTCTTGTTTGCACTACAGAGTTCCTGAAACGCTTCTTCAGAGGAAAAAAGAAATCTATATCACAAACATTACGGTGGCATTGGCTAAAGGAAGGGAAATTGAAATTATGTAGACCTTTCATTACAGAGGAGGAAACTGAATTTCTCTGAAATTTTGCTTTTTGTCTAACATTTGTGGTTGAATTTTTGCAGGATCAGCAATGAGTTCGTCCCAATTCTCTATCTCATTCTGCCTGTTGCCTGATGTGGAACAACAAGAATGCAGCATAAAAGTATTGATATCTAAAGCTTTTATAAACACTGGACCTTTCTCTACTGATTATGGTCTTTGAGCCTCAAGGGGCATTAGGAATCTATTTCATGCATTACCTACATTAGGCATGATGTGGGTTTACATACTGTAGGAAAGATGGATTTGGGGCCCTCAGGGAACTGGCAATCTAAAGGGAATACTAGGTAACCTGGCAAATATTTCCCTTAAATATTCATAAAGTAGGTTTCTAAAGGACTCTCTAACAGAATATTAAAACCTTGATATGAGCATTTTTCAGAAGAAAGGCTGATATGAATGTGTATGGGAAAAGGTGTGTGTGTGTGTGTGTGTGTGTGTGAATGAGTTTAAATTGTTGGTTATCAAAGTTTCCTTCATTTCATAGTCAATTGTGCTGGAGTTACTTGCACACACTTTTAGTGTCATAATTTTGTAGGTATGCTCTAGTGGAATAATTTTGCATCACAAAGAATATCAATAAACCCTGAGTCGACAATGCAAAACATAGGGATTTTACTTCAAATTGGAAGAAAGAGGCATGAAAGCAAATTTGTAAAATTCCTTTAAACCATAGCAGCTCAGGTGGTTTATGCATCTGAGAGACAATGAAATGTGTTATGTCAAGAATGTCGAAATTCTGTCCTTTCTTCCCAAAACCCTACCACCAAACTGCCTTACTGTCTGTAGGAGTTTCGTACTTTAGTATGGAACTTGGATTTTGATTTGACATCTAAGCCCCTATGTATGGTACACATAAAAGTTGATCTCTAACGACCTTAGAAAATGGGAGCCATTGCAATTGCATGATAAATGTCAGCGTTACTCCCCCTTTGATGGGTTGGTCACTATGTTCCTCATTTGAGCCATTGCTAGTGCTCTAAACACTCAAGCCAGCAAGGTTCAGATGAAGTGACAAATACCCCCTGCCCTTCTGAACATGTGACTTCTACCCGGTCTCTAATTAGGTGCTGGTAGTCTGGAGTCAAATATATGTTGGCCAGCATATCTTATCATCCCTCCCCTGATTTAGACACTGCAACAGCTCAGTAGCCACTTTACTTGAGAAGGTTTTGTAACTGAACTATTATGAGTTCGCTGCTTGGTGAATTATAGATAGAAGCTACACCAGGTGGAGATGTCACGCCAAGGAAACTTCATTTGCAGCAAATAAAGAGATTCCAGGGCATATCAAAGCGGTGACTTCTGGAGTAAGGGTGAACTGGTTCCTCTTATTTAGGGTAAGGATGAATATTTAGAAAGGGGAGCCTTGTCATTGTATGTAGGGAGAGGCTGGCATAAAGTCACTGATGCACCTTAAGGAAACAAGCTTATATATACATTGTCTGTTATGTAAATGAGGCTTCCGCTCCTCCTTGAGCAGAGATTTTAGCATTACAATGAGGTAAAGACAACTGTCAGTCACTCCGTGGTCCATCTGCAAGGATGTGAGTTGAGGGTTGAGCTCAAACTGGTCTGGATGGTTGGTCTGGGCCAGCTGGAGCTCTGCATCTGGACGGTCATTATCTCTTGAAGGGTAGTTTTGGTTTCCATCACGGGATGTCATGCCTGGGAAAACATAAGCTAGAAAGAAATGTTTAAGAAAATGTTGGACAAAGGCCAGTGGTCACAATGTAGGTGGGCTTTAAAGGTCAGATCTTGAGACCTACCTGGTGACAGCTTGATCTAGTGTCACTCTGCATTTCCTCCCACACTGGCATGCTTTTCTCTTCTCTTTCCCTCCGTTGATAGTTAAATATGGGAATTTACTAACAGATATGTCCAGGAACAACAACAGTAATAAAATATTTAGAAATAAATAAAACAAAAGATGAACAAGGCTTTCATGGTAAAAGTTGTGAAAGTCACAATAGAAAACGTAAGTAAAAAGATGTGGGAAGAATCAATAATGTAAAATTTTTCCAGATTAATCTATACATTAGATGAATTCCAATCAAAACTCTAAAAATGCCTTTCATGAAAATTGATACACTGATCCTAAAATTTATATGAAAGAATAAAAAGCAAAGAACATCCAGGACAATTTTCAAGAACAAAAAGAGAACATTTCCTATACTCTATATCAAGACCTACCATAAAGCCATAGTCATTGAAACAGGAGAAATTAGTGCAAGGATAAACAAATATTCCATTGGTACAGAAAATACAGGGCAGTAACCAATCTATATATAAATGAGATGTTTATGGCATTATAAAGCAATGGCGAAAGTACCAATTAACCAATAATTGTCAGCGGCAATTGATTGTTCATACAGAAAAGGACAAAATTTAATCTCTACCTCACATCATACACAGAAATTTATTTCGGAAGAATTAAGACCTAAGAATGCATTGTGTTTTTAGTAAGTACGTACTTTATTAACAAATGCTTCTCCTAGAAAGCAAAGCTATCAGACATTTACCATAACTTTATGGTATTACGGTAGGAAATGATTTCTTAAGGAAGACATAAAAGTATATCTAATGAAGACCTATGTGTTAAATAGGACTTCACTGAAATTAAAATCTTGAATTTGTAAATGATAACCAGTGAAAAGGAAAGTCTTTTAGGAGAAAAAGTATTTGTAAACAGTATTACTTGTGCACCATTTGAATATAGAAGGTAAAAGAACATGGTATCCATTTTCCCAATTCTAGCCTCATTGGAACAAAAAGGAAGTTGAATCGGATGATCTCTATTAATTTAACTTATTTGCTAACTGACTGTAGGAGTAATTCACAACAACCTTCATGAAGCCGAAAAAATATTTGATAAAACTGAACATTTGCTTATGAGATATAAAAATTAAACCCACACTTGAAAATGAAGTCTAAAGAAGGGGAAAAAACTGTAAGTATTGTTAAAATGATAGAAAAGACTCCGGCAGGAGTAGAAATTTGTGCTCTAACCAGCAATAAATGAGATATCTGCTCCTTATAGACTCAGTAGTAGAATTTATTATCAAACTTAGATATTTAAATTGCTCTAAAAGGGGAAAAAACCCTTTAGTGTAGTTTGATTCATATTTCCTTATTAAGGTTAAGATTGACATCTTGTCATATGTTGACAAACCTTCTTTGTAAACTGCTCCTATATATATGTTTTTCTATTGACTCGTGAGAGCTTTCTATGTATGACCTTTGTTATATAAGTTGAAAATAGATTTTCCCTGTTAGTCATTTGTCTTTTGACTTTACTTATATTCTTTCTTTAGCTATAAAAGCTATATGTCTTTTCTTTATATGGAAGTTTATCAATCTTTTCTGTTATAGCTTCTGAATTTTGAGTTATGGTTGGGATTTTCTCACCCCATTTTCAAGAAACTATTCCGTGTTTTCTTCTGGAATTTTCATAATTTATTTTTCACATTTAGTTATTGAATTGATTTTAAAATTATCCTGATGAAAAGTCTGAAGCATGGATTCAATTTCATGTTTCCCCCCAGATGATCACTCAGTGGTCACAAGTCCTTATGTTGAAAAATCTGTGCACCCACTGGTCTGTGATGCCATTCTGTGTGACTTCCTACATTCTCTATGTATTTGGTGTCTATGTCTAGACTTGTATTCTTCTTTCTGTTCTATGTTTTTTAATTACAGAGGCATTGTAATGCATTTTTTAAGCTTTTGGACAGCTACTCAGGTCTAGAATCAAATGTTCCTATGGAAAAATCTGAAACCAGAGTGATACTTTCCCTTATAATCTGGTTGCACAGATGTTTCTTTTCTCTTCCTTATGGATCAACAACTTTAGCTGTATCTCAGTGTTGACAATTCTGGTGTTCTTTCCCTTGGCATGGGTATGTCTGGCAGGTAGGTAGTGGATAGATAGATGATAGATAGATAGATAGATAGATAGAATATATAACTTTTTTGAAAATCTGTTTGAATTATATTTTTAAATATTTGCTTCACTCTATCATTCTTGCTTTTCTTTTTCAGACTCCAATTATATATATGTTGCACCTCCTTTGCTTTATATTATATTTAGAATTTTTTCCCCAATCTTTTTTTAAATTTCGATTTTATTTTGGAGGCTTTAGCTACGTAGGTCTCTCTCTGTACTTACCTACAATGTGTGCTTTCGTTAGGCTCCTTTACTATTTCCTGTCTGTACCTCCAGGGATTATTTTTATCCTACTGTTTTTTTTTTCCCTGAAGTTCTGCCAGATCATGTTTCAATTCTTTCTAGTTTTTCACCATCTTTTCTTTCAGTTATTGTGTTTCTTCTTGGTGGTGTTTTTTTTTTTTTTCAGTCCTTTTGTAAGGTTTTTGTTTTTGTTTTTGTTTCTTAGATAGTAAAATCTCACTATTTTAATCTGGCCCATGGCAATACTTTCTAGTGAGTGTTCCTTGGTGATAAGTTGCGTTGGCCTTTTCCACCTGCTTCCCTACAGTGCCTGTGGATCAGTGCTGTGACTACTCCTTTTTAGAAACCTTGGCCCAGCTTTATGCCAGGATGTTCTTAGACCTGCCATCTCGTTATATGGTGAACTTCCTCCCCCCGTGCACCTTCTGCTCCATCTCTGTGTGACTGCTTTCCAGGTTGTGCTGCTTTTGTTCAATGCAAATGATATTGGCTTAGGGTGTTAGAGCCAGGCTTCTTCTCACTTACAGGAAATACATTTTTTGTGACTGGTGCTTTTTGGTCTTTTGAGGTCTGCCACCATTATAGGATCTCACATTTTACTTCTTCCAATGTGATTTTGGAAGCACTTCAACTTCCTGTGATTTCTGCCCTAATTTTGGTTACTTTTGGCAATCTTTGTGCATTTCAATATAATATATTTTAGAATAATATAAAATAGTAAGATACAACATAATACTATTCTACCTCTTAGTTTTGGTGGAGGTGAAATTTACAGAAGCGTGTATTATAATTATAATAATAATTATTATTATTATTATTATTCCTTGGCTTTTGTATAATACCCACGACAGAAATTGGCATGTCAAGCTCTCCTACCCACACAGGAGTTTAATCAGGACTCTGGTGTGAAGCCACATGGTTTGAAGCCAAGTTCTGCCATTTATTAGCTATGTGATCTTCAGCAAGTTACTAATTCTCTCTTTGCGTTCGTATCTTCCTTTGTAAAGTGGTGACAATTGTACTCTGAGCCTCATTAAGGCAGCATATACTTGCCTACACCATGACTTTGGCCTTAGCCATTTGATTTGCTTTGGTAAGTAAGAACTTGGGGACCTGACAGAAGCAGAGACTTAGAATAGGATGATACATATCAACTTCCTCTGTTCGGCCTCTGCTGCTTCTATGAAAACACCCACCAGGTAGTCAATATTCTTTCCAACTGAGCTGCAAGGCAAAGCATATCCAAACCAGACTGAGAGCATGACGCTTCCCTAGCCGACTTGCAGACCAACAGTCTGCAGCAGAGTCCCACAGCCAACTGAGGGGAAGGAAGGAAAACATGAATTTCTCCTATTTTAGCTTCCTAGGCACAAAAAATCACATGTGGTATATCAGGACTTGACATATATAATTTAGCATACCCCTCCCATTGTTAAATTTTATGTGTTTTATGATAAAATTTAAAGATCTATAATCCATTAAAAGAATGTTCATGTTTCAAGAGTCAGATTCATGATGGATTTGGAATAATCTAGCAACTATTGTCAGTTAGGTCTGATTTATATTTAGCGATGAGATTCATCCACTTTCATAATTCTTTTGGAAACTGAAAAATGCATTATAATGAAAAAGTCAAAGGAAATCCTCTAAGATAAAATGTGAAGGCGGAGGATAAAATCACCCCCCCCCCAATTATCTTTGCATTCTTCTTTCATCTTATAATTACCACACACACACACACACACAAAAAGGGAGGTGGGTAATATTTGTAAAGCAATTGATAATATGAAGCAATGAATATCTTACTTAGAACTGCCTGCTGACCACTGTTTGCCCGACTGCTTCTGCAACTCAGTCTTTGGGAGATTAGAAAAGTATACAGAGAAAACATTTGTATCCTACAGCGACTTAGTAGATCTAGTCAAGTGAATAGAAATGTCATATAAAAGTATAGATTTTGTTCAATAAACTGTCAAATTTTATGAGTTGCACTGTTTTAAAAATGGTTGCTTTTTTTTCCTTAAGGAAATAATAAAGTAGATTTTGAATCCGAATTTTTGGAGTTGTAACAACACTGATCTTCAGTGTCCTGTACTCCTGTGTCTGTAAAAGATAGACAAAGTTTCACACATACACAGCGCAGCAAAGCCCCTTGAGACCCACACGGGCATCGTTAATTATCTGTGTCATCAGCTTGGAATAAAAGAGAACAACAACCTGTCCGACAAAGAATCAAAATAGGAAAGCAGGCTCCTATTTTAGAAAGATCACTGCAGTATGAATATAGACTACCTAGGCTGCATCTTATTTTGAAAGAGCAGTGATCAGTCATAATTCTTAGTCTTTACAAAGTAGAGTTGCCTTGTAGCATTTTTATTTCATGTAGCGAAAAGCTTAGAAGTGCCAGCTGAGTTAAGATCAGATCCTGCCTTCACACAGCAACACAAGACTCCATTGGCATCCGATAGAAGTCTCACGTTTGGAACAATGGTGGATTCAAGACAATGTGGAGAGCAGAATGCACTTCCTATAAAAAGCACACAACCTCTTACTCTGTCAGTATTCAGGGCTACACTAAAGGTTATGTTTGCTGCTGCTCTCTGTTGTCCTTAACCACTGACATTTTAAAAAGTCTAAATGCACTGTGCCTTGGGACTCCTTTGTGAAGGGGGCTTTATAAGTGTAAATGGCTGTTGGTACAACCTCTATTTGACTTCTCACTATCACCTCCAGTTCCAAGTGGAACAAGTTCTGCTGCCTTTGCAGAGTCCTTAGCAGCCCTCGCATTTCCTTGGGGAGTCTATATTCCAGCTGGCAAAACCATCATTGTAATTTGTCAAAGTAAGGATTGTGCCACAAAAGCACGTGTTCTAAAGAAACAGGGAGCATTGTCTGCCTGCCCTCTGTAGCATAAGCACATTCAAAAGCCTCCAGTAAATGAATGATCAGCTGGACACGGATAATGATTCGGGGTAAATATGAGCTTAGGCTGTGGTATAGTAGGAGGATCCATTAGAACTGAAAATGGATGGGGCTTTTGCTAATGCAAGAGACGCGTTCCATGAAGTATCATTCATGCAGACGCTAGAGGACTGTCTTAACTCCGGATAGGAATAGGCACTGATAAAGCAAGGATCAAGGAACTTGATCTGCATCACTAATTTGAACCTTTTCTTTGTAACAGCCACCATAGAAGAGCAACCAAAGAACAGTAACCCAACATGCTGAAGTAAACACTGCTCTGTGCTTTCCCATGCACTTGATACAATCCAGAAAGATGATCTGTTTCCAGAGAGATAGGATGTGATCTCTTTTTGGAGTTGAATATTTTCGATGAATACCCCAGGAGATAATACCTGAGGAAGTTCCAGATAGCAGCCCTCTGCCACTAATGTCACAGTGCCGTCAACTCTGGTGACGGATGAATCCAGATGTTAGTCCTGGCTCTGTTACTTATAGGCTCTCTGGGCCTTGGGCAAGCTCTGTATCCTTTCAAAGTCTACGTTCTCTCATCTGTAAAATGCTCTCTGCCTCATATGACCGTAACGTACATCGATATTTAGCACTTAGTATGCTTCCGATAAATGTCAGCGATTATTACATGTATTGACATCCCTGGAAAGAATTGGAGGTTATTTGTAATGAAACACAAATATACAATAAAAAGAAAAGAATAAATATCTTATAAGGCAGAGGAAGAAAGAATTATACCCGCAAAATCGTAAAAAGATGGTATCTGCCAGCAAAGGCAAAGCAAAGTGGGTTAAGTTATTCGGTCCTCTGTCCCTCTCTAAGGCAAGATGCGTGTCTCAGCCACTCTTGACCGTTGTCTCTCCTACTCCAGCACAGCAATTGCAACTTCATGGTGCCTCGCTGTTAACACCTCTCGATATCAAAAGACCCATTGATCACCCAGGATCAAAATGGCAACGCCAAAATGTAATTTTGCTTTTTCTTAGAAAGTTTGAAAGTTGTAAAGTTGTAAAGTTGTATTTACCCCATACACTTTGGGGTAAATAAAAAGATGTCAATCTTTTTCTTTACATACATAGCCTGACGGAGAAAAGCAGGAATGCTTTCAGAAAAATTTCAACGTAATTTTCATAGCAGGTCTGACATTCTAACTCTAGAGCGTTCTTAGTAACTTCCCTAGCTTTAGAATCTACAGCTCTGTTTCTGGCTTGTCCTTGCCTTCTAGCCACCGAATCGAGACCTACACGTTCTGAGTTTAAGATTGTGTAACTGTCCCCCGAGACAACAAATAGGTTTACTCTCTCTGTGTAGGAAAGACTTTTCTCTGTATGTGCTGAATAGGTGTGAGGGGTTGATAGATGCCTAATGGATTCCAGGAGTTAACCTTACTGCCAGAATCCCGCTAAGTGACGACTTTCTATATTGCACGTAACACCATCCACAGTGAACAGAAAGAAGTGAGAAATTCCTCTCACTGACAAGTTATTTATACAGTTCCATACAAAGATGATACATTCAATTCATAGAGGATAGCAGATCAAAAGATTTCATCATAAGAAAATCATGTCAGAGCATGTTCAGGAAGCATAACACAGACCACAACAAATTATTAAGTTCTAAGTCTAGAAACAATATATTTATTTCCTCTCTTTCTCTCTCTCTCTCTCTCTCTCTCTCTCTTGTTGGTCTGTTCAGGCTGCATGATAAAATATCATAGAATGGGTGGTTTGAACAACAGAAATTTATTTTCTCCCTGTTCTAGAAGCTGAATAGCCTAAGATTAAGGTACCAGCCTATTTGGTTACCGGTGACAACCTTCTTCCTGGCTTGCAGAGGGCCGCCTTCTTGCTGTGTCCTCACATGGAGAAGGGTGGGGACAGGGAAATAGGTGACAGAGAAAGAGAAAGAGACAAAGAGAAAGAGAGAGAGAGAGAGAGAGAGACATCTCAGTCTGGTGTCTCTTCTTGTAAGTACACTAATCCCATTGGATCAGGGCCCTGCCCTTATGACCACATTTAATCAGCTCCTTGTAGACCCTATCTCCAAACACAGTCACATGGGAGATTAGGGCTTCAGTATATGAATCTGTTGGAGGGAAGACAGGACTCGGTCCATAGTACTCCCCTGACATGAAACAGAAAACTAACCAATAGTCATTGGGTCTGACCTCCTTAAACTCCCTTACTGAAAGGCAATTCTATGGAATCAAACTTAAAACGTCTTCAGCAAACAAGATCATGTGCATTCAAAGCAGAAAAAAACTCCTGACTTTTCTGTTTGAAGGGACAGCACATTCATGGGGTGAATGTTGCTCTTCCCAGAGTTGGTGCAAAATAGTTCTGCCCTGCATTAAATGGAAATAAAGACCCCCCCCACCCAATGACGGCAGTTGAAAGCAGTAACAAAGCAGATTTACTCTGGCAAAATAAAAGCTCCACAGCACCAACCACATTTTTATAATAGAACATTTAACTCACCACATTAGAAGAATCCCAAGAGAGGGACTAATTTCTAAGAAAAATAAAAAAAAATTTTTTTAAATGAAACATTTCCCCTCCTCACAATTCCCCCTTTGCCAGCTTAATGGTTTAATAAATGCATATTTATAGAAATAATTGAACCCCCTTCAAAAATTGTGGACAGTACATTTCTTCCTCATTGGGATTTTCCCTCAAGTGTTCTGTATTCATTTCCAGCGTTGCTCTTTTTTATACAAATACCAGGGGAGGACTTTTACACTGAGACTCTGCCTAAAATTTGCCATCTTGAAAGTTAAAACTGCCACCCTTGGTGATTAATCGAATTTGCTCTAAATGGGATTAATTCGGGTGTATGTATGAAAAAAATTGTGAGGGTGCACATCCCTCTTCCTGTCTGTCCCCAGGTCTTTTTTTTTTTCTCCCCCCTTGCTGATTTGAAAATGAAGCTGAACTCTAATCTTGTGTGGCAGAGACTGGATCCCTCCTTTGATAAACATCTAAAATGCTAATGAATGTGGGCTGCAGTTCTAAAGGAGCCAGCAAACGAATTTGACAAGGATCTGGAGGGTAAAAAAACGAACTTTCTGACTTAAAAGAACTCTTTTTTGTTCACATTTGGTATTGTTTCCTGGAGAAGAAATTTTGCTCCGCAGAAAAACAGAAAAAAAATTCTGCTACATCAAAATGCGGAAGCATGAAAAACTGATGAGCTTTCAGATTGTCCTCTTTTGCATGCAAATCATATCAGAAGTTCTCATTAGCATAAATGCATGAGCAACTCTAAATGCTTTTAATTTCCAATCTCAGCCAGCAGAGGAGTAATTTGTCACTGTCAGGGTGAAAATCTAAAAAGAAAAAAAAAGAGAGAGAGAAGGACTCCATGCTAAATTGGAATCATATAAATTTTTGATTTGCTAATTGAAGCTACAGTTCAATCAGCTGCCTTGAAGGTGTAAATAATTCAATGTACAGTCAGAAATAAAAGCATAATGTGCTTCTACCGAAGGTATATTAGTATTCAGTGAGGTAGGACATACCTGACCATGTCTTTTTCACAGATACCCCCTTTAGTCAAATTATAAGTCGTCTGAAAGCAACTGCGCTCGTACAAACCAATAAAAACACCTCTCATATAGCCCAAGCATTGCAAGGAAAAGACATTAGGACCAAGGAAACGGAACTCAGCAATCTTTTAACTGTGAGTATCCCAGCAGGTTACAGACAAGGCTTCATGGACCACTCTCCATCCCTAGTTCCCTAATGCCATCATAAAGAGAAAAGAGAGAAAGTTCCCAATGAAAATCTTATCCTTATTCCTGCTAACTTTCCATCTTTCCTTTTCTTTAATCAACTGCTTTAAATGTCACATCCAAAATGTATTTACTGCAAAAATACCTCATTAGTGCTGGCAAGCTAGGGATATTTGAAAAGCTACTCTCTGAGTCTTATGTTTATCTTGTAGTTCTGTAATATTAATAGCCTTACCTTGAAATGTTTTCATTTGATCATCCAAAAGTTAGTTGATAAATATTTTAGGAAATACAGCTTAATTTAAAGTCAAATGGAATAAATATGACTAAAGTTCCAACTTACTGGAACTATATTTTATCCAGTAATCTGTATTTTATTTAGTCATAATCTTAACACGGGAAGATCAAGGAAATATGCTATAACCATGCTCAGGCAGATTCATTACAAAAAGTGAACCTGATGCTAAAATAAAAATGCCAGAGCCCTGTGAGAATTGAAAGTAGAAATTAACTTCAGACTAATCACCCTGATGAGAAATTACAGAGGGTGCATGTGGCGACATTCAAGTAAATTAATTCCAACTATTTTTCAGTTTTAGGATACAGATACCAGCCTTAATTAATGTACACCCTCAAAGATCTATAACAAATACCACAGCTATTGGCAAACTGACCTGTATATCCTGACAAGTATACCTGGAGAGAAGAAGATACAAAACTAAGCGAAGTCAGCAATTAACATATAGCATTAAAAAAAGAGACAAAAGACAATCTTCGCCTGACCCCATTTATCACCGGACCTCATAGTAGACTCTGCCCCAAATCCTGTCTCTAAATCCTGTGGAAAATCCTTCCACAATCTTTCCAAACCGCCCTTCTAGGCTTGTTGGGGAGTTCCGGAGAGAGCAACTCAATACGGCATAATGCAAATATCAGAAGTCTTACGTAATATGTGCTATGGGCTGTTTAGTGTTTTTATGTATCCCTCTCCTGATTCCTTGTGGAATCTGCCTCTAGAGAGACAGAATAAGGGGAACAGAAGCGTTCGGTCCTTAGCTTTTGAATTTTAAGATTCAAGAAGCTGAGTGTCAATGTCCTTAGCTCGTTACATTATAAAACTTATGTCAGAATCAATAAACTTAAATGAATACATCATCAATTAAAGCCAGAGTTTTTCTGTCCCCAGACCAGATAAAAGGACCAGAGCTTAGAAAGGAAGAGATGACCATAAGGAAAGCAAAACGAGAGACAAAACCTGAAGATGTAAATGGACAACGGCTGGACCAGAGATAAAAGTAAACCTTGATCTGCAACCTGCAGCTTCCTGCTCAGGAGATGAACCCCTTATCTACAATAAACTACCCAAGAAGCCAGCCTGATCCAAGCCAGATTTCCAGAAAGCCATATTGCTATCCTTGGGATCAATCCAGGAAGCTAAACAAAAATGTCTATAATGTTGGCCCCAAATGTCTAGGACTTCATAAATATCTGACAGCTTCTCTCATTTTTTTTTTAATGTTTATTTTTGAGAGAGAGAGAGAGAGAGAGAAGAGATAGAGTAAGAGTGGGGGAGGGGCAGAGAGAGAGGGAGACACAGAATCTGAAGCAGGCTCCAGGCTCCGAGCTGTCGGCACAGATCCTGACTCAGGGCTCGAACCCACTAAGTGGGAGACCATGACCTGAGCTGAAGGCAGATGTTTAACCAATTGAGCCACCCAGGCGCCCCAAGCTTCTCTCATTTTTGTCCCCACTTCCAACTTATGACCAACCAGAGAAAGGCAAATATGTACCCCTAACCTACCGTAATGGGTGCCGACTTCTAGTTAGCTACCTACAGCTTCCCATGCCAACAGCCTCCATTAGAGCCCAACCAAAGCCTTCCACCCCTTCTACCTGCCTTGGAGTCTTGCCAAACGTAAGTGGTGGTGGCTGACTTTCCTGGATGGCAAGCTCTGAATAAATAGCCTTTGTTGGTCTCATTTGCCTGGTCCCCATTTATCTCCACACAAAGGAGCCAGGGTGCCCAAGGGGTGCGGCCGAATTTCTAGGTCAGTTCATGGGATCCCAGAGCGTGGAAGACCTCTGCCTTTTCTCTTCCTGTGGGCTCCCGGAAGTAGGAAGCCGTATAGAGAGTCTGCCCAGGATGGAGTGGGGGAAGAACGGAATAACTTCAACAACAGGCGTTTATTCGGCACATTCTACATGCCAGTGAAAGGGCCTCTAAAGAGCTGGGCAATTTCTATGGGGCGCCTGGGTGGTTCAGTTGGTTGGACGTCCGAATTTGGCTCAGGTCATGATCTCCCGGTCCGTGAGTTTGAGCCCCTCCTCAGGCTCTGTGCTGACAGCTCAGAGCCTGAAGCCTGTTTCGGATTCTGTGTCTCCCTCTCTCTCTGACCCTCCCCCCGTTCATGCTCTGTCTCTCTCTGTCTCAAAAATAAATAAACGTTAAAAAAATTAAAAAAAAAAAAAAAAAAGAGCTGGGCAATTTCTATCCTGGCCCTCAGGGGAGCTCACCCAGCAGCTCCTGAAATGCCCAGCCAACAGCCGCTCATGCAAAAAACAAGCAACCCTTCCGTCCAGGAACTGGCTGAACTCACCTCTGACCTCTCTTTGCTCTGTAAAAATCCTGCCCCTCTTCCCAAGGCAGAGCATTCCTTCAGCGCCTCCTTCTGATGTGGCATTTGGAATAAAGGCTCAACCCTTCGCAGTACTCTACTTGATTTGCTTCCGCACGGGCCTAAGTGCTTTACATGTTTTATTTAATCTCATTTTCATAACAACTCTCCAGGTAGGTGCCATCGCTATTCCCATTTTATCAAGGGGGAAACTCTGGCATAAGAAATTTACTTGGCAATTTCCAGGACGCATGGTATGCAGAGAAATATGTTGAATATGTAAATATGATGCAGGGTGTTCTTAACCTCGTGACTGTTGACATTTTGGCTGGATAACTCTTTGTGTTGAGAGGGGGCCAAAAACAAGAAAGGCTTCGTATTTCCTTTCTACACCCTTTTAAAAAGTTTAGTTTGGTTTCACTTTTTTAAAACAAGCCTTTTTTGGTTTGGTCCTTTGAAGAGCATCAGGGAGGAACATTTCAAGAGAAAAGAAAGATCACCTTCGTTTTCTCACCAGCCACCTCACATTACTGGTTTATATTGAGCTCATGATTAATTAAACTCTACAAGCCTCCTTTTACATAAATCGTTTTGTCTCCTTCAACCTGTCCTCGTAACATCGATTTCTTTTTTCCCCAACAAAATTCAGAGCTTTGCATTTACTCTGTGATAAATTTCACATTCTTTGTTTTGGTCTTTCATTACAAAGTGGCAATTGTTTAATTTTGATTCTTCCATCCAACTTACAAGCTATGTCTCCTACGTATTTATCATCTGTAACTTTGGTCACTGCGTTTCAATGCCAAAGTAATGCTGCTGGGGACAGAACCAGGAGGCTTGCTTTACTTCGTGAAAAACCTCCTGCCTGCAAGTGGTTACGCATTCACAAACGTTATTCTAAATTGTTCTACCGGCCCACTACCTCTGCACCTAAACATACCATTCCTGGACCCACTCTCATTCACCATGGTTTCTCAAAGACTGCCCAGAGTGGGAATATGGCCACACAGACAGACCCCCCCCCCCCTCAGGAGCCCTTGAGGTTTTGGCCCTTGAGCATGCATTTTCCTACTTCTCCAACCCTACTCTTCATTTTTCCACCTGTCAAAACCTCCTCATTTTTCAGGACTCTGAGAAGCCTGTATCCTAAGCCCCCCACACCCTGGCTTCTTCGCAGCAAGTTACTTTCCCACTAACATGGTACATGGAATACTAGATGTATGAAGTCGTCCATTGAATTTCGTTTATTTCCACTAAAGGATGAAGGCCTTGAATGCAAGAACTGAGAATAACCATTTCTCCCTTGTTTGGCCTAGGGTGTGGCCTGTGTTAGATTTACAGTTAATATTTAATGAATGAGGGGCGCCTGGGTGGCTCAGTCTGTTAAGCATCTGACTTTTGGTTTTGGCTCAGGTCATGATCTCATGGTTCATGAGTTCGAGCCCCATGTCAGGGTCCGTGCTGATAGCATGGAAACTGCTTGGGATTCTCTCTCCCCGTCTCTCTCTGCCCTTTCCCTGCTCATTAACTCTCTCTCTCTCTCTCTCTCTCTCTTTCTCCTCCCCCCACCAAAATAAATAAATAAACTCTAAAAAAAAACATTAAAAAATATTTGATGAATGAACATGTAGATACAACCATTTTAAAACAGGTGCTTTATGGCTTCTTCGATTTCTTATACTTTGATTTCTTTCAAAATATTTGCTCTAAAATATCTTTCCCTTTGGAACACAATTTTCCTTGCCGGAGAAGCCTTAGCAGAATTGAAACTGAAGAGCAGTGCTTCCTTCTGTCATCTGTTAGCATCGTACCATCTGCTCCAAGCAGAGGGCCTCTCTGTTTCTTTCTTGCTCCAAACATAGCTTTAAAGGGTCTTTTTGTTGTCTTTGACATTTTTTTGCAAACCTCAGCTTATTCTGGGCATCACCCTCCAGAAATCGTTTTTCTAAGTCTGCACCATTCATTATTCAGGTTCAATGCCTTTCCATCTTGTGGGTGTCCTTTTTCCAACATAGCTCATCAGATGGCTCCTGGACAGTCATGGTCACATGAAGTCATGTAGACAATCCCTTGTCCTTTCTCAACAGGATCCTTTGTGATTGTGTTGTTATGATTTCATTTATAGAAAAGCAGAGTTTTCTTTTCTCTTATATGATCTTTGGCCATAAAGTAATATCCATATTTCTAACCAATATTTAAAATTGATTTCCAACAACCTGTGACCAATGTTGTTCTTGGCTATCACCAATTTTTCTCCCATTGTTTATACCATTTCTAGCTTGTGTTTTCCTTTTTGTCAAATTTTAGAATTATCTGTAAAGCCAAGAAGACATAAGTCATGATCCTACTTTGATTATATAAAAGGTATCTACCTGAGCATTTTTTTTACTGAGTGCCTCAGTTTCTTCATCTGTAAGAGAGATAAAAATTGTACCTACTTAAGTGTCGATTTCTCTCATACAACTAGCTTCTCTTACATAACAGGTGTTTATAACGGGAGTTCTCAACTAGGGCAGTTTTGTTCCACAAGGGATATTTCGCTCTGTCTGGAGACATTTTTGATTTTCACAACTGGGGGGAGTTGCTACTGACATCTAGTGGATAGAGGCCAGGAATGCGGCGAAACATCCCATAACAAAGAATCATCAGGCCAAAATGTCAATGGTGCCAAGGTTGAGAACCTCTGGAGATGAAACCCTATGAAAACAAGAGTCGTGTTGACCATAATCGCTATTGTATCCCTGGCACCTAGCACAGTGTCTGGCACGTTGTGGGTGTGCAGTAAATGTGAAATGAATATCAGTGCTAGACAAAGGTCTGCAGCTGCCTGATTTCACATCTCGGGAGGGCAGTTACAAATGGCTTTTAAAAAGCAATAATGGGTCCTACATTCATCAACCACCATTCTGTATCCTGTGCATAGAAAGGTCTGCCCAAAACCTGAAAGAAGAGAGCAACTAGGTAACTTCAAACACACTTACCCAGGGTGTGCTGTTGCACTCATTGGGGAGTGGGAGGGTAGGGTGGAAGAGGCTCTCATTTGCAGTGTCATCCACGTTCTCTAGTGTAAATACTCCCATCATGGATGTTTTCAAGTTACCATTGTGATCTCACTGAACTGGTAGTTGGGGAAAGTTGCCCACAATGAGCTCATGTGAGCAATTTCAAGTCAGTTCCGGTATCCACCGTATTTATCCTGAGCTTTCCCTCTGTCCTCTTGTTAGTATTGTGCCCACCTTTACACTGTGATTCGCATCCTACCTTCAGGGGCCTTCACCACACCCTTGGGTCCTCTGTAAGTCTGAGATTAATGGAACCAAAATAACTATGGCTGACCCACAGGTTTTTGTGGGCACAAGAATTCCATGATGTTTTCCACCTGGAGTTAAAAGAAAGCTACGCATTTGCTCTGGGCCCTTTGACATTCTGATGGAAAAATTCCAAATGTTTTCCCACCAACAAAAACATCTTTAAACCATTCTTTAAAGCTATGTTAAACCCGCAAACGTCAACCATTGAAAGCACAAGTATAATCATGTACTAAATAATAAGTAAGTCCCTTAAAAGGACCAACATGGTTTATAAAGCTCCTCCACTTTCTCTCTGTGGTGACGAGTTCAAGCCCACACCATGAATTCGATTTAGGGGGTCAGTGGATGGAAATTCAGGGGAAATATGAAGTCTGTGCCTTGATGAATCACACAGATAAACATCTCCTTGTCTCCTTGTCTGTGTGTAGAGACACACACTATGCCTAACCAAATAAAACCTTGATTATTCGACAGCAGGAGAAATTAAACAATTTTTGTTAAAATAAAGATTACTTCAGAGGATTATTTTACTCAAGTGTCTCTAAATTTCTAAAAGCTTTCAAGTTGTAGGGCTAAAAAAATTTTCAGGAACTATCAAGTTTATCTCCTAGATTTTATGAATATATGTACTTTTCACTAGTGCTTCTCAGAAAATAGAATTTAATCAACACAACATGGACATCGTGGCTTTGGCCATTTAAATTTAGTGAAATTAACAACAGATCCTTCTCTTCATCGCTTGGGGTAAGGAGTGACCGTAGAGAGATTTTCATGAGATTTGGAAGTCAGAAGACAAGCACAGCCATTATTCTGAAGGGCACTGGTCTGCATTTTACCCACATTGTCACTGGCCTTCTGCCCCACCTCAATGGCAAAATCCAGCGGTCATGCCCACAGGTCCCTGGACTTTTGCTCTATTGCCTCCTTTAGGTTATCTGGTCTGGGGCCAGATATGTGTGCTGCTTTGGGACAAAGAGTGCTCTTTGTCATCAAGGTTGGATGTGATAAAGGAGCACAGGTTCCGGTTTGTCCCCATGGGTTCCAAAGTTTCCTTGAAGGTTTTGACTTGCCCTCTCTCACTCCCACTTTATGTCTAGATTTGCTTCCTGCCTACTGTCCCTGCGAATCTACAGCAAACTCAGGTTCTCCACAATAGCATCTTCCATATTCTTTTCCAACATTCCCTATTCTACGTAACACATAATGGTCTGTCTTCCTGATTGAGAACTAACCTATGCAATAGATTTACATGATTATTAGTTCATAGGTATTCTCTCCCTCTAACACATAGCAGTAGGTATCCTACTCATATCCCTTCACCTTACGCCAAAGATAACTTGCACACTGCTCTTGTGTACTATGGTCCCATGCATCTGTTTACCAGAATGGTTTCTTTGGCCACAGGAGTATGCTTGGATCACAAATGGGGGAAGGCAGAAGTGTTCGGAAACGGAGTAACTCTCAAACAAATAGAGTTGGAATTTGATAGATAGTTCCCCAGCTTCCTCACCCTGCCACAGGATAATTCTGAGGTGTGTTCCTCAGTTTTTGTAAGAGTCCCCATTGGACTTACACTCCAACTTCCCCCTGTGGTAATGTGCTCATTGTCCATTCCTGCCTCCCTTCACTCCAACACAACACTGTTGGGATCACCTTCCAAACTATCCACTCGACTCCCACATCTTTCCTTCAAGGTCTGCTTTTGTTGAAACCCAAACTAATACAACATCTAAGCATCTTTATATTCTGCTTTAAAAGGGGGAACATTCCCTTGTGAAGTGAAAAAGTGAAATAGCCATCTTACAGTATCGCACGGTCATCATTTTATTACAGCTCCTTGTAGAGAATGTAAGGCACAGTTCCCAACATTTTCCAAAGAAGAGCTAATTCGTTTTTGTCCCAAGGCTCATAGATTACGTATTTCCCTCTTATGCAAACCATGAATGTATTGACCATGAAGGTATTGACACCACACCTACTTCCAGGTGTGGAATGATCAAGTTACAACCATCGGCTGTATGTCAGGGCTTGACAAGATGGTGAAAATCACTCAGACAACGAAGAAGTGGATGTCCAGATCCCAAGCTACATCATAACCAAATCTGTGTAAAGGCTAACTAGACAAAAACAGCCTGAATTTCTACTTTCCCCACAACACAATGTTTTTATAAATACATTTACAGGCTTTTCCTACCTTTTTTTTCCTAAAAAAAAAAAAAAAAAATCCACTAAGTACCATGGAAATTTGTTGAATTTCCAAATTTCCAAGTAGCTCCACGTATATAACAGAAATCAGAATTATTTTAGCTAGTTCTTCCAAATATAAAATATTACGAGGAAAACTATCACCATGCAGAAGTCAATGATACAGACTAGGTTTGAAAGGAATACTTAACAATAACAAAGATAGGTGTTGAAATGATTCTCTTATGTACTCCTATTTTCTTCCTGGTTTCTCTTTTTGAGCCAGTGACAATCCTAACAATTTTGTTAAACCAATAAAGGAAAGAAGCCAAGTGGTAGCTGATGATCCAGAAAATACATGGGATGGGGTTGCTGGCCCAGCACCAACGAATCATCTGTTTCAGTGGATACATAACATCCTGGCCCAAAAAGAGAAAAGACTTTACAGCCAACATTCAACTATAGATAAAAGATGGAAGTCACCATTTAATAACCTGCCGCATTTCCCAGATAATTTCTATGAAAGTAGAAGGCAGGTGTTTTTGCAATCACATACCAGCAGAGTCAAAAACAAATTTGGATTGGAAAGTAGAAATTGGCACGAACTATCAATATGCTTCTCGCTCTGTTAAAAAAAAAAAGGGGGATTGCAAAAGTTTGTTTGTTTGTTTTTTCCCAAGAGAGATTCTAACACTACATAAGCAAAGTCCCCTGTGGGTGAATTATCTGGCAGAAAAGTTCAGAAAAGATAAGTTTTCATTATTGAAGCAATATATGTCACATTAGTCATCCACAAAAATTGAGCAAACATGGGTTTAAATTAATGGCCAAGAGTCACTCAAATATATTTAGATTAAATGAACTGATACTTGTTTCTTTAGATAACTAAAACAGATGTTTCACACTCCTCTGACTTCTTCTGAACAACACATGTGACAATTATATCCTTTCCTTCTATGAAATCCAACTATACTTTCTAAGCACAACAGGAATAGTATAAATGTTATAATGAGCCTGCGCTTAAGTGTATCACTGGGAAATCATTTGAGTGTAGAAAAAGAGAACTGTGTATAATAAGAGAAATTCAGCTTTATTGTATTAGATTGTGTCGTATTAGGACTATTCAGATTCTCTGTTTTGCAAAAGATTTAGAATCTTAATTCGCCAGCCTGTTATCATCATGCATATCGAAATTATTTTACTTAATTTACAGAGCGAAATTTGTTTTGCAAAACAAAAAAGAGAACGTCCAATACAACTGGAATGCACTGTACATAGAAGAATTATTTGAGGGATGTCCCTTGTAATTGCACCAGTTTTAATTTATAGTATCCATTTATTATTTCCACTGTTTTGCTTTCTGAGAAAAGTTTTATGCTCTGCAGAATTTCAGTGCAGTGAGGCAGGTCTGGTATTATTTTCTGTTGCTACTATGTTACAGCCAATCTTTTTTATTTATGTTAAACTATTGTTTCAGATGAATCTTAGTTTTCTTCAATACTGTGGCTCACTCTTGCAGAAGTATATGCAAATTTTTTTTATTTTGTGAGCAATAGAAGGGAAAATGATGCATTATGCTACTCTTGCAAAAAAAAAAAAATCATTAGCTCTTGCCAAAAGCAAAGCAGTTGATCTCTTGCCATGCTACTGTGTATGATTACTAATTTTCTATCAAGCACTATCCTATGATAAACAAAATGATCCTTCGATGATGCCAAAAGGCAGACAATGCTTTGATAACTCAGCAAGACTACCTCTAACTGCTTCCCAAAAGGGTCTTTTCAAGGAAACCACATCTATGGCTTTCTCAGAAATGCCAAGGATATAAGCATACCTCAGGCAGATTTCATTGTAACATTAATTAAATGATCCTCTCAATCACTAATTAATTATAGAATCATAGAATGATAGGGTTGAAAGGGACCTTGAGAGATCAACGGAGTCAGCATACCCATCCTCTCTAGGGACCGCATATAAACTATTCCAGACCCAGGGAAACTATCATTTTTTTTCAAATCTTAGCAAGGAGATTGTAGACACAATCTCCTTTCACCATCTAGTCCAAGGATGAATGCACATGTCATGAGAAAATCCTTCTAATAGACACTTTAGTTGCCTGAGCACATACCTGGAGCCCATCCCCTAGGCCAGTCAGTATTTTTTGCTTCCCTGGGGACTCCAGGCTAATTATGCCCCCTGCTTGTCACTTATGAGGAGCACTTTCTTTTTCTAACTTTCCAGCTGTCACTGGTTAGTCTAAATTCTCTTAAAGTTTTCCAGGGTGTTCTTCATTTCTGGAACGTGTGTTTGGAAAACGTGAAGATCTGATCACCGCAGGATGGAAGAATAAAACTCTCTCTAGGCCCCATTCTGCAGCCAGATAAATTCATTTGAATGGCCCATTCTGCTTACCAGGAACAGTGGAGGAGAGTAGCTTTACATGCCAGCTCTATTTCGAAAGAAGAGAAGAGAGAAACAATGGGGCAGGAAACAAGTTTTAACTTAGCCAAACAACTCCCAAGGCGCGTGAATGTTCTAAATTGATATATTTAAGAAATTTTTAAAAATCCCCCCAAAAAGAAACTTCAAAGAAAATTATGCCTATCTACATCATAGAAGGTTTGAACAACCATACCAACTACATTCATCTAATTGACGCTTACAGAACACTATATCTAGATTGAAATACTAAAGCTGAGGTTTTCAGCACAGAAAGGAATTAAATTAGAAATCAATAATAATAAAATACCTAGGAAAATCTCAAGATATTCAGAAAACAAAAATCATACTCCATTTGCTTAAATTTTCTTTAAGTAATCTCTACACCCAGCATGGGGCTTGAACTCACACCCCCCCCACATCAAGAATCGCATGCTCTACTGACTGGGCCAGCCAGGTGCCCTGCGGAAATCATGCTCCTAAATAATTCACGGATTAATAAGGAAATCACGAAATCTAAACATACGTTGAACTGAATAACAAAGATACAGCAGACCAAAATATGGGGGATAGAACAAAGATGGGGGACAGTAATATTGAGAAGGAAATATATCTCTGTAAATGTTCATATTTGAAAAGCAAAAAGACCCAAATCAATGACCTAAGATTCTAACAAAACAGTTTAGAAAAAAATAAGGGGACCAGAAGACAAAATATGTAGGGGCGACCGGATGGCTCAATCGGTTAAGCGTCCTACTCTAGATATTCTCAGGGTTGGCGAATGTGAGCCCTGCCGTGTCACATCATCAGCATCAGCGACATCGCAGAGCCTGCTTAGGATCCTCTGTCTCCCTCTCTGTCTGCCCCTCCCTGCTTGCAATTGTTTTCTGTCTCTCTCTCAAAAAAATAAAAATAAAAAACATTTTTTAAGCAGACAAAATAAGTAGAAAGAATAAAATAACGAAGATGATATTAAAAGCAGCACAACAGAAAATGGGCAAAGGAAGGGAAACAAAACTAATTTCTGAAAAAAATTACCAAAATTAACAAACTCAGATTGATCAAGAGAAAGAAAACAAATCACTAATATCAGGAATAAAAAAATGAGTTATCAATTCAGATCTTGCAGATATTGAAAAGAATTTTTCATTTTTTTTAAGTATATTTATTCATTTCAAGGGAGACAGAAAAGCAAGTAGGGACAGAGAGGGAGAGAGAGAGAACCCCAAGCAGGCTCTGCACTGCCAGCACAGAGCCCGATGAGGGGCTTGAACCTATGAAACACAAGACCAGGACCTGAGCTGAAACCAAGAGTCAGACACTTAACCGACTGAGCCACCCAGGTGCCCTTAAAAAGAATTATTTAAATGTCAATAAATTTGACAACTTAGATGAAATGGACAATGGCTTGGAAAATACAAGTATGTATAAAATGACATTTATAATATGACATTTATAAAAATGACAAAAAACAAAACAGAAAACCTGAATATCGCTATATCAATTAAAGTAACTGAATTCATTATAAAAATTTCAACAACGAAAAAAATAGATAAAAATAATTTTACTGGTGAATCCTATCAAACATTGAGGAAGAAAAATAAGACCCATTGTATATGCTTTCAAAACACAAAAGGAAGAAACACGGACAAACTCATTTTCTGGGGCTATTAACCTAAAACATTACGGGCCAGTATCTCTCATGAACATAGACACAAAAATCCCCTGAAAAATATAAGCAAATAGAAACCAATAATATATCAAAAATATAATACATTATTACAAGTAGGTTTATCCAGGAATTCAAGGCTGGTTGAATATTTTTTAAAATGTAACCAACTCTACTAAATAACAAAGGGGAAAATTCATATTATCAGTCCAGTAGATGCAGGAAAAACAACCAACAGAATTCAACACAGTTAAAATTTTTAGCAAACTGGGAATAGAAAGGTACACTGTCAATCTGATTAAAAAAAAAAAATAGACACAGCTAATATCATACTTAATGGCAAAAATATTGAACATTTCCCCTAAAATCACTAATAAAGCACAGAAGATATTCATTTTTGCCACTTCTATTAAATATCATAATTGAGGTTTGAGTCTTTTTATTAAATGTTGTCGGAACAGCTGGATAATCCATTTTTTAAAAATGAGCATTGAACTTTACTTTCCACAATGCATAAAAAACCCCTGAAAATGGATCATAGACTCAAATGTAAAACCTAATAATATGAAACTTCTACAAAAACCATGGAAGAAGGTCTTTGTGACCTGGGAATACGTGAAGATTTGTTGGGTCACAAATTCCACGATCCATAAGAATTTTTGAAAATTTTGACCTCATCAAAATGAAAAGCTTTAGATCTTCAAATGACTGATACTATCAAGCAAACAAAAGGGCAAGCCACAGTTTTGGAGAAAATACTTAGAAAATGCACCTGAGACAAAAGACATCTGTTTAGAACACTGTGCATAGAAAAATGCTCGCGTGCAATAGTAAATCAAACAGTTTAACCCAGTTTGGAAAAAAAGAAGAAGAGCAAAAGATTTGAAGACACTTTCTCAAAAGACAATATAAGAGGGGCCAAGAAACACATGAAAAGATACTTAAAATCATCTGTCACGTGGGGAAATTTGAATTAAAATCAAAACGTGATATTGCCAAAATCTGGGAAGCCTGAAGAGGCAAAGCAAAGGCGGACCTGGGGAGCCGCTGGAACTGGCATAATTTAAACATGTGAAGTTCATTGCAGGTAAATTATCCTTTGATTAAATTGGGAAACACCTGTAAGTTAGCCGGTCCTGGACAAGTAATGATCCGGTGTAACCAAGATTAACAAAAATATATATTAAAGGGCCCGAGGAACACAACCAAAACAAATCATTGCAAACAGGAGGTATTCTGACGTTGCTCAGCTACACAGACAAAATAAAGCCGCGGGGCTGAAACGCTCACATCAGTGGTTTTACTGTTTGGGCTCAGTGTTCACACAGAAGGTCCATGCTGTTTGTATTTCGGATGGGAACACTACAAACTGTGACTCGTTCTGCTGTCGGGATCCTCAGTGGGACGGTAGTGGAACCACAGGGCTCGACATCATTCTCTGGCAGGAAACAGATCTCCGACAAAAACGGCACTTCTGTTTATTGTACAGATGCTAACTTCATTAAACTGGAAACATTCTCCTCCCTCTATGCATTGTGTGAGCAATACTTCAGCCCTAATAAATGACCTATTTGACACACAATCAGACACTTAAGTGGATTAAAAACCACTTAATAAAATAAATTAATAAATAATAAATTAATAAATTAATAAAATAAATAAATAAATAAATAAATAAATGTAATAAAATAAAAATTATAGTGGTGGATGCCGGTTCCCTTTGGGTGTTTTGTTTTGTTTTTTTTTTTTAGGAATTTTTAATTTTTTCTTTTTGCCTCACTGATACAGAATTGTTTATATAAACAAAATACACGCATACAAAATATTTTAACCCGTATTAATGAAGACAAAGGGCCTCCTGAGAAAACAGTGGCCAAGGATCAAGCAACTTAAAATTTGTTTTAATTTGTATTCTTCTGGAAAAGACAGAAAAAAGATTTTCTCATTTCCATATCAGTGAAGATTCAGTATTCACTGGTCAGACAAACAAATTACTTTATATTGATATGCTAATTAGGCCTTTAGTGCATATTACTCATACCTAGTGTGATATATAAATCTTATGAATGAAGAGGACAGGAAAAGCTTAAAGGTTGAGAATAAACATAACAAAACTGTTGTGACCGTGAGCTTGACATAGTAGAATGTATCATGGGCCTCTCAAGCTATCAGCTGGCTGCTTTCCTACCTCTAATGTCATCTACCAATAATCACCATGGACCTCCCAGAATAGGCTTTGAGATGCTTTCAGCTGACTTTGTGATTTGAGTAGACAGTGTGTTATGGGGATGGTAAGAATGGAATAAAAGCAACAGACACGCTACACCGTGACAGCAGGTGCAATTTTGCGAGCCTAAGCTGGTGGCACAGGTATGTAGAAAACAAAATATGAAAAAGCCTACACCCTCCAAACTGGAGAATCTTCGCACAGATATAAGACTAACACCAGAGTTCACAGAAGAAAAAACACTTGGTCCTGTTAACTGAGCCAAACCCCCAGCCCTAAACAGCCTGAGAAGATCAATCTTAAAATCCAGCTTTAGCACTGAAATGATCCAGAGCCAAGAATAAGGCAACTTAGAGAAAATGCATTCTTCCAAAGTGCTGGATATCTGGAATTCCTTTAGCTGGAACATTGTTTTTATTCCGCAGTTAGAATTTCAATGCGTGGTTCAGAGACTCCTGATTATCTCCCGATATCTAACTTTCCTTATCTTCTACTATAATAGAGTCCCTGGTTTTAAGCGGGGAGCCTCCCTTACAGTTAGGCGTGTCCATTGGACTAACTTCTGGGATAGATGTGAAATGCGTGTAACTTACAGGAAGCTCCCAGAAGACAGAAGTATATTCTTCTCTTCCCCTGTCTTCTGTCCCTCTGGCCGGAATGCACATGTGGACGGCTGGACATAAAACAGCTGTGTTACACAGAACATGCCCTTGGGAATGGCCACGCACAGCAGCAGAACGAGAAAAAAGGAAACTGGGTGCCTGAGGCTTTCATGGAGCAAAGCCACTGAAGCACCCCCACATACCTATGTCTAGTCTTTACAGCAAAAGACACATTGGGGTGTCTGGGTGGCTCAGTCAGTCAAGCAGCTCTTGATTTTGGCTCAGGTCATGATCTCATAGTTGTGACGTTGGGCTCTGCACTGGGTGTGGTCTGCTTAAGATTCTCTCTCTCTCTCTCTCTCTCTCTTTCTCTCAATAAACTCCTATCTTGTTTAAGCTTCCTTTACTTGGGGGATTGCTCTTATCTGCAGTGAAATCTAATCCTAAATCTGAAAAAAACAGAAACAAAAACCCACAAGCACAAAGTACTCGAATGAGTTGAGACCATCAGGAATAAGTGTCAGAAAATAACACTTGATACTTTTACTCTTTGGGCTGGAAGAGGGCAGGAGAAGAAAGGACTCTAATAAAAATTGGGAATGACAAGAAGAGAAAAGGAAGAATAGAAAAGGAAAGGTAAAAATTCTCAAGACAAGTTTCTGGGCTCTTAAGTTACATTCAGACAAGGAGTAGCTATGAACCAGTGTCTGGTTATGCCCCTTCCGTCTCTCCTAAGGGTGCTTTAAACATCTCTCTCATGAGGTTGTATGCATTGAATTTACACCAATGACAACTACAGGTAAAAATGACCATGGGCTATTGTAAATTCTCATAAATACATTTGTATATGTTATAGAAGTGACATCAGAATTAAATATATAGATTTTGTAGTCATTCTGGCTTGGTTTGAATCACGGCTCTATCATGCACATCTGTGTGATTTGGGGCAAGGTACTTAACCTCTCTGATCCTTGGTCTCCTCATTGTAAGTGACGTTAATAACAGTACCAACTATTAACTAAAAAAGACAAACTTACCTATAAAGCCCTCTAGAAATGTCTAGTATAAAGTGTTTAAAAATGTCTCAGCATTATTTGCTGATAATAATATTGAATTACCAGTACATTTCTCAGCTTCCAGGGAACAATTAAACTCCTAGAATCCAATTTTTCCTTCAATCAAATGTAACTCTCCTCCTTTCCACCCTACCTCCATCCCAGCCACAGCCATGTGGATACAAAGGACCCAGCAAAAGACTCAAGGCCCTCTGGATTGGGGAAGCCATAAGATGGGGACAATCTGAATAAAGAAGCAATCTGGGTGTCTGGAAAACCATGGGGAAGGCTATCTACCAAAGTCACTGCACTCTGCGTGAGCAAGAAACTTTTCATTGTGTTTATGCACTGAGATTTGGAGGCTTGTTTCTTATATCATATGACTTTACCTGCTTTAACTAATTGCATTAGTTTTCTGGGGCTGCTATAACAAAGCATCTGAGTGGCTTTACAACGAAAATATATTTTCTTACAGTTCTGGGGGCTGGAAGTCCAAGGTCAAGGCACTAGCAGGGCCTTGTTCCCTCTGAAGGCTCTAGGGAAGGATCTGTTCAGACACGTCTCCCAGCTTCTGGTAGTTCTTGGCTTGTGGCAGGATCATTTCAATCTTCACAGAACTCCTAGCCCCATAGTGCCATATGAAGACTGTTTGTATCCAAAGTTTCCCCTTTTATAAGGACACCGATCATATCGGGGTAGAGGCCACTCTCATGACCTCATTTTGACTTGATTACCTCTGTCAACACCCTATCTCCAAATGAGGTCATGTTCTGAGATAGTAGGGGTTAGGACGCCAACCTTTCTTTTCTGGGGGACACAATTCCACCCATAAAACTAATACAAATAGCTGATTTCCTAATTCTACAAATCAGCAAAAAAGAGATACCAGAAATGAAACCTATCGTATTCTTCCCTGGTGATTGTTATACTAGAGAAAATCTTAAACTAGTTGCCCACCTACCAAAGTCACTATTTGGCAATGATTTACTCTGCTCATTGATATATAGCCACAGCTTTCTCTTCAGTCTACAGATATATATAATGCTATAAGCCTCTCGGTGGTGTGGACCAGCCATTTACTGGTCATTCCAGTCTCAAAGAATTATAATAAGGCTCTAAGAAATACTTCAGGAAGAAGTTTTATAGCAATAATTAGTATGTCTTTTATATCTGTTATAGAAAAATGTTATACAGCTAGCAATTTCTATATAAAAATAGTATCAAATGTGCACAATCCTAATGAAATTACTTCCTGTCACAAGAATAAAAGTAAAGAAAAGAATGGATAAAATATGACTCAATATAAGCACTCAAACTCAAGGAGGCCACAATGTTAAGTGGTATTGGGTAACTCTTATACCCATGTCAGGTGTCATATCCAATATACATTGTAAGGAAATGGGGAAAAAGGAGTTTCTGGAGAATAGGCACATATATTCGTTTACTCATTCTCTCTTGCTTTCACCAATAACTTTAGAGCCAACTTTCTTCTCCAGGAGATTGTCTTTCCTGCAATCTGTTCAGAGTCTCGTGATAGTTTATGGCTCAAATGTCCATATTTGAAATATTTAACACTCCCTAGAAAGCTTTATTTTGTCTTTATCTTAACCTATAATGAAAATCAAAATAGCCCAAATAACTGCTCTACCTACCCGCAAACCAAAGAAGAGGCTGACAGCCAACTTATTCCTGTAATTCACTTTAGAAAAGACCAAGTGAAGAAAATTCAGGCCTTAGGCAGGCGATTGCATGGACCCATCACATTTTAAGTCTAATAACTTTTTCAGAAGCACAATAAAAGAGGAGCGGACCATTTTTATTTGAATAAAATCTACTTCCACAAAACATGGTATTACCAAACTACATCAAAGGCTATTCACAAAATACCCCAAGGATGGTTCTAACTTGAGGTTGTGAGAAAGACTTGAATCAGTGGTTCAGAAAGAAAGGCAAAAAGAATTTTATTTACAATGGAAAACATGTTGAAGGAAGAAAAGGGGAAAGCAATCACCGCCCCCCCCCCCCACCTTGTTTCTGGAAAAGAGGTTAGAGAACCCAGGGCGCCACACAGGTTAGAATTTGCTGAATTTACATGTTGAGATAAAAGGCACAACACTTTCTAAAATCCTCTGCTTTTCCACAGATTTCTTGAGTGTAAATTAACTTGTAATATGTTAAGGCAACCACTAGTGTCTCTCTTGATCAAAGATCTGGTTTGGTTACCATAATAGTCAACTCTGAAGTGGGTTAGAAGACTGGAGAGGACAGTGGGATGGAGGGACGTCACTGGGTTTAGGCACAGAGTGGGCCAAATGGAATGAGAGGAAATCTGAAAAATGCTACCAGCTGTGGGGAATCTCCCTTTCTGAGCACAGTGACTCGTGATGTCACCTAGTGTGCCTTACATTTCAGGTCCCAGAATTTACGAGAGAAGAAATTAGCATGAGAATGAACACTGGAGGGTCCTAATATAAATAACAACAAGAGGTTCAAGAAAATATCAGCTGAAACTATTTCAAGGTCATCACTTCCGGGCAAGAGCGGAAAACATTTTATTTTTTTTTTTAAAATTTTTTTTTTCAACGTTTTTTATTTATTTTTGGGACAGAGAGAGACAGAGCATGAACGGGGGAGGGGCAGAGAGAGAGGGAGACACAGAATCGGAAACAGGCTCCAGGCTCCGAGCCATCAGCCCAGAGCCTGACGCGGGGCTCGAACTCACAGACCGCGAGATCGTGACCTGGCTGAAGTCGGACGCTTAACCGACTGCGCCACCCAGGCGCCCCAAGCGGAAAACATTTTAGAAGCTGAACCAATGCGGAGACAAAAATGAGAATTGTTCATGTTTTTTGCGTGCATTTCTTATACAACACAAATAAGGATTTGAAAAAGCAGTTTTAGTACATAAACCTGCTTTTATTTATGAGAGGTGTCTTTAGCTTCTCTCCGTATACTGCCTCCTCCCCTGGTACACATAGCCGTCTTCATCTTCTCTATTCTAAAAATATCTTCCCTCTTCAACGAGATTCCCTTGGTTTATCACATGGGCTTTTGCTTTGTTCATCGCCATTTCCAAATGAGATGGCCACACTTGCTTGATCCACGCCTAATTTTCCCTTCATCCTTTGCGATCAAACCTTTGCTAAGACTCTAATCTTGGCAGCCTCAAAGATAACCGCCCTTCCCATCAGCCGTCTCTCAGGACACCCTCGCCTCGACTTTAGAGCATTTTACACAGTCACTCTACTCCTCTTACCTTCTTCCCCTTGCTTTGGTTTCAGAAATTCCTGGTTCTCTCAGTAGGTCTCCGATTATACTTTCTCACCCACTCCTACGGACACATCTTTATTTTATTCTTTCAACACAGACATTTCTTTCTGCCTTTTATACTTACCTTCTCGCAGTCCCTTCCAGATGATGACAAGCTTTCCCAGATCTGTACCTCTGCCTTCTAGACTTCAAATTCCTCATTATCCACTGCTGGCTGCACGCCTGTCTCCATGTAAATATTCTACCAACCCTCAAAGTTATGAAAGCATCCATACCTCAGTGAACACAGGCTTTGCCAATACTTCTGTTTAATCTTGTAATTCCATGGTTGATTTCTTTTCCCCAACCAGTAGAGAGGCCAGCTTTTGTTCGCCGGTAGTTTCCTAGATAGACACCACCTTTACACGCTCAGCTACTTTTGACAATTTGCTTTGTTCATTCATTTATTCAGCAGATAACAGTGTTTACCATGCACAGGTGTTCCCAGCATTGAGTTACGATGTTAAAAATACCAGGTATGGTCTTTGCCATGATCTCTTTGTGATTGTTTGATTAAACGTGTGGAAAGAGTTTAAAAATAAATGAAAGTTTATAACTGTGATGCATACAATAGAGGTTATGGTATGTGATGCCATTAAAATAATCAGGATATTCATCTCATCCAGAAAGTCAAGGAAGGTACCCCTGAGAGAGGATGACTTTTAGGAAAAGCAGATCACCAGGTAGATGCTGAAGGAAGGTGGAATCCAGGTAGGCTGGCTGGCTTCTCACATTCCCAGAGACCTTAACCATGACTCAGGGAATAATTGGTCCTTTGACAGTAACATTTAAGGTAAAAAGATTAGAACCTTCCTTCATTTTTAATTGCAAGTCTCTGAAAGCTTAAAACCGGTAGGCTATTTTGACGATCAGTGTTATGTGTCAACTTGGCTGGGCCGTGCACCACTCAGATATTTGGTCAAACATGATTCTGGGTATTTCTAGAATGGTATTTGGGATGAGACTAACATTGAAATCAGTGGGCTCAGTAAAACAGATTGCCTTCCCTGACATGGGTACGCCTCACTTAAATAAAGGGCTGAATATAACAAAAAAGGATGACCCTCCCCAAGTCAGAGAATTCTTCGTGTCAGCCATCAAACCTTTAGGTTCAAACTGAAACATGAGCTCTTACTGAGACTTGAGCCAGCTGGGCCTTTGGACTGGAGCGTACATCATTGTTCTCCTGGCCTGCCAACTTGCCGGCTCACCCTGCAGATCGTGGAACTTGCTCACCTCCGTAATCATGGAAGCCAATCCCATATATATACAGATAGTCCTGGTTGTATGAAGAGCCCTGACTCCTACAGCCACAAAGGTTTCTAATGAAATTTTCCAATGCAATTTCTCATTCTGTTTCTATGTTAACCCACTGTGTATAGAAGGCGAAAAGTCAATTACTGTACCAGTTCACACTGAGTGCACTTTCAGGAAACCTTATGTTTTTGTTTGGGAAAACATCTTGATGAATCTCCAGAGGTAGATAGGGAGACCCTATAGGAAAAGAGCTAGGCAACAAGCCATTGTAGGGAAACTACTTCACATGAAAAGAGGTTATTTTTGCTTCTGGGAAGGAATGGGAGGGCAGAAGTAGAGAAAGGAAGAGGAGGAGACAGGAATCAATGCGGAGGGAAGGGAGGCTGTGTGCACTGCAAGAAAAGAAGAGACTAAGAAGAAAACTCTGGTATGGGAACTGGAGAGATTTTAAGAATCAGATGCCCAGGGTTCAGTACTAAGTACTCACAGGAATTCATGGCTAACTCCAGGGTGTTCTCTTCTTTTCTTTTCCCAACAAAGCCCCATTTTGTTCTCATATCCAGTAGCCCTGCATTTCATGGGCCACTCCGAGGCTCATGCAGGAAATGTTGATCAGTCTAAGCCAGTCATTGTAATTATGTTTCTTGTTCCTGACTAATTTAGGCATCGACAGGTGCCAAAGCCATGGCCCCTGAAAACGTAGTGCTCTTAAAAAAAAAAAAAAAGCTGGGGCGCCTGGGTGGCCCAGTTGGTTAAGCTCTGACTTGGGCTCAGGTCATGATCTCATGGCTTGGGGTTCAAGCCCTATACCGGGCTCTGTACTGACAGCTTGGAGCCCGGAGCCTGCTCTGGATTCTGTGTCTCCGTCTCTCTCTGCCCCTCCCCTGCTCACTCTCTGTCTCTCCCTCTCTCTAAAAAGTAAATCAACGTTGAAAGAAAGAAAGAAAGAAAGAAAGAAAGAAAGAAAGAAAGAAAGAAAGAGAAAAAAAAAGAAGCTGAATGCAGGACTTTTCCCTTCTTGCCTCAATATAGTTTGGACTTTGACAGCCCTAAACTTGAAAAATTCACCCATCCTAGAAATACTCTACCAAGGACTTTGTTACGTGAGAAAAGAATTTTTTTGTTTTTCATTTTCATTCAGGTTTCCCGTTATTTGCAGCCAAAGACAACATAACTGAATCAGGTACCTGAAGAAAGATATGTGTAAGAACTGGTGAAAATACACTTGCTTAATATATTCTACACTGAAAATTTTATGACTCCTAAAACAATTTTTTCAAGCAATTTTCTCATGTTATCTATCAGGACATAATTTGTTAATCTATTTAAGTATCCATGAAATAATAAAAGTGTAAGATACTTATCACTACGTATAAGTAAAAAACGTACACTATGTTTTTTAATGTCCCTAAAAAAGTAAGTAACAAATGGTATAAAAAGCATTTTACACTGGCAACCTTATAATATTCTGTATATTGCTAGCTAAGAAAACCTGTATAAGGACATGAAGTTTGTCTTAACCTATTTTACTTCTAAAATTGAGTAAGAATTCCCAAAATTCCCAAAGTACTCTGATTCCATCATTCTGTACCTCTAAATACTACTTCTCATTTTATTAGGAGCCGAGTATTATTCACATTCTATTAGTAATACATATTTTCAAGTTTTACTGAGTCTTATAAAGTTATAATTAGAAAACTAATAACATCACTGGGTTTTAGCTCCAGAGCTAAATAATCTGTTTATACTATTTCATGTCAACCTCATACCTTCCAATTTTTCAGATAAGACCCCAAGGTTTAGGTTTAGAGTATCCACTTCCATATTCTAATAGTATAACCTAGGCCTATCTGTGTAAAGAGTTAGGAGTTGTTAAAATCGCTAATACATTAAAGTTTTAAAAACCTCAAAATACCAATGTAACTAGAATTTTCTCCCAAATTGTCTTGGAAGGGACTGGAGGCTGGGCACACGATTTTCATTTATTTTGGAAAAATAATAATTTAAAAGATACACATACAACCTGGTCTTTGTAAACCTCTGTAACTAACATTGATATGTTTGTAAAATAAACATAGAACAAAGGTGTTTTAAAGCATATTTAATAACACAATTCAGATAGAAAAATGCTACTGAACTAAGAGGTAAGTTTATTGTATTAATAGTATTAAATACATCTACCATCACTGTACATCAGAAAATTCCGTGATGTTCAAATTTGGTTTTGTTCTGAAGAACTTCCCTAGGTATTCGGTTTACCGTTCATTCAGAAGCTTTTCAACATTTTCTTTGAAATTTCTGGAGACTTAACTATAATTCTCAAACAACAAGAGTACATTTACACAGAATAAAAAAGAAAAAAAAAGAAAAAGAAAAAACTCTCAGCCATGGTATGAATTCTTAAGAAGACATATTACTGAGCTGTTTCAATGAATGCCACACCTATTGTCTTCCATTGAGATTTTCCTCTATCAAATTAATGATAACAAACTTGAACTCTGTTGGAACACATTTATTGCAAAGTCTGGAGCTCTTACATAGATGGGTCCTGAACCATTTGTGTTGATGAAGTATAAACATTTCATATGCAAGAATTGTTTTTCTGCAGTAGCAAAACCCGTTCTATTCATCTAATTAAAAACAGTTTTTTATGGTAAATGCATAAAATTCAAAGTTAAAATTAAGGAGTCCCCAATTCTTAGTTTCAATATTTTTAATAAAAGGAGCAATACAATCTTAATAGAAATAGAAAAATGTGACATAAGTATAGACCTATCCAAAAAAAAAGCCATGAAATGGTTTGATAGAAGTTGCATTCACTATGTGCATGCTGGTTATTAGAGATCACTATTTTCTTGCTAGGTTCTCATATTTAATCTCTTTACTTACTTTTAATGTGAAGTCTTGCCTATATATAACTGCCAACCAAAAAATTACAAGAAACTATAACCAAATTAACAAAAATAAACTTGAAAATAGAGAGAACATAGAGATAAAAACTGACTGATGATATCAACGCAAATGATCAGATAACTAGAAAACTAAAACCCACATTTTGGAATAATGTCTGGGATCACATACTTTTATCTCTTCTTCCTCACGGAAACTCAATAAAATGGCAGCAAAAGGCATAAAAAAGGTATAAAACTACAAGAACCAAGCGAACAAGAAAAGGCAGAACAGCAAATAAAACAACCATTGGAAGATGTAAAGCAGATGACTCAGTAAAATCTAGGAATCTATAACCTAGAAGCTTACAGAATAAAATATCAATGGGAAATGGACCAGTATACCTGGTATAATATTATTATATTAATAATAAAAATATTAGGGTGTAGAAGAACCAGGAATTGTAAAAGGTAAAGATGATGCCTGTTTATGAAAACAAGGGCATTCATGAAAAGTGTATATGTGGAATAGTTAGACCCCCAAGTGTCTCCTTATCCTAAAAACCAGGTATGGCCCCTGCTCTCCACATGCACGTAGGAACAGAGGAAGCTAAAATTGAATCTGATGTAGAAATAAATATGAGGGAACCAGATGCCTGTATACCAGGCACAGTAAAAAGAAACAAAGAAAAGGAAACAAACAAAAAAACAGCAATAAGGAGTGGACAGCAAAATAGGAGGACTAAGTAAAATTTTAAACATGAGGTAGTATAAATGTAATCCTTGTCTCCCATACTGCTCCAAGAAATAATAAGAAAGAGCACTTGGAAATGAAAATATATTGAAAATCAGTTTGATAATAAGAGAAAAAAGTAAAGCTTTGAAAATCTACCATAAAGACATGTGTACACAATAGGATAGAATAGCTAACTACTGGAGGATTAGACCAAAGAGTGAGAAATTTGGTTGGTAGAAATTCTAAAATTAAACAGTAGAGTAAATGCAAGGGAAGAAATTGTTAAAGGAAAAAATACCAGAAAGTTTCACAGGACCACACAATTAAAAGAAACAACTGCCCAATATCAAGAAAACTAAGAGGCCCACACTAAAGACACTTAATAAGATTTTATAACATTGAAGGGAAAAGCAAATATCCTAAAATTTTCCAGAGAGTGAAACAAAGACACAGTGAATCAAGAATTCTAAATATGCACAAAAATGTTTATAACATCTTTACTCATAAAAGCAGAGAAGCTAGAAATAGTCTAAATGCCCATTTTGTCCATGGGCATTATTAATTCTGGCAAATAAAAAAATCGAGTGAATGCTACATGCAACATAGATGGATCTTAGAGGCATAATGTTGAGCATAGTATGCCAAATACAGAAAACTGTATACTATATGATTTCATTCATATGATATTCAAACAGGCAAAGTCAAAATAGCAGTTGAGTTTAGGGGTCAAGAATGATTTACTAATAAAAACACAGGGAACCTTCTGGGGCTGAGGCTAGAAATGTTCTGTGTATACATGATCTTTGTAGGTGGCTCCTGCTATATGTAAAAACCCATCAAGTTCTACATTTAAGTGTACTGGATATAGAATATACCTCAATAAGCTTTGCTTTTAAAATAACCAAAAAAAAAAAAAAAAAAAAAAAGAATTCTCTTGAACTTCTTGACAGCATCACTGAAAACAAGAAGATGAACTAATGTATTCAAAATCCTGAGGGAAAGCAAGTTGCAAGTTAGAATTCTATACCCATCAAAACTATCAATATAAAATAGGGAAAGCCTCAAAGAGTACTTCCTATGTATCCTCACTTAGAAAAATTCAGGAGGATGTGCATCACAAAAATAAAGTAATGAACCAAAGAAGAGAAAGACTCAGGATCCAAGAAACAGGATGAATGTAGGAGAGTGTTAAGGGATTTTTCAAAATAAAAGAAAAATAAAGTGATAAGATGATACCTATGTTGCAGGTCCAGGCTATGCTACAGTCCTGGTTGGAGCAGAAGGATAAGAGAAGTAGCCAGAGAAAGGAAATTGAAGAAGTAATTTTTTTTGATGTGTTGATCATGGAGCATTGTAGAATAATGGGCAGTAGGTAAACAGAAAACTAAGCAAAAAAATAAAATCATGTCAATGAGACAATCCACATAATCTCCTTCCCTCCTGAGAAGAACCTAAGAAGAAAAAGAGGAAAATATCATACTATACAACTGGATTAGGAGTGAAAAACATTGAAATAGTCATAATATAAATATTGAACAGTGTTTAAAAAGAAGATATAACTACATTGGCAAGGTAAGCAATGTAATAAGTATGAGAGTTAAATCCTCATCTACCCATTGGTAGTAACTAAATTAATGAGTAAAGATGGCAGTTTAGTTATACTATTTTGAAATATTAACATAAAAGACATAAAAATTGAAAGAAGTTGTCTTAGGGAACATGCTTTAAAATTGTGTAAAAAAAAAACCTACTGCTTTTGGTTATTGGCATTGTTTGATGTTTAAAACATGTTAATATTATAATCAGGACATAAAAATAAAAGATGGAAAGTTTAAAACCAATTTTTTTGAAAGAGATAGTTTTAGTAGAACGTTTTATGAGTGAGTCATATATAACTTACTTGGGACAAAACTTTCTTTTTTTTTTTTTTTAATTTGAAGTATTTCAAACACAGCTTTCTAATTCACCCTGATAACAAAACTTCGAAAAGAGAATTTCACTTATTAATAGATACACATGTGAAATAAAAATATTAACAAATCAAATCTAGAACCGTATAGCAATAATGTACTAGAACTAGAAAGGATTTATTCCAAGATGATTCAACACCAGTATTTAATGCTGTTTATTGCATTTTAAAACTGTAAAAGAAAAGCAAGTATAATTAGTATGTGAAGACAATGTGTCAGATTAAATTTAGTCATTTTTGTTTTCTCAATAAAAAACAAGTAAACTACATGTTGAGGAATATTTTCTAAACACAAGAAAATATATTTCCCAGGAGCACTTGGGTGGCTTAGTTGGTTAAGCAACTGACACTTCATCTCAGCTCACATCATGACCTCATGGTTTCGTGAGTTGGAGCCCTGTGGGATTCTCTCCCTCTCTCTGCCCGCCTCTCTCAAAATAAATAAATATACATTAAAACATTTTTTTCCAGAAACTAATAGCAAATGTATTAAAATAGGTACATTACTGTGAAATCAGAAATGAGAACAGGGATACCCATTAACCGACATTATTATTTAACATTGACGTCGGGTGCTAGCTAATTCAGTAAGATGAAGAAACAAAATCCCTGTAAACATAGCTAGAGGAAAGAAATCGTCCTTATTTGCAGGTATGATTGTATCTAGAAAATCTACACGACTCAACATCTATTAATATTGATGATACAGTTAATAAGGGGGCAGCGGGAGACAGGTCTTCACAGGTCTCGTGTTTCTGCCTGCCTTGCAAACTGAGGCACTGACAGCTTTCGTTCCAGCTTATCTTTTCAAGGATGGGTGACTAGCAAACAGCTTTGGAAGATAGGGATGGTATCTCTCTCCTAAACAGAAAGCAGGTTGGCTTACTGTCCAGTAAAATCAAAATAACATCTTTCTCCAGAGCAAAGGTCAGGCAGGTTTGTTTGCTGCTCATTATAAAAGCTCAAGCTTGCTCAGCTGTGATGCAAACCCACTGTGTGCAGCATCCCTCCTGGCCACGCCAGGTCTTCCCTGCACGAGGGGAGGAAGGTTGAACAGCTGTGAATAGGAAGTTCATACTCTTGGCTGTGCTGTGAATAATAAGTCCTTCACCTCTGATCCAGGAGCTAAAGCTGGAGAGACAATTAGTGTCCTCAGCGGTGGAGATATCTGAAAGAAACAGAGACCACCCATGTCCAGGAGACTAGTCATTAAAACCTCCGGCAAGGTATTTCTTTCTCCCTCCTTTTGAAGGTGATTCAGTGAGCCTCAAATAGACTGCCTTGTCTGCCCAGCAGTGTGTGAAAACAGATAAAGCAAAGGTCTGGCAGGGACACTCCAACTGAAAGAGGAGCAAGTAGCAAGAATCACCAAACAATTTATAAAAAACCAGCCCCATTACGAGAAAATGAAAACGTACGGCCAAGAAAACATTTCATAAGGCAAACAGAACAAGCCTTTAGAACAAATATACCGAAGAGCCTCGTATTTGTGAGACTATTTTTTAAAGCTCAAGTACATTGAATGAAATTTAAAATTCAATCTCGAAGAGATAAAGTTCATTTGGGCTAAGTAGTTAAATGATCAGTTGAAAAGAAAAGTACTGAGCTGGAAGACTGGGACAACAGATTATTTCAGAATGTCAAATGAAAGGATTAAGAGATTAAAATTATACAGTGAGATGGTTTGTGCACTTGAGCCCCATGTCAGGCTCTGTACTGACAACACAGAGCCTGGAGCCTGCTTCACATTCTATGTCTCCCTCTCTCTCTGCCCCTCCCCCGCCCATGCTCTGTCTCTCTGTCTCTCAAAAAATAAATTTTTTAATAAAATCAATAACAAAAAATAAAATTATAAAGTAAGAGGCAAGAGACATGGAAAATGGCCCAGAAGGCTTAAATACATAACTCATAGGATTTCTGAAAGGCAAGGATAGAAATAAAGGAGAGTAAATATTCTAAGAAATGGTGAAGAAAATTCCCAGTATTGAAGGAAAAAATAAATCCTCAGATCAAAACAATTCATCTGATCTTGAGTAGAATTTAAGCACACACACACACACACACACACACACACGCATGCACATTCCCCTAGACACATCACCATCGAATTTCAGGTTATTACAAATGAAGAGAAAATCAAAATGTTTTAAGAAAAACAAAAAGTTTTTTAAATCAGACTGACAATGTCATCTCATCAGCAATGTAGGAAAATAGTAAAACATCTTCAAACTCTGAGGGAAAAATAACTTAGGAACTAGAAATCTACGTCAGACAAGGTATTAATCGTATGTGAAGATAGAATTAAATATAAAAAGTTATGATATAGCACAAAACAAAAATTGTTCAATAAAGCCCAAATCTGGATGAAAGATATGGTTTTTAGCATAGGTTTCTTCTTTGATCTCCCCAAACCACCATGCAAACAGAGCAAAACCAAAGATGCCCAAGGCTAGGTGGCAAGTTACCCCACAGACCCCCCAAAATTCAAGTGATAAAGATTAAACACTAAAAGCCACAAGACCACAAATTTGTGTTAAAGGAAGCAGTGGGGAGGTAACTGGCCTTCTCGCAGGCCTCCAAAGCTGAGAGACACTCCCTGTAAATTTCCACGTGGCAACCTGAGAACAGCTGTGGAAACTAGGTGATCGGTAGGTCCAGTTCACAGGTACAAGCAAGGGACCATTTTGCAACAGGTCTAATGATGTCAGGACCATTTGGACCTTAAAACTAGCAAATCAGAGCTCCATTCCAAGACAAAGCCTTCTGTTGAAAAGAAATGGCTGGGAGCGATATCCAAATTGAACAGCGCAAAGATAATAGAAACAAAAGAAAGTGAAAGTCCACATAAAGGTTGGGGAGGCAAGCAGTGAAAGCAGATCCCAGAAAGTGTGAGCTTTTTTTCCCCCCATCACCATTTTTAGAAGACAACAGATTTTCAGGGCTGCAAAACTAAAACAAACAAACAAAAACCAGACAAATGAAAAAATGAACTCTACCCTGACTTCCTTCTCCATTTCCCTTCTATAAAGAAAAGAATACTTATGTTATGTAATAAGCAAGGAACAGAAAAGAATCAGTCACATGCCAAAGGAAGTTACTATAAACAAAAAAAAAAAAAAAAAAAAGGAAAGCACACAGGGTAACATCTTTATAAGCAATATAAACATGTCAGAAAGGCAAGCCCTACAGATAAAACCATAACCTCATATTTTAACACAACCTACATCATAAACTATGAAAGAATATTATAAATCCAAATTCTGAAAATCTCAGCAATAAGACATTTTAGAACAATAGGGTTTCAAAGAGGTGACATAATTCATGAAAGAATTTTTTAAATTTCAAGTTAGTATATCCAAAGTGAAGAATAAACTAGAAAGAACATAAGAGCTAGTGAACATAGCAGATAATGTCTTAAGAGAAAATAGATGGAAAGAAAAAAATTCTATGATGAAAGAAATAAATAGGAGTTAAAAGAAATGAATAGATTTGGACTATGGGTAAAGAAAAACTAGCACACATATAATAAGAATCCCCAGAGCCTAAAACTCACACTAAAATGCATTCAAGAAAAGTTTCCTGAATATAATATGACTCGAAACGATACATTAAAGAGCCACCATATGTCTTTGAAGACTGGACTAGAATGGCCAATATCAAGATATGTTCCAATGAAACTATTATATTAAACAAACAACAACAACAACAACAAAAAAAAAAAAACAAAAGCAGCCTTCGGGGCATCTTGGCAAAAAGCCGCATCAGTTACATGAAAAGATGTCAGACTTTTGATGACATCTATCTGTAGAACTAAGGCTAAATAATGTTTATGAAGAATATAGTTTAGTACAGACTGGGTCTACTTCTTTTAATATAGCTATTATTTATTTCTGATTTTAAAAACAGGTACTTGAAAGTATCATTACAAATTTATGCAGGATTTATTTTTTTTTTTAATTTTCTAGCTTTTTTTCACTGAAAAGGCCTGGAAATAATCACCAACTCAGTAGCAAAGAACATCCCTAACACCAAACCAGATCTCTATAATTATTTCTCAATAAAAACTAAACAAAAACAAAACCCAGGGTTCTCTGGACAAAAGGCTGATTCCAGGTCAGGGGCAGGAAATGTACAAGATAAGTGTCTCTTGTCATACTGGAAAGAAGAAAGTTATCAAAGGCCACAAGGGTCACGTCAAGAGGATTTAGACTTCAACCTGCATGAGCTCGCTCCGGCTAAAGAGAGGACAATTAGAGCATCGATAATGACAACAACTACAATCCACTGAAACACAGATAGGTTTAAATCTATAGACTCACAATGATATTTTTAGACACATTGTTCATATTCACAAACTCATTACTTGGAAAACTGCCAAATAAAGAAAACACATCAAATGTGTATCTTGCTTTTCCTATGTGATCTAACCTAAGGACAGCTACATGGGATCACCACTCATTATCAGCGGCTGGTAACATCACATAAAGACAAGAGCCAGTGCTCATGGGAGAACAGGCTGATCTGAAGTAGGCTTGCCAAAACTGAAAAAGGAAGAAACCAAAAAGGGGAGGAGGGGGAGAAAACCAGCTTCAGTCTGTTCAAGCTCCTAGATCTCGCTACTATTTACAAGATATAAAAGGGACAGAGAAATGGTAAATGCGAAAGTAATCAGCAAAATCCAAAATGTGAGAAACCGTATAGGACAAATCATGGTAGGCTGTTTAACGGACAAATTGCAGAGGAAGGGAGAGAAGGAAAGAATCTGTAGATTAAAGAGGATTTAAGAAACATATCAAGCAATTGCAGTGATGGATTTATTTGGATTCTAATTCAAACTGAGTGTATGTGTGTGTGCATGTGTGTGTGAAGTGATCTAAAATATATGAACGCTGTTAATATTTGGTAGCAATGAATTCTTCTTACCACCATTTAGATAGTGATAGTATGGCTGCTATTTATTTTTTAATGTAACTATTGCTTAGAAATATAAACTAAAATATTTACATTAAACATTTATATTTGAAATGATAGGATGTCTAGAATTTGCTTAAAATAAGGGAATATGGCAAGGGGACCTGGGTAGGCATCCGAATTAAACAAGACAGTCCATTCGATAATTGTTGAAGCTGAATGATGGATACATTGGATTTATTAACTGTTCACTCTACATTTATATATGTTTGAAATTTTTTCCCAATTAAAAAAAATTATATAAAACTGCTTTTGGAAAAACTAGTAAGCACAATGAAGATCTTTTTTTTTTTTTAAAAAAGCACAAAGAAAACAATTTAAGAATGAAAAACAGAAATAGATAAGGAATACTTTGAAAACCATAAAGACAAATGTATATTAATAAATTTGTAAACTATTTAACCAGTTCTTCAAAAATGGCTCAAGAATTAAATCTTGGGTAGACCATTTCTATTGAAAAAACTAAAGCCATAGATAAATACATAACCCCTAGAGCTATTAGGCATGGATATGGTAGAATTCTAACAAACGTTCAAGAATCAGAAATTCCCCATCTCATACAACCTCTCTTAAAGCAAAGACACATACAATTTCCCAAATCAATAACTTTCTTACCATAAATGTGCTGCATCATAAAACATTAAAACTCCAATTAAATCAAAGACAAGACTACAGTGACCAGCCATTGCTACTATTTAGCTGTATATTGAAGTTTTTGCAAGTAAAAAAAACCCTAAGGCATAACTGAAAAAAAAAAAGAACAAATGTCACGATTTGACAATGATAAGAAAATCTTATCAAGTCAACTTGTCAAACAATTAGAATAAAAACATTCAGAAATATAGGGGCGCCTGGGTGGCTCAGTTGGTTAGGCAACTGACTTTGGCTCAGGTTATGATCTCGCAGTTTGTGAGTTCCAGCCCCGCATCAACTCTGTGTTGACAGCACAGAGCTGGAGCCTGCTTCGGATTCTGTGTCTCCCCCTCTCTCTACCCCTCCCCTGCTCACCCTCTGTGTCTCTCTGTCTCTCAATAATAAGTAAACGTTAAAAAAAAAATTTAAAAAGCATTCAGAAATATAGGCAACTGAAAATCCACATGGCAAAATACGCATCTCCTTCTCACAAAGGGGTAAAATTGGAGAGGTGGGACAGCTGCGGAGGGGGGTGAAGGGGGGTGGAGGGGGGTGGGGGGGTGGGGGGGTGGAGGGGGTGGAGGGGGGTGGGGGGGTGGGGGGGTGGTGGGGGGTGGAAGGGGGTGGAAGGGGGTGGGGGTGGAATAGCTACTTTCAACACTTCGTATTGATTGAATATTGTTCACTGAGTATGTGTTTTTTACTACTACAAAAAAACCTGAATTTTTAATTTAAAAAGAAAGGACTCAGCGATGTCAAAAATGAAAACTAAGAAGTCCAGAGCAGAAGAAGCAAAAAAAAAAAAAAGAAGTATGTGACCTTGATTGTAAGATCAGCGATATATATTTATGGTATATGCTTTCACCCAGTTTTGAAAATCAGAGCTAAATAATTGATACTGCGTCAGCTGTGCCCATATACATTTGATAATGAGCTTTCCCCTTTGTTCTCCATATATAATAATTTTCAAACTTCCGCCAAAGTGTCCAGTAACCAGGCGTCCCCGAGAGACTAAGAGTAAGTTTCTAAGATTTTGCCACAATAAAAAATATCTTGGAATCTTATGTTTCATCTTAAAATTCACTCACATTTTGTATTGTGAAAATTATATCTATTTTAATATAAACTTAATTACCTAAACTACTTAAAATTTTCCCACAGAAAATGGGGGTGAAAGGAATACTGAGAAGACTTGCCACACTAAACTTATAGAGCTGAACCTCTTTTATAAAACAACGTATCGTGTTTCCTTCCACTCTCCCATTTCCAATCTCCTCTCTCTAAATGTTTTTTAAATTGGTGTTAAATAAATGTTTGTTGGGTTTAATTTAGCGCAATTTCTTTTCCTTGCTCTTAGTGCTCCCAACAGCCTGATTATCCTAGCCTGTAAGAAACTGAGAAGGTATATTTAGTCTGATTTTTCACGTCTTTTGGGGTTACTCCCCCGCTAGAAAAGGCCTCGTTGATAGCTAGTTAAATGGTAAGCCAAGGCTAGAATCTGGATCTTCTAACTTCCAGCCTAGTGCTCTTTATACTGAATGGCCTCCAAAATCATTTTAAAAGGGTCAAAGCATGACATGGAAGAAAAGAGTAATTTCTTTGACCACCTCTGGATAATTTGAGCAAAGAGAATTATCAGAGGGCTCCTAAGACTTCACAGAATGGACAGGAAGGCTGAGGATCCAAGCTGGGAAATCAGAAAGTGAAGGAAGCCCCTGGGTGTTGGAGGTGAGAATTCCAGCTGCATCTCAGGGCACCAACAAGCGACGGGTCTTGGCCTGCATGACCAGGTGTGCCAGCTACCTTTGGTCAGCACACCCCACGGAGGGAGGGAACACAGCTAGCCTAGAGGTGAGACATGTCTATGTGCCTAGCAATGGCCAATGCACCTGACTCAGGGTCCCAACCCGCAGAATCCCACAGGGAAGAGGGCAATTTCCCACAAGGAAATAAAAGTGCAGATAACAAGATAGAGAACAAAAAATGCCGTGAAGAAAAAAAAATTTTCACCCTACTCACCCCATCTACCTCACAGAATTACTGTGATAAGAGAATTAGGTAACGTATGTAAAAATGCTTTGTAAACTATGACAACCTCCACAGGCATTGTGATTGTTACTTCTTCTTCAAGGTAACATTTCAGCAACTCTATTTAATATCTTGTCTCTCAAGGTGAAATTTTCAGGCAGGCTAATGAAAGAAATGTTTTTCCATGAAGAGACAAATTCCACTGGACCTTTCTCAGATTGTACCATGTAAATATTTTACCTAACGGTCATATTACTACTGAGGTAGTCTCTCAAGCCACCACCTAAAGTGTCGTTGCCCAAACAGTGGAGTACAGGTGAGACTTCCATCATGATAAGATTTTATCATGAACTAAGGTTTAGTTCAGAAGTCTTTCTAAATAGCATTGAAAGTCTACTTGCATTAGAAAACCAAGTTTTCTCTATAACAAAGTGTATTAAGGCAAAGCTTGGATTAGTCATCCACAGAGCACCATAAGTTCCAGGACGGTGCCTGGAAGGGTCCAGCCCGAAATGAGTTCAAGTTTCCCCTACAGAAAGGAAAGAATAAAACAACTCTTGTTTGTCTGTGATATGTGTATTGGCATTCTATTGTCGCTGTAACAAGTTATCACAAATTGAGCAGCTGAAAACCACACCCATTTATTATCTCATAGTTCTGTACTCAGACATTCAGTTTGCTGTCTACTCCTGATTTCATAAGATCAAATCAAGGTGTCAGCTGGCCGGGCTCTTATTAGGATACTCTGGAAAGAATCTGCTTCCACACTGATCCAGACGGTAGGCAGAATCCAGTTTCTTGGGTTGTAGGACTGAAGTTCCCGGGCTATCAGCAGGGAGTCACTCTTAACTTCTAGAGGTCTCTGTACATTTCCCTGTACTTCTCAGAAGCAGAAACAGCAAGCAGAATCCTCCTCATGCTTCGAATCCTCCTGGTTTTCTTTTCTGCTTTGTCTCTCCAGCTTTATCTCCCTTCTGCCTTCCTTTTCCACTTTTAAAGTTTCATATGATTACATTGGGTCCATCTGAAGAATCCAGGATCCTCTATCTTAAGGTCATCAAATTAATGACCTTAATTCCACCTGCAGAGGGCCTTCATAACATCACCTGTTTAATGTTTGACTGAGTAGCCAGAGAAAGGAATCTTGGGGGAACATCTTCAGAATTCTACACAATGTGTCTTCAGGAGTGACCAGAAAATTTTCAAAAATTAGAACGATAAAAGCCAATAAATTTCTACAAAGCATCATGAGTAACTCAGGGTGATTATTTTATGAATCATAATCAGAATTGGCAAAAAATGGTTTATAATTTTCAAAGATCGTCATGAGACCAGTGTCATAAATTAAAGTCCTCAGCTGTATCAAAAATTGGTGTGACCAGTGATGAAAAGTTCCAAATATTTCTTTATATTTCTAATACATAAGATACTCCTTAAAGATGTGGAATGGAAATGTTCAAACATAACTCTATTTCTCAGATACTACCTTATATCTAAATTTGCTTTTCATCAGGTTTTATGAGATGTAGTTTCTAAGAGTTTTAGTATATTCAAAATCTTGGTAACATGAATTCAATTACATCTGCATTCTAGGCCTAAACAACAATTGGCACATAGGGCAGAATCCAGACTCCTCACTTTTCCCATGTGGAATCCCCAATACAGTTGCAAACACACAGATTAATCACTAAATCAGCAAATATTTACTGTAGACCCATGGAGAAGCACTCTCATTTCTAAGCGCTTAGGATCACACAGTGTATAGAAATAGATAGAGAAATTGTTTCTGCCCTAAAGGATTTTAGAAGGCAGGAAAATATATGATCGATAGGAATAGTGTGTTCAAATAAATAACATAATTTTAAAATCGGTTAAGAAGGGCATTGGGGTGTCAGGGAATATTGCTGTAGGTTGCAAAAGAAAGATGTTTAATAGGAGAAAGTTTCTTTGAGTAGGTAAGTCCATAAATGATTCTGAAACAGATGAATTCTAGCACTGCTAATCTAAGGCTGTCTTTGGTACACTGGGGACTTACTAAGAAGAGAAGGAGAACCAGGGAGATGTAGACAGTCATAGCTGATTTACAACACTATGAGAGCTGGTCTGGAGAAGAAGCCTTGATGGAAAACTTTTGAGGCTCTTATTAGAAGGTTGTAGTTGATTCAGAAGACAGTAGGACTCTCTGACAGAGTTGGGAAAAACAGGGAGATGTAATCAAGGCAGCAGGCTTGAAATAGGGATTTATCACACAGTGCAAAATAGCTCCAAAATCTGGACTCTGAAAGTAAGCAAGGACGGAAATAGAATAATCTAGTAATAGTTTATCAGCAGTCAAGGGATTTGCTATGGTGACAGTGGCAAATGATTTGATGGTTTTGAGTGGAAACAATGAAAGCAAATGGGCTTAAAAAGGTGGAGATGGAATTTGAATGCAATGCTAGCAAAAATGTCTTGATTGCCATGTGGTTCCAGGGATGTTTATTCTGTAAGATGTTCAACAACTTTTAGTAAGTCTGAAATGAGTTCCATTTGTTTATTGAACAAGTCGGGCATATAAAGGGCTTTAGCATCGCATTCCTCTTATGGACGATCCGTATTTTCATGTTAAAAAAAAACACCCTCTTTCCATGTATAATTCACACCTTTCATATCTAACCCACAGAGAATCAGACAGGTCTTCTCAAAGTAAGCGACTGAGACTAAAGCATGGACAAAATTATTGCTTCTTAGAGGAAGGACATAATCAGATCTGTGTTTTAGAATAATCCTCCAGGCTGAAGAGTGGACAGAAATGAGGAAACCTGGATTGACAGCTGGCCGACCTACTAAGTATAATTAAGAAAAAGTGTTGGTGACTTCAATGACCGTGGCAGTGTGAGAATGGGGAGAGGGGCTTGAACTGAGATATGTTCAGGGGAGAGAGTACAATCAATAGAACTTGATGACTGGCGGGAAATTCAGGACTACTGAGGAAGCAGGAGCAATCAAGAATAAGCCTCAGGCTTCTCGATTTTATGACGAAAGTCTGTTTTGTTGGAGGAGAAGTTTAGGGGAGAAAAGAGTTTGAGAAATTTGAATTTGAGATGCCTCTAAGACATGCAGGTGATACTGTCTTAATTGGATATATGGCGGGCAGTGGGCAGGAATTCCAGAGAGAGGCCCAGAGTCTTGAGTATAGAGTCCATGACTGATGCCAAAAGAATGGATGCAATCACACAGGAGGCCATGATGGGCAAGAAGATATGGGAACTCAAAGGGCTAGTACTTAAATATGCCTGCTGTGTTCTGGACAAGAAGAGCAACAGGATGGATAATGGTTCTCTCAGAACAAGAATCACTGGCTTCCTCAGATGACTTTCCCAGGGTTTCCCAGTAAATGGGATTAGTAAATGCATTCATTCAACACCTGCTTTCATTCCAGACACCATACAAGGCCCTAAGGCATATGCTCAGGACCCCTAAAAAGAAGATGAACCTCCAGAGTGTTGCCCTCAAGTTCCATTTTTGAAGCTGGAGGTTAATCACCCAGTCAATCCTAAATCAAAAGCTCTGTTTGGGACAGATATCCTTCCAGATCATTCCGAATAATAAAGCACCTCTCCTGTAGACAAAAATTTGCAATGTACTTCAAGGTATGTTTTGCAGCTAATTTATGAGGAGATGGTATTTTAAAAAATTAACTATTCTGTAGTGGATTCTTTACAGCTGATGGGATCTACTGGCAAAATTTTGTCCTAAAAATGTCCAGGCCACTTTGGCTCTTTTATGTCCGATAGCACTGAGTTTTGAAATTTCAGTCAAATATTGAACCAGGAATTATTTTTTAGAACATTTGAGCATAGGCACCCCTACAGTCTGCCTAGAAGCAATTGGCTTATCACTATTATTGAGGGAAAATATGAGTTAATCTCTTCATAATTAAATGTCAATTTTATGACCCACATATTTAATATGACTAGCATTATGGATATTGTTTCCCTCATAGTAACATCTCAAATATGTACACTGTCTTTATAGAACATGTACACATATAAAAGTTTTTTTAATCCTCATAGTGACATATTAATTTATACCTCTACTTTGCAGATGAGAAAATTGAGACTCTCGAACGCTGGTTGCCAAGGCCACACAGCTAGTATAAGGCACAGTGGGAACCTGACTTTTGATATTTAGATCTCAAATCAATTATTTTTCTAACCAAATAAATATTTTAGGTAACCAACATATGGCATTCAATAATTTCACTTTCCACAGTAACCATAGTATTTTAATTTGGGGTATAGATCTTTCCCTCGCCTTTTATGTGTTCCTAATCCTTCTTCCAGGCCTTCTTATTAATCTTTTATGTGGCTTAATTATGTTTGCTTTTAACCACTTTTTGGAAAAGGTGGGGTATCATAAATAAATTAATAGACACACAAATAGATTTTAAATCTGAGGCTTGCTGATTCCCCTGACAATAACGCAATTTAAATCATATTGAGGTGACAAATAAAGAAAGCAAAAAATGTAGATAGGAACCATCTTTTCATGTATTTTCAATAAGACACTCGTTAATTTCCGCTAATGAGGACAATTCCCCGATCAAAATTAATCTTAATCAAGAAAACAGTCCCTACCGCTCCTGCTTATAACCCCAAGCCCTGAGGATCCATTCAATTCCTCTCGCTATTCAGAAGCACTTAGTGCAACTATTTGGAGGGTCTAGTGAATCTGTAATTTCAAAAGAGAAAGTATGAAAGCAGAGGCAAGATCGCAGTACCAACATCCATCCTCCAACCCACCCGTGAAACATTATTTATTTACTTGTCCAGAATCATCTTCCTACCTATGCCCTATGCCTTGTTCTACGTCTTTTCCTGTTTCACTTACTTTCACTACCTAAAATGCTACCACTTACAGATGATTAGTGTTAGTTAATACCTCTTTATTATAAATGTAAATGTTTCTGGGATTTATTCATTCAATGAATATTGATTGAAATCTACTACATGCCAGGTGCTATGCTAATAACTGGCAATATAGTCCCCTCCCCCCCCCCAAAAAAAAACCACCCAGATACATTTGGGGATGATGGTATGTGAGCAGCCATTCACAATTAGTAAAAATTTTTGAAACTGATTTGCTTTTACTTTGCTGGCATTCACATGAAATTATTTTCCCCGAAGAAAAAGACTCCTGTAGGTATGGATGAAGAGGAAAATCGGTGGTTTGGGAACGTGATTTTCTACCCTGATTAGAAGTGGGTAGTTATCAATTTCCTGCTTCTTCGCTCCAAATCACCCTGCACTACCCTGCACTGTGGTCATGGGATGGACTCTAAACATTACTCCTTCAGAGCGAGCATGATGTTAAACTTTGTGAGTAGATGCCACTGGAGGGATATTGAAGACCAGGATCCCTGTTAATTCTGTGCACTGTGTTTACTATTATTATTGTTGTTGTTGTTCTCACAGCGTTGTGGGTATGTGTGAGCCAGACGGTGCTGGCTCTGCCCCAGAGCTCACGGTCCCTCGGTGTTCTCACAACCTTGGCCTCGCTCCAATTACCTCAGCTCATGATCTTGAGGTTCGAGAGTTCGAGCCCCGTGTCGGGCTCTGTGCTGACAGCTCGGAGCCCGGAGCCTGCTGTGGATTCTGTGTCTCCCTCTTTTCTGTCCCTCCTCTGCTTGTACTCTCTCTCTTTCTCTCTCTCAAAAGTAGATAAGCATGTAAAAATTCTTTTTTTAATTTTAAGTTTCTCTCTATACCTTTGTCGTTACCTTCCTATTGTAACTTCATAATATTTTGTATTGAATTTTCACTCTTTAAATTACTGTTGTTGGTTTCTGTCTCCTGGCTGGACCCAGACTGATACAAAGGGCTTTTGAGACAAGACCCTAGGAGGATGGCCGATGGTAAAAGAAGAAAATAAAAATGCCAGCAAAAACCTTCACCAATGGCAACACTTTGCACAGAGCTAAGTAAGCTCAACCCCAGAAAATGAGAAGGGACCTCAGTGACAGTCTTCCTTCTCCCCACCTACACTGCGTTCTCCCAACTGGTCCCTGGATTACAGGATCCCAAACTAGAGATCAGCCTTGGAAACTAACCCTATTTTTGTCTCACATTAACGATGCAAAACCTGTTTTTAGTTCCATACAATCAACGTATAAATAAACTCTTAGGAAGGGAAAAGACATTAAAGCGTGTATATTCCCTGGGGTGCCTGGGTGGCTCAGTCAGTTGAGGGTTAGACTCTTGATTTCGGCTCAAATCATGATCCCCGGGTAGTGGGATCGAGCCCTGAATCAGGCTCCATGATGGGCAAGGATCCGGCTTAAGATTCTCTCTCCCTTTCTCCCTGCCCCTTCCCCTGCTCTGACCATCCCCCCACCCCGTCTCAAAAAACCAAAAAAATGTGGGTATTTCTGTTACCATGATCACATTTTGAAAATCAAATATACATATTAAATCCCTAAAAATCAAAGCAAAAGAAAATCGATAAGACAGTATCGGCCGGTAGAACGAACGTGAGTTTTTGCAGCAGGCCAAAAGTTTTGAACCCTAATTCCACTGTTTACCAGCATTTCCAGAAATTCCCACATTGACGCCCTGGGAATCTCAGTTCCCTCAACTGTAAAATGGGAAGAATAACATCCCCCTTATGAGTTTGCCATGGGAATGATATATTATCATGTATGTAAAGTGTATCACACACAGCAGGTGCTCCTCAATAAGCATTATTTGCCTTATCCCTTTATCTTTCTTTTTTTGACGAAATTTGTTGTGTTCAGTCTGAGAGAGGACATTTCTTTCCCCCAGGAAATACCGAAACACAGCAGCTGCTTGAGACAGTATTTCCACCTTTGCGAGTCTGCCCTGTGAGATTCCCTCTCAAGGAGCAGCAAGTTAAAAAGAGAGAAGCTTCTTTGATATGGCCTCTTCACTCCCAGCCTGAGCCAGCTGATATTGTGGATCCTGGTTCCCTAAGCATCTAAAAAGCTTGTATCAAGGAGGGCCCTCTTCCCACACAGGGTTTTAGGCCTGACATTATTTCAATGTTCCAATCGCAGCATTCTACATGTGAAATTGTTCTGAGTTTAATGAAATGCTCGTTGCATATGGGATTATGTAATTTATGTAAGTGATAAAGAAGTTCTGGGCTTTCCGACAGGAAATCTGTCTAAAGCAGAGCTCATTCTTCTTTGGGGGTGGAAAGGAAGGCTGGGAGGAGTTATAGTGAAATGGCAATAAAAAATACGTCAGAAAAGTTAGTCAAGTAATGCTCTGAGACCTGGCTCACAGCCCAATTAGGATGGAACAAAGATATATATACAATCTAGTTAAGCTAAAGAATCTTTAATTAAGCTAGTGGAAAGCCAAGGGTTTTAAAGTTCAAAGGATATGTAGACTTCTGTCAAATTCCTTTCAGAGAAGGGGACAAAAGAACCTTCTGGAGCTCCTAGAGAGTGACAGACTTAAATAAAGTTCTGAAGGAAAACTTAATACAACGGAAGCAAGAAAAGAAAAAAAGAAAGAGAAAGAAAAAAAGAAAAAAGATAGGATTCTGTATAATATTCTTCTGTGTTTGCACATTGACTTATTTTTTGTGCTGAAGGAAGCCGCGTTGAGTATTTCTTCTTGAAAAGCGCACACAGATATCACTTCATAGTAGTGCTGTTTAGGTTTGAGAAGCTATGAATCGTTACATTTCTGAATGGCAATAGTCGATTATTTGATTGGAACTCTTTCAGGAGCCCTGCATCCCTTAGGACGCCCAAGTGCCAAGGCCATCCTGATGCTGCTGAAGCGCCTCCTGGTGCCAATTCACAGACTCAAATCTGATTTAGCAGGGCCTCATGCCGCGCTTAGGAGTTTTTACTCTTTTATCGCACATAAATAATAACAATCATGCGATAAACACCTCTTGCATCTAGCTGGTCACCAAGTTCTAGAACTGCTGCCCTCTCTCCATCCCTGGGTCCAAGCCTTCTGACTCCCCAGCCACTGACACCTTTCAGCTTCTCATCTTCCAGCTCCCCAGCTATTTCAAAAGCCTGCTATAGAACTTCCTTGCCTCCAGTCCCCTTAATCTATTTACGTCATCCTGAGCTCGTATTCCACCAATGGCCATCCCTCGCCTAAAGGATTAAGCCAAGACTCTCCAACATGCGTCTGAGGCCCTTCCCCGCATGGCTCTGTCAGTCTTTCCATTATCACCTCCTCCTGGTTTTATCCCCTCAAACTCACTGGCTTGTGCTTCCTGGCTATACCCAGGCTCCTCACTGCCTAGGATAACCATATAAGCTTGCTTCGAGGCAAGCTAGCAATTAGCACTGTGTCAAATTGATATTAATCTGGAGAAAAGATTGAAAGTTTTGTGGGGTAAGAGCTCATCCTAATAACCGTCTAGCCGTGACGCAGACATTCTCCTAGGAAGCCACTTAGTGACCATCTGTTGTTACACGAGCATCGCCCTTGGGAGTCCCTCTCCTCCACTCCAATCAGCTTTCATAGCGTTTCTTACAACCACAATCAGTGTTCTCCCTGGGAGGAGCTCTAATAAATACAATCTCACCATCTTTTAATTGTCAAGTGATGTTTTAGCACCCCATATAGAGTGGCACCCTCGAAAGCTACCCATCTGATCAACCCCCTTATGTACAATGACAAATCTCCACCCATCCTTCAAGATTCAATTAACACATCACCTCTGTGAAGCTTTCCCTACCTAACCCCCAACTCCTGCAGAATTAATTAAACAGACACTTTAAATGCGTCTACTATCACCGGCGTTTTACGGTTTCTGTCTGAAGTGCTTTTCAAATATTATCTCACTTTTTCCTTACAACAACCACTCTACAAGCTATGTGCCATATTTTGTGCCTCATTTATAGGGTAAATGGTAGGTAAATGGCACCATTATAGGTAAATGGTTGAGCTGAGATTCAAAGCCCGGCAGACTCGCTCTGGAGTCCTTGTTCTTAGCCTGTGTGCTTAGCTGTATGCTTACTTATTTTTCTACTCCACTGGCAGTGCCTCTTGTGATGATCTCTACTATAGCGGGAATCTAATCATACATTAAGTATTTGTTTACGTGCTGGTTTTTCCTCTAGATTTTGAAGTCCCGAAAAGTATGGGCTCTTACCCATATGCCTATCGCTAAGAACTCGTTTAGACTTAGTAAATGTTAGGCACTCTCTAAATATTTGTTAAATCACTAATTAATCAATCAGTTGTCGTAAGTAAAGCCTGTTTTTGGATCTCTGTTAAGAATCCCAGAAAAGATACCCTACATATTCTAAAAGACTTGCATTTCACGTGGGGTAATTGAGATGAACAGAGAAGTATTTGGTCACTTATATCTTCAAAATCAATGCAAATGGCTAAATTATACTTGCTAATGATAAATTCAATTACCAAGTTGCATGTGTAATAATAGGACATTTTCAAAAGCAACTTTTATAATGTAGCCTAAAAGCATATTAGTAAAAAATATTTTTGGTGTCATCAATATGATGAAAAAAATTAAGATGATTTTCTGATAATCGCTTCTAAGAGAATTACTGTAATGCAAGGATAATTAAGGCCAACCAGGGAGATAAAAACCTTCAGATTCAAGATGTGAAGAAATGTCAGAGGGTGTGAAACAATTGTTCTAATTTTTTCTCATTTGTAAATTCATTTTATGCCTCCAAGTGCAATATAAATTATTTACCAAAATTAGCTGTAATCACTTACAGGGACAAGTGCAAGCAGGTTCACACATAAACCTGTATAGTTGCTTTATTTGCATGTAAACTGTGCTAATGTCTAATTAGAAAGGTAACTATAGAAGTAAACAATGCTTAATGTTGTAAAAAATCTTTACTCCCCCCTTCCTCTGATTTAAGGAAAAGATAACGAGAAAAGAGCCAGTGGTGCAAGGTTAAAAACATATTCTTATTTGAAAACATCTTCAGAAACTGTATTTCAAGATAGAATCACATATGACTTTTATCCAGTTTCTAATTCTCTGCATCAATTATCATTCAGGTTTATGAAATGTGCTAGAAACGTTATTTTAGCCTTGAACACACACTCTGAAAAGTATGGCCACAGGCAAAACACTGTATCTTATGAGCTTGAGATCTTCTCTTTTCCTCCACCTGAGCTGCTGGTCCCGTGTCTCCCCTTTGACATTAGGCACCGTCTCAGACCTTACGCGATGCTCTTGGACAAGGACAAGGACAACTTGCGAGCCAACCGATAAGGTACCATGAAAACTGCCTGAAATTAACCAGCTGAGCCCTCCACTCAGTTATTTGTTCATTTATCTTTCCTGATCTATCTGCTTCCGAAGGAGCCTTCCCTCTTTTTCCAAGCCAGGACAGGTAGGAACGGTCCCCAGTCTGGAATACATATCCATATGCATTCCTTATTTGTTAGTGCATCTTTTATGTGAACATAAATGCAAGAGACTTGGAATCGTGGAGCATTGTCCATATGGCGTTGGAGGCAGATCTATGATGAGACAATGCTTTCTGAAATCAAACCGGTATCTGATTGCATTACTCCATGGCCACGTCTACAAATGCCCCTGGGAAACAAGCTCCGGGGACTGTGGTCAAACCTTGGAAATCTCCTATTGTAATAAAAGCAACTCCTTTGCCTGTCTCTCAGGGCAGTGCCCTACCAGAAGGGAGTCAGAAGAGATGGCACTGGGGAGACTGTTAGCACACCCAATGCACTTCTGCAGATGAGAAATTGAAGGTGTCTGATGTGTTCTTGGCAAAGGCTAACTTCTAATCTCAGATGCAGATAGAGAAACCTAACCCTTATCCTACATTATATATGCTTCACATGCACCAGAACTGGATAAAGCTTGTGTTCAACGAGACAATTAAAATAACTGTTGTTATTTTTCGTGTTTGCCCTTGGATGTCCATTTTCCGAGGTCATTATGTCTGTGTGTGTATGCACATACACACACACACACACACACACGTACTCAGAACGTGTATAAATGCATACTCGATGTTGATGATCCTTTTGGTTGTTAAGCTCTTCCTGGTGACTATCATTCTCAGGATAACCTCAAGTTCAGCAAGCCGCAGACATACAAGGATAGTAGACCCTGCATGCAGCCAGTGTTAAAACCTAAGTCAATTTATAAGCACCGCCATGCCTGCGTCTTTAACTTTGCCTGTAGCTGTAGGCTAGACTGCATTTCAATCAGTTCGAGTTCAGCTGTCTGTTTTATTACACCCAGGCCAGTAACACTTTGGGGATTTTTAGTCCCTTCAATGACAAATGTATATTCAACCACTGCTGTGAGCAGCAGCCCTCAATGCAGGTCACCAAAGGACAACAAACTGAGTAGGTATGTCAGAGAAATGTTCAGAAAAATATCTCCATAGGCATCTGCAATTGCCTTACCTTCAATCTTTTCAATCTTCCAGAAGCATGTAAAGTTGTTTTATTTCTAAGCCTTATACCCAAAGAAAAATCCTGCCTCTTTTAAAAAGGAGTATCTAGATTGCCGAAGACATTTCTAGCAAAACTTTATACAAATTTAACTCATTCAGATGACAGACAGAGGCAAGATTTTTATGCTACCTAATGTGGTGGTTGGTTGGGTGTGATGTTTTTCAATACAAATCAAGAAAGTCTATTCACAGATGCCACTCCGAGATTCTTCTTTCACAAAGCTGAAATAAATGTCCTTAAATGGTACAATGCATCAGCGATGCTTAGTGAGACACTGAGAGAAATTCACCTCCATTGTGTTGTCACTTAGCCAACACAATTGAGAGAAAAACACCTTCCTGGGAGAGAAGTGTCAGATGTGCTGATTCAGAAAAGACATTGACATGGCCCTCATACATTTTTACCTTGATGCCTGTGCCCATTGTGAAGGCCAGAACTGCACGGATATACCCGAGTTATCTTTGTGAAGTTCTTTTATTATATAAAGGAGCCGGAAATTTTCACCAAGTCTCATCAATCAACTGAAACTTTCTTTCTGCTGACCCTAGATCCAGCTCCATCTGTTATAAAATTCCAATTAATTTGTGCAAGATGCAAATTTTATTTAACTGGAAGAAACTCTGTGAAATTTTAATTGTTGGGCTTCACTTATGGTCCTCCCACCACAAAATCCCACCTCCAATTACATCTTTTGAGAGACTTTAGCACAGCGATGACTTTTGACTTACTTATCTCAATCCTTCTGCCGGTAACACCAGGAGCTAATCACTTGACAGCTGATGTCAGGACATCAGAGAATAAATGTTTTTGTTTTTTTATGTCGGAAAGCTTTTTTTTTTTTTTTTACTAGTTTGTGACAGGCATACTTTTTCCTGTTCTATATTATCTCTGGGACCTAAGAAATAAAGCAGGGTATTTTCCACAGAAGGTTTACCTTTAGGACCACTTGGCAAAAGCCACGTAACCAGATTTGTCTTAATCAAATCCAGATAAGGATCAGCCTCCTCAGAGTACAATCCAAGATGGTTTGACTTTCAAATATAAAATCCACGATGGACAGTAAGTTCATAGCCAAATCGATACTCTTTAATATCACATTTGTTCCCAGCAATAAACATTAAAAGGAGGCATTGAGTGTTAATCTGTCGGAGCCCAAAATGAGTGTGTACATATCTGGAAGTGTTATAAATATGTATACTCTATGCGTTATCTGGTATTTCTCTTGCTTGTTGCTTTTGCCCGAGCTTGGCAACACTTCAAACAATTAGGGAAAGGAAAAAAAAATCTCTTTAGGGAATATCCTTCAATACTATTTTGTTTGAGGCACATGCAATTCGCTTGACATGGCTTCCCTTCTTTTTTTTAAAAAAAATTTTTTAACGTGTATTTATTTTTGAGACAGAGAGAGACAGAGCATGAATGGGGGAGGGTCAGAGAGAGGGAGACACAGAATCTGAAGCAGGCTCCAGGCTCTGAGCGGTCAGCACAGATCCTGACGCTGGGCTCCAACTCACGGACCACGAGATCGTGAGTCGTTCGCTCAACCGACTGAGCCACCGAGGCACCCCTTGGCTTCCCTTCTTAAAACCTCTGCAGGACACAGTGCTCAAAGCTGCAGAGATAGATCTCTATGTTTGTGTATCGCCCTATCATTTAAAATATCCTTCTGTCTTGTGAATTGTTCACTGTATTTTTAAAGAACGCTGTGCACCTACTGCCTTAAACGCATGGTTGAAACCCCTGGAAACTCTTTACCATCATTCCATTTTGTGGTGGGAACCCCCCCAAAACATATGCATCCTCATAAATAACGCATGCAGTGCCTAAATTATACTTTTTATGTCATCACCCCTTATTCTTGTCCTGTCCCCCCAAAACTACCACCTTATTCCTTAGAAAATTCCTCTCTCTCTCAGCTCTCTCTCGTCACGGAAAAAATTATCTAATAAATTCATTTGTTCCATATGTTAGTTATTAATCTGTCACAACCATCAAGGACGTTTGCCCGGTTCATGCAGTTTTTCGAGAAATGTTACTGTAGCGTCCATTCTGCCAGGGATCTTGCTGCTCATCAAAAACACAGCCCTGAGCAAGATTCACGAAGCTGATCTTCTACCGAAGCTATTCCTACACACATCTCGTCATTCCAAATACTCTCTGGTTTTGTTTTTCGCCTTCTCTTTCTTTTCTCTTGATCTTCCTTGCCAAAGTTTTTTCTATGTTGTTAGTCTTTTAAAAGGAACAGTTTTTAGTTCCGTCAATGCTATCTATTTGCCTTTTTTCCCTTTTATTAATTGCAAATGTCATACTTTTTTTTTTTCCTTCTGCTTTCTCTACATGTGCCCTGCTGTTCCTTTGTCGGACTTGTTGGGTTTCCTGCTTGGCCCTTTAATATTCAGTCTTTCTAAGAGGCGTATTTGGAACTTGTACATTTCCTTCTAAGAGCTGATTGACTTGTATTCCACAAGTTTTGATATGTGGCATTTTCATTAACTTTTTAGTGGTTTTTTTTTTTGGGGGGGTGTTGTTTGTTTATTTTAGTTATTTAGAAGGGCACGTTTTACTATCTAGCCTTTTTGAGTTCCAACTTGATCAGTCAGAGAATATGGCTCACATGATACTGATTCTTTAGTATTGGATGATGCTGTCATGTGGTCCGATGAGTGATGGTTTCACGCATGTTTCATGTATGTTTGGAGGTATATTCTGTAACCGTAAGATGCCTAAGGTTCTACACACATCCGTTACATGTAGCTTGTCCATTGGTTCTGTTTCAAGTTCTATGGCCTTATTAAGTTTTTGCCTTATGCGTTAAAACACCTCTGATGCATTCATTCCAGTATGATTACGGATATGTCCCTCTGGAACTTCTGACAATTTTACATCATAAAATTGGAGGCTGTGTGGCCAGCTACGTACAATTGCAGGATTGTTATATATTTTGTACAACAATTTCCCTCTTACCGTTCTGGAACACTCATCATTATTCCTGATAAAGTTTTTGCCTTAAAGTCTGTATTGTTCTGATATTAACCTAGTCACTCTACCTTTATTCTTCTTAGTGTTTCCCTGCATGTATTTTCTAATTTCCTTTCACTCTCATTCTTTGTAGTGACATCTTAAATATGCTGCTTATAAGCAGCATATCTGTGACTTTTTGAGAGAATCTCTATGTTCTAACTGGCACGTTTTGTCTGTGTACGTTTACTGAAGACTGCTGATACAGTAAGGGATACGGGTGGCTAAGGAACATAGATTTTATATAACAATGTAGAAGTAGCAGAATGAAGGGGGGGGGAATAGGAGGACAATGGGGGGAAAGGTGAAGAGGTAAAATAAGTTTGCTGACTGCCTCCTATTGTCCACTCAGAGGACCTAGAAGGATGGTTGCCCCAGCAGTAATGAGTTTCCTTTAATATAAGGATTCTCATCTTTAATATAATTCATGACTAAGAGAAACAAGGACCCTTGAGGAAATGGCTGAGCGCAAGCCAGAGTAAAGAAGGTACAATGTGAGCCTAGAATATCTTGTTCTTCCAAAAAGCAAAAGCATTTTCAAGATTAATGGGGTCTGTCAGAAGGACACAGGAGCCAACTTGAAGGGGCTGTTCAGTGGCCAGAATTACGTCAATTGGAACATCAAAAAGAATAATGACTGTGGTTGATTGAAGCACTTAGCATCTATGAAAATCCATGTATCTAAAATAACTCTAAAAAAAGGGAAAAGAAAAAAAACCATTTGTTACCCATTGAGATCACTCTTCAAGCAGCTCCTTGTTTCCAGAAGTGTTAAATAAAGGGAAGGAGCTAAGCATTTACTCTGCCTTTCAAGCAAGAACTTACTTTAGGATAACCAAATAGTCTCAGTTGAGGAAGCAAAAAACACTCTTTGGTAGAAGAATGCCAGATAATATATTTAGAAGAAATGATGGAATTAGGAATTCATCCCTTTACAACTTTAATTTATTCAAAACAAGATTATCGATTGTTGTTAACATTAAGTAAATGTTTGGCCGGAAATAGAACGTTTGTTTTTTTGTTTTGTTTTGTTTTTTGATACCAAAGGAACATGAGACAGTCACAAAGAAAAACATCAGATCCTATAAGGGAAAAATAAAAAACAACTCTAAAGGACTTTTTGTAACAAGTAAGCAGAATGAGTATCAAGAGATATTAAGGAATCATTACCATGTGAGATAATGTTATTTGGATATATAGAGAAATGTTACCACTTTTTAAGAAGTATAAAAAATAATAAAATGATGACTGTGTAAATGAAATGCAAGATATCCATCATGTCTTAAATTTCTGTCATATCAGTCTGTTCTGCTACAAGAGTAACTTACAGTTCTTTAGGGGAAAAAATGATTACTTTATGCAAATATATACACACACATCTGTTTCTTTTCTATTATTAGTTCTTAACGTTTTAATATTCACAATAAAATGTATTAAATAAATAAACATAACAAAGTCTAAAGTTAGTTTATCTACACTCTTACTCTAGCAGAAGATTTACACTAATCATAGCCCTTGGATCTTACATGCTACTGTTGCTCTGTATTTTTAGTTAAACTCTGTGTTTTATACCCTACTAAATCAATTACCATCATCATCATCATTGGTTTCCCACATGTTTACATTTTGTGGGTTTATCACCGCTTCTTGTATCCCACACAAGAGGGAGCATGCAATTCTTTCCATACTTCGTCCTTTGATAATTCTTTCAATTTTGTTCCATGAGTGGTAGATTTTCCCAATCTTTTTTTGTCCAAAAATGTCTTTATCTAACCCTCATTCCTAAATCATAATTGAGCTGGGTATAGAACTATAGTTGAAGATTATTTCTCAAACCTCTTTGAAATCTTAGTACTTTGTTTTCTCCTTGCTTTTGTTGCGATTGGAAAGTGTGCAGACAACTTAGTTGCTATTAATTTGGAAGTATTCTCTTTTGGTGTTATTGTTTTTCTAGATCTGAAACTTCCTTTATTCTGCCATAGATTCATTGTGCTCCTTCAATCTAAAAAAGTCTGGTAACTCTTTCATGTGGTACCGTTGAGTATTACCTTTCCTCCAGTCTCACTAGTCTGTTTTTCTGCATCTGCTATTTCATGTGTTGAAATTTGTCATTCTGATCTCCATATCTCTTAACTGCTCCTCATATTTCCATCTTTTTATCTCTTTGCTCTGAACATTGCACAGTTCCTTCAAATATATCTTTTACTTCACTAAGTCTATGTCCAGCTATTCAACCTGTCTCCTAGACATTTACTTTAAAGATTGTGTTTTTAATTTCATGAAAATGTATTAGTTCCCTTTTCTAACAGGACTATCCTTTATACCCACCAAACATATTTGCCTTATATTTCATTTTATATGTTACAACCTCATTATCTCAAGTTTTTGATGTTTAACATTCTTGTTTACCTTATACACTGGTTTTCTCCCATCGGGGACTGTTGGATCTCGAGTTTTGAAATACTGGATTGTGTGCTCATTATTTGGCAGATGGGGCCTCCGTCAATAAAACTTCTTATGGTCTGGGTTATAAAAGTATTTCTAGTGATTTTTTTTCTTCCTGCGAGGAGTCTCAGGGCTATCACTAGCCCAGAACCATTTCATGTTAATTTCTCAATTTAAGAATTCCCAGGTAATTCAGAAAACGTAAGTTCAGTCCCCAAATTAAGGTAGGGCTATGTCTGTATTTATCAATTCTCAGAATCCAGGCTGAGACACACAATCATCATTGTCATCTTTCCCCACTGGTGTGCAGAAACTCCCCAAGATGCCCGTTCAGTGCACATGTAGCCCTTTGAGGGTCTTGGCTTACACACTTACCACAGTGGTTTTCATTTCACTGTTCCTTTTTGTCTCCCATACCATATGGTCCCATTGCAGTTCAGCTCTACATTTCACATGATTTGTATATTTCATCCCACATTCCTAGTTGTTAGTTGCAAGCGAGCTTTCGGATCGCCTGGTTTACCGTATTGCCACAAACGGAAGCACTGATTCTTTTTTTCTTTTAAACCTCACGTGACATCAATGTTCCTCATCACCTTTCACCACTTTTACTCAAATTCCAGCAGAAGAAAAACGAATTTATTCATACTAACATTTGAGTCTTCTTTCATGAATGTCTCTCAGGATAAGTTATATTCCTCTGAAATTCCTGTGTGCAAACCTTCAAAATCTCCTACTGTTATTTCATTGACCTACATTTGGCCAATAAATTTATTCCTGAAGAAAGCAATTAGGCAAGGGGAGCACTGTCTTTCATTTGATATGTTCCTGGCTTTCATATGTTCATTTTTATTATTGTCAACTTTAATCTCTTTGATATTGCTGTCTTTTCTATTCCTTGGGAATTGTACTTGATTCGTCTCCTATTTGTCAGAGAGCTTCTCCTGTACCTATATGCTCCCTTATTCTTACCTATCCCACTGAAAGTTAGACCTTCTGGTTTCTTTTTGAGTCAATGATCCAGGAAGCTCTTTTCCTCTCCTGATCCCTCTCATGTACCTAAATGACCTTGTCTCTTCCTAATCCGTTCCTAATGGACTTACTGCCTCAGACTCAATATTTTTGACTTTTTACAGGACCCATTGCACTTTTTGTTCATCACCATATGTTTAAAATCCTGCTATTTCTTTCTACAGAATAGTAGCAACCATTCTAGGGTACCAATAAATTGTCTTTTGGAGACAGAGTCTTTGGATGCTTAAGGTCCTGAGATCCCCACGCTCTTCTCTCTTCAATCTCTGCCTCATGTGTGTACCAATGTGTATGATTACAGCTTTCTAGATTAAATTTCCAGAATTCTGAACTCAAGATTTCCCATTAATTACAATTTCTTCCTTTCCCTCTTTTTCCCCTCCCTTCAAATTCAGGCTTATAGAATACCTTAACACGATGGTTATTTTGATGTTGCCAAATAAAAAAACTTTTTTATTGGAAGATGTCACCAATATCAATCATTAGCACCATTCCAGAGCTAAATGGGAAGGAATAACTATGATCATCTCTTCTTCCCTATACCCTATCATAATTACATATCCCCGTCCTCCTTATCCCTGCCATATGTATAAAATTATTTTTATTATCTTTATTTTATCAGATAAGCATTGTCTAGAATAAAAGCAATCTCCATATCCTTAGTTGTATCAAGGGAGCATTTCTGAGAGCCTTAATAAAAGGAGATTCAGAAGACAAAGCAATTAATAAGTATAAATTATAAGTAATATTTGGCCAGCACCATGCTACCTAGGGTAGAATTCCTACCCTAAAGGGTCCTACAATTCTTATAATGAAAGGAATATGGCATGAGAGACAGGACAATGAATTACTGCAGGTGTGTGTGTGCACATGCGTGCGCGCGTGTGTGTATTTAAACAAATAGTACCATGAATGGCAATCAGAAACATTTTCAGAAATTTAAAATAAGGTGCATAAGACGAACACCATATGATTTCACTCATATGTGGAATTTAAGAAATGAAACAGATTAACATGGGGGGAAAGAGAGATGCAAACCATAAAACAGACTTTTAACTACAGACAGCAAACTGAGGGTTACTGGAGGGGAGGTGGGTGGGGGGGAAGGGCTAGACAGGCGATGGGTATTAAGGAGGGCACTTGCTGTGATGAGCGCTGGGTGTTATATGTGATGAACTGCTAAATTCTATGCCTGCAACTAATATCACACTATATGTTAACTAACTGGAACTTAAATTAAAACTTGAAACTAAAAAAAAAAAAAAAATGTATAAAAATACATTTTATTTTGATTCAAGAATCCTGAAAACTTTCTAAATACCTTCTTGTATCTCCTTTGCCAGGACACTTCAGAGAGGTAACAGAGGACATTGGGTAAATGTTGTAATGGTTTGTTGTTGTGGAAATGAAGCAGAACAGGGGCCAATGTTCACTCTGTGCAATCTCATTGTTACTGAATTCAGGTAGCTGCCCACTCTATATCAGTCATTCGAGGTTAAAAGATGATTTATTTTTTCTAAAATTGATTTTTGACAGGTGAGTATTCTTTGAGGCCCTGTGACTCCAATTCATCCTCCCACATTCAAAAGATGTATTTGAAAGGCTATTGTGAACATGGCCTCAACCTCACAGCTTGTTAATGAGCACGCAGTCTGAGCCTGAACATGTCCCGTCATCCAGAATCCACAAGATGGCAGTAGCGGTCACTTTTTGTTTTCCTCTCTAAGAAGTTAATTTTATGACTCACTTATCTGGGTTTTTTTTTTTTAAGAAAAAGATAAAGATATCTCTTCTTCTGAAATATTCTTTAATATGATTAGTAACAATCAATTTGATATCTCTGAAAATGCTTCAAATAATAGAAAAGTGCCTGCTTCCATCTTCTTCTTTGGGTCAGTGTTTATAAAGTTGATCGCCTCATTCCTCAAATTTCTCTATCTCAAACTTCTACTTTCAGATGCTGATACTGTGCAGTGAAGTACAGCAGTCACTAGTAGCCACGTGTGCAATTGAAAATTAAATTAATTAAAGTTAACTAAAATTTAAAATCCAGCTCTTCAATTGTACCTGCCGTATTCTACGGGTTCAATAGTCGCACGAGGCTAGTGGCGGCCATATTGCGCAAGGCAGATAGAAAGCATTGCCGTCGCCACAGAAAGTTCTACTCGAGAGCACTGCCTGAGGGATAACGGCTCAAAGATATGAATGTACTTCCAGAAATTGATATATACAAATTGCATCCCTTGTCAGTGCCTTTCTCTGCGAGGCTGACATTCTGAAATGGAAGTAAAGGGGAATCGAAAATTGGGATTAAAATGCAGACTTTCACACTCATTTGTGTACGATGTAAACTGGGAATATTACTGCATCCTCTAAAATACTCACATGACGACCATGTGTTTAAAGTGTATAATTTTGGACATCCTCAGAGCAGCCATTAGCATCTTCTTTTCTTTTCTTTTCTTTTCTTTTCTTTTCTTTCCTTTTCTTTTTTTTTTAACTCTACTTACATCATTGAAGCCCAGTGTGGTCATGGCTTTCAGAAATACAAAAACAAAAGTAGTTGAACTGGAAAGGAACCTGGAGATCATCTGGTCCAGCCTCCTTGTGTGATTTAACAGGACACAGGACCAAAGAATGAGACAAGCTGTATAAGAGGCAGTCCCCTAGTGCAGAAAACCTGAAACAAATTTGATTCTGGGTGATCTTGGTTGAACTTTTCTTTACCTAACTTGCATTACAAGGAAAACGAAGGATTGGGAAAGGTCATATCCAAGTTTGCTTTCAGTTCTAAATTTCTCTTTTGTAACACATTTAGTATTAAGAATTAAAGGGGTTTCAAAGTCACGGGATAAAGACAGAACATCTACCTTGAGTATTAATTTTATTCAAAGAATTGAGGAGAAAGGGTTTAATAGTTTGGCTGGCAAGTGATTTAAAAATTATCTTTTTATCTTTAAAAAATGCAGATACTATGGGAGAGATAAAACATGAAGCTACAAAGGAATGTGATGCCTGGAGTGGGCTATTTGAGATACACTCCCAAATCCCTGAAGGATTCTCATTCATTCTTTCTGCCTTTAAGGACAGTTTTTATGTATTTGAGAGAAGCTTCCATAGGCAACTGCACATGAGTGAAAGCCTTCCAATGTGACAAGTTTGGAGACCTGATCATGAGTTGATAAGGTCTGTTAAGTCCAGAAATGTCATTGGTGAAATCTGTGCTAGGGTTAAAGTTAGTTCACAATAAAATACAAATTAAAAGTGGAATGCTTAATAGTGGCGATGATGGTAATTATATCAGAAAACTGAACTAAGAAATATAATGAAGTTTTATAAAAGTGTATAATCTGAGATCCCTAAAGGCGAAGTAAAAAGTAAATAGAATGAGTGGTATCCTTCTCATTTTATAATAAATGAAGGAAATATTGTATAAGCAAAGAAGGCAAACCGATCCAAATTTAGAAAAATCAGAGGGATAGAATGCAAGCTTTTTGTTTGTTTGTTTGTTTGTTTGTTTTAATCAGGAACATTGGGCTTATATAACAAACATTGCGTTCAATAGCAATTTAACAAATGATGGAAAAGTACTCTTCATAAAGTCATTTCTTAGGTTGACCTTGGATCAAGATGAAAAACATGTTGCTGTTCTGGAAATTTGTCAAACCGCTTTTACAGAAGGCTAAACACCAATATTTTCTAGTTATGTAGCATTTAAGTGACCTAACTTGCTACAAGGTAGATCTTAGAGAATATGGACAAATGAATGTCTTCAGCGATCACTTCTTTTCTCAGTAGTACATGCTTTATTTTCTTATCTTGCATAGCAAAAGAACGCCAATTCCATACGAAAGCTATATTATACTAAAAGAAGGGAGTTCAGACATATCCTTAAATATCAGTTGTTTAAAGCAGAAGCGACATAAAAGAAGCATCTACAGAGATGATGTGTATCTCTCAAAAGAAACAACCAACAAATATTTATCCACGAGCCTGTTGTAAACTAAGAGTGGAAATACCTTGTTAATTCTTGTCTTAGATATTCAATTGGTAATGGCGATTACATACCAATCAGTGGATGACTTTTCTCTGGGTTTTTTTTATTGCAGTAAAAGAAAACGTAACAGTAAACTTCCCATCTTAACCATTTTAAGTGTTGAGTTCAGAAATGTCAAGTATGTTCTCATTGTGCAACAAATTTCTAAAGCTTTTTTATCTTGCAAAACTAAAATGTTATACGCAATGAACACTAATTCTCCTCCCTCCCTTCAACCCTTGACAGCCACCTTTCTACTTTCTGTTTCTATGACTTCGGCTACTTTAGATATTTCATACGAGTGGAATCACTTGTCCTTCTGTGACTGGCTTGCTTCACTTAGCATAATGTCCTCAAGTTTCACCCATGTTGTAGTTTATGACAGGATTTCCTGCTTCTTTGAGATTGAATAATATTCCACCGTATGTATATACCACATTTTCTTTATCCATTCACCCATCGATGGACATTTGAGCTGCTTCAACCTCTTGGCTATTGTGAGTAATGCCATAATTAACGTGAGTATGCAAATGCCTCTTTCAAATCCTGCTTTGAGTTACTTTGAATATATACTCAGAAGTAGGAGTGCTAGGTCATATGGTAATTTTTAATTTACCTAGTTTAAAATTTTTGAGGATCCTCCCTTCTGTTTTCCATAATGTCTCCACCATTTTACATTCCCACCAACAGTGCACAAGGGCTTAAATTCCTTCACCTCTTCATCCACACCGGACATTTTCTTTTGATAATAGCCATCCTAATAGACAATGATCGCTTACATGTCGCCTCATTGAATGCAACTGTGACAGCCAGGCTTTTAACAGGAATCTTTATAGCAAGCAATTCAAGATGGAGCGTTGCTTGGATGACGTGAGTCACAGAATTGTAAGGGTTGCAACATCCTTACATCTTTATGTTTAATTAATGAGAAATGTAATAATAGCGAGGAATCCAATAGCAGTCCCCACAGTATGTAGCTGTAGTCTTCGCTGATGCAGTATCGTGCCGTCAAAAGAAGACAGTTTTGTTTCCCAATCTTGCTCCTGCCGATATCAAATTGGGAATCATGGGAAAATACTTAACCGCTCCGAGCTCGTTTTCCACATTTGTGAATCAGGAATAACAATATCTACTGCACTGCACATTATTGGCATGAGGATTAAATGAAAGGATGTACATAAAATGCCTGGCACACAATAGGCTATCAACAAATGTTAGCTTCTTTTCCCTTAATCCCCAAATTTATTTCTCATGCAACTTAATATATGGAGAGATCAAGACCTGAATTTTTAACAGAAGTCTGATGGGAAGTTCCAGGAGACCTTCAGAAACTACCCTAATTTTTAGGATTTTCTACAGTAATTTGCACCAAACGTTCAAACTGAATTACCCTACGTGAAGAGAAGTCTACTACTCAAAATAAATTCAAGTAATGGTTTTTCCTAAACCATAAGCTGAATCATGCCACACCTCCACTCAAACCCTCCCATGGCTTCCTACTAAAAGCTGTTAAACCATAGATGGCAGTTATTTCTGGCCATTCTGATCACTGCTGTAGACCCAGTACATAGAATAATGCCAAACAGATAGCAGGTCCTGAATACCTATTTATTGAATAAATACATAAATGAGCTAAGGACTAAATGAAGTTGTCAAATTGAAGGAATTTCCATATGGTCCCCCCGAGTTCTGTCCAAATGTCCTATTTATTTTTCGAGGCCTTTCTTCACTTCCAACCAGGGTCCTTGAAATGGGGTCAGGAGACCAGTCACTCCCTAGTAATGGAAGTTGTCATTTGCCCTCTGACGTTTGGCTCTACAATGAGTACAGGTGGCTCTTCCGATGCTGTGAACTCTGTTTCTCTTCTCCCCTGGAAAAGAGACCTCGCTCCAGCTCATCCTTCACGGCAGTGTAAAAACTCAGAGCATTAGCATTAGAGGCCGAGTGAGTCTAAGACACAGTGAGTATTTTCAAACCCATCTAACGCACCCTTCTCACAGATGGAGGCACACAAGGGTCATCAATAATATCTGGCTCTTTCTATATAAATAAGGTTACCCTGAGACTTATCTTCATGGTTTCACTTAACTGTGTTGAGCTGTAGTTATGCGTTTGAGCAAACATTTCTCTCTTTGGATGACATATCATTGTAAGAACAATGGCCTATTGGTAAACACTTTTCCTAAGCCAGGTAATCTAGCAATAAAATTTTATTAGAGCCACTTCTAATCTTGCATCCAGGTTCCTAAAATTACTGTGTCAATTACAGTGTGCCTCAAACATAATGTTTAACCAGACCTGTACTTGGAACTAGAAAACTGGATTTTCACATACTCAATGGCAGTGTGTGTGGGTGTGTGTGTGTTTGGGGGGGCGGTGTATGGTAGACAGAGACAGGGAGAGAGACAGAGTGCTTAGAACTGGTTTACCAAATAGTCAACTAAGAATTTAGAAATAGATTCTCATTGGTTTGCTTTCAGATATTTTCAACATGGTCTGACTGATACTCTAATCAGTGTGACCAAGAAGTCCTGAACTCAACTAAATGTATGTGGTTGGGTGATATTCCCTCAAAGACCCAGAAAGAAAAAATATATATGTAAGGAGAGAAAACAGGTTACTAGATTGAAGTATTAATGAGTGAAATTTGGAAAAATAGACTTAATGCCTTAGAATATTGTTTTCAAAATTAAAGTGTGTACATATCACCTGAGAATCCTGTTTAAAATGCAAGCTTTTTTTCATGAGGCCTGGACTGCGATCAAGATTCCGCATTTTTAACAAGTCCAAGGGGATGCTGAAGCCGCTGGTCCACAGTCCACACTGAGTAACAGCATTTTCAAACATGCTAACCAAAAGCCTAGCTCCTCAAATTGATAAAGAAGCCATCCACACAATGTAAGTAAATGCCAAAAGTGATTTTAGAAGGCTCTTGAATCATTGTTAGTTCATTGATGGGATCATGATCACATTATGGGAAGGGATCATTATTTTATTAGTGTGCTGTAACTCAAGTTCTCTTCATCCCACGGTGTGAATCATTGATGCGTACCCTGCGGTTGTTGCCGTGAGTCTTTACTGCTTGAATTCAAGAGCTACAGGATGAGTCTTGTCTTAAACACTTCCCACATTTGTAAGAAATGAAACAGAATCATATGTGGCAACGCTGTATCAACCTCAGTGATCGGAATGATTGACATAAATAGGGAGAAGCCGAGATTCAATAAAAGCTCTGTTAAAAGTTCATCTGTAGGGGCTCCTGGGTGGCTCAGTCAGTTGCGCGTCCGCCTTCGACTCATGATCTTCCGCTCATGGGTTTGAGTCCCGCGTCGGGCTCTGTGACAACAGCTCAAACCTGCTTCGGATTCTGTGTCTCCCTCTGTCTCTGACCCTCCCTGGTTTATGCTCTGTCTCTCTCTGTCTCAAAAATATCTCAAAAATAAAATAAAACATTAAAATTTTTTTAAATGTTCATCTGTGGACAAGGTTTCCTTACTCAAGGTTTCTTTACTTAGCCTTGAACTTTAGGAAAAGCTCTAAAGAGTGATGAGGCATGTAGAAGGACCCGGAGATGCTCTGCATCACTTGGAGGACAGCAGCTTGCTGCTTACTTGTCTCCTCAGTCTCTGTAGTCCCCCTGCCTCCTCCTAGCACCAGTGCCAAGAAACCACGCTGGGCCATTGTAAGCATCCACAGCTCTCCCCAGGGAACATTCGGCGTCAGAGGCTAGGCATTAACAGCATGGAACAAAAGAAAGGAGACGTTATATGAAAGAGCCAGAGTGGAAATTCCAAATAAGACCATTCGGTATGCGAATAAAATTCATTTACTTTTGAACCTTCCCTACAGAGTTCTCTGGGATACCCTGTTGTGCCGCATCCAGAAACAAAGCAAAGTCGGAGAGTCATTTTCCTAACTGAACAGAAATAGAAGTTGGAGTAGTTGGGAGTATATTCAGAAATAGCAGATTCATCCACCTACAGCAAAGAGAAGACTCGCAGACCTTTGAATTTGGCAGTTCCATGGTCTGACTCACTTGTTTAAATAACAAAACATAATTTATGTGCCTCATAATGTCAGAGCTCTAGACAAAATGATTTTGGCTATGACACATCAAATTGAATACTAAGGAGAAAAAATGACTTATTCTTTACTCAACAGGTGTCAAGGTCAGTGTGACTTGCCTGAATATTGAAGCACACGTTTGGCAGGCAAGATGGGCACATTATGATGGGGTGAGCCATATTGGTATTAGAGTAAAACAGGTGTGAGATTGCGAGCCTAAGGGATGTAGCTATGGAAGAAAGTATAAGGAAAGGAAGACAGAGAGCCAATGACTCAACCATGGAGAAATTTTACACTTAGAGACAGGTAGAGAGAGAAGAGCCATGAAAGCTCTATTAAAGAAGTCACAGTTGAATGTGTTGGCCAACGACAAGAGAATGGCTCAGGACAGGGATGGAGGTATCCAACGTCATTAAACGTGGGACAAAGTTCAAGAAGTATGAGCGCTGACAAAAGTCACCGGATTTCGCCTGTAGCTGATCATTGTTTTACCTTGGGTATAGCATAGCCAATGAAGACGAGATTAGAAAGTGTTAAAGCCAACGAAGATGCGGTTAGAAAGTGTTAAATTTACAGGATAAAGTAAATGGAAACAGGGGAGTTTCACCTCATATGAAAAAAGATTAAAAACAGCAGGATAGAGAGAAGACACTCACATCGACATAACACGGGGATCCATGCCTGGGCGTCAGTGTCCTACCCAGAGTAGATGTTGGCAGTGTCTTTTCTGAGAAGGGTAAGTGGAACTGAAGCTCTACAAGAGTGCGCTTGTTCTGAAACGGTTGGGGAGGTAACATGAGCAGAACACAAAGACTTCAGAGAAAAACATAAGCATGTGTAAAGTTGGCACATTTTAGCACTACGCTGATCTCAAAATTCACTTTTTAAAAAACCACTGCCCATCTCTTTGATGACTTTAAGTTCCTCATTTCCGTCCTGAGAATCCCTAGGGAAGCAAATTTTGCCACTCCAAGATAGGTCTGTTTGGCATATTGATCATGCTGCACTGGTCATTTTTAGGAAAGTGCAGACACAGGAGAAGCCCTGAAAACTGAGCAGAAGTCATCTTTTTGTAAGAGACATTTACATGTATGAGGGAAATCTCTATTTGTAAGGTTGTCTGCCTCAGTACCAGGAAGAGGGTGATGACTCTAAATCTCTAGAACCTGTTATCAGTGGAGAAGGCCTAAACTTAAATCCGCATGACCTGTGCTGACCACACTTTTCCTGGTAACCTCCCATAACTTGTCCCATACCCCCAACATCTTATTTTTCCTTTAGCTAGAGATGGTATTTAAGGTGATGGCTTCGCCTGTTTTGAGGAGTTATCCAGTATCTTCCATGGATACAGGAAGTAGACATGTTATTAAACTTGTGTGATTTTCTCCTGTCAGTCTACCTCATGTCAATTTAATTCTCAGACCAGCTAGAAGAACTTGAATGGGTATGGTGAGTTTTTTCCTCCCCAACACTAGTGGACAAAGAGCTGAGGGTCAGAATCCAAGTGAATAGGTCAAGGTGGTTTGGGCTGGCTGATCACTCAAAGCGAAACAACAAGGAAAATGTGCAGCCAGAAAGGAAGACAATAAGAGAGACGTTTACAGGCTTCATAAGTAGCAAGGAGAATCTATGGCTGAAGTGGAGTTTCACCAGAGCTAGGAAGTTACTGCTAGGGACCGTGTCAATTTTTGCTGCAAAAAAACACATTAAAAATTCCTGGTTTCAGGCAATATCCATTGAGTATACAGGCCCATTGGGCAGTCATTTCTGATGATCTGAACCAGGCTCAGTCGATCTTGGCTGAGCTCCCTCATGTGTCTGTGGCCAGCTGATGTGTTCTCTGAGGGTTGGCTGTTTCTTGGATGGCCTCACCTCAGAAGACTCATCTCTCCTCCAGATAGGTTATCTTATCTGTCCAGATAGTCTTATCTCTCCAGCAGGTTAAGCTGGGTATGTTCTTATGGTGAGATACCAAAAAAGAAGATATGCAAGCAATTTTTTAAGTCTTTGCTCACATCTAGATGACTGTTTCCCATTGGTCAAGGCAAGTCACATGGTTAAGCCCAGAGCCAGTATGGGAGAGTCCGACCAAAAAAAATGGTGCAAATTGAAACCACTAATGCAATCAGCATACCACAATAAGGAGCCCAAATCAGGGCATTGGTAGTTTGCAGCTAAGTGACAAGAACACATTAAGTGCATATACCTTCTGATAAAGAAAAACCTGTGGACAAACACATAGAAAGGAAATATGGAGCCTGTAAATACTTGCTCAAAAGTAATTAAAGAAATAAAGACCATTTAAATCCTGGCCGCACGTTTCTACCTGCTAAGGTTTAAGAATTCAGTGTGGGAGCTTCAGGCTAGATATAAAGAAAATCTTGCTGACAATGAGAGTTGTTAAACACTGAAATGGATTACCAAAGGAAACTGTAATTTCCTTTCCTTTTATATACTTAAAATCAGACTAGCTACCTAGTTATCCGGTATGTGTTCTTGGACAGAAGCAGAAAAATGAACTAATTGACCTTTTAGAGTTCCTCCAGATCTATTATTGTCATGCCGAACCCATTCACATGGTGGAAAAAATAGTAACAGCTTGCCTTTTATTCCTACACTTAACACACATTTATTACAACCCTCTCTGTGCTTGGCACTCTGCTTGGTGCTAGGAAGGTAATACCCACTCTCGAAGGAGATCACAGTCTTTGGCCAAAAGGGGGAACAAAAATGTTCCATCTACATAAGTGTTAACATATAGGGGTGATAGAAGATGCTATTTAAAACAGTGAATGTCTTCAAAGGACAAAGCCTACTGTGAAAGGGAAGATCCGTTGCCCTGGGTCTCTGCCTATCTTTTGAGCTGCCCAAGAGAACAGAAGAATCTTTTGTTCAACTGCGTCAATTGATGGGCTTGAGAGAAACATAGAAACTTAGAGCAGAGTTATAGGTTAGGGGCCAGAGAGAGCAGAGTTCTCTGCATAATTAACTGACAATGTGTTATTCTCTAGAAAACCTGGGTGAAAATGGGGGTGGAATAGAGACGGAAAAAATGAAGGCAAGAGTCCAGACACCGCATAGCCAGGGAGAAATCCCTTGTTCTGTGCTAGCTAAAAAATATCTAAGAACCTGACAATCTAGCTTTAAAAAATCTAACAAGAGAGACTTCTGTCCAAATAAACTAGCTGGTATGGACTCATCTTGCCCTGTTCCCCCCCTGCTAAGTACAATATTAATCCCAACAATAATGCAGGAGAAAGTCAAAGAGAACTCTGAGAAGTGGTAAGAGGGAGGCAAGTTGATTAAGGAGCCAGGCTAGAGAAACAATATAATGTTGGGACCTTCTTGCAAACTACTGAAGGCCTAATGGAATAAGGCAATTCAGGCCTGGCATTTCCCAGACCCCAAAACTAACAACAGAACATGACCCAGTAGTCATAATAACAATGAGATCTAACGGGAGTTCTGTCCACAGAACTACCACAGGGGATGGCTCTGAAGTCCGGGTGAGAATAAGCCACCAGGGGAAACTCTCCTTCTCTGTGGATCCTGAGACTCTCCCCTTCTACACAAAGACACGACCTTGTGGGGACATTGAACACCTACAAGGAGGACTTTGCCACAAAAAGCACCTGCACAGGGAGGGCTTTCTGTCCCCATGGCCAGAGACTCTGTTCCCTCACCTAGAGGATTACATGAGGTGACAGCCCGGTGTCATTTTTCCCAACTCTTCAAGCAGCACCAGAAGGGAACGGTTGGAGACCAGCAGTCTACCTTAAAAAAAAATGGTTAAAGGAAGTTCTTCAAATATAAATAAAGTGAAAAAAGCACATATCCATGCCATGAAGAAGGAAGAAAAAAATAGTAAGGAAAGCAATACAACAGACAGTCCTTTTCCTCATGAGTTTTTGAAAATACATGCTATGATAGAAATAAAATTATAATACCATCTAATACTTAAGACGATGATATTTAAAAGTTAGAGAGGCAAAGGGAAGTAGAAGTGAGGTTTCCACATTTAACTTGAAGTGATGAAATGTTGACACCAGTAGTCTGTGATAAAGCATATATGGATACTGTTAACACCCAGAGCAACCACTAGGAAATATACACTGTGATACTCTCGAATATGCTATAAATATATCAAGGAAGAGTCCTTAAAAAGTGTTCAACCGGAGGTTCCGGAAGATGGCGGCGTAGGAGGACGCGGGGCTCACAGCGCGTCCTGCCGATCACTTAGATTCCACCTACACCTGCCTAAAGAACCCAGAAAACTGCCAGAGGATTAGCAGAAGTGAGTCTCCGGAGTCAAGCGCAGACCAGAGGCCCACGGAAGAGGGTAGGAAGGGCGGCGAGGCGGTGCGCGCTACACGGACTGGCGGGAGGGAGCCGGGGCGGAGGGGCGGCTCGCCGGCCAAGCAGAGCCCCCGAGTCTGGCTGGCAAAAGCGGAGGGGCCGGACGGACTGTGTTCCGACAGCAAGCGCGACTTAGCGTCTGGGAGGTCAGAAGTTAACAGCTCTGCTCGGAAAGCGGGAAGGCTGGAGGACAAAGGGAGGGAGAGCTGCTGAGCCCCCGGACGGCAGAGCTCAGCTTGGCGGGGAACAAAGGCGCTCGCCAGCGCCATCTCCCCCGCCCATCCCCCAGCCAAAATCCCAAAGGGAACCAGTTCCTGCCAGGGAACTTGCTCGCTCCGCGCAAACACCCAACTCTGTGCTTCTGCGGAGCCAAACCTCCGGCAGCGGATCTGACTCCCTCCCACTGCCACAGGGCTCCTCCTGAAGCGGATCACCTAAGGAGAAGCGAGCTAAGCCTGCCCCTCCAGCCCCCGTGCACCTTGCCTACCCACCCCAGCTAATACGCCAGATCCCCAGCAACACAAGCCTGGCAGTGTGCAAGTAGCCCAGACGGGACACGCCACCCCACAGTGAATCCCGCCCCTAGGAGAGGGGAAGAGAAGGCACACACCAGTCTGACTGTGGCCCCAGCAGTGGGCTGGGGGCAGACATCAGGTCGGACTGCGGCCCCGCCCACTAACTCCAGTTATACACCACAGCACAGGGGAAGTGCACTGCAGGTCCTCACCACGCCAGGGACTCTCCAAAATGACCAAACGGAAGAATTCCCCTCAGAAGAATCTCCAGGAAATAACAACAGCTAATGAACTGATCAAAAAGGATTTAAATAATATAACAGAAAGTGAATTTAGAATAATAGTCATAAAATTAATCGCTGGGCTTGAAAACAGTATACAGGACAGCAGAGAATCTCTTGCCACAAAGATCGAGGGACTAAGGAACAGTCACGAGGAGTTGAAAAACGCTTTAAACGAATTGCAAAACAAAATGGAATCCACGATGGCTCGGCTTGAAGAGGCAGAGGAGAGAATAGGTGAACTAGAAGATAAAGTTATGGAGAAAGAGGAAGCTGAAAGAAAGAGAGATAAAAAAATCCAGGAGTATGAGGGGAAAATTAGAGAACTAAGTGATACACTAAAAAAAAATAATATACGCATAATTGGTATCCCAGAGGAGGAAGAGAGAGGGAAGGGTGCTGAAGGGGTACTTGAACAAATTATAGCTGAGAACTTCCCTGAACTGGGGAAGGAAAAAGGCATTGAAATCCAAGAGGCACAGAGAACTCCCTTCAGACGTAACTTGAATCGATCTTCTGCACGACATATCATAGTGAAACTGGCAAAATACAAGGATAAAGAGAAAATTCTGAAAGCAGCAAGGGATAAACGTGCCCTCACATATAAAGGGAGACCTATAAGACTCATGACTGATCTCTCCTTTGAAACTTGGCAGGCCAGAAAGGCTTGGCACGATATCTACAGTGTGCTAAACAGAAAAAATATGCAGCCGAGAATCCTTTATCCAGCAAGTCTGTCATTTAGAATAGAAGGAGAGATAAAGGTCTTCCCAAACAAACAAAAACTGAAGGAATTTGTCACCACAAAACCAGCCCTACAAGAGATCCTAAGGGGGATCCTGTGAGACAAAGTACCAGAGACATCACTACAAGCATAAAACATACAGACATCACAATGACTCTAAACCCATATCTTTCTATAATAACACTGAATGTAAATGGATTAAATGCGCCAACTAAAAGACATAGGGTATCAGAATGGATAAAAAAACAAGACCCATCTATTTGCTGTCTACAAGAGACTCATTTTAGATCTGAGGACACCTTTAGATTGAGAGTGAGGGGATGGAGAACTATTTATCATGCTCCTGGAAGCCAAAAGAAAGCTGGAGTAGCCATACTTATATCAGACAAACTAGACTTTAAATTAAAGGCTGTAACAAGAGATGAAGAAGGGCATTATATAATAATCACAGGGTCTATCCACCAGGAAGAGCTAACTATTATAAATGTCTATGCGCCAAATACCCGAGCCCCCAGATATATAAAACAATTACTCATAAACATAAGCAACCTTATTGATAAGAATGTGGTCATTGCAGGGGACTTTAACACCCCACTTACAGAAATGGATAGATCATCTAGACACACAGTCAATAAAGAAACAAGGGCCCTGAATGATACATTGGATCAGATGGACTTGACAGATATATTTAGAACTCTGCATCCCAAAGCAACAGAATATACTTTCTTCTCGAGTGCACATGGAACATTCTCCAAGATAGATCATATACTGGGTCACAAAACAGCCCTTCATAAGTTTACAAGAATTGAAATTATACCATGCATACTTTCAGACCACAATGCTATGAAGCTTGAAATCAACCACAGGAAAAAGTCTGGAAAACCTCCAAAAGCATGGAGGTTAAAGAACACCCTACTAACGAATGAGTGGGTCAACCAGGCAATTAGAGAAGAAATTAAAACATATATGGAAACAAACGAAAATGAAAATACAACAATCCAAACGCTTTGGGATGCAGCGAAGGCAGTCCTGAGAGGAAAATACATTGCAATCCAGGCCTATCTCAAGAAACAAGAAAAATCCCAAATACAAAATCTAACAGCACACCTAAAGGAAATAGAAGCAGAACAGCAAAGGCAGCCTAAACCCAGCAGAAGAAGAGAAATAATAAAGATCAGAGCAGAAATAAACAATATAGAATCTAAAAAAACTGTAGAGCAGATCAACGAAACCAAGAGTTGGTTTTTTGAAAAAATAAACAAAATTGACAAACCTCTAGCCAGGCTTCTCAAAAAGAAAAGGGAGATGACCCAAATAGATAAAATCATGAATGAAAATGGAATGATTACAACCAATCCCTCAGAGATACAAACAATTATCAGGGAATACTATGAAAAATTATATGCCAGCAAATTGGACAACCTGGAAGAAATGGACAAATTTCTAAACACCCACACTCTTCCAAAACTCAATCAGGAGGAAATAGAAAGCTTGAACAGACCCATAACCAGCGAAGAAATTGAATCGGTTATCAAAAATCTCCCAACAAATAAGAGTCCAGGACCAGATGGCTTCCCAGGGGAGTTCTACCAGACATTTAAAGCAGAGATAATACCTATCCTTCTCAAGCTATTCCAAGAAATAGAAAGGGAAGGAAAACTTCCAGACTCATTCTATGAAGCCAGTATTACTTTGATTCCTAAACCAGACAGAGACCCAGTAAAAAAAGAGAACTACAGGCCAATATCCCTGATGAATATGGATGCAAAAATTCTTAATAAGATACTAGCAAATCGAATCCAACAGCATATAAAAAGAATTATTCACCATGATCAAGTGGGATTCATTCCTGGGATGCAGGGCTGGTTCAACATTCGCAAATCGATCAACGTGATACATCACATTAACAAAAAAAAAGAGAAGAACCATATGATCCTGTCAATCGATGCAGAAAAGGCCTTTGACAAAATCCAGCACCCTTTCTTAATAAAAACCCTTGAGAAAGTCGGGATAGAAGGAACATACTTAAAGATCATAAAGGCCATTTATGAAAAGCCCACAGCTAACATCATCCTCAACGGGGAAAAACTGAGAGCTTTTTCCCTGAGATCAGGAACACGACAGGGATGCCCACTGTCACCGCTGCTGTTTAATATAGTGCTGGAAGTTCTAGCATCAGCAATCAGACAACAAAAGGAAATCAAAGGCATCAAAATTGGCAAAGATGAAGTCAAGCTTTCGCTTTTTGCAGATGACATGATATTATACATGGAAAATCCGATAGACTCCACCAAAAGTCTGCTAGAACTGATACATGAATTCAGCAAAGTTGCAGGATACAAAATCAATGTGCAGAAATCAGTTGCATTCTTATACACTAACAATGAAGCAACAGAAAGACAAATGAAGAAACTGATCCCATTCACAATTGCACCAAGAAGCATAAAATACCTAGGAATAAATCTAACCAAAGATGTAAAAGATCTGTATGCTGAAAATTATAGAAAGCTTATGCAGGTAATTGAAGAAGATATAAAGAAATGGAAAGACATTCCCTGCTCATGGATTGGAAGAATAAATATTGTCAAAATGTCAATACTACCCAAAGCTATCTACACATTCAATGCAATCCCAATCAAAATTGCACCAGCATTCTTCTCGAAACTAGAACAAGCAATCCTAAAATTCATATGGAACCACAAAAGGCCCCGAATAGCCAAAGTAATTTTGAAGAAGAAGACCAAAGCAGGAGGCATCACAATCCCAGACTTTAGCCTCTACTACAAAGCTGTCATCATCAAGACAGCATGGTATTGGCATAAAAACAGACACATAGACCAATGGAATAGAATAGAAACCCCAGAACTAGACCCACAAACGTATGGCCAACTCATCTTTGACAAAGCAGGAAAGAACATCCAATGGAAAAAAGACAGTCTCTTTAACAAATGGTGCTGGGAGAACTGGACAGCAACATGCAGAAGGTTGAAACTAGACCACTTTCTCACACCATTCACAAAAATAAACTCAAAATGGATAAAGGACCTGAATGTGAGACAGGAAACCATCAAAACCTTAGAGGAGAAAGCAGGAAAAGACCTCTCTGACCTCAGCCGTAGCAATCTCTTACTCGGCACATCCCCAAAGGCAAGGGAATTAAAAGCAAAAGTGAATTACTGGGACCTTATGAAGATAAAAAGCTTCTGCACAGCAAAGGAAACAACCAACAAAACTAAAAGGCAACCAACGGAATGGGAAAAGATATTTGCAAATGACACATCGGACAAGGGGCTAGTATCCAAAATCTATAAAGAGCTCATCAAACTCCACACCCGAAAAACAAATAACCCAGTGAAGAAATGGGCAGAAAACATGAATAGACACTTCTCTAAAGAAGACATCCGGATGGCCAACAGGCACATGAAAAGATGTTCAACGTCGCTCCTTATCAGGGAAATACAAATCAAAACCACACTCAGATACCACCTCACGCCAGTCAGAGTGGCCAAAATGAAGAAATCAGGAGACTATAGATGCTGGAGAGGATGTGGAGAAACAGGAACCCTCTTGCACTGTTGGTGGGAATGCAAATTGGTGCAGCCGCTCTGGAAAGCAGTGTGGAGGTTCCTCAGAAAATTAAAAATAGACCTACCCTATGACCCAGCAATAGCACTGCTAGGAATTTACCCAAGGGATACAGGAGTACTGATGCATAGGGGCACCTGTACCCCAATGTTTATAGCGGCACTCTCAACAATAGCCAAATTATGGAAAGAGCCTAAATGTCCATCAACTGATGAATGGATAAAGAAATTGTGGTTTATATACACAATGGAATACTACGTGGCAATGAGAAAAAATGAAATATGGCCTTTTGTAGCAACATGGATGGAACTGGAGAGTGTGATGCTAAGTGAAATAAGCCATACAGAGAAAGACAGATACCATATGGTTTCACTCTTATGTGGATCCTGAGAAACATAACAGAAACCCATGGGGGAGGGGAAGGAAAAAAAAAAAAAAAAAAAAAGAGGGTAGAGTGGGAGAGAGCCAAAGCATAAGAGACTGTTAAAAACTGAGAACAAACTGAGGGTTGATGGGGGGTGGGAGGGAGGGCAGGGTGGGTGATGGGTATTGAGGAGGGCACCTTTTGGGATGAGCACTGGGTGTTGTATGGAAACCAATTTGACAGTAAATTTCATATATTAAAAAATAAAAAAAAAAAAAATAAATAAATAAATAAAAAAAAAAAAAAATAAAAAAATAAAAAAAAAATAAAAAAAAAAAAAAAGTGTTCAACCAACCCACAGAAAAGCAATGAAAGAAAAAACGAAGAACGGGAAACAGAAGAAATAAGCATAAAATAATATTACAATGTTAGATTTAAGCTCCAACATATCAGTAATTACTTTAAGGGTTAAATGGTTTAAATATGCCAACTGGAAGGCAGAAATCGACAGAGTTTAAAAAACAAAAATAAATAATCCAACTACATACTGTTTACAGGAAATTTACTTCAAATCCAATGGCATAGGTAGGTTAAAAGAGAAAGGATGAAAGCAGAGATACATTATTTTCTTTATAAAAAAGCATTCAGGGGCACCTGGGTGGCTCAGTCGGTTGAGCGACCGACTTCGGCTCAGGTCATGATCTCGCGGTCTGTGAGTTCGAGCCTCGTGTCGGGCTCTGTGCTTACAGCTTGGAGCCTGGAGCCTGCTTCGGATTCTGTCTGTCTCCCTCTCTCTCTGCCCCTCCCTCACTCATGCTCTGTCTCTCTCTGTCTCAGAAATAAACAAACATTTAAAAAAAAAAAAACATTCACATACGTACATAGGCCTGTATATATATTAAAATGTTCTAGAAGGTTACAATAAATTGCTAACAGTAGTTACTTCTGAGGAGGGCAACTGGGGATCTGGTATGAGAATATTTTTCATAGTATACCCTTCCATGCTATTTAAAAAAAATTGACACATGCACTAATTAGTTTAAGTTTATATAGAAATAAGTTGAGGAAAATAATTTTGGTTCTAAGAGGTCAGGACTACCTAAAAGACAATTTTACATTATTTACTGTAATAATATGATGATGAACCCTCTCATCAAGGCAAACTACAAATCATTAGTAAAAGTCCTACTGTACGCGATCAATCTACGTTACTGTTGCTCTAGAACAGAGTAGGGATCAAGGAGAAGGATTTGTGTTCTTCTCCCTTGGTGTCCCCAGGATTGCCACGTGGGAACAGCCATGAGGTAAAGAATGGAGAACAATAGTTCAGCAGAGGCAAAAATAACGGCCAAGTTGACCAAAACACACGTCCCACTCATTCTCCTGTCTCCACCCAGTAGAGAGTCACAGAAATCTGGATGCAGTCGTTGGAATTCTACACAGCCCGTGTGGTTGTTCAAGCTCATTTCATTCGCATCTCAAAGAACAGAGTTCCCTAACTGCCCACTAGATGACAGCAGCATGACCTTGGCCTACGCCACTCATGTGACAGGATTAAATGGCTTGACCAAAAATTACATATCCAGAGTTCTCAAAATTTTCCATGATGATGCCTGCTGACAAGACTTATTATTTTAATTACTTAAGTATTATTTCTAAGTTGTAACAAAGAGTTCTATTTCTGACACACAAATCACTTAAAGCACCTACAGCATGTTTGAAACACAGCGGCCACCAGTTTCAAATCCAGAAAGGGAATGCCCCGCGAAATGAACCCCTGATGACAAATTTTGTTCCTTTTCTCATGACAGTAGCAGTGGGTGAGACAGATGACTCAGAGCTTTCACACATTACAATGTTCGCCATTAGCTATTTATAGGGAAATCTTTTAAAAATGTATACGCTTAAAAGTTTAAAGTGTGCTACTCAGGACGGTGCAGTGACAAATGGATATGCTGGAGGTTACTTAATTCTCCCACCCAAACTTAATTTTATTGCCCAAAGAAACAGAATATGTAGAATGTTTCAAGTTCCTGATCAAAACTCTAGAATTAAAAACAAAAACAAAAAAAGACACACCAAAAAAACCTAGATAAAATATAATAGTGTCCAAAATCCTTAAATAAAAGGACAGGAATTTTTTCCCCCTGGAAATAGTACAACAGTATAAGAAAATAAATTTGTAAGGGTGATTCAGGTGTAGCACAGGAATGCTCTTTGGAGAGAAAGGAAGAATATTTACATTAAATGGAAGGAATGATAAGAAAAATTTCTAAAAGAAAAGTCTTATGGACCCAGGTGGCTCTCTTTGTCACCTGGTCTCTTTCTGTCTGGTGGCCTGAGCAGTGGCACAACAGTGAAGGGCCATCATAGTACAATTCCTTCTGTATCATTATGAAGTGAAGTTCATTTGATTCCTATGGATAAGTAAGGTGCATTAGTCAGCACATGGAAACGGAGAGGGGTTTTCTACGCAGTCAAATGAACTGTTAATGACCAAATCGTTATTTTATCCTAGACAAAGTACCTTTAGCCTATACATGTCTAACGATAAGAAAAAGCGGACCAGATCTTGCACTGCCATTCACCAGAATCCTTAAGCTTCTTAGGATTGACTCAGTTTTCTTGGAGCCAAGAATACCATCTTCCACTTGGCCTCCAACCAGGAAAGCCCAAACTCATCGCCTAATGCTGCAACTTATTTTGAGTGATGGCCCTCTCCTTATTCCGTATTTAAATTCTTGTACCGAAGTAGAGACAGGAAGCAGTTGGGAATATTTCTACTCTTGTAGATCATATCATTTAAACCTAGAAGACCAAAGTGCCCCAAACCGGTGCATGAAAAATATATACAAGTATTTGAAGATCCAAATTTCTTTTTTTTAAGTCAATGTATTATTTCCTTTTTTGCTTCTACTGTAGTACTAGAGACATCGGGGGAACCCCAATCTAAAAGAGTTCAGAAGAGCGGAACGTAGTAAGATCGCCTTTATTCAGTGGTTAGGAGAAAAGTCTAAAGATCTGTTCCAGAAATTTTTGTATGTACAAAACCGAAGTCAGCTGACTTCCCAGAATATTTTCCCTATCTTCAAAGAATTTGTCACTGGGTAGCGTAACCAGCACAACACATTGTTCAGGGATACAAATGATTACAAGGAGAAGAACAGAGGAAAAGAAGAGTAAGAAACGTGTTGTCCTACCCTCTAAGACTGGCTGTGCACTGTAAAATCCTGTTTGAAGCCATGGCCTATACTCTGGAGAATCAGTCCTACAAAAATGAATAGTGGATTAACAGCAAGGTAAGATAAACTTTGTAATGCTAGCTGACACTGAATGTGTGACCCTGTCACTCAGTTTTTTATGTCTTAATTTCCTCATCTGTTTTTTTATTTTATTTTAATTTCTTCATCTATTCAATGAAACCCTTGGACTGGAATTACTTCTAAGTTTTACATCACAAGAAACAAGTTTTTGAAGTATTAAATGCCAAAAGATTTTAAGTATACATTTTGGAAGAAGTAACACATTGACTAAATGTTGCTTTCTTTGAAAATGTTTTTGATATTTTGCAAAAATCACCTTTATGAAATATAAGACACTTAGGATTTCTTTTTTGAAAAGATTCTTGTGTTATTAAAGTTGGAAAGGCAGGTGTGACTTTTCTGCGTAATGACTATCTCTAAGAAATTTTTTTTTAATTATCTAGTTTTCAAACATGTCGGTAGTAGCTTATCTTAAAAATATCTCGAGATGTGCTATCTGAAGACAGAATACCCACGAAGATCTTTCTTTCAACTGTAAGGCGATACAAAATATAAATATCGCCATTGTTATTAGTGTCAGTGTTAGAAAATTCCACACATGCTGCCATTGCGTTCTTAGGCTTATGGCTTACTCCTTTTCATTTTTAGTGATGATAAAATCTAGATGTGAAATCGTAGGCAAGTTTCTAAGATGAACAATTCGTGGGAATGGTCTTTCTCCTTAGCTTTTAGAATATTTGGTAAACCCAGATCTGATTTATGATTCTCCCACAGTTTTATTCAAATACCAGCACTGATTTTAACTGAAGAAGCTATCTATTGTCACTCATGTAGCTCTGGATGAATGAGTTTTAATTTGACCCTCAAGAGTCAATCTAGCCAAATAATAACAATGAAAATGCATGAGAACAGCAATTTCAACCTGGCTATTTCACAGACAAGCTTATTTTATGCATCAATAGCAAATAAATCAAGAAATTGGATGGACTTGCTGAATGTCTTTCACTGCTCTAAGTAAATCCATCTAGCTAGCGTAACAAGCAGTTCTGAAGATTGGAGTGTAAGCAGAGAAGAAATATTGATTGATTGCTTTATTTAGAGGAGAACTGTAACACCACCTATGCAAGGAATTTAGCATATAGAGCTCGGCACTATCATCTTGTTGCTATAAACTTAACCGCAAGATAGATTAGACACTGGCGTGGGGAGTCTGGTCCCATAACTTAAAGCCACCTCTGGTAGCAAAACAGCTCCTACTAAATGCATTAGCTTTTGGAACATGTAAGTGACCGCCGGCTGGCACATTCGATTTCCAGAATGCCACACTACAGGGTAGCTGAGCATCTGTGGGAATGTCAAAATTCACGTGCCGGAGCGCGCTGTTTTCCATCGACCTTGTAGACGGTTTAAGGAGGAAGAATGCCCTACAACAAAGACCTAACTTCCACATGTATGCTCCATTTAGGAGGCATAGACATTGTTATGTACGCGTCACAAGTCACCCTCGAGAGAAACCTCTCTTCCCCTGCCGGCAACCCTTGTTGTTTTTGTAATTATTATTTCACAAATAGGAATAACACAGATAAACCCCGGCCCGCAGTCTGAGCCCTGACAGGCATCCTACCGAGATGGAAAGAACGCTAAAGAATTAAAAGAATAGGAAGCACCTGCTTCGGCAACATACCTGCCCTGGTGGCAAATGGACGTGTTTGCTGCGTGATCTGCCTTGTAACGACAGCACCAAGCCTGGAAACGCTGGGGAAAATATGTTCCAAGCTCATGAATTTCTGGGTTAACCTGCAAGATTATCCAGATCACCCCCCTCCCATTCCCCACCTGACGTTTCTCTGGGATTTACCGTTACATATTTTGAAGGCTTGCCTGACCAGCTTCCAGCCAGTACTCCCCTCATGCTCCAACACGCATGCTGCGTGCCCGGGATTTTAGGGTACCCCTGATGCTCCGCCACCGTCACCCACATGCGTGGAGTTGATATCAACACTCACTCCTCAGGGAAACCCAACCATGGGGCCAAGAAACTTGAAGCAGAGACCATTTAAAAAGTCAAACACCTGGCTATTTGATGCTGAAAAATCAAATTGCCCTTAGTAATATAGTAATTCCCGGGGCACCTGGGTGGCTCAGTCAGTTAAGCCTCCGACTTCGGCTCAGATCATGAACCGTTCGTGGGTTCGAGCCCCGGTTAGTGGGTTCGAGTCTCCCATCGGGTTCTGTGCCGACAACTCAGAGCCTGGCGCCTGCTTCAGATTCTGTGTTTTCCTCTGTCTCTGCCCCTCCCCACTCACACTTTCTCTCTCTCTGTCTCTCTCAAAAATAAACATTAAAAAATATTTTTAAAAACGTAGTAACTCTTGACATTCAGGGAGAGCTAAATCCCAACATTTGTGTCTCCACAAATCAACATAACAGCACTGTAGCTTTTAAATTCCTCAACGTGATGAAATGGGTTTTCTGTGAAAAAATCAATTCAAATGGCATCCTCAATCCCTCCAAAGAGAGTTATCTTGAATATGAAAACCAGTGGAGAAAAGCAAAGCAGTATGCAGATTTAGGGTGGTCAGCCAGACTCCCTCCGTCGTTAGATCACCTGCCCCGCAGATGTAACAATACATGCGACTTCCAGTTGCTTTTTTTAGGAAAATGACAAAAAACTGCTACAGATCTGAGGCCTGGAGGAGAGTCCCTTGGAAATGTGACTACTCACACTTCTTTTGCCACTGCGTCCGAACTTTTGGGTGTTTTTAGCAGAAGGAAGTTATCTATTGTCACAAATAACTTGATAAAAATCGGTTGTAATGTGATTCAGCAGTTGAACCATTCGTTATATTTGATGCAAAAATCAAGGGAACGTGTTCAAGTATGTGTGTATTGCAACCAAATCATAGTAGTTTTATCATTTTTAAAGAAGAATGTGATCATAATTCTTTTTAAGGGCTCACAGATTAGAAGACTTGGTGTTGTTAAAATGCTCACGCTACCCAAAGCCATCTGCAAATTCAATGCAACCCCTAGCAAAATTCCAAAAAACATTTTTCAAAAAAAAAAATTCTAAAATTTGTATGGGACAACAACAAAAGAAATAGCCTTGAAGAGCAAAGCAATCTTGAGAAAGAGGAATAAACCTAGAGGCATCACCATCTTAAACCACACACAAAAATTAACTCAAAATATATTAAAGACTTAAATGTACTTGAAGCTATGAAACTAGAAGAAAGCATAGGCAATCATCTCCTTAGTTTCAGTGTTGGCAATGATTTTTTTAATCTGACACCAAAAGCAAAAGCAACAAAAGCAAAAATAAACAGGTGGGACTACATCAAACTAGAAAGATTCTGCCCAGCGGAGGATACCATCAACAAAATGAGAAAGTAACCTACTGAAGGGAAGAAAATATTTGCAAATCATCTATCTGATGAGGGGCAAATGTCCAAAATACGTAAAGAATTCAAAAAACTTACTAGTGAAACCAACCAACCAACCAACCAACAATCCTTTTTAAAAAGGATAGATCTGAATAGACATTCTTCCAAAGACGACATACAGAGGACCAGCAAGTACATGAAAAAATGCTCATCATTACCCATCAGAGAAATGCAAATCAGGACCACCACAGGACATCACTCGACATCTGTTAGAATGGCTACTATAAAAAAGACAAGAAATAACAAGTGTTGGCAAGGATGTGGATAAAAGGGAACCCTTGTACACTGTTGGTGAGAACGGAAATGGGTATTGACGCTATGCATAAAGTATAAAGGTTCCTCAAAGAATGAAAAATAGAACTACCATATGATAGCTATTCCACTTTTGAGCATTTATCTGAAAAAAACAAAACACTAACTGAAAAGATACATTCACCTCTGTTTTCATTGCAGCACTATTTACAATAGCCAAAAAATGGAAACAACCTAAGCGCCATTGAAGAATAAATGGATGAATAAATTGTGGTATACACACACACACACACACACACACACACCCCACAGAGACACACATACACACAACAGAATATTATTCAGCAATTAAAAAGAATGAAATTTTGCCGTTTGCAACAACATTGACGGACCTCAAGGGTATAATGCTCAGTGAAATAAGTCAGACAGAGAAGTACAAATACTATATGATCTCTCTTATATGTGGACTCTAAGAAAAACCAAGCTCATAGATACAAAGAACGGATTGGTGGTTGCCAGAGGTTGGCGGGGGGAGGGAGGGGCGGGTAGGAGGAAGATCTGGGTGAAGGGAGTATAAATTTGTTAAATAGAAACAAAAACATAAAGTCTTGGTTTACAAATATCTGATCCAATATCCTTCAGAGACTCTCCTGTGGCTTGCTGTTTGTCTACCTTTTACTCTGCAGTGACAGTGCTACAGCAAATCCATTCCTGCATGCCTTCTTTAAACACCACAGTTCTTCCACTGGAGGCTTGCAGAAATAAGTGATACATTCTCCTTCTGAATTTCACAGCTTTCACTTGGTCGCGGCGATATCAAAGCAGAGGAGGATTACTTTTATGGATATTGTGTAGCTATCTGGGGCATCTCTGCTCTGTGAGAATATGTCCCTCCTTCATGCTCTAGCTCTATCCTGGCACATAGCCCCCCAGGGTTGATATCATCTGACTACCATGAGAATGGAGAATAAGCTCCACAAAACTAGGAGTTTTCTATTGTTCATCTCGGTGTCCCCAACCTCAAGCAACAGTGAATGTCACGTAGAAGTTGATACAACATGTGTTGACTAGTTACACTGAATAGTGACCAGGCATTTGGCCATGTTCACTTTCTATTTCCAATGACTGATAGTCTCCCACATTTTTTCTCATTTTTTCTCATTTGGTTAGAAGCATAACCAACCCTTTGGCCGCAGCTCATAAGACTCCTTGGTTCTCTGGTGACGGAAGAGAAAGCCTAAATGGAAGATTTTTAGCAGGGAAGCTGGTACAGCTCTACACACAATGCCTAAGGGCAATCTGAGTGCATCTCTGTGAGATGTTGAAATGAGAATAGCCTCGTATATCACCTTGTATAAACAGAAAAATGAACACAATTACTCTCATTTCTTACAGTACCATATGAAAACAAATTGAATAAATACCCTTGATGTCCAAATCACTAGGTTTCATACTTGAAACGATTGAGTAAAAAGAGAGAGTTTCAGAAAAGGTTGTTCTAAAATGGGCCTGCTTAAGCAGCTTGCTTCCTCAAGCAAAACTACAAATTTTGATTTATAAAGTGCAAGTCGTTGTGAAGGCAACTTTGAAAAAGCTCCTTATACCCTTGGAAGAAGGAATTCGATTATGCCAGTTGGTTATTCTTCCAGAGAAAATGCTATCTCCAACCTGTTGAGCTTGTACTGTTCTGTAGGAAACTACTTTCTCCCATCAGGGAGAATCTCCTCACTAAGTGAAAAGGAAGGAAAGTTCAATTCTCTTGAGCCTTCCTTCTTCTGGCCTCAGAGAAGAGACCTCTAGAAGTCTGCACGAAGCTGGTGCAGCTCTCCACTTCTCCCTGTGGTCTTGGTGGTGTTGGCTTTTGACTCTGAAGGAACAAGGTGTCCCATGGCCAGTCATTTCATCCAGGGTTTCTGTCCTCTAATGAAGATGAGGACAAACCCTTTTGTCTGTTCTAGATTTCTCTAGCAGTGATTTTCCTGTCCCTATCCTATTTGGATTGACCTTCTCTTTTTTCACAAAACATGCCATAGATTCATTTCTAAGGCCAAGGAGAAGAGTAATCTGTTTATATGAAATGGTGACTTTGATAATTCAACAGTTTTACCCATTTTAAACTCCACTCTACGTTATGAATTTTCTGGTCCCAATAAAGGACTAAGTGAGCACTTTTTGCTTTTTAACTTCATTTTGTAAATGGGAAAGAAAATGGTTTTAAAGTCTTCTCTACAGTTGGCAAGAACATAAAAATAAAATCCCTTCAAGATACTAAAATGAAGAATAAATTAATGAGATTTCAGAAAACCTTTTTCAAGTTCCTTAAACAGCTCCAGCTAAGAAAAATACAGATTCAACTTTCTAGTCTGAAAATTCTTTCATGAGAAATAATTAAGGTTTGGAGAATGAAGTTTAAGAAAGGAAGAGAAAGTCATTCTTCCACTGTGGAGACTAATTTCTAAGGGGACATCATTCATTCACTCATGTACAAAATGGCACTAAAAATTTATATGGACAACTTCTATAGCTGCATAATAAAGAAAGCATCATCAAAGTTTCCACTCATGAGGGATTAACTGCTATGGGAATTGCCACTTGCTATACATAACTGAAAAAAAAAAAACAGAAAAAATATAGAAAAAAAATGTTTCCAGACAGTGAAAAACAGGAGATGAATGTCAGGGGTTCTTCAGAGAAGGGGGAAATTGAAGTAAATCCTACAATTACCCAGCAGTGAGACAGAAAACAAAGAGAGGTAGGAGTTTCTGAGTTGAAGAAGCAGAGTTTATAGTTGGGAGAAGCCAGAATGTCTCACATTTGCAGGACAGGGTAGTGGACAAGAGGGAGCTACTCAGAAACAGCTCTGCGACCTGAAGATGTATCCACTCAAATTGTTGCCTGAACATTTATGTGTACCTGTGTAAGGTTAAACTCCTGAATGCCTGGGAAAGAACCAGAAAGCCATAGGATGAAAAACTGAGAAAAGGCAGGGAAAGCAGGAGGAAAAAAAAAAAAAAGATGAGACAAATAGATAACAATTCGCAAAATGGTAGATGTAACCCCAAACATATGGATAATTATGTTGAATAGAGGTAGTCTAAAGACTAATTAAGAAACCAATTGTCAGATTTAATAAAAATGCAAAACCCAGCAATATGCTGTCTCCAGGAAGGCAATTTTAAATATAAACACTTAGGTAGATTAAAGGTAAAAGAATGAGAAAAGAGATATCATGAAAAATAATCAGAAGAAAGCCAGACTGACTGTATTTACACCAGGAAGACTAGACGTCAGAACAATGAATATTACCAGGAATTAAGAGGGACATTGCATCATGATAAAGATGTATGTACTTGATAACAGACTTTCAAAATATATGAAGCAAATATTGATGGAACTGAAGAGAGATATAGATAAATCCAAAATTACTGTTAGATATGTCAATAATATTTTCTCAGTAATTGAAAAAATAAGTAGAGAGAAAAATCACTAAAATATTGAAGGCCTGAGGAACAACATGATCGATCAACTTGACCAAATTGACATTTATAGAACACTCCACCCCAAAACAGAAGAATATGTATTCTTTTCAAGTGTATATGGAGCATTCACCAAGACAGACCATATATCAATCATGTCTCAATAAATTGAAATAGACTGAAATCATACAAAGTATGTTCTTTTATCACAGTAGGATTAACTAAAAATCTTAAATATATATATAATCCAGAAAATCCCTATTTGAAAATTTAATAACATACTCTAAATAAGCCATAGGTCAAAAAAATCCAAAGGAAATGAGAAAATATTTTAAACTAAATGAAAATGAAAATATAACATATCAATACTTGTACGATGTGGCCAAAATAGTGCCTAGAGGGAAATTTATAGCTTTAAATACTTACAATAAGAAGGCAAAGCATGGGGCACCTGGGCGGCTCAGTCAGTTGAGCATCTGACTCTTGATTTTGGCACAAGTCATGATCCCAGGGTCATGGGATCCAGCCTGGTATCGAGCTCCTCACTGAGCGTGAAGCCCGCTTGAGATTCTCCCTCTCTTTCTCTCTCTTTCCCTCTGCCCACCCCCATCTCTAAAAGAAAAAAGAAAAAGAAAGGAAAATAGTCTAAAAATAATTATCTAAGAAATTAAACCCAAAGTTAGCAGAAGGAAGGAAATAATAAGAAAAGGGACTACAAAATAGAAATTGGATAAACAATAGAGAAAAATCAAGGTCACCAAAAACTGGTTATCTGAAAAAAAGGAAGATATAAATTACCAATATCAGGAATAAAAGAAGCAAAATCACTACTGATTCCACACACACTAAAAGAATAATAAGAAAATATTACAAACATATTTATATCATTTAACTTGACAGCTTAGATAAAATGGAAAAATTCCATGAAAGACAAAAAAAAAAAAAATACAAAACAAAAAAAGTCCACTCAAAAAGAAATAAGCTTAAAGATCTGTATCTACGGAAGAAACTGAATTCGTGGTTTAAAAATCATCCCATAAAGAAAATCCCAAGCTTCCATGGTCCTATTGGTAGGACCAAATATGTAAGGTGAAAAAAACACCAAAGCTTCCAGAAAATAGAAGCGAAAAACCAGAATTATTCTGATTCTGAAATAAGACAAAAAGAATTATAAGAAAACTACAGTTGAAGATCTTTTATAAACATAAAGGCAAAAGCATTAACAAAATGTTAGCAAATTACACTCAGTCATATATAAAAAGACAATGCATCATGACCAAGCGGGATTCATCTCAGGAATGCAACATTCAAAAATCAGTATATTTCACCATACGAGGAGGCAAAAAGAAAATCATCGTAATTATTGCAACAGATGTAGAAAAAGTATCTGAAAAATTTCAATACCTACTCATAATAAAAACTCAGTGAACTACCAAAAGAAAGAAACTTCCTCAACTTGATAAAAGACACATACCAAAAAAAAAAAATCTACAACTACTACCATAATCAATAGTGAAAAATGAAATAATTTACTCTTAAGATTGAGAATAAGACAAAGATATCTTCCCCTACCACTCCTACTCAACATTATACTGGATTCCTCGTTGGTCCAATAAGGCAAGTAAAAGGAAATAAAATGCATACAGATAGGAAAAGGAAAAAAAAATAAAATTGTTTTTATTTTCTGACAACATGATCATCAATTTAGAAAATTCGAAGGAACCTAAGAAAGCTAAGAAATGGTCTTAGCAAGGTTACAAGAGGAAAAATCAGTATGAAAACACCAATTGTATTCCTTTGTATGAACAAGAGACTATTGAAAATTGATTTTTCAAAAGAAACACTACCACTGTAATACCATTAAAATTTAAACATTCGAGGATAAATTTAACATAATTTATATAAGACCTATACACTGAAAACTACAAAACGTTGCTGAGAGAAATTAAAGAAAACTTAGATTACGGAAGAGGTACATCAAGTGAGTGGACTGAAAGAAAGACTTAATATTCCCAAAGCAGAGCCATGGATTCAACACAGTAAAAATCAAGATCCACGGAGGCTTTTCGACAGAAATTGACAAGCTGCTTCTACAATGTATATGGAATTGCAAAATCTTTAGAAGAGTCAAACCGATTTTTAAAAAGAATAACAAACTTAGAAAACTTACTGATTCCAAAAGCTGTTGTGACAGTGAGGTGTGGGTAAAAGGATAGACGTATAGCACAGTTGAACTAGAGAGTCCAGAAATAGACCATATAGATAGCCAATTGCTTCTCAACATTAATGCCAGGGTAATTCAATAAGGAAATGACATACTTTTCAACAAATAGTGCTACAACTGGATATCCATATGCCAAAAAAAAAAAAAAAAAATCTTTTACTTTACACCACAGACAAAAAAATGACTCAACGTGAATGATAATCCCATATGAACTTCTGCACTAAAGCACAGAAGGAAATCTGTGACCCTGGGCTAGGCAAAGATTTCTTAAGACACAAAAAATACAAACCACAAGAAATATGTCAATTGGACTTCACGATGTTCAACACACAAACATTGCTCATCAAAAGACACTGTTAAGAAAATTAAAAGATAAACTATGGACTTGGAGTAAATATTTCCAAAACATATATCTGATAAAGGACTTCTACCCAAGGCCTCCAAAGAACTCAGAATTCATACTAAGTCAAACAACTCAAAAAAGGCTGGGGAAAACATGTGGGCACTTCTTAAAAATGTATATATACCAATGGCATGTAAGTACATAAATGGGTATTCAATATCATTTGTCACTCAGGAAATACAAATACTATGACACCCGCTCAATTGGCTAGAATTAAAAAGAGGAACTCTACAAAGTATGGATGGAGATAGGGATTAACCGACCTTTCATACATCGCTTCACTGTATACATGAAATTAAAAAATGGGGCGCCCGTGTGGCTCAGTCCATTAAGCATCTGACTCTTGACTTCAGCTCAGGTCAGGATCCCAGGGTCGTGGGATTGAGCCCCACATGGGGCTCCACACTAGGCATGGAGCCTGCTTAAGATTCTCTCTCCCACTCCTACATATTTTCTTAAGAGAACTGAAAATATGCCATGCAGAGTTTTATTCCTAATAGTCCCAAACTGAAAACAAACCAAATGTGCCTCAGGTAGTGAATGAATAAACAAATGGCATAGCCCTACAAGGGAACACTACTCGGTCATAAAAGGAAATGCACTCCTGATAGACTCAAAGCATAGATGATTCTCAAATGAATTTTATAAATGAAAGAAGCCAGACACAAAGAACTACATACTATATGACAAAGACAAAACTATGATAGTGGAAAGATCAGTGGTCGCCAGGGGCCAGGCAAAGGAAAGGAAAACTAAATGCAAAGGGTCACAGGAGAATTTTTAGGGCTGATAAAAACACTTTATATTTTGATTGTGGTGATGCTTACTTAGCTGCATCCATTTGTCAAAACTATGCATTAAGATTGGTTAATTTACGGGGCGCCTGGGTGGCGCAGTCGGTTAAGCGTCCGACTTCAGCCAGGTCACGATCTCACGGTCCGTGAGTTCGAGCCCCGCGTCAGGCTCTGGGCTGATGGCTCGGAGCCTGGAGCCTGTTTCCGATTCTGTGTCTCCCTCTCTCTCTGCCCCTCCCCCGTTCATGCTCTGTCTCTCTCTGTCCCAAAAATAAAAAAAAAAAAAAAAAAAGAAAAAGAAAATAGAAAAAAAAAAAAAAAAAAAAAAAGATTGGTTAATTTACATGTAAAAGTATACTTCTATTAAGATTATCTTTTAAAAAGATTAGAAGTAAATATATAAAAAGAAACCATCATCATTTATTAGAAATCCTGCATTGAAAGAAATTGCTCTGGCTTCCAATCATTCAGCGTCCTGATGTGTGTTGTATCTTCTAATGAGCAGGGAGAAATCAAGCTACTTAAAACTGAAGTTGACTATGTGGAGAGATCATCAAACGGTATGAATGAATTTATACTAAAATTAGCGAAATTTGTAGTAACTGGTAGTTTTTTAAGATATATTTTAGAGTACAAAGAAGACACATGGATTCTTATCTTCATTGTGACTTATTAAGTAGTTTGAGGTATCTACACAAATGTCGTTATTTACGACTTTCGGTACCTCGTTTGAATTATAGCTCCATTTAGAGCATTCTGATTGTTATAACAATAAGTCAGTGCTCCTTACATACAATCATAATAAAAAAGCATCAGGATAATATCATGTTTACCCTTTTGCAGTTTCACTCCTAGACTCTTTTGTCAAAATTTGAAAAACAAATTCATTGATGGGAATAGATTTTCCCTGCTTGGCTTTCAAATTCATTGTAATCAATCCTGTAACATTAGGCACATTTCCTCATCAATATGAAAATTAAACTTCAGGGACTGACCTTATAAATAGATCAGAGAAAGCAGAAGGACATTGAGAATAAGCTAACGACATTTCCAGATAATCAAGCCCAATAAAAATGTTGTGTTTAAATGTGCAATGTGCAGAATAAATCAAATTCTAAGGTGCATCCTAAGACTTTAAATACCCTGTGCTGAATAAGAAAAGAGCAACCTGATAAGCCCTGATCACCTTAAACTGGCAGCATCTTGAATGCCCTCTGCTGAAGGGGTAAGTGTTGAACACACACACACACACACACACACCCCACACACACACACACCACACACACACACACTCACACCATGAATTCATTATCAAATCAAGTACAATAATATTGAATTAAACAAAAGCCAGTTTCAGGACTTCTCAGAACCTTTAATATGCTAATCGGCACTGTGAATCACGTTGGAGAAAGATACAGGCTCCCCAAATGATTTGGCCATAAATCATTTTATTAAGGAGGAGCTACTGAAATTTATGTTTGAAAAACAAACTTTGGGAAAGCTGTCTTAAAGTGGTATTTATTTTCCCAGAGGAATCCTTTCTTAAATATGTGAGCCTAGATAGTTCCCTAAACCACATCTCACTTAATCTTTTAATAGGTATGTTGCTTCATTTGTTCTGCTTAGTAAATGTCAGAAATAATTAGTTTGTTCCTTGTTTTAAATAATCTCTTGGAAAGTGTTTTTTTTTGTGTAAGTGTGTATATTTCTGCATTTATTTTCAATAAGTAAATAATTATGAAGTGAATGTATATAATTTTGATCATTATAAATGGCTCTAACTTATTTTCCAAACCTAGGCAAAGCTAGACTGGTTTATATCAGATAGGCATACCCACTTATCTCCAAAGGGACACTTTTAAAACAAGAAGCAGTTGTTAGAAAGCAATTCTCCATGGGTCTCTTACATTTTTGCATGCCTTACGGCCAGCAAAGTGCTTGCAGCAGCTTTTTTTTCAGGACCGCCTTTGAATGACATTTGTAAACAGCCTCAGAAGATACAGAGCCTCCCTCTGGAGCACAGGGCTCCAGACAAAGGTTGTACAGGTTTGTTACCAGCTCCCTTTAAGCCCCCTTGAAAGAATAGTTCCTGAGCTACCTTTAAAAGTTCAGGGCTTCTCGGAGCGCTAAGGTGGCTCAGTCGATTGAGGGTCCAACTCTTGGTTTCCGTTCAGCTCATGATTTCACGGTTTCTTGAGTTCGAGCCCTGTATCGGGTTCTGTGTTGGCAGCATAGAGCCTGCTTGGGATGCTCTCCCTCTCCCTCTCTCTTTGCTCCTCCCCCACTCACGCTGTCTGGGTCTCTCTCAAAATAAATACATAGACTTTAAAAAAAGAATAAAATAAAACAAAAGTTCAGGGTTTCTCAGCCATGAGACAAACCCACTCATCCGCATCATACCCATGGGTCTCAGGGTACAAAGAAATATCATAAGCATAAAGTTCATGCTTCTTGCTGTGCCATGAGTAATAACATCCTCTGTCTCTGACCCAGGAGTCTCATATCTTCTGCAAGCATCCATAAAACTGTAACAGGCTAACTTATTAGCTTGCAAATGGGATAAGATCTCAGACTTTTCATAGTTCTTGGCAGCTGTAACATTTACAGTGAGGTGACACCTTCAGATAAATATCTTCCCATGTAATAGCAGGAAAGGTTTGAAGGTGTCAGTGGAGGATTGAATGACACAAATGGAGAAGGGATGTAGAGGCTTAGTCTTTTTGAAGGGACCAAATTCATAGCATTGGTTTCTAGGGACTGTCAATGTAAGATACAATGACAAAGAAAGAATATGATAGAGGCAGAATTTCAGGACACAGTGATTTTGTTTTCATGGTCCATACCCTCCACACAGTTTATGGAGTTCACAAACAGAAAGGGTTGGCAGGGAGCCAGAATTAGGGAGCATTGGGACAAGTATATTTTATAAGTCTGCAAAAAAAACCAAACAAACAAATATATATATATATATATATATATATATATATATATATATATACACACACACACACACACTGTGACCATACAATGTCAATACCTTTCTAATCCTTTCTCCCATTTTTAAATTGCAAGCATATAGATAGATATAGATATAGATGTAGATATAGATATAGATGTAGATATAGATATATCTAAAGTAGTTCTACATGTAAACCATAACCTCTTTTTTATTTTGGTTGTCCTGGCATGATCAGAATATATATTGCATGCTTGCAATTCAAGAATGGAAGAAAGGATTAGAAAGGTACCTTTGTAGGGACAAACTGTAAAGCACAATATTCCAGAAAAATAAATGCTGTGGAATTGGAAAAATAAGTTGCACTGTCTACACTCATGATTAGCACCTAACAGGGTGTCCCTATATCGTGTGTTCATTTTGTTCTTTTAGGACAAAAAAAAAAAAAATACCAAGATTTTGGATTATGAAACTCCTTGTCTTGTACTCAACACTATAATCGGCAGAATAATAACCCCTTATACATGCCATGCCTTAATCCCCAGAACCTATATAAAAGCCGTAATTCATGGCAAAAGAGACTTGCTAATATACTCAAGGTTTCAAACTTAAAAAAAAAATTTTTAATGTTTATTTTTGAGAGAGAAAGAACATGAGCAGGGGAGGGGCGGCGGGGTGGGGGGGGGGGGTGGCGGTAGGCACAGAGGATCCAAAGCAGGCTTTGTGCTGACAGCAGCTATCCTGATGTGGGGCTTGAACTCACTCACGAACCGTGAGTTCATGCCCTGAGCCAAAGTCGGATGCTTAACCAGCTGAGCCACCCAGGCACCCCAAGGTTTAAAACTGTTAAATGGGGAGATTATTCTGGATTATTTGGGGGGACCTATCTAATTGCACCAGCCCCTAAAAGCAGAGAACTTTTTTAGCTAGAGGCAGGAAAGATGCCATAGAGGAGAAGTGAAGGAGATTTGAAGCACGGAAGGGATTCCATTCATTGTTGCTGGAAAGGCACCGCATGGAACACTCAAGAAACCATGCGGGCAGCCTCTAGGAGCAAAGTCTGGCTAGGAGTAAAGACTTTGCTGAAAGTCAGCAAGAAAATAGAGACCTCAGTCCCACAACCACATGGAGCTGAATTTAGCCATGAGTGAAACAAGTTCAGAAGTGGACTCATCCCCGGAGTCTCCAGAAAAGAGTATAACCCTGCCATCATGTTGATTTCTGCTTTATAGTACTCGAAGCAGAGGACCCAGCTACACTAAGCTGCACTGGGACTTCTGACCCACAGAACTGTTCGCTAATAAATGTGTGTTGTTTTAAGTGCTAGATTTGCCGGAACTTGTTATGGCAGCAGTAGAAACGAATACAAATACCAAATACAAGAACTCCCTCTACAACCGCTGGTACACAATTTGTATGAGGCTTTCATATTTGAGGGTTTAAGCAGTGATGACCCGATAAGCAAACCTATAGAGATGTTGCCAGTTTTTAATTCCAGTGTCATTTATTTGCCTACAGACATTTGTATAGTAAATGAAATAACTTGATGAATAATTGAAACTTTGCTATTTGATACCTTTTCAATTATTCAATAACAAAGGAGAATAAGAGTATCACTGCCAGAGAGTTTAAATAAATATTTCTCTCCTGAATTTATTTAACTCTTACACTGTGACCATACAATGTCAAGGCTACTGCACTGGTAGTGAAGATTGGAAACTTCATTTGAATTACTCTTGTCGGCATTGAACATGAGGTCATTGTAAGTTAGGGGAGCACATAAGTTAGTATTTGCATCTTGTCCAGCAAATGACCTCATCCTTCTAAAAGGATCCCGTGGGGGTGCCTGGGTGGCTTAGTCGTTTGAGCGCCCGACTTCGGCTCAGGTCATGATCTCGCATTTGTGGGTTTGAGCCCCGCATCAAGCTCTGTGTGACAGCTCAGAACCTGGACCCTGCTTTGGACTCTGTGTCTCCCTCTCTCTCTGCCCCTCCCCTACTTGCACTCAATCTCTCTCTGTCTCTCAAAAAATAAAATAAAACATTAAAAATTTTTAATAATAAAATAAAATAAAAGGATCCTGTTACTTTGAGCTAAGGAAGCTAACTTTACCTTGAGAGTAAAATTCTTTGACAATCTAAACAGCCACAAGATTGGAGTATTGTCATCTGCACTGTGGAGAGATGATAATATAACTGATCATTAGTTAACTCACAGCAAGATTATCTTTATTAACATACTACAAGAATAATACTAAAGAACTGCAAAGAGAGGAGGGGTGTCTCTGGGGTGCAGTGGATGATTTGGAAAGATCACATTTATTTATTTGGTAACTGAGTGAATACTCCAGAGGAGGGAATGAATTTCTGGATCATTAACAAGGTCTTAGCTTTTCACATGGCTTATCCCCAGGCTTTGATTCAATATTAAGGTAGAGTGGCTAATAGCAACAAATACCAATTCCCTCCTTCTTAAGGTAAATATTTCAGAGGCAAGGAGATTCAGCCCACTTGCAGTCGTTTGATATCAACAACCACCAAGCTAGAATAGGGAAAGTGCTGGTACCTTCCTAGAGAACATCCTGCGATAGCAGAACTCGCTAGCGAGAATTGCACCCCTGCAATGAAATCCAGTAAAGGAATATCAGAGAAATTTAGAGGGAAATTTTCATATCGAGTCAATTATTTCTAAAATTTCACGTGGACATCAGTAAAGGGCAAACTCAAAGGGGAGCTTACGGACCGAAGGCATGTAATCCTTCCTCTTCTCAACAACACCGACACCATCTCAGGCAGATAGAAACTTTTCCTGTTTGAAACAGCCCTCCAGGAAGAGGAATTTCACAGTGTCCTATGACAACCCATATATCAATATGGCATTTTCAGAATTTTTATTTGCATATATAACTCCTCGGTTGAAGTCTGCTGCTTCTTGAAAAGTCATGCAATAAATATTTATTAAGTAACTACCATGGTCTCATTCTCTCTTTCCTTTATTTTCACAACTTTATTGAACTGTAATTCATATACCAAAAATTCACCCATTTCAAGTGTTTTTAAAGTGGTTTTAGTATATTCGGGGTTGTATAACCATCACCCATAATCATCGCTCCAGAAAGAAACACATTAACTGTCATTCCATCATTCTTCCCTCCCCCTAGCCCCGGGCAACAATCCATCTGCTTTCTGTATCTATACACTTGTTTATTTTGGATACTTGATAAACATATGAAATCCCACAAGATGTGGCCTTTTATCATTTTTTTTCACTTAGCCTAATGCATCAAGGTGCATCTGTGTTGTGGTACGTATCGGTACCACATTTCATTTTTACAGCTGCATCACATTCTATTATATAAATATGCTACCTTTTATTTACCATTTATCGAATCGATGGGCATTTGGGGTAATTTCCTTTTTTGATCATTATGAATAATACAGATGCAATCGTTCATGTACAAGTTTTGTTAGACATATGTTTTCATTCCTCTTAGGTATATGCTAGGAGCGAAATAATAGATCATACGGTATGGCTAACATGTTGAGGACTACCACACTGTTTTCTAAAGTGGTTGCATGATGTGACATTCCCACCAGCAATGTCCTACACATTTTTATCACACCTGCTCTTATCTTTTTTTTTTATTATAGCTATGTTGGTCAAAAGGAAATGGTATCTCATTGTGGGTTTAATTGGCATTTTTGAAGTTAATAATTACGTTGATCATCTCTTCATGTGCTAATTAGCCATGATATATCTTCTTTGGAGAACTGTCTATACCTTCTGCTATTCTGAGTTCCTTGAGATTCCATATGGGTTTTGGGATCACCTTGTCAACTTCTAGAAAATAAAAAGTGGTTTTTGATAGATTTTTGATAGAGATTACATTGAATCGACAGATCAGTTTGGAGAGTATTGACATTTTAACAATATTAAGTCTTCCAATCCATGAATATGGGATATCTTTCTTCATTCATTTAGATCTTCTTCAATTTCTTTCAGCAGTGTTTTGTGGTCTTCAGTGCACAACTTTTGCACTTTTTCTGTTAATTTGCCTTACTTTAATTCCCCTAATCATTTTTAAGTTATTTATTATTTCGTGTAATAGCCTTTTAAATCATCAGTCCTGTAAATTAACTGCCACTATGCCAACTAGCCAGGTAGTTTGAAGTGTTATATATAAAAGCTCTTTAGGGACAAGAATTTTCTTTTCTATTGACTTTGAGTCTCTCTCTCTCACAGTATGCAAAGTAAAAGGTACTCTACAGGAAGCTAATTTGTAAGTGCTGAATGAATAATTTTTACTGAAGGTTAATTTATTATAAATTGCAGGAACTGAATGACTGTGAACATGGAAATTAAGATAATATGCCAAGAGATATGGGGGAAAGTCACCCCACAAATGGCTGTGGAAGATGTAAAATCTGCAGTCCCTGACTTACAAATGACCTTTGGCTGCATAGCAAGTTCTTTAGTGTATAAATCTCTTTTTCCCTTCCAGCAACATGCATATCCATGACAGTCAGGGGCTTAGTCACAACAAGGCCCTTCGGTCAACAACAGTGACCAGCATTTTCGTTTTCAGATAGCAAATATTTTAGAGACACTGTGGCTATCAGTTCTCTGTTACAATTACTCAACTCTGCCATTATATATGGCACAAAAGCAGCCATAGACAATATACAAGTAAATGAGTGTGCCTGTATTCCAATAAAACTTTATCTATGAAAACAGGCAACGGAGCCGATTTGGGCCACAGAACGTAGTTAGTCAACCTGGTCTCTTCAGGATGTGCCTATAACACCCTACAGTGCTTATTGACCTGTAGAACTAAATGCCACGTGCAGGGGTGGTGTTTCAGGAAAGAAAAAAAAACTGTTTCATTCTTACAACACAGAGTATTAGAAGCACCTGTCCACCAGGCATCCAGCAGACCAAGAGGAAGACACACTGCCAACCCTATACGTTTGGTGATGACCAGCTCCTGAGAGGGGAGCAGGTTCAGGCGACCAGAGAAACAGGAGTCACGTCTTTTCAAGCCCAGATTAGTCTGCGAAGGCGGTCATCATAAAGTGCCACAGACTGCGGGCTGAAACAACAGAAATTTGTTTTCTCACAATTTTGGAAGTTCAAGATCAAGGTGACCAAGATCAGGGTGATCAAGGCAATCAAAGCGGTGTCTGTTTCTTCTGAGGCATCTCTCCTTGGCTCGTAGATGACCATTTTCTCCCCGGGACTTTACATGGTTTTCCCTCTGGGCGTGTCTGTCTCACAATTTCCTCTTCTTAGAATGACACTAGTCGTATTGGGTTAGGGCCCATGCTAATGACTTCGTGCTGATTTAATCAGCACATTTTCAAAGACGCTATCCCCAAATACAGTCACGTTCTGAGATACTTGGGGTTAGCACTTCAATATGTGAATTTGGAGCTGGCACAATTCAGCCTATAATAGCCTTCTCTTAGAGACCACTCAGAAATGCTGAAATCTAAAGCCCGTTCCTAAGTTCCCTTTTTATTTTTGTTTCACCTGTCCCTGGACCTATACATCCCATGTCCCTTTCCATGGCCACCACCAGCTGTGTAGAATCGTGATTTCCTCCTACTCTACTCTGCCAAAGTACAGATACACCCTGCCAGCTTCCCTCTGATTTCTCTAGCCCATAAAGCACACTTAAGGCCATCTGAAGATTTTTAAAGGTTTAAAGTAGCAGGTAATAAATGCCCTTTCCCTCTTCCACAACTTAAATCTTGTTAGGATAGATACAGTCATACCAAGAGAGGTCATTCTATATATAATGGACCAAAGAAAGAGTTGCCTATTTTACTGCTAATGACAGTAATTCACATTAACGTAGAACTTTACCACCAAAGTATATATGTAGCATCACTATTGATCCTGTCAACCTAAAAATTGAAAGCAACAGTGAGAGATAAATAAACATTTCTTTGGGATTAAAGAATTGTAATTCTTGGGGTGCCTGGGTGGCTCAGTCGGTTAAGCATCAGACTCTAGGTTTCAGCTCAGGTCGTGACCTCATGGTTTTGTGAGTTCCACCCATTTCGGGCTCTGCTCTGACGGTACAGAGCCCACTTGGGATTCTCTGTCTCTTTCTGCCCCTCCCCTACTCATGCTGTCTCTGTCTCTCTCAAAATAAATAAATAAACTTAAAAAAAAAAGAATTGTAATTCAGGGAACACAGACTCAGGTCGAAACCCAGATAGTGTCTTACTTGTAGGTAAAAGCAAGGAGTTTTATGAGGAAAGGGTGGGGACAATCACCTGAGTTGAAGAAAAGGAAAAAAGTTCTCTATGGGTGTTAACAAGTTAAGCTACTCAGTGATACATTGATTGGCTGCTGATTTTATCTTCAGAAAGTCCACAACTATCAGACTATGATCAGAATGTCTGTTCTCCTGCTGACTTCTCAAGCAGTGGCTTAAAAAGTTGCCACTTGGCCCAGTCCAAAGACTTTGGCCCAGTTCAAAGGAGGGCAGGGCAGGGCAGGGCAGGGCAGGTTTTCTGCAGTGGCCCCTCCGCCATTTTAAAATGGCTCCATTCATGTCAGTTTTTCATAATCCCCATGGTAGCCGTGAGGAACTAGTAAATCGGACCTCCCCAATATACCAATGTGAAAGCTGAGCTTTAGAGAATTTCAGTGATTTTGCCCTAGGATATGCAGCTAGGTTACACAACCGGAAAGATGCAAGGCTCTGACTCCGATTTGGGGTTATTGGGTCCTGATGTTGCCCACAGAGTGTAAACTGTGGCCTCCTTATTTTAAATGACAGTGAGGGTGTGGCATTGCTAATCGGGATAAAGGAAGTGAGGGTGGAGGATAGACTCACTGAAGATTCAGTCCTTGGAGAAGGGAGAGAAGGTAAGTAAGGTAAGTAGGCTGAAATGTTCAGGAAGCACCAAACCTCAATCATGAGAGGGACAAGTGCTGTTCTCCTCCCTCCACATCTGCTAAGTTGATGGCCACCAGACAAAAGTCTGACATACTAGCTTAGAACAAAAGGTGGGGGAGAAGATATATAGAGCTGCCTGGGCTCCCCAGAACCATTCCCTGAGAGGAAAGATGACAGAAGACTAGCCCAAGAGGTAGCTGTCTGCATGACTACAGGAGAGCAGGCTAGGAGAGCTATTTCAGACATGCCCAGCTAATGTTTCTTTTTTTAAAAAAATTTTAAGTTTATTTATTAATTTAGAGAGAGAGAGAGAGAGAGAGCACGAGCAGGGGAGGGGCAGAGAAAGGAGGAGAGAGAATCCCAAGCCGGCTCTGCACCGTCAGCTCCAGGCTTGGCCTGGTGCTCGAACCCCCGAACCATGAGATCATGAACCTGAGTCGAAGCCGAGAGGCCGTCGCTTAACCGACTGAGCCACCCAGGTGCTCCCCGGCTGATGTTTCTTAATGTGCAGCCTTCACAGGCCCATGTTAGGCACAAGTCAGCCTGGGTCTGCCTGTAGCCTGTTTACAGAAGAAGTGGTCTGCGGGGGGACAAGACCTAAGGAGAAATCCTCACATCTGAATACCTTATGTCAAAAAGAAATTGTACAATCCTTCCCTCCCTATCTTTCAGAAAAGGCTTTTTTTTTTTTTTTTCCTAAAGGGCACGATGCTTAAATCGTTCCAACCAAGACTGTGCAGAGCTCTTCAAAGGGGCTTCTACGGCTGCCCTTGGGAGATAGTGCCAAAACACATTAGATTGTGAAGCTCTAATTTGAAAAAATGTTTCTAATTCAGATCCTACAGTTTCCTTTAGTAAATTTCATGGTATTATTTCTCGTTATACTTCCTCTTGGCACTATATATAATCCTACCCTTCTTTTTACCCTTCAGATGGCAGTCAAGAGTTATTGTGTCTCTCCAATTCATCACTTAGCTAAGACATATAAAGCATATTGAGTTATTTTAGCCACCTTCTTCAGGCTTAAGCCCTTAATATGATCTCTTTATCGTCCCCAGCACTCTGCTGGCAAAAGATCTCAAAAATGTGGAGGAATTTTAAAGATCACCTCAGTCCAGCCACGTAATTAATATCTAAACCCTGTTCCAGCAGACCAATAAAAAGAACCCCGAATAGCTATTCAGCCTGCAGGTAACTCAGAATCTTATGAGTCAATCTTTTCTTTATTTGCACAACGGAAGGAAATCTATTTTCTTGGGGTTTGTCATTGCTGTTACTTTTGTTCTAGTGGCAAAAAAAAAAAAAAAAAAAAAATCTGTGGCTTCCAACTGTTGTTCTGGGTTCTCAGAGCAAAACAGATATTTAGTTTTCACATATGAAGCTGAGCAAATAGTGAAAATCACTTTCAAGTCCAGTGAAATCTCCAAGCCTCTAGCTACAGTCAGGGAGTTAGGGTATACATTATGTTGAATTACGAATCAAGTAATTTGTTTCCCTACCTGCTCATCAGCTTGACCAGAGAACACAAAGAAAGCATCGAAGTGCTATTTCCTGAATTTCCATCCCACCCATGCCTTTTTCTGTCTCTGCCTTGCTTCTTCCTCCAGAAGAGCCCTTACTTTACACATTTCCCCAATATTCACCTATATTTCCCCTAAGATCCCACTAGGGGATTGGTGAAAACTCTAACATGTGAATTCAGACCAAAAATGAACTGGGCAGAGGACTTAGCCTTTTCTGGCCACATCATTACATGTTCCAGAGACCACCGAGATATAACGTGACTAAGTACATGATGTTGCAAACATCAGATGATCTAGCAGTCTGAAAGGAGTAAGACCTTAAGATCTGGAAAGTGCTTTTGATCCTTTTAAAGTAAACTTTCTTTGTCTAGCCTAGGGCCCGGTGCTGGAGATTAATAGTAATATGTCTCGGATTCTAGAGCAAACCTACATTTCAACGTTGAAAGAATCGCTTATGCAATTTGTTTTGGGAGATGACTCAACACTTCTGGCATAAGCTGCAAATCAGCTCAGCTGAACTGCATTTGCATCTGGGAAGTAAGAAGCTTACCATAAGCGTTCTCCTGTGATTACTCATATATTCAAGGGAAGAAAATTCTTTACCCTCATTTCTAGAAATCCCTTCATTCTATGGATGGAGAGGCCCGTTAGCTCAGCTGTCTATCAGGGCAGAACTCCTAAACCCTTCCTGACTGATGAGAAGTTAGAGGTCTCTCAGCAAGGAAATGCCACTGTATCCTGTGGTTATTTTCGCCAATGCGGCCGAAGACATTATTTAACATATCATTATTAAATAAATATTATTGAAAAATAAGGCACATCCCCCCGCCCTTCTCACCCTGATGCCAAACCCCCTGAGTCTCCCCGCCTTTTTCTGTTCTTCCAGGAATGACACTTTCACTCTACAGGAACTGTCAAGCCAGCACCCATCTGCTTAAAGAACTCCAGTGGCCACATGTGCTTCCAGAATGAAAGCCCAACTCTAAACTGGGAATCCAGGTTCTTCATGAGCCACCTGACTCCTCGTTTTCTGGGCTGACCGCCCACATTTCTTCCATAACCCCTCTGAGCAAGGCAAAGCTACGCATTGTACCCGCCTCTGCAAACACACAGAAACCTTTTCATACCAGCGTTGACGTCCGCTGGGTCCGCTACCGTTTCCAAATGAATAGGTCCTACCTTCCTTCAGAGCCTAACACCGGCGCCGCCGTGGAGATTTCTTTGAAACTGCTCATCACCCCTGCTTCTAAACTCTCTGGGAACTGGTGTGGTTGCTCTCTTGTGGCAGTTGTAGTCTAACACGTATTGTGTTCTCATCTTCCTCCCCGCCCCTCGGAATGTCCTATGCCAGAGCCTCGTACCGTGTTCGACTCCCGCGCCCCTCAGTGTTTATCAGATGGCATCACACCTAGGCCAGGAACAAGTTTACTCGTCAACTCACATGCCACTGAAGAGGAAACCAAGAGAGAAGGGATATATACATCGTATCCATACACGTTCATTTTAGGCCCAAGGCCAGCGTTTTATTTATTTTTTTTTAATTTTTTTTTTTAACGTTTATTTATTTTTGAGACAGAGAGAGACAGAGCATGAACAGGGGAGGGTCAGAGAGAGGGAGACACAGAATCTGAAACAGGCTGCAGGCTCTGAGCTGTCAGCACAGAGCCCGACTCGGGGCTCGAACTCACGGACCGCGAGATCATGACCTGAGCTGAAGTTGGCCGCCCAACCGACTGAGCCACCCAGGCGCCCCAAGGCCAGTGTTTTAGAATACTGACCTTGGGCACTTGATCCAAGGCATGTGGGTGATTATCACCCAGTCTTTTGTTATGTACGTCTGTTGCTGTTAGAAGAAAATGAAAAAAAAAAAAAAAAAAAAGAGCTACTAAGTTGCTCTCATCAAGCTCAGGTCCTGATGAACCATCCTGGAGGCTGCTTTGCATTTCATTCACCGCTGGCTCCTTGACAGCTTTTATTCCACTGCAATGCCTCTTGCCTGCATTCCTCCTAACATATCTGGGTCTTTCCCTTAAAGCCTTTGGAGTTGTTGCAGAATCTCATTTTGTCTTGTCATCTTGAGAAAAATGGGAAGATTCAATTTCCTACCAACGTACCTGGGTAATCCCCCTTTGCCGCTAATTCTGAAAAGGACCGGAAAGCGCCAAGAAAACATCCAAGTGCTATTTCCTGAAATAATTTTGTTCTCCCCAGTGCCTTCTCAAAAGTGACAGCAGAAGCAGAAGAAACAAGGTGCGGCTTCCAGAAGCTAATGACAGTGCCGCCATCCAGGAGGCAATAATTGAGTTTTAATGTCCTGAGCCGTTGCTGGTCATAAATCCTCTATATGTAAAACTCAAGCCTCTGCTAGGCAAGATTGATGGTTAGCAGTGTATATAATATTTATTAAACCTCTTTTTATGTTGCTTGGCAATCTGTGCACCATCAAACAAGTCGAAATAATTGACATTTAGCACATCAACCTGCTTTTGACTGAGAAGCATGACATTCATGTAGATAGTAAACATTTGGCAATTGCTGTAAATGTCTCCAAATTTAACGTCATGACCTTTTCTCAGGTAAATGTTTTTGGATAAAATGTAAATAATGATTCACTGTATGTCAAATACCACAGTATGTCAAATACTGTGCAATGTCAAGTTTACTGTCTTGCTACCCTCCAGAGGTTCATAGATTGGTTGACCTGTTGCATCTTTCAGTGAGTTTTATATTAAGACTCGCTATTATTTATTATAATCCCTCGGCTTTCCAAACTTTCCCCCACACACACATGCACGATATTTCTGACTAAGAAGAAGTGTGGTTTGGGTTTCATTGTTCAATTAAATGAAACTTGGCATTTTAAAAAAATCCATACTCCAGCATGGAAACGTGAATTCTATTTACAGGAAGGACGCATAGATGCCTCAGCATCCCTAGAAGAGGTGGCTTCGAACCATCCAGTGGAGGGTGAGACTAAAGAATTCAAGGGGCCCACCCTTTCGCCTTCCAACATCTCTGGGTTCTGCCACCACATAACAAATGCCAATGTTATCAAAGCGCAATATAACTGTGTCTCGTTGAGCTGGTCTGTAAAAATTCCTCCTCATTGATGAATGTGAAAAAGGATCACTCTGATTAATAATCCAGAAGGTCCTTCCAACTGCACCACTGCACTTAAATGGTTTCCCCAAGAGGAGCCAGACATCTCCAACGATGTTCAGTCTCCACATGCCAAGTGTAGACGGAATTCTTCACGCACCCACCAGCTCCTTGACGTTGACCAGGTACTCTAGGCAGAGCATTTTGCAACTGTCGAAGTGGTTCCATTAGAGTATTTTAATATGACAGTAGAAAAAGATATGCATTGATGTGCTAAGAATAAAACTATGTCGATGTACATTTTTTCTGATGTTGACCGATTAGACATAAAGCTTATCTGCTGGGGGAAGCTTTATATTATATGTGTACCTTCTCTTTTTTTCCATCATATGCCAAGTCACAGTCAGAGCTATCGGGAACTTAGAGCCCATTTCTTCCAACACCGTCATTTGGTGCATAGAGAACGCAAATGTTCCCAGGCTTTGTCTGTAGTCCCAGGATTTCTCTATGACTTGTCCAAAGCTGTATTCTTCAGTGACAGAGTGAAATTGAGCCCCAAGTTCTCCTGCCTCCTAGGGGGTTTGTGATCCTCCCTCACGCCACTGAATTCATTCTCCAGTTCATTTGAAATTAAATTACCAGTGTCGTTGCATACAAAAGTTTGAAAACAATCATCTGACTGTCATGAAGTTGCCACTACAGGCAAATCCAAACACTGTGTACATATGTGAATATCTCTTGGAAGAGTGGTGGATTGTGGTTAAAGATAATGACGACGATGATGATGATATCCAACCTGTTTATGACACGTACTACCTTCCGGACACATTTCTAAGCCCTTTACCTATACGAACACCTTTAATCCTCATGGCAATATGATTATACAGGCGCTGTTATTATCCCCACTTAACAAATGAAAAAAAAAAATGAAGCACGGAGAAATAAAGAAACTTGCTGTTAAATAAAATGTTCATCAAGTTAATGAGTCATTGCAGCTATTAAAAAGAATGAGCTTTCCATGTATATTCATGCTATAAGGCTTCCAGAGAATATTTTTAAGTGAAAAATATTCATTTATCTGTGTTCGTGTATGCACGTATGCATTGCTGTTGTTTGTTTTGTTTTAATCATTTGTCAAAATATACTTTCCACGGTCCTGATCCTAAACTACCAAATCAGGATATCTCTACATAGGGTCTACACTATGGATTACAAAGAGATGATTGATATGAGCACTCTTGGTTAAGATTGCCTGCTTCCTGCTATTGAACTCAGCAGAGAGGCAGAGTTCTAATTAGCGGGTTAGAACAAGTTACGTTAAGCTGTGAAATCCAAAAACCTTAAGTCCTCAAGACATTTACATTTTTATAAAGGAACAAATATACCCCACCTCCTGAGCTGGCAAAATACACACGAGCAGGAGAAGAGCCTGGAGCCTTTGCTAACAGTAAGCATCCATGAAATCTCTCCTATCACCAATATGCCCGAAAAACAGCATTCAGAATTTTAATTGTTAATCCTTGATTTAGACCATTGAACTGCAATGCCCTTTAAGGCTAAACCAAATTTTAAATTGAATTCACTTGAAGGAGTTCATTGGTGACCTTTGAGAAATCAATTGGATAGTATCCCAGGAAAATAGATGATCTAACTTCCCTATGAACTGATGACCTTAAGAGACATGAGCTGTCCCTACCAAATATGGGAGAGCACTTTTCACAGTTAGATTTTGATGACAGCCTGTTACGTCCTGATGGGAAACTTTGAGTCCCCACAAAAAGAAAGAGCAAAGGGATGGACAGCTCTGAATTTGGTAGTTGGCAGAAATACTGAGCAATTTTCTTAAGTACTTATTTTCGCCTTACCCACTCATTGTTTTGACTACTTGAATAAAAATTAAAGTCACTTTTGGGGCACTTGGGTGGCTCAGTCGTTAAGTGTCCGACTTCAGCTCAGGTCATGATCTTGTGGTCCGTGAGTTCGGGCCCCACATGGGGCTCTCTGCTGACAGATCAGAGCCTGGAGCCTGCTTCGGATGCTGTGTCTGCCTCTCTCCCTGCCCTTCCCCTGCTTGCATTCTCTCTCTGTTTCTCAAAAATAAGCATTAAAAAAATGTAAAAAAGTTAAAGTCACTTTCATATGTTTTTATTTTAATTCCAGTGAGTTAACATACACTGTAATATTAGTTTCAGATGTACAACATAGTGATTCAACACTCCCTATACATCACCCGGTGCTCATCTCATCACAAGTGCACTCCTTAATATCCATCATTCACCCATGCTCCCTCTCCCGTCCCCTCTGGGAACCATCAGTTTGCTTCCTATAAAGTACTTTCTGTATTGAAACCTTTATTGTATTTTTTTTAAATATTTATGTATTTATTACTTATTTATTTTGAGAGAGAGGAAGCGTGCCCATATGTGTTAGCAGGAGAGGGGCAGAGAGAGAGGGAGAGAGAGAATCTCAAGCAGGCTCCGTGCTGCCAGTGCAGAGCCCGACACGGGGCTCCATCTCGATGTCACAGATTGTGAGAGCATGACCTGAGCCAAAATCAAGGGTCAGATGCTGAACCGACTGAGCCACCCAGACACCCAAAATCTTTATTTTAAAAGCAATACATTTTCTTTTCTAAAAAAGAGGAAAGTCGTTTGTACATAGGCAAACATAAGAGGTAGTCATGGAAACGAAATTTTCAGAGTGTAGATACAAAACATAGTAGCTATCACCATGAATTGTCATACCTATCCAGTGAATACACCTCCCATGAGTGGCCCTAGCCTGACACTGTGTTCTTTCTGTCAGGGGCCCAGGATCCCTGAATATCCAGATTCAAGAGTCGCTTTCTAGTGACTGAACCTTATTTCCATTCTATTTCTCACCGATGGCGATGGACCTCTCTAAATGCTATACAACTTATTGCTGAAAATCCCCATCTATAGAGACCCCTGACCTCCCAAGCAGCCCTAGACCCCTGGAAGCCCAAATCAGGCTCCAGTGTTTTAGTCCGAGACAGAGGCGGGACTTCCAAATACCTCTGTGACTGACTGCAACCGTTAGTTCCTAATTTTTGTGACATTTATTCATTTAATATATTTACCAGTAAGTTTAGACAGAACAATGAGTTGACTCTTGCTGATCTGTGAGATCAGCAGAATCTTGGAGGTAAACTGAGAACCTATCCGGAAGATAATGACAGAGGTGTTAAGATGCCCCCCACTCCCTTGGCTTTCAAAAAAGTGTTTGTCAGTCACCCTCTGACTCTCAGTAAGCAACGACCCGGGTCCCAACTCTTATCTGCCTAGGCGGCAGAGTTAAACACTGCTTCTCAGGACAGCCTTATATAAATAAGTTATGGACAATATATTGCCAGCTTCCACCACCTAATAACATCATGTATTTTTTATGTATTGTTGGGATTGGTGAGCTGGAGACATATCCATTGAGATGGATAATGGTTGTGCTCTTTTATTTTATGTACTTAAGCCTTCTTATTGAGAACTGCATTAATCTTGTGTTTTATAATGGTGGATGCCAAAGAGGTGTCTCTCCCTCTCTGTTAAAAAAATTTTTTGCTTTTGTTTCTAAAGTGCTTGCTACTTCTGTTTATCCCCTGCTTAGACATTTTTATTAGTATAATTGTTTTTGGAAGCATAAAGCAAAAGCTGGAACCTACAGAGACCAAACTCCTGTGGAGCAGATTTATGATCCAATACGAAAAACTCCTGTACTTTGAAATGCAGTCCCCAAAGTCAAGAAGGATTTGATGTCAGAGCGTTTTTAAATCATTTCCTAGAGGAGATCTAATGCAAGCGCCTGGAGATTGCAAGGTTCCAACAAATGGAGTTAAATTTCAGATTAATTTGCATTGATATCAAGGAGTATTAGGTGATTTCACCATCATTAGTTTCAAATTGTTATACAGATTAAATAGCTATTTTACTCTAAATGCAAACACAGTGGCAAAACACAGAGCTCTGATTTAATTGGTTTAAATAGATTGTAATTTTGAGTGTTTCTAGTATGACAGATTTTCCCAACCTGTCTCAGATAGGCGATGCTGCAAATGTGAGAGAGCAAGCACCAGTCAGTATAAACACACCCTTACACTGTAGGAGAGAGAGCCGGAGCAGACATGGGGAACTTGGCAACTGCAAATCTGCACTGACTTTCTAACCAATGTCCCAGCTTACAGGACATCGGCAGTACAAGGGACCCTTAAAAGATGCTGGAGACTGGCGCCTTTATTTCGTAGCAGACAAACCTGAGTAGCTAACTGCATTACCACACAGCGGTTTAGAGGAAGAGGTTGGGTAAGAATACAGGGCTCTGTCTCCTACAATGTTCTTTCCACCAGACCGTACTAGATCTACATGACCTTAGAAAACCAAGGCAGTTGTGTGTGCATGACCTGCTCTGCCATCCCTGAATGACGATCTGAAGGATCCCATGGTCACCACCAGGGAATCTCATGTTAATATTGTTTCAAAATGAAACTAAGTGATAAGCGAATTGTTTTTGTCCGTCACCATACAAAACCATACGAAACACTTTTTTCTATTTTTGTTCTTTTCATTTTTATTGATGGTGCATGGAACTTATTTTTACTGTTTCTCTAACCTTGAAACCCTCCTTTTTTTTTTGAAGTTTTTGTTTTAATTCCAGTTAGCTAACATACAGTGTTATGTTAGTGTCACAATATACAGTGTTATGTTAGCGTACAATATAGTGATTCAACAATTCGACACGTCAGTCGGCATTCATCATCTATTTAAGCCATTCCCCCCACCCCGGTAACCATCATTTTGTTCTCTGTAATTAAAAGTCTGTTTCTTGGTCGCTCTCTCTCTCTCTCTCTCTCCCTTTGCTCATTTGTTTTGTTTCTTAAATGCCACATGTGAGTGAGATCATATGGTATTTCTTTCTTGAAACCATCTTTAAGAAGTTGATGCTTTCTGATCTTTGTCTATCACTTTGGCCTAGGGTGTAGTAATTGTGAATACTGTTTTAAGATTTGAAAAGAGCTACCATAGGATCCGTCAATTCTACTTCTGAGTATTTATCTAAAGGAAACAGAATCACTATTTCAAATAGATATCTGCACCTTCATGTCCCCTGTAGCATTACTTACAATAGCCAAGACATAGAAATAAACTAAGTGTCCACCAACGGATACATGGATAAATAAAATATGATACATATATAATTACATACTTTATATTATACATTTGTGTAAATGTATTAATAAATAAAATATACATGTAATCATATATCGTACATGTAATATATCATAAAATAAATAAATAAATACATGAAATATTATTCAGCTGTAAGAAAAAGAAAATCCTGCCATTTGTGGCCACATGGATGCACTCTGAGGGCGTTATACTAAGGGAAATAAGTCAGACAGAGAAAGACCAATCACGGTATGATCTCACTTACACATAGAATCTTATAAAAACTCAACTCAGAGACACAGAGACCAGATTGGTGGTTGCCAGAGGCAGGGGTTGGGAGTGGCCAAAATGAGAGAAGGTGGTCAAAAGGTACAAACTTCCAGTCGTAGCATAATTAAGTCCTGGGGCCATAATGTACAGCATGATCGCTACAGTTAATTATACTGTATTGTATATTTGGAAGTTGCTAAGAGAGTAGAAGGTAAAAGTTCTTATCACAAGAAAAATTCGTAACTATGACATCACGGATGTTAATTTAACTTATTGCAGTGATCATTTCACAATATGCACATCTATCACATCATCAGGTTATACACTTAAAACTAATACAATGTTGCATGTCAATTATCTCAATTTTTAAACATTGAAATGTGTATGTTTTGCAATAGCCAAAATGTACTGAGCACTTACTGTGTGCCATCCCCTTGCCAGTGTCTTCTATATCTTTTTCCATTTGATTTCTAGAATAAAAACTGTAAGGTGAATAGCATTAATGTTCCTGTGCTCCGTTGAAGAAAAAGAAGTTTGGAGAGAACTTGGTCAAGATCATACTGCTGGCCAAAGACAGAATGAGATTCTGATCTTTGCAATCTGATTCCAGAAGCTTTGCTATTAACCACTGTGATCTAACTGCTATGGCATCCTTCCTGTCCTAGATTCTGTCGCGGGTAATTGACAACCCAAACTTGGTCAAAATAGCGTCCTGGGCAAATTTGACTCCAAAAATAGCATAATCAGAAAACAACAACATGGTTTCACTGAAGGGGTCCAAAGGCAATTCACTAGAGCAGATTTAGGAACTTTCCATCCTCAACTGTGCAGATAACAACTTCACAAGATTTGAAAGCTCTTTTTTCCAGTAGCCTCAATCAATTGCTTTTGATTCCTTATGCAAATGAACTTACAGATATGTAAATGCCAACTCACAGCAGAAACACAAACCTGATAAATCTGTAATGAATGCAACCCTTATTAACAGTCTATGGTTCCAATGAGAAATCTTGTAATTTACACCAGTGACATAGTATTCTATTTCCTGTAAACAGCTACTGTAGTGATTCCAAGTTTGTAGCCTGTCACATGGGTGACAGCACAAGTACATATATAGCTGTTTGTTTTAATAAGTCAGATACATTGATGAGTATACTCTAGCAATAACATTACGAAATATATTTATGAATGTGCAGGAGCATTTACCTAATGGAACAAATTAAAACATTAAATAAGAAGTAAATATGATAGACAATGAAATGCAGCATACAAATAAAATGTTTTTGTGTGTTTTATAATATTTGCCTGGTTACCTCTACATTTATCCATTTGTGCATGTTTTTGGTTAATCTCAGGGTGACAGATGTCACCACAATCACATCCCATGTGAAGAAAACCAATCGTATCAATGTAGTTATAAATGGAATGGTAAGCCTACAATCAGTCAGCATACATAAGCACGTGTAGAAATACCTTGGAGTCCTATTTCTGAAATATCGCTACCAAATACCAAAGAATGACTAAATTATCTGATGTCACTGCTTTGAGTAAGCTTTCCATTATTTTACTTCCAAGTCTAAAATATTGATAATGAGATGATTCATAGAGAGTGATGACAGTAATCTTTTACCTTTGTTATATCGTGAAAGGTCACTCGGTTTTATGGACTTTTATAGTCACTTCTTCCAAGTAATTGTGTACTATATATCAGTGAAATCAGATGTATAATGTCAGAAGAGAAAAAGATGCTCCAGCCTAATTTTACTCTCCATTTTCCAGGTTGAAGGTCACAGTGATGTGTTTACACAGTAACTTAGTCTGTTCAAAGAAATACATCTTGGATGACTCCAGGACAACAGAAAACGATGTCATGAATCTTGAGTTAGTGATCCTCAAGCTTTCCCCATGACACCATGTGTTTTGTTCTGTCTTCTTGCTCTGTAGTTGTCTGTTTACTGGTCTCTCCCCTACCCTAACTTATAAGCTCCTTGAGATGGTTGATTATAACTTCTTCCTCACTGAATCTTCACGTTCCTCTTTGGATCCCCAGCGTTGGGACACAATAGACATGTGATATGCATTTGTTGAATTGATAAAGGAGGGATAAAAGGAGAGAAAAAAGGAAGGAAGGAAGGAAGGAAGGAAGGAAGGAAGGAAGGAAGAAAAAGCAGAGAGAAGGAGGGAAAGGAGACAGGATGTAAAGGAATGGGAAGGGCAAAGGAAGGAAAGAAAGGAGGGAGGAAGGGAAGAGAGAGGAAGAAATTCTGTTCCATCCCCTTCATAAACTGAGAGACCCCACCCTTGAAGTCCTAGCAATGGCATAAATGTGAAGGAAATAGGAATTTCCAGATGAAGATATTCATGCAGATACTAATGATGCCAAGAAAAAGCATCAACCCAGTGTTCTGCTGCTTGTAATTTAGAGAAAATTCCTCTGGTTACAATGTACTTGGAGTTCCATTCAATTAGGTTAATCAAGCATGAGATCATACTGATCATTGTTTTTTAATAATAATTTTAAAACACTCCAGTAGTGTGTATTAAGTGTCTGGTAAGGGTCCGATATTATGCTAGCCACTGAAGGAAAAGCAAAAGAAATTGTGCAATCATCTATTCATTCAGCATTTATTGAGTATTTAGTAATTTGCCAGATGTGCTAACACTTTCTCTGCCCTTGAGATAATTACAATGTTCCTGGGAAGCCAGAGCATGTAAAATAGAACACTATGAGATCACTGAGATAAATATAAGCATCTAATAGCAAAGGTAGCATTAGCCAACATTTAGGAAGTACTTGCTATGTGTCAGCATGCTAAGCTCTGTACACGCACTATTTTATTTATTTCTCACTGTGTTATATACCCATTGTCATTGAAATCCACATTTTGCGGCTGAGAAAGCTCAGCTCCAAGCAGTTAAATAATTTGCCAAAGTCTTCAGCTACTCGATTGTCTTTCTGGCTCCAAAGTTCATGTACTTAAACATCATACACTACAACCTCTGATCAGCTACCTAAAGTTTGGGTTGTAGATAATATATTCTAGTGAATAGGTACTCTGTTTGGGCTAAAGGTATTGTTCTTAAAAAAGTTTCATGGAAGACGGGCTCCTGGGTGGCTCAGTCAGTGAAGCGTCTGACTTTAGCTCAGGTCCCGATCTCACGGTTTGTGCGTTCAAGCTCCATATCGGTCGGGCTCTGTGCTGACAGCTCAGAGCCTGGAGCCTGCTTTGGATTCTGGGTCTCCCTCTCTCTCTATCCCTCCCGACTAGTGTGCTCTGTCTCTCTCTGTCTCTCAAATATAAATAAATGCTGGGGGTGGGGGGTGGGTGATGGGTATTGAGAAGGGCACCTGTTGGGATGAGCACTGGGTGTTGTATGGAAACCAAGTTGACAATAAATTTCATTAAATAAATAAATAAATGTAAAAAAAAATTTTTAATAAAAAAAAAGTTTCATGGAAGAGATAAAACTTAAGATACAAGTCTTGAAGTGTCGACAGGATGTATATTATTTGAATAAATAGAAGGAAAATGTGATGATATAAAGGGGAAGGCAGAGGATGGTAAGTTCAAACATGTGAGTGCAAGTTTATGCAGAATGATGAGATCTGTCAAGAAGCAGATAATTTAATTTTTTTTAATGTTTACTTCTTTTTGAGACAGAGACAGAGCGTGAACAGGGGAGGGGCAGGGAGAGAGGGAGACACAGAATCTGAAACAGGATCCAGGCTCTGAGCTGTCAGCAGAGAGCCCGACGCGGGGCTCGAACCCACGAACTGTGAGATCATGACCTGAGCCAAAGTCAGACGTTAAACCGACTGAACCACCCAGGCTCCCTCACCACTCACTTAATGATACCAAATTCTGCTCCCTTTTGAATCCATTTTCTGATTCGATTCATTGGTAGATTAATTTTAAAAATAAAGAAGCCCCTCCTATGTTCCAGGAAGTATTCTAGATATGTAACAACAACAGAACAAAACAAAACAAAACGACAATGGGCTATATTTTTAGGTCCTTTTTGGTGAAGTGAAAGAGAGAGATCTCTCCACTCCCACCCCTGTATCCCCGCTCAGCCAAAGGCTGAATTTTCTCCGGCCAGCAGTTTTCAACCCAGGCTGCTTAGTAGAACCGCTTCAGGAAACTTTAAGAGATAATGACGCCCAGGCCAAATGCGAAAATTTGTACCCAACTGATTTTGAAATACCGCTGACATCTATGTGGTTTTAAAGCTTCAAAAGTGAGGGGCACCTGGGTGGTTCAGTCAGCTAAGTGTCTGACTCTTGATCGCAGGGTCTTAAGTTTAAGCCCTGCACTGGGCTCCACACTGGGCTTGGAGCCTACTTGAAAAAAATATATTAAAGCTTCAAAAGTAGTTTGAATTTGCAGCCCAGATTGAGGAGTATTGTCATAGGTGACAGGGAAGGGAGCAAGTACAAAGCCTCCCTGCTGGCTCGTGGAAGAAATTCGTAGATTCCTGTTGCACGGCAGGGACTATCAGTAAAAATAACTAACATGTTGTGTGCGTGGATGGTCCACTGTACCCAGGAACTGATGGACACATCCTGATGTACCTTTACTGTCACCCTGTAAGTATTCATCATCCCGCTTACATGGCTGTGGAAACTGAGGGTCAGGAAGGTTGGTAGTTCAGCCAAAGTCAGCCAGCTGGTAGGAGCAGAGCCAGGAGTCGCAGGAGCCCGAGCTGTGTGCCTCAATCCGCTGCCGGTCGTGTTCAAATTACCAATCGCCCCACCAAAGTGCCAAGGCTGGCAATGCAGAACAACCAAATCATTAATGCCTGCAGGTACACAGACCAAGGGAAAAAGCCAGAAGTGGACATTTAGGACTAACGCAAAATGAACTCTATTATAGGTGCTACTAGAATATTCAGGAATGTCATGTTGTCAGTTTCCAAAGTTATCCTTACATCCGTTACTTGGCTGACTATGTACGGAGCAAATTTAATTAGCAGATCCAGCACAATCCAGATAAACCGCTAGACAGATAATTAATTTTGCTTAAACCTAACACTGAACCTGAATGGCATTTCTATTCTACCGTCCTAAGTGACCCAAAACCGAATGGATACAATGACATAAACTTAAATAATGATTTAGTAGAGCAATTACCAAACATTTAAATGTTTTCCCCAAATTATCTGCGTGATAAAGAGTACTAACTTTGCACAAAAGTGAAAGTTTGTAAATTACTCAAGACAGGTGAGCAGAAGAGTATCACCAGCTGCCTTAAATTGTAACTCATTGGAACTAAAATTCATTTCAGTGCACACACAAATAAATCATGCCTGTCCTCAAGGAGCAGACATAAATATGTTCGTGTGTGTGTGGATGAAGCATGTTCCTTAACATGGAAGAGCTTAGATCAATCACAGCGTCTGCAGTTGCACCAGCAGCCACAGCCTTACCGGATCTAAATAAACAATGGATACTTTTTTAATTTGCAAGTGACAGAATGAAGAATATTGTAGAGTTTCCCCAGCAGACTGTAACAATATTAAGGTAAATCAAATTTTGCACCTCATTTATTTAACAACGTTGTTTTTCACTTGCTATAGGGTTTTTTAGCCTCTCAGAATACAAGGCTGCACAAATTTCCCAGAACTTATTTTTGAAAAGAAAAAAAAAAAAAAAAAAACCGTTAGCTCTCGAACACTTAATTATAATTGGCTACGCTTCTTTTCTTTTATTAAGTGATAATTTATGAAAGACTACTTCAAGATCGTCTAAAATGCCTGCCTTTGGAAAGACTGAAGCAAGGGAATATGTAATCACTATGTAATGTAATCAGAATATTTAATTAACATGTAATCATAAAAGAAGAAAATAGTCTCATAGCATTTGTGCCCCAAAGTCAACAACAGGACTGTATTTAAAAGGCTATATATGCTTTTAGAAATATTTTTAATGGAGATACCATGGTTTTTTAATAAAATGTTTGCTCAATAATTCTTTTATTTCAAACAGAAAATAAAGCGCTTGACCTGGAACAGTATGAAAGGCGACTGCCTCTGGTTCTTAAATCAGTTCACACACCCTTCCACAGTCCCCAGCAGCCACAGAGTTCTGATCACTGTTCATTTCAAACGCTCGCTCCACCCCATAAATTTCTTCTTTCTCTTGAGTCCTGGGTTACTCTTCGGGACTATCCTCCAAAACAAGTCTTTGTTATTTTTAGTTTCTGGTCATTTGTTTTCCTACTTAAAGATCTATCAGAACATAAAGAAATGTAATCACAGAAAATCACTGAGGAAAGAGGAGGCCACATAATTTTATATACCAAATCAGTGGCAAAATGCAGGTCAAGAGATGAATTTGATTAAGAATCATAAAGGCAGGGGTGTCCGGGTGGCTCAGTCGGTTCAACATCTGACTCTTGATTTCGGCTCGAGTCATAATCTCACGGTTCGTTGAGATCGAGTCCTCCAGTGGGCTCTGTGCTAATGGTGAGGAGCCTGCTTGGGATTCTCTCCCTCTCCCTCTCTCTCTACCCCTCCCCTGCTTGTGTGCTCTCTCTCTCTCTCTCTCTCTCTCTCTAAATAAATAAATAAATAAATAAATAAATAAACTTTTAAAAAAAGAATCATGAGGGTAATACTCAGAATCATAACAACAAAGGTAGCTCAAAATTAAGTGTGTTTTGTACATTCTCCTATCCCTGGACACCAAGGGGGCTTAAAGCATATTACTTTTTTTGAAAAGCTGCAACAAACGTCTTGCATATATCTCCTCGGATACATGTGTGCAAGTTTCTCTAAAGCGGGTACCTAGCAGACTTGCTGGGTGGCAGGGTGCGCAGATATTGGGGACAGCCATAACCAAATGGCTTTCCAAGGTTGTTGTAACAATGAACACACCCACCCACAGTTTGGGACAGTTCCTTTCCCCTTATCCTTGCCAACTCCGTAGAGTCTGGCATTTTAATACTTGCCAATCAAGCAAGTATAAAAGGATACTTTGTTTCTTCAGTTTGTGTATCTCTAATTATTAATACAGTTCAATTTCCTTTTACATGTGTATTGGCCAATTTGATTTCCTTTTCACATCCTCACTGAAACTCATTGTCCAGTTTCATTTGCTTAGTTTTCTGGTGGGTTTTTTTTAATAAGAATTTTCTTATATCTTCCTTATATTAAAGATACTAATTCTATATCAGTTATATATGTTAAAATTTTTTTCTTAATGTTTACATTTCTTTGAGTACATATTTCATGCATTATCATATCAATTAGAACTTTAATTTCGATGTAGTCACACGTATAAATCTTCTTTAGAGTTGTATTTTTTGTACCTTGCTGAAGATGTCCTTTTCTTTCCCAGATGATAAATTTATCTCCTGTATTTTCTTCTAATGGTTTCAAAATTTTGTTTTTCACCTTTAAGCACTTAATCCACACAGAAGTGATGTGTGTGTGATGTGAGATAAGGGAACCGATTATATTTTTCCTGTCTTGAAAGCCATATTATCTTCTTATCATGTATTAAATAGCCCATCTCCTGCCCATTCGCAGAAGGTACCTCTCATATAAGTTTTCATACAAGACGAATATGCTTCTAGACATTATATTCTGTACCGTTCAACAATTGTTCTTATTCTTAACCCCTTATTTATATATTGCTTTATATTATATCATAGGTTTTAAATTGAGCTTTATATTGTCTTGTTACCTGATACAGTAATTGTCTTATCTTTGTTTGCACCTGTTTCTTCTGTTTATTTTGTTTTTAGGATTGTCTTAAATATTTGGGGGGAACTATTTTCCATTTTAATTTTTGAACATCACTCAAATTCTAAAAACTTAGTGACAGGATTTTAATTGCAAGTGCATTGCACTTAAAAACTGATTTGGAAGGACAATGGCATCTTCATTATTGTGAATCTTCCCATTCACGAAAATGTATATATTTTTTTGTTATGCCAAGACTCCTTCAATGTTCTTCAACAAAGTTTTGTAATCTTCTCCATACCTTTTGTTAAATTTGCTCCTGGCTACCTTACAAATGATTTTGCCATTGTGGATGGGATTTTCTAATTGATTATATCTTAGAAATCGGAAATATATTAATTTGCATTTGTTAATCTTATATATATAAACTTTCCTGAAATCTTTTAGTAGCTATACCGTTTTGTCAGTTGATTCTCCCAGAGTATGTTTGTACATGATCATTTGTTGTCTGCCTTTTTCTTTGCAATTTCTCTATAAATTGTAATTCTATTTCTTATCTTGGTAGCTGGGTTCGTGAGAACAAGGTTGCATGATTATAATGAACACCTGTGTCTTATAAAGTATATTAATGGAAATGCTTTAAAATTGTAACTTTAAGTATGAGATTAATATACTTTCTGTTAGATGCCCTGCTTTAGCTTGAAAACCCCTTCTACTCCTAGTTTACTAAGAGTTTTATCATAAGTGAATATTTAATTTTATAGAATGATTTTTCTCCAATCACTGAAATGATTATATGGATTTTGATCTGAATTTGTTAATGTAGTGAGTAATATTTAGAGATTTCCAGATCTTTAAAAAAAATACTTGAATTTCTTAAATAAACACTAGTCGGTCCTAACAAAATATTCTCTACAATCTTATATTCAATTTGCTAGTATTTTGCTTATGAATTTTACATCATGTTTCAAAACAAACGCCAATAATTTTCTTTTCTTTTACTTCCCTTATCTAATTTGATTGCCAGTCTTATACTAGAATGGGGTTGTTTTTAGAAGATAGAGATCTCTTTTAAAGTTTCCATAAAACTTTCTTCTAGGGGCATCTGGGTGACTCAGTCGGTTAAGCATCCGACGTTGGCTCAGGTCATGATCTCACGGCTCACGAGTTTGAGCCCCGCGTCGGGCTCTGTGCTGACAGCTCGGAGCCTGGAGCCTGCTTCAGATTCTGTGTCTCCCTCTCTCTCTTTGCCCTTCCCCTGCTCACACTCTGACTCTCTCTCTCTCTCAAAAATAAAAATAAATACACATTAAAAAAAATTTTTTTTAAACTGTCTTCTAAAACTTCTTGGGCCTATTGTCTCATCGTTGTTTGGGGAAAGGAGAGGGTAGGATTTTGACTATTCATTTTATGAATCATTATTGTTCTACTCGGGTCTTTTATTCTCCTTGTGTATATTGCACTAATTTACATTTTCTTGGAAATCATATATTTTATCTATTTTTTCAAAATTCTACATTTGTTCATAATAACTCTGATGCTTTAAAAAAATCTCCATTTTGTTTGGTTAGTGGCTTCAGTTTTATCTTTGTCATTTTGCTATACTTACCTTTTATCATTTCATCCTATTAGTGCTCATCATCCCTTTATTACTTCTTTGTCTAGAACTCTTTACTGTGTTACAGATCAGAGAGGATAATATTATGAACCCCCCATGTCCCTGTCTCAGACTCAAAGATAATGCAACTCTTGGCCAATCTTTATTCATTTGTTGCCCCATTCCATTTTCTCTTACCCCTTGGTTAGTTTGAAACAAACCTCAGATATTCTATCATTGCATCCATATATATTTCAGTATGTATCTCTAACAGTAAGGACTCTTCAAAAATATAACCACAGTAGCATGGTCATACCTAAAGATTAAAATGTGTGTAATTAATGCCACCAGATCCACTCAGTGTTCAATTTTCCTTACTGGCTCATAAGTTTTATAATTTTATTTTTCTGTCAGATTTTTATTAAGGTCCATATACTGCAAATGGTTAGTGTCTCTTAACTCTCTTTTGATGCATGGATTTCCTCCAACTTTTGCATTGGTGTGTGAAGAAACCAAGTAGGTTATCCTATAGAGCATCTCTTAGTCTGGAATTTGCTAAATACAACCAGATACGAGTTTAAATAGTCCTCCTTTTATAGCCCATATTTCCTGAAAATTGGTGGTTATGTACAGAAATCTAACCAAATAAAAGCTTAATATTTGGTTTGGTAAGTACTTTATAATGTTATGTACCATAAAGAGATTTGTAATGTCTTGTTGAATTTCTTTTTTCTTTCTCTCTCTCTCTCTCTCACTTTTTTTTTTTTTTAATGTTACCAGCTAATGGCAAAATTTGCCTAAATCCATTCTTAGTTGGAATTAGTGTTAGAGTTACAGTCAGGGTGCAAAATGATAATTTAAAAATGTTATTATTTCCTTTGGAACCATAAACTTTCAGAAAACTTTTCTGAAAAAGAGGAATTTTTCTTCATCAATTGTTTGGTTCCCCTCGGTACAATTTAAACAGAAATATAAACTTAAAATGTAAAACTGTTTGGGCGCCTGAGTGGCTCAGTCGGTTAAGCATCCAACTCTTGGTTTTGGCTCAGGTCATGATCTCAGTTTGTGGGATCGAGCCCCACGTCGGGCTCTGTACTGGCAGTGTGGGGCCTGCTTGGGATTCTCTGTCTGCCTCTCTCTCTCTGCCCTCCCACCCTCACTCATGCTATCTCTGTCTCTCTCAAAATAAATAAACTTAAAAAAAATTTTTTTAATGTAAAAATGTTTGATTTTTTCCCTCTATCACTTTTCAAATGAATGAACTGGTGTTCCAACAGCTTCCAGAGGTGACCAAAAGGTGCTTCTTTTTTAATATCTTTTATGAAGTCATGCATTTAAACATATATTTGCTATTTTTATTGATTCTCAAATTTGCTATTTTTATTGATTCTCATCTCCAGCCAGTGGGAACTTTTCAATTTGGCTCTTGCGTCTTCCTGACACGTCACTGGGAGTCTTTGAATAGATAGCTCCTTTGATTTCTGATATGACAAGATATTCTAGGCTCTCATAAATTTCCTGCTCCAGGACCTGGATTGAGCACTTCTCCATGGATTTGTGGTTTCTCTTCTTGGTAAATGGTATTTAGAAACCACAACCTGAGCCAACAGATGCTCACTGTCCATTGTCATGTCATTGTTCTTTTTTCCTCCTCTTAAGCCTTTTTAATTAACAAATGAGAAGATAACCTTTTAGATAAATACATAGCTTGACTTTATACGAATGCCTCTGGTTCAACTCTATAATTATAGAGTTTCTTCTTAGCCCCATTGGTCTCACTCCGGTGTCAGTTTTTCCTCACCATTGAAAGCCTTGGCTTTCAATGACGTTAATATAAATATTCATTTTCTTTATCCTTCATTACACACCACAGTCTCAGAATGATATTACCACTAAATGTGTATTTTAGTTATTTTTGTCTTTATGGCGTACACCTCCAAATGTAGTCCAGTTTATCTTCTAAAAATAACTTGGAACAATCCCTCTTTGCATAGCTATTGTTCTTTCATCTTAATAATTCAGACTGAGCCCCCAGGTGCACCAGGAGTGTTTAGAAATAGTGTCCTGGGGGACCTGGGTGGCTCAGTCGGTGAAGCATTCAGCTCTTGATTCCTGCTCAGGTCATGACTTCACAGTTCGTGAGTTGGAACTCCGAGTTGGGCTCCACAGTCAGCATGGGACCTGCTTGGGAGTTTCTCTCTCTCCCTCTCTCTCTGTTCCTCCCCCACTTGTGCTCTCTCTGTCAAGACAAATAAATAAACTTAAAAAACAAAAGAAGAAGAAGTGATGGAATCCCTTGCATCTAGCAAGGTCACCGCCTTGACCAGAAGTCCCAGAAATTAAAGTCATAAAGATACATATTCACACAATCCATAAAATCCAGATGAAATTTGGAAGCTTTCTTCATCCAGAAGTTTTGATATTTTTGCAAACAGCTGAATCACTGACTGAATTTTTTTACCTGGACACTCGAGTTCATGCAGATAAACATTCAGTTTAATTTCTGGTGTTTATTTCAAAAGGTTTTTAAACGTTTACTCTATGTCCTGTAATATTTTGACCTTGAGCGTGATACTTAAGCACTGAGGCACTCAATGAGGATGCTCTATTGCATTCTGGATCATGTGACTTGAACCGAGGTGTAAATGCACCGAAGAAAACCTAATAGATCCTACAGGTTTCAAAGCTTTTTCTCTGGGTGTACATTAAGTGGTTTTTAGGGGCGCTATCTTTTCCAGTTCATTATTTAGTCAGTTGTCTGATGGAGACTTCACAGCTCCTCAGATGCATCATTTTCCTTTATGTTATCAGGTTCCTCAAACTTAACGCCCATCTCATCCTAAAAGTTCTATTTCTTAAAGGAGAAAGAGTCATATGTTTCAGCACTTCCTTTTTCTATGTCTTAAACACATCTTAACACAATTTTAAAAAGATATTTAAAAATTAAATTTATCAGGGTGCCTGGGTGGCTCAGTAGGTTAACATCCAACTTTTGGTTTTGGCTCAGGTCATGATCTCACGGTTCATGGGTTTGAACCCCACATCAGGTTTGGTGCGGACAGCATGAAGCCTGCTTGGAATTCTCTCTCTTCCTCTCTCCCCATCCCTCCCCTGTCCATTCTCTCTCTCTCTCTCTCTCAAAATAAATAAATAAACTTAAAAAAATAATGATAGGAAAAAAAAAACTTCTTTAAAAAAATTAAATTTATCCCTTGGCAATTTGATTTGTAGGCTAAGGAGAGCAAAGTTTTACAAATGGAATACTTTCAAATAAATCATAATTAATTAACTATGCAAATATATCAAATAAATTTGGATACATAGTTAGATGGCTAATTACAGTTCAGGAAGGTTAGAAATTGTAATACTATTTTTTAGATTGGTTAATATAATATTATAATTGGGGTTACTTTGATCATGGGGAATGTTGGAGACAATAATTTTCCAAGCTTGGCTGATTTTGAAATCATATGGTTATGAGTATTAGCAGCTTAATATAAAATGTGGTGCTGTCCACAGAGTTAAAAGAAATTATTTTTGTCATAATAAGCTATATTAATTTAATTAGTTGTATGTACAGTTATATTTTTCATTTGAAAATGAAAGCAGAATGTTAGTTGATAGATCTGGTTTCTAAAAGCAACAGAAATCTTAGATATTTTAAGTCCATAGGAAAACATTTCTGCTTCCTTAGGTTTTATTATTTCATATGTCCTAGAATTTGTAGATAACCATTAATTCCCGTATTCCTTCAGTAAATGTTCATATGGGTCTTGGCAATGTGTTAAGGGCTTCCCTCCTTGGTTTCACTTTCAAGCACACTCTCCTGGGCCATTGCAAAAGCCTGTTACTTTACCTTCTGGTCTCCAGGCTCATCCACCCTCCACCCAGACACCAGGGTCAGCTTCCGCTATAGCAATCTGGGGCCCGTACCCCTCTGGTTCATGCTTTGACATGGTTTGTCATCGCCTACAGTGGCAGTTCTAGGCTAACAGTCTGAGTCACTTCCAGCCAATGGATGTGTTTCTTGGCCTCATACTGTGATGTAAGTCCTGTTTTTTGTTTTTTGTTTTTAATTTTTTTTTATGTTTATTTATTTTTGAGAGAGAGGGAGAGACAGAGCATGAGCAGGGGAGGGGCAGAGAGAGAGGGAGACACAGAATCCTAAGCAGGCTTCAGGCTCTGAGCTGTCAGCACAGAGCCCGACGTGGGACTCGAACTCACCAACCGCCAGATCATGACCTGAGCCGAAGTCGGACCCTCAGCCGACTGAGCCACCCAGGCTCCCCCTGTTTTTTGTTTTCATTTAAACTTGTTTCCAAATTTTAAAATAAGGAGATTTCAGGGGCACCTGGGTGGCTCAGTTGGTTGAGCGTCCGACTTCGGCTCGGGTCTTGATCTCGTGGATCATGAGTTCCAGCCCCGCGTCGGGCTCTGTGCTGACAGCTCGGAGTCTGGAGCCTGCTTCGGATTCTGTGTCTCCCTCTCTCTGCTCTTCTCCGCTCGTGCTCTGTCTCTGTCTCTCAAAAATAAATAAACATTAAATTTTTTTAATTTATAAAATAATGAGATTTCATATAAAATTCTAAAAACCTAACTATTCTTCAAAAATTAAAAAAAAAAAAATCTGATAATGTTGGCCCACACTGCTTCTGGAGCTAAGCAGAGGCACCTGGGGCCCCGGACTCACTGACATCAGCTCCCTGCGATCTGAGTCAGTGATCTCTGAATGCGCACTTAGATCCAAATCTATTATTCTTCCTACAAGGCAGGAGTAGGTTGTATTGTGGCCCCCAAAGGATATGTCCACCTGGAATGTCGAAATGAGACTTTTATTTGGAATAAGTGTCTTTGCAGGTGTAATATGGTAAGTAATACAATAAAGGTAAATGTCTCAGGATGAGGTCATTCTGGATGAGGACGGGCCTTGAATATGATGACCAGTGTTCTTATAAGAGACAGAAAAGGAGAAGACACAGAGACACCCAGGGGAAAGAAGGTCACACGAAGGCGGAGACAGAGGTTGGGATTATGCAGCCCCACGCTGAGGACCATGAAGGGTCCCCACAACCACCAGCAGCCACGGGAGAGGCACAGAAGGGATCCCCCCTCAGAGCTTCCAGAGGAAATCTATCCTGCACAGGTTTGGACTTCGAACTTCTGATCTCCAGAGCTGTGAGACAACACATTTCTGTGATTTGAAGCTGCCAACGTTGTAGTACTTTGTGAAGGCCGTCCTAAGAAACTGATAAGGGCCTTCAGGGATCTGGCCCCGGCCTACACCCCCCACTCCCCTCTCCGGCCCATTCTGTCTTCTTTACCTCTGTGCGCATGCACACTGCCCTCACATCCATGTGGCTTTGAGACTGTGTTTGACACCTGCCTCCCTCCATGCCTGCCCTGGAAGACTCTTACATCTCTTTCTGCCTGGTTGAATTCCAATTTGTTGTTCGAGGCTCATAACACAGGACAGACTCCTTATAGAACTCCTCCCCCGCATCCCCCTAACGGAGCAGATCGCTGCCTCCTGCTGGCGATAGGGCACCTTGCCGTACAGCTCCTCCTTCTGCCGCTTACCACACAAGCTGAAATTATTCCCGGTAAGAAACCTTCCAGAGGAGCTCATATTTGAACTCACCATTGACGGGGGTTAAGGTCATGAGGGATGTGCTGGTTAATTTCATGGGCCAACTTGACTAAGCTGTGGTGCCCAGTTGTGTGGTCACAAACCAGTTGGATGTTACTGTGAAGGCATTTTTTTTAATGTATTTAATATATTGTTTTTAACTTCCAGAGAGAGAACGTGAGAGTAGAGGAGAGGGGCAGAGGGAGAGGGAGAGAGAGAGAGAGGGAGAGAGAATCTCAAGCGGGCTTCCTGCTCAGCGTGGAGCCTGATGCGGGGTTCGATCCCATGACCCTGGGATCATGACTGAGCCAAAATCAAAAGTCAGATGCTCAACTGACTGGGCCACCCAGGTGCCCCAAAATGTATTTAATATTTAAACTAGTGGGGCACCTGGGTGTCTCGGTTGGTTAAGCATGTGACTTTGGCTCAGGTTATGAGCTCACGGTTCTCGAGTTCAAGCCCCACTTTGGGGTCTCTGCTGTCAGCACAGAGCCTGCTTCAGAGTCTCTGTTCCCCTTTTTCTCTCTGCCTCTCCCCCACTTGCGCTTTCTCTCTCTCTCTCTCTCTCTCTCTCTCTCTCTCCCCCCCGTCTCAAAAATAAATAAACATCAAAAAAATAATTTAATATTTAAACCAGTAAACTTTGAGTAGAGCATATCACTCTCCATCATGTGGGTAGAGCTCATTCAGTCAGCTGAAGGCACTAAGAGCAAAGCCGGAGGGTCCTCACCGCAGAAGGAATTCTCCCCAAGACGTCAGTGTAGAAACCCTACTTGAGTTTCGAGCCTGCTGCCCCGTGTAACTTGGACCCAAGACTAACATCAGCTCTCGCCTGATTTTCCAGCCCGCCCGCCTACTCAACACATTTCAAACTTGCCGGCCCCCACAGTCACATGAGAGAGCTGCTTAAAATAAATAAACGTGTGCGACTATGTGTCCCTGACTCATGGGTGTGCCCCTGACTGATTCAAGGCACAAACGAGAGGGAAGAGCATTCCAGAAAGCCGGGACAAAATACAGATGTGCTTCTGAGTTTGCACGTGCCCGAAACATGCAAGGAGACAAAGCCGACGTGGGGGCTCCAGGGCCACCGGAGTCATTTCAGACACAGACACAGTCAGAACACGAGACCTACCTACACAAGGGGGAGAGGCGGAAAATGAAGAAGATGCCAAGGCACCACAGGGCGTTTTGCAGTCATCCGACAAAACCATCCGAACCCGGTAGGAGTTTGGCCACGCGGTTTTGAGAAAGGCCAAATTGCACGCTGTACCACCTTCGTCACCTTGACAACACACCATCTTTCTTATGCCAATAATAGCATATCAAGAAACACCTAATACTAATTATAAGCCGAACAGTATATGGCTAAGACAGCTCCGCCTAAGGAAATGGGGGGGTGGGGGGTGGGGGGTGGTATCTGAAAGGGGTTTGTGCCACTAACCCAGAGTGAGACAAGGAGGGAAAATTGAAGTTATGGACACAAGGGGTAAAGTCCGAAGGACAGATGGGTTTTATTCACAACCGGTATCAATCAGTCAAATAATGTGCACCCGTGATTTGCGATCCATTGGATCCATTGGATCCAGTCACCTCGTGGAAGGGACTTTGAACTGAAAACTAGAAGAGTGGCAGAGACTGTAGCTGTTGTAGCTCGCACTTGCAGCCTCAAATAACACCACTGGCTGGGAGGGTGGGTGGAGAGGCATGTGGGACTCAAACCAGCCTCAAAAGCAACAAGAGACTGATGTACTGATCTTCAGCTGGCTTACAGGAGGTCACCGTGCTTGACGAGCACTCTAAGGTAGATTCTGCCGTTATTTTGCTTTCTCTCCATGGCCAAAAGAACTCCTAAAATATTGCAGTGGGAAAACTACATCTTAGTTTTAAATGATCCACAAGGCATCTTCGAGACAATTATCCTATCAAATGGCATTCTTCCACTGGGAAAACTACTTTGTAAGTATCGACTTTTAAACTTCGACATCAAAGGTACGCTCTCCCAAACGTTATGCTGTCAGTGGGGTAGGGCAGACTAGCACTAGACGACTGATCCTGCCTTTACATGTGCCAGAAACAGCTTAATGGCGCCCATCTTCCTGAATAACATTTTTTTCTTTATTGGTTCAAGTTAATCAGCCAGGCAATCATGAAATGCCCCCAGCTCTGAAGACCAATCAAAACAGAAGCATTCACACACATAGGGGAAGTTGTCATCGGTGGTGTGGGAAATTCCTCTGTGCATCTGTCTTAAAAGCAACATGGTCTTGGGCGCTTGGGTGGCTCAGGCGGTTAAGCATCCGACTCTTGGTTTCGGCTCAGGTCATGATCTCATGGTTCGTGGGTTTGAGCCCCGCATCGGGCTCCATGCTGATGGTGCAGAGCCTGCTTGGGATCTTCTCTTTCCCTCTCTCTGCCCCTCCCCTGCTCGTACTCACTCGCTCGCCCTCTTTCTCTCTCTCTCTCTACCTCTCTCTCAAAATAAATAAACTTAAAAGAAAAAAAGGCAACATGGGACAGATATAATGGGCTTGCAGCTCAGCTGTGAGATGTACTAAGTAGGAGATCTTAGCATAGTTGCTAAGTCTCTGCCTCACCACACCCTCCTCCCCGTGAAATGCATCTTATCAGACCTTCCACAGAGGTCTCTGTGTAGATTATGTATCACAAAGTATGAAATGTCTGGCACCCGGGAGGCCCTCTGGAAATATCCATTCCCTAGGCTTCTAGAGAGTGATTAAACCCTCCTTGATAGCACTTCCAGGCCCCAGCCTCTAGCATTGAGCATCCTAAGGAGAGAGCTTAGGAGATGGGTTTTGGTAATTCCTTTACCCCATAAACTACAAAGATGGAAACAGAGGCATAGTAGAGATGTAATAAAACAGCCAGTGGCCTGGGATATCCCAGGCTCTAGACCTGTTTCTCCGTTAACCAGCGATATGCCTTTAGACTAGTCCTTAACCTCCCCATCTCTGTTTTCTCCTTTGGAAAATTAGAATATCGCTCGAAATTATCCCTAAGATTTCCCTCAGTCCCTAAGTATTATGATTCTAAGAAACTGATCCACCGTATGGGGCTCTGCAAACCATCTCTGAAAAAGATCACTCAGTCTCTCTGTGTGTGCGTGTCCGGTGTGTTGGACGATGGTTGCCATCATGACGGTGGATGCGTTTGTCCCAGTTTGTCAGTTTCTTGTTTGGTGCTTATTGAATACTCAAGAGAAACCTCGTTATGGTACGAAGCAAACCTACCTCCTCCCTTTCATTTCCTATTTTTTTTTAATTTTGTGTTTAGTTGAGCTTCCTAATGGTCCTTTATCAACACGATGAGTCTTCAAAGTTGCAATAATGCAACTATTGACAGTTAGGCAGAATGATAACAAATTGCCAATGAGAAATGAACAGCAAACCATTTCATCCCAGCAGAGAGACACCACCGAAACTGTTGAATGACATTGGCAAAAGTGCAAGGCCTTCCCCAGCCTCCACTTCATATCTGATGGTTTTATTTTTTTAAAAATACCAAACCTTTATTTGATCTTCCTGTTCTTTTCTGAACTCTGATCAAATAGTCCCACAGTTTGGCACACTACCTTCTAAGGTACTAGGAGCTGAAAAGTAAACTTTCCAGCTTGTCTAAATGGATCGTGGAAACAGAATATTTCAGTAGGTGTTCATTCGCTTCCTTATCTGCTCCCAGAAAATTCATGGCTGTTACAAGAAATATTTATTTATAGGAAGCTTGTTTTATGTTACTTTGCCCCCCCCCCCCCGTCTATTAAATCAAATGGATGTAATTCATCGCGTGACTCCCCAGAACCCACCCCTACAGCACACCAGGGATCAGCGAGCACGCAGCTTGAGAGAGCAGCAGGGAGATGGTTTAGAACTGCTCTCCTCATCACAAATATGTGGCTTCAATATTTAGTTGTTGTGGCAGAAAAACGGCAACAAATACATGAACTGTAAACCATCTGCCTTGAAATATGTTCAAATATGAATGTTCATCTTGAAAAATGAAATCTATGGAATTCTGGCATCCACTTTGACTTTTGAGAGAGGAACAGCTTGAATATGCAAAGAACGGATTTCTAGACTAGCCTTCTTAAACTTTAAATTTTCGTGAACTCCGAAGTTAAATGATTCACTGCCTAGACAGGAAAACTGCCTTCTCGCTTTTCAACTTTAAGGGAAAATCCTGACTGCTTGAAAATCCGGGGACTGTATCTGCAGAGGGATTTGTACAGAATTCTCTTATGTGTTAAAAAAACGGAGGAATGAATGTGCTTCCGTGTTTATTTAACATCTACTAAGTTCCAATATATGGTAGACACAATATAAAACGTGTAAATCGCATGATAACTCTGGCTTTCACCAGATTCCTAAAACACAAAGTTTAAACCGGCAAAACTGGACATTTTGTTGCCACTTAGTCTGAGGTAAGAAACGAAATATTCATTCTGCTGTCTTTTGAACCATTATCCAAAGGTGACGCGGGAGACTTATTAAACTCATCTTTTAGGAGACACAGAAACTTAAACTTGTTTGCCTCCCTCTCGTCTTCACACCATGTAAGTTTGGACTTGATCCACCTTTAGAGAGAATTCTGTCTAGACTAAATCCTCATCTAGGTCTTTGTGCTTCAGTGGGTCCCAGGTGTGCAGTCCCAACCACTCGAGGATGCGCTCACATTTCATGGTTCTTGGCTTATTGCACGTGTACCTGCAGCCTCCCTACTACATTGGAAGCTTCTCAATAATGGAATCCAGACCTCTTCTGCCCACTGCGTCCAGCACCAAGTGATACCTGCGCTGGTTTCAGTAACTATTCACTTGAAATTATGAAAGTTGTGTATAAATTAGGGCTCAGTCGGTTGAGCTTCCGACTTCAGCTCAGGTCATGATCTCACGGTCTGTGAGTTCGAGCCCCAGGTCGGGCTCTGTGCCGACAGCTCAGAGCCTGGAGCCTGCTTCAGATTCTGTGTCTCCCTCTCTCTCTGACCCTCCCCCGTTCATGCTCTGTCTCTGTCTCAAAAATAAATTAAAAAAAATTTTTTTTAATTTTTTTAAAAATGGAAGAATTATGCCATCAGTAGGGGAAAAAAGCTCGAACTGGATAAGGTTAACTACATTTGTGACCCGGCATCATTTTAAATGGATGTTAAGAGTGCACAATGTTTCCGGAAATAAAAATATGATATATTTAATGCAGCAAAAGGTAGGGTATTGATGATACATTTAATTAAAATTCATTTTATGATCAGATATATTTATTGTTTATTTTTTAATGTTAATTTTCTTTTGTGGGGGAGGGGCAGAGAGAGAGGGAGACAGAGGTTCAAAGTGAGCTCTCCACTTTCAGCGGGGCTCAAACCCACAAACTGAGATCATGACTTGAGCCGAAGTCAGACACTTAACCAACTGAGCCACCCAGGCTCCCCAATATCAGATATATTTTAATGTATGGGCTTGGTTTTTCTTTTATTCTGCTTTCCCTTTAAAAAATGGAATTTATATAACATGTAATTTGTCTAATATAATTACATAATTATCACAACAAATGCTCCTCAAAATAACCATGTAAGGATTTGAGATGATATGTGTTTATGTCTTATTTTTTTATTTTTTTCATCTTTTTAAATTAATACTTACATGTTTACATTGCTTTGGGGAAAAGGCAAAAATATGTTTAGCACTTAGAAGAGGAAAATTTGGCAATGCTATTTTTATACTGTTAAGTACTCTGCTATATCTACAGGGAGCTTAGATTTTAGTATGCAAAAAAGTAGCAAAAGTTACGATCATCAGTCTTGCCCTGGAAGATCAAAGTGTTTCTTTGTTGGGTCAACTGTTCAACTAAGAAACCAATAAGGACCAAAATATAGTAGAGCAAATCCTGTCCTGGAATGTCATCTAGACAGAGTGGAATTTGTGTTCAGACACACAAGCAATTAACCTACCTTTATAAATATATTTGTTCTGTTTCCCTCCTACTTTTACCATTAAAAATAGTTTGTTATCAGTGATCTTCACAAAGGAAAAAACCCACATCATCTTTTGTGATGAACTGGAAAAGCCAGTGAGTGTGTTCATTTAATTAGAAGACTGTAATCTGCTTTGGAAACAAACAATGCAAATTTCATTTTGTTTGTTTTGAGGAAATTCTCAGATGAAATGGGCACTTCTGATCAGCAATGAAAACAACTAGGTGAAACTAATTCTGAGCATTTATATCATTTTAGTAGATTTTTTACAATTTTCTGTCTCTTTATATGCAATCCCATTAACCTGGCCCTGATTCTAGGGAGATGATTCAGATAGCCTCGATTTAAATTGTAATCTGTACTTCACTGAAGTAAAAACGGATGCAGTTTGGGGATCATAGGCATCCCCAAACTTTCCCCAGGTAAATCTAAACTAATGAGAGGAACCACATCTTATGTATCCAAACAGAAAGCTTCCAAGAAGGAGCCCAGAGGCTGAATGGAATTGGATGTAGGCGTGTGGTATAAGATAGCTTGAGTCTTATGAGATCTGATTCCAATATTGTAAACCAACCAGTGGTATCATCCGATTAGTCTTAAATGTGAAAATAGAAAGGTTGAAATGAAAAGATACGTACATCCATTGCACAAAAGTGTTGAGCTCTGAATGAATTTGAATATAATTTGAAGTTCACATATTTTTCATAGGAGTAAACTAAATATCAGTGCAAGTTCTACAAAAATAAAATGTCTGAGGAAAAACGCTGAAGTAAAGTCATGAGTTATACTCTTATAATGCAACCATGAACCATTTTTGTGGGCTCTAAATGAATAATAGCTATACACTTGAACACAACGTGCCTTTACATATTCAAATGAGGAATAAAACACATGGCATTTTAGAAATAAGGAAGGAGCATGACAAGATGTGTTTTTAAACCTAAGCCTTTACATTTTATTTTTACTGTAGCATTAGCAATAGTCTAAGCAATTAACAAAAAAAAATGAGACTACGCATTATTATTCAACAATACATGCCTCTCATTTGTAACGCTGTGTGAAGAGTACAGAAGGCTGGAAAGTTCCAGCCTTCGTCACACTTAGTGAATCTAAAATAGACGAGATAGTATAAAATTCTAGATGTATTCTCTCTGAATTAATTTTTATAACCCAACTGAATAAGGCCTCTAAGATATGTAAATCCTAAACACTTCAGAAATAACAAATCATTTCATCATGGATGATTATTGGCTTAAAGAAATGAACATGAAGACTACATCTTTATACTGCTCACTATTAAACAGGCTCCTGAAAATTTTTTCACTCAGTGCACTCTAACCTCAGGTTAATGCTGCCAAAATGCCTGTATTTTTATCCATTTCTAGAGGGGGAAATTCCTCAAGAATGAGGTCTTTTTCTAAAGAGCAGCAACGTTGCTAGATTTTTACTGGCAAATCTAACACTTCTCCAAAACACGGCAACATCTCCCATGAGTGTGAGTGTGTGTGTTTGTGAGCGTGGGTGTCTAAGTGTTGGTTAGGGGAAGTGGGGGTGACGATCAGCTCTATGAGGTAGATATGATAATGAGCCTGAGCAAACAAACAGAGAAACAGGCTCAAAAGACGTAACGTAGTCAGGGCTGGATGACAAATAGAAAATGCAACCATTCGTCAAAACGCTTAACCTGCAATACCAAGTTCAAGATGTCTAGAAATACAGGTGTTTGAAAATGTACGTGGGATTTGTTCCAATCTAGTATGGTAAGCTAGCAGACATGGAGACACCTGCCTTGAAATAAGACTTTCATCTCATACATTGCTTCTATATCTTGGCTATTGTAAATAATGTTGCAGTAATCATAGGGGTGCATATATCCTTTTGAATTAGTGTTCTCATTTCCTTGGGGCAAATACCCAGCAGTAGAATTACTGGATCGTATGGGTCATTTTGATTTTCTAGAACACATTATCATTATGTTGAAATAGACAACATACATAATCACATATAATATAATATAATATAATATAATATAATATAATAATATAATCACATATTTGTAATTAATAAATTAAACTAATTCCTAGAACTTAAATGTGCCCAATTCATAGGGATGAAATTAATATCTGTATTTAAGTATGCTTGATGAACATATATTAGTATTTAATATATATTAGTATTTAATTTTTAAAAAGCACCGTATAAGGGAATGGCTAATAATAAAATTGCTCAAGTCAGAGAGAACCAAATTCAAGTCCCAATGGTTCCTACTGCAAGAAACTTCACTGGGCCAGTTTCCACATTTGTATAATGGAGCTTTTAATAAGTACCCCATAGAGTTCATGTATGATTTAATTGGGCAATACTGGGATAGTTCTTAACTTAGTGCCTGGATTATTTATTTAGGATTTAGGGGGAGGAGGAGGAAGAGGGGGAGGAGGAGAAGAAGGAGGAGGAGGAGGGGGAGGAGGAGGACTTAGGTCAATGAATACCAAAGTATTGTTTCTACCAGGCCTAATTTTTTTTTCAATTCTTGTGGCACCCCTAAACAGATTCACCACAGAAAGACACAGAAGCTTAGGCAATTGTCTCCTCTTATTTCATCTTAATTGTCTGAAATTTTTTAATGAAATACTTGGGCCAGGACTAACCAGAAAATTGCTTCCATTGGAACAACTTTGTCTACCAAAGTAGTCATAGTAAATGTATTTAACTATGTATTTACCACAAAACCGCGGAATGGCCAGGTTCATGCACAGCCCCGCCTGGAATCACTAAGTATAAAAGGACGTTCTCATCTATCTCATGGGTGGGCCCAGGGGGATTGGGGGAAGCATAGGATTTATTCCATCAACCCCACAAATGTCATCTAGTTCACTCTTCACAATCACACCCAAAGATCTTTTCTCTTTTCTTCTCCATCTTCTGAAAGACTCTTTAATTTGTATTTGTTTCCCACCATTCTCTATCTTCTATAAAGGAATTTTTTTTCAGGGGGCGGGGGGAAGAAGCAAAGTAGGGAAAACAAAATAGAGAAAGTTCAAGTGAAGTGTTTTGCTGTATCCAACCCTTGGCAATGAGGTTATTTCTCAAATTTACATAAAGACTCATTATCGTATTGGCTGCAATCATGTAGAAAATGAATGGGGTATAAAGTACATGAGGATAATTTCATAAAACGAGCTTTCTTTTCTTATGAAATCTTTGAGGAAGAGAATCATTAGACAGAGACTTGCCTTGTATTCACCCAGGTCAGGAGGCATGTCAGCCTGATGATGTGCCTTTGGCAAGAAGTCCTTAATTAGAAATTCCTCGAGAGCAGCTCCCACTAGGTGCTTCCTAAGACAAAAAGACAAAATAGTCTACCAGGGAAGCCCTTACTCGGGATACAACATCCAGGCTCAGGTGAACGAAAGAAATAATTTGCTGACAGCAAAAGAGCAAAGCTGTCGTGATGGCGTTCTGGATTTTGAATGAAAATCTCTCCATCCTATTAGGAGTAAGTATCATTTTTGTTATTCAAGTTAAAATATATATATTAACTAGTCTTTGATTTTTAAGATAATTATATAGGAATGCTAGATAGCTTGAAGTGTTACTTTGGTAAAAGACTAAACCTTGTTAGAAAACATTCAGTAGATATATTTAATTTACCCTTACAGAATCATGTAAAGTTGTTTTTCGATTGAGTTCATTTTTAATTATTTTTGAAGTCAAGTAGTTAGTTTTTGCATAATGTATGAACTGTTTCTTAAATCAAATGAAGTCTTTGAATTAGACTATGAAATTGGAATTTTTCTGGAGTACTTTCTGAGTTGTTTTTAAAGATTTCCTCCTTTCGCCATCATTGACTTAAAACATTAGAGCAATGTTGATTAGGAAGGCTTTGTACTTTTCATTAAATGCCTTAAATATACCCATATGTGTTTAGAATTTTTTTTATAAAGTTAACAATTTATTACTATTGTAATCAACTGTTAAAACGAATATATGGGAAATAAGTATAGAGTAAGCCTGATTAATATTGAGAAGCTCTTCGTTTCACCCTTTAAAAGAAGAACCCCAAGTGATTTTGAACGGAAGAAAAGATTGAAGATAGTATTGATTGGTCTCTTTTCATTCAACACTAGCTCTCGTGGCTGGGAGTGAATTTATATCTGTTTATCGACACATTCTCTTGGTATGAAGAGGAAGAGTCTTTCCTTTACACACGAGTTATTCTGGGCGTAAGTAGAGCTGGGGACTACACATTATCATTTCGGAAAACATTCCATCTTCCTCGGCGTCCTTACTCTCACTGCATCTCTCTTGTGTCTTTCTATGTGGACAGTCAACACTGGCCTGGGCGCGAGCGTCTGCAGTGTGCCTCAATTTTAACTGCATGCTAATTCTCTTACCGATCAGTCGAAACCTTATTTCATTCATGAGAGGGACAAGTACTGTAAGTACTAAACTACTTAAAATAATTTCAGTTGTTGTGATTTACCGGTGTAAGCGCCATGAAAGACAAAGATGGACTTTACTGTGAAAGTCCTGATAATTCACGTGGGGACTGAAGTTTGTTTCTTCGTAAAAGAGGACCCAATGGCAAAAACCAAAACTCAGAAATCTGTACATTTGATGTGACTTTCGTTCTTGCCATTCACTCCCTGCTTGACATTGGAGTCTTTGCTCTGCCTTTCTCCGATACATTTGCTCCGTCAGAAAAAGACGGCTGATAAAATTGACCTGACTCACTAAGATGGATGTATCATAACAGTTTGAACTACCACCATGTCTAATTGAAAGCAACCAAATGAGCAGTGGAGTCAAATGCCACTAAGGACACATCTCTCTGAGCTCTCGGCCCAGGAATACACAATCATAGTACACAGAATTTCGTAGGTAGATTTAATGGGACTTAAATCTAGTACTTAAATCATAGTACACAGAATTTCGTATGTAGATTTAATAATTTCCTAATTATATTAGCTTCACTGTTTTGGATACTGTGTTTCCTGCTAAACAGCGTAATGCGCTGTACAGAAAAATGAGAATTTCAATAACTCCGACTAGATGAAATGATTATACAATCATCATCATAATTTTATGAATATTTAGATATAGATGAACATAATGCTTTTCTTTGTGTAATAAGGAATACTTTATAGACTACTTAAACCACATCTATGAGGAGGTTGGTTTCCATCTTCATTTTGTAAACTAGTGGCCACATGCATATTAGCAGGTTTATTCTAGAATTTTGACTTATAGCCAGGGAACTATACTTACTTACTCACTTTACTGGGTTGAAATTTCAGCAAAGCCAGTAATAACCATCTGGTTTGTCCTTTGGGCTGATTAATGGCCGCTCCCTTCTGTACCCCATAGCCCCACCTTCAGGAATTTAGAGGCAGAGCCTGAGTCCTGCTCTCTTACCACTCAGGATGCTGTCATCGCTATGATTTTTCCTTAAAATGAGACTTTTACTTTATGTCACTCTAGTGCTGCAGAGGACCGTGGAGGAGGCAATTAGACAAAAACCTCAAATTCCACAAACTGGTCGCCTATGGGATAGCCATTAATGCAAGTAAGTGTTTCTTATTCTTCTTTGCCCAGTCGATGTTACCAAACCTAATGCTTAACTCAATAGCTTTGTTTTAATTTCCCCCTCCGCCAAAGGCTCCCCCTTAAATAAATCTTTGCATTCCATTTGACCAATAAAACTTACATAAGAGGATTTTTTTGATTTCTAATTTATACTCACGCAGTTTTCCCTACCAAGCCTTCAGTTTGGCAAGGAAAAGTTTATGAAACTTCATTTTCATTTGTAAATAATTAAGCTTGTTGATAATACAACAAGAACCTGCTTGCAAAATGAATACTGTGCTATTCAATATAATCCACACTGGAAAGAAAACTGACCTGTACTCAAAAACTCATTCACAGTCATAGCAAAATGACTATCAAGTGGTATCATAGGCAGTAAAAGCAAAGAGAAAAGCAAGATCAAGTGAATAAGGTTCTGAACAGCATTGAAAAGATATGAAAGATTGAAAAGATATGAAGCTTGAAAAGATATGAAGCTTTACAGCATATAAAGTGTTATTGTTATTTCTTGAATAAGAAAACAAGAGATTTCAAGAGAAAGGCAATAAACATTAGCATCCAAGGCCAGGGTTAAACCCTGGTGAGGAAGAAAAGAAGCCGAGCGTTTGTGGTTTTGTTGGACGACAAACACACTGAAATAAAAGGCTATCTGCACAATTAAGAGTTATGGTTCAGGACTGTTTCTCTCAAACTAATTTAACTATAAAACGTTTTCCTCATTTGTTTTCATCCTCTCATGCATAAAAAATAGCAGAGTAAAAAGAACACTCAACACAAACGTGGATTTAATTAAGCAGCAAGACATGACAGACAGTGCCCGAGTGCCAATTAACACAACTTCGGGTGTGCGGAGAAGTTGTGGGGAGATTTCCCCATCGGTTGTCTTTGGTGCCAGATTAAACCAACCTGGGAAACATCTGCGAAAGGTCTTTGTGGTTTGTTAAGAAGTAAGGGTAAAAAGACATTGTGTCCAAGAGAGAAACCAGGCAAGGAAAGGAGAGCAAAAAAACAAGTTAATGCGTCTTTTATGTCCCAAGGCTACCATAGGGCTGAGTCCAGAGAGGGGTCAAAAACGCCCGACAAATGAGTTGACGCGTGAAGCAATGAAGACTCAGGGAAGCAGATTTCAGCTCAGATATGGAAGTCTTTTCCGGACCTTCCAAATTATCTAAAATTAGAATGAGCATCCGTGAGAATACAGAGTTCCCTGTCATGGGTGGTGTCAGAGTGGAGTCCAGATTGCTCCTTGCAAGGCTCTTCAGAGAAAGAATTCAAGGATTCTCAAGGCTTCCTTTAAAATTGGGAAGGCTTCCTTTAAAATATTCCTAAGAATATTGGGGTGCCTGGGTGGCTCAGTCAGTTAAGCACTTGAGACTTGATTTCAGCTCAGGTCATGATCTTACGGTTTGTGAGTTCAAGCCCCGCGTCAGGCTCTGTTGCTGACAGCGTAGAGCCTGCTTGGGATTCTCTCTCTCCCTCTCCCTTTGCTCCTCCCCTGCTTGCTCTCTCTCTTTCTCAAAATAAATGAATAAACTTAAATATATACAGATAATCTTAAGAATATTTAATCCCTGCATTAAAAGAGGAGATAAAACACAGTAAAATGGTGGGAAGAATATTATCACTACGCAATAGGTTTAAGGCAGAACTGGACTCTAAGAGAAAGAGAGAAGGAACCAAAAAACCTACAGCATCAAAACGCATCAGAAAAGGAAGCAAAAAATAAAAGAAAATATGTTATGCAATAGTTCTCGCCTTAAACCTTTGGGTATGTATATTTCTTTCCATGTAATCAGGTATCAGTAGAATAGATGCGTCAGTGATGTATGTCGAACATCTCCCGTGTTCAAGATGCACTAAGAGAAGCTGTCACCTGAAACGAGGGTGGTCAGTACTGTTTTCAGAATGGAGTATAATTTATTTTTTTAAATTTGTTAATGTTTATTTATTTGTGGGAGAGACAGACAGAGTGTGAGCAGAGGAGGGGCAGAGAGAGAGGGAGACACAGAATGGGAAGCAGGCTCCAGGCTCCGAGCTGTCAGCCCAGAGCCCGACTCGGGGCTCGAACTCACAAACCGTGAGATCATGACCTGAGCCGCGGTCGGATGCTTAACCGACGGAGCCACCCAGGGGCCCCAAGAATGGAGTGCAATTTAGCAAGGGGAGCAGTTGACTGGAATCAGATGACCACATTATTTCATACCCCTGCTGCTGACTGGTCCTGTGATCTAAGTTTTTGTGTGCCTTTTCCTCGCTGGAATTAAAAGAACAGTAACACAATCGATCCATCAAGAGATGTACAGACTGGTTGCCAGCTGGCCCTCTTGGAAACCTACCCACTACAAGGTCATTCACTGGCCACTCTTGCACAGAGAGTCAAACCCAAGGGTAGGATGGCCGGCATGCTGCGTTCAGTGAGCGCTGCCTCCTCCTCCTCTCTCCTTTCTCTCCACACCCCCTGGCTTCTTCCCATTGGCAATACACAGCCACCAGGTCCCTGAGTGGTGGGTGCCTTTGTCCCTGTTAAATGCTCTTCCTTTCCTCCCTCAATGGCGAAGATGTTGCCATATCTGGGACTCCTCGCCTGGCCCGCCTCCCTCTGGGCCACCTTTCCTGCAGACCTCAGTGATGCCTCCCTGCCACCTAGGAAAATTTCTCAGTCTCCGACGGCCTGGGGGGCTGAGATGTGTCTCCTGCGTCTCGGCTTTCCCGGCCCCTGGCACGTAATAGGTCCCCACCAAGTTGGGTCAGACCCGAGGATGAGCTGGAGTCGGCCAGCAGGCAAGAGGGATGAGAGGGATTTGTGAGAAAGGTACAAGCCGCGACAGTGCAGGGGCTCAAGGACCCAGCAGCAGCTGGGGTGGAGGAAGCACAGCGTGTGGGCAGGGAAGAGATTCAAAATGATGCCGGTGGGCTCATCCCAGATAAATTCACATTCTGCCGCAACCAGAAGAATCGGGACTCTCTTTCTCCCTCCTTCCCTCACAAATCCCTGGAGAGAAGGAAGTATCCCCTCGGGCCCTCTTCTGCTTGAACCCCCACTGCCTTGCGGGGCTCCCCAGCCTCCCGGGACTCCCCGGCAGGGTCAGACTGCTTCTGAGAGCCAAGGGCTCGTCCCCCACCGCCATGGCAACCAGCAGCGCGGGGCTGTCTCCATCCCGGCAAAGGCAGGAGGGTGGGGAGAAAGCTCTCTGCTTCTCCCAAGCCCTGACATAGCAATTATTACATTTCACACTAACTAAGAAATGCGGCTGGCAACTGCGCTTTTAGAAGGGAAAAAAAAAAAAAAAAAAAAAAAAACCATGCTAAGCCCTGGTTTCGTAGATATCCCTGTGCTTTTCACATTTTGTCCTTCTGCTGTATTCACTTGGGAACAGCTGAAAATGTCCCCGTGCTTATTTTATTAGCATCGCCCATTATGCTGCTTTTCAAATAGCCGACTGGCTTAATAGAGGTGTGTAACCTTGGTAGAAGTGCATCCACATCGAAGTTTGCATGCCAGCCCCTAATTTCTCACCCGTTCTTCTGTAAGCTGAACTGCAGGCTTTAACTGGTCAAATCATTAAAGGATGTAATTAGAGGCTGGTGGAAGGAGGCTGGGGAGGAGGAGGGGAGAGGCAAACTATCTCTAATCAAGGGCATCACGGAAAACGCGGTGACAGGAACCCTTCTTTTGGCTTCCTGCCTTCCCGCTCGCCTGCCTATGATAAGAGCTGTTGGAGCAATTCTCCAACCGCTAATAAATCATTTTCAGGGACCTGTAACCCCAGTGGTATAAAAATCCCAGTATCACAGCCTCTTCGTTCTTATTAACGTGGATCTTTTTGGACTCTGTGGTCCACAGCAGACCTTGGAGATCCTTCCAGCTGAACAGTAGTACCGTGAGCCTGAGCTTCCTTCAAAGGGGGGGTGTAAATACTGACCCAGGCGGCATACATCCAGTAGGCGCCAGGGGTGTGCAATTACCCACGGGCGGCTCCTGATGAGCTGCTAAAATTAGTTTACAAACCTCAATAAACATAAGAGGTGCCAGAGGGAGAGGGGGACAGAGGATCCGTAGTGGGCTCCACCCTGACAGCAGAAAGCCCGATGCGGGGCTCGAACTAACGAACTGTGAGATCGTGACCTGCGCTGAAGTCGGAAGCTTAACTGACTGAGCCACCCAGGTGCCCCCTGTCTAACATGATTTAAATGAGTAGCATGCACGGGGTGCCGGAACCTATGTAGTCCTGCAGAAATCAGTCCACAAGCTTGAAAGTTTGGGGGGCCAAGGCTCTGGCTGGTAAAGCACAGCCAGGATTTGTCCCTGGGTCCTTATTTCCGAAGGCTGCTTAATTAGGAGGTGACTAACTCCAAAATGATTGTTATCACTGACAGGCAGGCAGAAAGATAGCAAGAACTGACCGCCCTTCCAAGATTCTCCCTCAATTATGCTTCCTTTGATCTCCTAAAAAATGAAAAGAAGGAAAGAAAGAAGGAAAAGAAACTTTCTCAGGGCAACTGGCTCTAATTGTAGCCTTTATGATTTTTTTTTTGTTCATTCTTCAATGAAAGCTCCTTATTTGAACTCAGAAGTCCACACACCAATTAAATGTGCATTTTGTGGCTTGTCCAAGACCACTGCTCTCTTTTAACTGTAGAAGTACTTTGGTGAGAAAATAGGATTGTGGAAAGACCCGGTGACAGCATCTGTTAGCCTGGCATTTGGGCGGATTCTGGAAATGGGTGTCTTAGGCTCTCCCATGAGCTCAGCAGAAAGTCCTCAGAGGGGCCAGGGCAAGCGCACAGGCATAACTGATGGTATCGAATGTGCCACAAAACTTAAAAAGTCCCTTTAAGCCAGTGTTGATTTTGAAAAATTATTAAAACATGCGTTTCGTGTTTGCATTGCTTTCACGTTGGACTACAGATCCCTTAAGGATGATAAATGGTCCCAGTCAACTTCAAAGGAGACGCGGGAGCCAGAGAGCTGGCGGGAAGCCGAGATATTGCCTGGTTTCAATCAATGCACCCATTTTACAGATAAGACAGCAGGCTGAAATAAATGAAGGAACTGAGAGGCAGCCTTCTCGTGTCCTTCTGGCTGTAGCAAATCTAGTTTGAGTAGCCAATCTAGTAACATGACAGGATTCTGATGAGTAAGAGAGGGGAAAATCGAACCATATCACTATTTGATCACATACTGGAAGCACCCAGCAGATGACATGACTACCCACATTAAAATAACTGAGGTGTGTAAAGGGAAGACTAGAAAACAGAACATACAATGTCTGGAAAAACACACAGCAAAATCAGTATCTCCTGGGTTACCTACTAAGCCCCAGCAGACATGGAGTTGGTAAGTGGGATACCTTAAGTTCCCAGCCAAGATCACAATAAAATTAGGGTCAGACCTAAGAGGAAATAAAACGTTCGGACAAATCAAGTGGCACAGGTAGTTTTCCCTCTGAGAATTCCTGGGATAAATAAAATAAGATATCCTACTTTTTATCTTCTACGTGTGAAAAGAAAACGAGATGGAGGTAGTTAGAGCAAAGGAGCATTTAAGACATGAATTTTAAAGTACATGAAAACAAAACAAAAAAAAAGCTAGAAAGAGTACTTTTCAACATATTCCCTCAGGAGCTACCTCTTAAAAAGCATCTTGAGTTTTCTCATACTATTTCATTAGTTTCTTCAGCTCTGTTATGGGAGACCTGGCAATAAGAGTAAATAACTAGTTCAATATCTTTGCTTATTCAATAAGTGTACTTAAATTTAGTTTAACAGTGTCAAATTCTCATGTGGAAATCAATCTAATAGAAAATAGATTGTGATCAACAACTTCTTACCCAGGAGAAGGATGTTATAGAATGCAGAATATAAAAGACACAGAAGCTATCCTGTGTTTCCCTTCTGACTGTCACATGTGGATTATGGAATTGTAAGTGTTGTCACTTAATTTGGCTTGAAGCTCAGTATCTACTTCTGTAAACTGGGGACAGCTCCTCTCTGTCTGGTGTGCTTTAGTCCGTGGAGGAGAACTGAGGACAGCCAGGGGCAGAGGATAAAGGGGAGAGAGGTAAAGATTTTCCACCCACCTGCAAGGAGAACTCCAAAGGTTGTGATTATTCTTATGAGCTAGTTGACTCTAGATTAAAGACACCAAGTGAACCATTCAAAGAGCTTTAGCTAAGCCCACAGGAGAAATTAGTTTTCAGTGAACAATAAAGTATAACAATTATGAATCAGTGAAAAGAAACAATATAACTTAAAGGTCAAAGATTGAGCTCTGGGGCACCTGGGTGACTCAGTTGGTTGAGCATCTGACTCTTGATTTTGGCTCAGGTCATGATCCCAGGGTTGTGGGATTGAGCCCCGAGTCGGGCTCCACACTGAGTGTGCAGCCTCCTTACGATACTCCCTCTCTCTCTGTGCCCCTCTCCCTGCTCGTGGGCTCTGTTAAAAAAAAAAAAAAAAAAAAGAGGGGCCCTTGGGTGGCTCAGTCGGTTAAGCATCCGACTTTGGCTCAGGTCATGATCTCGAGGTCCGTGAGTTCGAGCCCCACGTGGGGCTCTGTGCTGACAGCTCAGAGCCTGGAGCCTGTTTCAGATTCTGTGTCTCCCTCTCTCTCTCTGACCCTCCCCCGTTCATGCTGTCTCTCCCTGTCTCAAAAATAAATCAACGTTAAAAATATATATATATAAAAAAGAAAAAAATTTTAATGGGCCTCCGATTCAGGCAAACAGGGTTTTATCCCACCTTTGCCGTTAATGGTCTACAACTGCCTGAACTTCTTGAATACTGGTCTGTAAAATGGCAATAAAACTGATACCTGGGGATTAAATGAGGTAATATGCATAAGCATTTATAATGGTGTTTGAAGTATACTAAGTATTCAATATCTGCTAGCCATGAGAAGTATTACCTATCGCTTTCTTTAAACTTTAAGATAATTACCAGAAAACGGCAATTAGGAATACTGCTGAACATGTTTGTGTTCAATTTAGCAACTAGTTTCCATTTCATCTTGAGCATATTGGAAGAGATGGTTACTAGACAAACTTTCTAGCTTCGTGGATGCTGAGACTAAACAAGGCAGCTCCTTCACAGACACACCACATATAGTGACAAATGGAACACAAGGAAGAAACACAATGCCTTTTGGGTGCCACTCTCACAAAACCCATAAGGAGAGAGTCAACATCATTGACTCAGAAATACGATCATGTGCTTTGCCTTCTTAGATGAACTTCAGCCAAAAGCATATTCAAATTGAGTTCTGACGTGAAGGCTGCAGGAAAATGTTCACAAAACAGGTATTAGCACTACCCCATCCGCATCAGCAGACAACCTCCTGACCCTTTCTCTCTTTCTAGCTCATTGTCACTCAGCAAATCCTTATTAAGTACATACTGGTAGTAAGCAACGTGCCCAGTGTTGATGTTTCGAGATGAATAAGCCCTGAGGCGTCAGGTCCGTTGGGCAACATAGATGTAAATAAATATTCATAACAATAATTCCTGGGAAATGTTACAGTCAAGGTATCATTGGTGCCTGTGGACCTGACGAACAATTTCATAGAAAACAACTTTTGGGTTGGGTCTTAAAGCATGAATACAACTTTGCAGCCCAGAAAAGGGAATGGCTCTGATCGAAGGAATTCAGGGGGCAGGGAGAAGAGCTAAACAGCAGTTGGTATTTCTAAATAAATCTGCTGCTAGAACCACAGAGACCAACATGCTACCAATATTCTCCAAAGTTTCTGCTGTTCCTTTCTCCTTCACTCCCCCACACCTCAACCCACCATGGGTAGTCATGAAGGATTCCAGAATTTGCATACAATGTGTGGAGACTATATATTAGCCAATTCTACTTTGCATGGTGGACGGGGGTTCGGGGGGGCAAGGTAGCAACTGGGAAGCTATCTACACCCTGGGTAATGAATTCTCATTTCACACTTGAATCTGATCCCAGTGGCTGGTATCAGCAGGTCACCCAGTAGGGCTTCCATTTGTAGGGAAAGCATCAGGAGATCCTCGTCTGGATGTTGTGACTGCTAGCTTCCCCCCAGATTTCACAAGACAGGGAAGAGTGGCATTGAGCACCGTCTCCTCGGGCTAAATGATGCTGTGTTCCCAAGCTTGTTCTCTTCATTTAAAATTTAAACATCACAAATTTTCAGAATTAGAAAACCGAGTTTTCTTCTGAAGAGTACACAGAGAGGATTAGTTCTATAAATACCAGTTTATTTTGATCCTCTAGGAATAACACATGCAAATATATTGTGTATATGCGTATGTGTAGGAGTACATATACATATATGCTAAAATGTATAAAGGAAGAATAGAAAATATAATGTCTGAAAGCGAACAAAAACTCTTCCCTGGAATCTATCATAGATGTCATATGCACACATGTCCATGTATATGATATACAGTATTCTAGGATAATGCTCTGTGATTTCTTGGAAACTATATTACATAAGATATAAAATATGGAATACATATGTGTGTGTATATATATATATATATATCACAGGATATGTTCTATACAAAATATGGAATTATATATACAATGGAACATATATGTAATTATGTTGTGATATCCTAATACCTATTCCACTTGCAGAATGAGCACATGTTTATAATTAAATTATGGTGACTTAAGACTGACTTCATTTCTTCCTATCATTAAAATGGATGTGGTGAATCATACCATAGCTTTAGAAGTAGCCAATCCACTCCATTCAAGACACGGTGAAAGATGCACCAATAAATCACTCTTTGGAGATCACAAACACCAGAACAGAGAAACGTAACCGTAGAGACATCGTGTCGTTGGGTAACCACAAAGGAAGAAATCCAGATGGCGCATGTCTGACGTCCTCTCCTCAACTGTAGCCATCCACATCGTGGCACATTTGTGCAACCTGGAGCACTATCGCCGGAGCCAGTCCACGGAAGCCGAGGGACTTCTGGCTGCACTTGCCAAGCTTGGCAAAACCCCAAATGAGAGCTACCTCAACCCCATCCGGACCTTCCACACAGTGAGTCCTTGCAGGCTCCCGGGTTTCTCATCTGAAACACCCTTCCTTTTCCGATCCCTTGATCGGAAGCACTGGGTTTCAAAAGCTTTAATCAAAGAGCTGGAGAGAAGTTTCTGCCAAAGCTATTTTGAGGGGCACGTCGGTGGCTCAGTTGTTTGAGCGACTGACTCTTGATTTCAGTTCAGGTCATGATCCCAAGGCTGTGGGGTCGAGCCCTGCATGGGGCTCCATGCTGAACGTGGAGCCTGCTTAAGATTGTCTCTCTCTGTCCCTCTGCCCCTTCCCCCACTTGCATGTGCTCTCTCTGTCTCTCTCTTTCTCTCTCAAATTAAAAAAAAAAAAAAAAGATATTCTTGAGGCGCCGGGGTGGCTCAGTCGGTTAAGCGTCCGACTGCAGCTCAGGTCATAATCTCCCAGTTCGTGAGTTCCAGCCCCACGTCAGGCTCTGTGCTGACAGCTCAGAGCCTGGAGTCTGCTTGGGATTCTGTGTCTCCCTCTCTCTCTGTGCCTCCCCTGCTCACGCTCCATCTCTGTCTCTTGAAAATAAATAATTTTTTAAAAGTATTTTTTTTATAAATGTTGCTAAGAGTTTATAAGCAGGAAGAAAAACTGATGCCCCTTAATTAATGTATATCAAAACATAAATAAACCCAAATAGGAAATGCAGGAACTTATTAGAACCCTGACATTTTACATTTTAAAGCAGCTCACGATTAGGTATTTTGCTGTTGTTGATGGTAGCATCATAAAGAATGTGAAGTGCCATCTAAATCCAGGGATTATAAATTGGATGTCTTCATTTTCAACTTGCAAATTGCTTTTGGATCTCTTCTCCTGTGTCGTATTTTGGCACACATGTGCCTGGCTGGTCTGCCAAATCAGATACTGGGCAAAGCAGCTAATTTCATAATCAGACCTGCATGGCTAGTAACATCATTAATGCTAATTACCTGTGTGCCCAGAGTGGCAGCACATGTGAGAAACAAAAAGAAAGTGAAAACCCACCTATCGAGATTAAGACAATCCCCTCCCTTCCATCCACCACCTACCCCTTTCTTCCCGGTTGACCAAAATATTTGAGCACATACTGCCCTGTTGGAATATGTATCCAACGTGGTGACCAGGCTAACGAATCAGTATTGCCCAAGAAGACCCCTAATACAATGTACTCCCGCAACAGAAAACCCTCTGTTACCATCTGAGGCATCTCTTTCACGACCATTTTGCCCAGGGAACCTTATTTGAAGAAGCGAAATTCAAATTTTGGGGGGAATTCTTCCGTGGCACGTCCCTAATTATCCTGAGATGATTTCCCATATCAGGCCATTGATTAAGTAGAGCTACATTTTCCTGGCTGACAACAATTAGAAGCACAAGCTTCAAAGTTATAAGTTAAAACCAACGATGGCCATAAGCCCGTGGGAAGGCCTTCGGGGTCACTCATTTGAGCCCCAGTATTTATCTTGGCGCTTACCGGGGTTAACTCTTTTCCCCCGCCAAGGCTCTGAAAAGCTCATTGTTACAGACAACCAAGAATAAGCCTTAATATTTTGAAAAGGCCATACAGTGAATAGTACTTATTATGAATGCTTTTAAAGCAATTTAACAAGATAATCAAGTTACTCCAATATAGTCATCTCAAAATTTTAGAAGCAGTATACTATGTCAGTGCTCCTTAAGTTCAAGTAATACCTTAAGGTGAATAATACCTACCTTGGGGTATTTGGAGAAAGATCAATAATACAAATTGGTACGTTTGGAGAAAGTATCAATAACACAAAGTGTACGTTATAGAGTATTTCCGAACAGATGCAACGGGGCTATTTGAAAAGATACACAGCAAACCAAACCAGTCTATAAAAATATGTTGCAAGAAAAGGGAAGTGGGGATTTGCTTTAAAAAGCAAAGAAGAGTGATTTGAAATTAGCACGGCCTATGATATAAACGGATTTCTAAAATGCCTGAGTACTGGGTGGCTCAGACGGTTAGGCGTCTGACTTCGGCTCAGGTCAGGATCTCACGGTTTGTGGGTTCGAGCCCCCCGTCAGGCTCTATGCTGACAGCTCTGAGCCTGGAGCCTGCTTCGGATTCTGTGTGTGTGTGTGTGTGTGTGTGTGTGTGTGTGTGTGTGTGTCTGCCCCCTCCCCCACTCACACGCTGTCTATCTCTCCTTCAAAAATAATAAACATTATTTTTTATATATAAATAATTATATATAAATATATAAATAATAAATACATAAATATAAATAAACATTAAAAATTTTTAAAAATTAAATGCCTGAGTACACTTGAAAAAATAACATATCTTTTCAATGTTTTAGACACACCCTTTCAATTTTATTTCAACTATTTGTTCCATGAAGTAAAAAGAAACAAGAAGTCCCTATCCAAATTACCTTGAGATCTCACAGCAGCCCAAATTAATGAGATTTTACTGACAAAAGATACAGTGTGAGTTTATTGAGCTCATGGTCGGCTCAACGATGGTAACCCAACATCTGAATCCCAATGACTTGGCAAGAATATGGAAAAGTCACAGCAAATACAAAGTGCTCTGTGATTCATATTCTAAAAGGCTAGGTAACCATCCTCTGCACTCACAGGTCAGAACTCTGGCCTTTCGACCGTGTCTCCCAGAGTAGAATAGCTGTATATTTATTGATCACCTAGGATTTACAAAGCCTTATTCCAAGCCTCCCTGAGGTGGCATGAAAGAAATGCAAGTCATGGCCCTTCCAATTAAAAAGCAAGAGCAAGGAATAACTACCAGGGGAACAGAATGTGCAGCTGCTTTATTAGGAGCGCCCCTGAGGGATCTCTCAAAAAAAAAAAAGTGTTTATTAATGTTAACATGCAATTAAGCATGGCAATCCACACTTTTATTTTAAAAATCAAAAACTTGACACTTGGATTTATTTGCCAATATTTTATCTTAAAATGCAGTGTTACATATTGTCTTAATTTCAATTCACCATAATAACTTTGACCTGAAAGTTGATTTATACAGATGGAAAAAATGTAAATGATTAAATGGCATTTGATGAAATTTGAGCAAAGCGAACGTGTGCCATCAAATGGAACAAAAGAAAAGAACGGGGAAGCTCCCTTCTTGAGTCATAGGGGGACCCTTTTTGAGGCTAATATGCCCCTGATTCGAATGTTTTGATTTACTCCCTGCTTAGACTCTCGAGTATTGACCCTAACATGGAAAATAGAACCAAGATATCAATGTCCCGGTGCTTGTCTCTCTTAGAACACCATCACCGTGTTGCTGACGACAATTGCTGGTGTCACTGGGCTGATCATCTCTCTGGCTTTCATCTTGATCATGACCTCTTCCACCGAGTTCATCAGACAGGTCTCCTATGAGTTGTTCTGGTACACACACCATGTGTTCATCATCTTCTTTATCAGTCTGGCTATCCATGGGGCAGGGTAAGTCCATACTGTGCTCAGAGTGTAAGATTTTATCTCTGTGAACCTCAAAAACCGTCTTAGAAAGCCCTTTGGATAGGGAATCATAAATGGCAGCGACTAAAGGAACATTCACCAAGGCAAGCGCCTTCTTTTGGTAACTGGAAAGAAGCAACATAGATGGTGAAGTATGTTTATTTTTCTTGCTAACTCTGTTGCGGAGACTTGACATGTTTATAAGATGCAGAAATTTTAATAAATGCTGGAAAACAGTAGACCTGTTTCGCTCAGAACAAATTTCTGTGATCCAAATTGCATGCGATTAGTCAAGATATCTATTTTGGACACCCAGATTCCACTTCTGCTTAACCGGAACCACCCACTAGGAAGCCCTGTGTTGGGGAAGGAATGGTGTGTGAGATGACGGTCAGACCCAGGCTCTGCCCCTAGTCATCAGGGTGGCCACGTGCAAGTCCCTTGTATTCTCTGGACCGCAGGGTACCTGAGTGGCTCAGTCGGTTAAGTGTCCAACTCTCGATCTCCACTCAAGTCATGATCTCATGGTTCGTGGGATGGAGCCCCGCATCAGGCTGTCCACTGTCAGTACAGAGCCTGCTTGGGACTCTCTGTTCCCCTCTCTTTCTGCCCCTTCCCCACTAGTTCTCTCTCTTTCTCTCTCTCAAAAGTAAATAAACGTTTTTTAAAACTTCATTGGACCTCAGTTTTGCCATCTGACTTCTAGGATTCCTTCTCACCCAAACATCCCATACAATGGGATTCGACACCTGTCTGAAACTATTACTTTCCTCCTCAGGAAGCTAGAGCAGACTGTGAATCACGACACCCTCAAATACAATGTTTTCAGTTCCTTGAATAGTCTTAAAATGGCTCTGGACAAACCCACCAATGAATGTCTATTAGCTAGTTTCTTCCAACATTAATTATTCCATACACTGAGGCCTTTTTTTTTCCCATTTCACAATTTTCAAAACACATCCGTGTGCACGACCCATTTGACCCCAACAACAGTCCTGTCCAATAAAGACGGTGATGTTATCCCCCACTTCATAAGGACGAAGCAGGTTCAGAGGGTTAAGTGATTCCCTCCAGGTCCCAGGACAAACAAATGCCAGGGTCAGACGTAGGGCACCAGGCTTCAGACAACCAAACCTTTTCTGGTCGCAAGCCCCGCAGAAGAGCCCTTCACTTCCTCACATTAAACAGCCCTCCACACCTGCAGGAGTGTGGCCGAGGAGGTCGCAAACGTCCTGCGTGGCTTTCCATGAGCTCTTCCTCTGCTTCCCACACCAGCAGACGCCCTCCCCTATACAAATTTTCCTCCCATCACTGCAGCTGCTGAAGCCCGCCCCCCAGGGATGTCTTTTACCTGGAAAACCCGTCCATCTCTCTGCTCATCCTTAGAATCTTAGTCGTCAATGTTCACATTTACGTGCTGTCTGGCTAATGGCTTTCTAGTCTTTAAAATTTCGGCAGTTGCCTCTTCTGCACATGTGATCCCTCACCCTGACTTTCTGTATTTTGGGGAGCAGGATGGATGGTCCCAAAGGGCTCCCCCCTCAACGACTGTCGGTCCCTCTCTCTCTCTATGGATTCTCCTCCTGAGGCTGGGGCAGTTACCCCGAAGCACATTTGAGGGGCTCTTCATAATCCACATGTGTCTAGAATTCCTCGTCCCCCAAATTACACACACAGCCCCCTGATCCTGCCTCCCTGCCTTCACACAAGAGGATTTCAATGGGTGGTGTTGCGTTGGAGATATTTTTTAATATCCAAATAACATTTCATAAGATGAAATATTTTAGTCGTTTTAACTTAGTTGAAAGGCTTATTTTGGGATAAGGGTCTCATTTAATCCTCTCAGCTTGAAGTATTCTACAGCTACTGTTTACAGCGAAAAGTAATTTGCAAATTCTATACAAAATGCCAAGTAAAGGAGGATTATTGGAATGTGTTAAAGCCCACTAATCTTTCTATTATGGGATAGCATAGATGAAGACATAAAAAAATTTTTAATTTTTAAAAAGATACTGCATCTGTGAAATGTTCTGAGGTTTCTTTAGGTAATCTAGGCAATGTTACCTAGAGCTTGAGAAGGATGGTGTTAAAATTTACAGAATCTTTTCCTTGGGCCCCATTTATTATTCACCCTTCCTGTGTCTGGGCGTCATGTGATCACGGGAGATTCACAGATGTTGTGCTCTCCTAGCTCAAAGGGAGGTTATCAAGTTTGGATGACTTTCATGAAACAACCCGGGCCACAGGCCAAAACATCAGTTCCCTAGGCTGACGTGTAAGGTCCCTAAGGCCGTTGCCTCTCTCTCCTCCTGTACCCAACGGTGCAAAAGGGGACATGTTACTTCACATGTTACTGCCCATGACGTGAGCCTGTATGATGCTAGAGTTTCTCAGCACCCTGTTCCTCAAAAATAAGTCAACGTATTTTCTTCATAAACACCTAGGAATTGAGGAATTGAACAACCTCCAGATTACATAGCCTCAATTCTTAGACTTTGTGGCCCGGTGCACCAATGGGGGTACCGAAGCGGCTTGTCAATGGTCAGTCAGTACTACGTTTGGGGCGAACATAGCATAGTAGGATTACAGGACTCTTGCTCCAGTGCTCCATTCACGAAGGCAGGCTTCCTTTTCTCCCTCAAATTCATCAAGGTAGTTCTGAAGACATACTTCACACTGACCTATTTTGACCCTGTCAAACACTACGCCTGCTCGTGGTCACTGGGGAAAAGAGCCATCATCATTCAGGACACTTCTTGCGACTTCACTTGAAAACTTCTAGGTGCGCAGACACAAACCAAAAAGGGTAGAGAGTTAAATAAATCTGCAAAAGACCCAAATAGTACAAAGTTAGCCAATTAGGCCGAATCAGCAATCAGGACGCGATGTAACCTAATTAAATTCAACAGTCTACAAAAGGGTGTGTTCAAACAATTTCCCTTCATTATGAATTCTCTAATATAGACACTTTCAATTTAACACAGGATACCGCAGAGGGGCACTTCTTTTCTGGGATCTTCAAAGTTACTTGAAGCTTCTTAAATTCCTATTTTTAAAGATGCTGAGAGAAATGAATGACAGCCCAAGTTTCAAGACAGTTGAAGTGTTATTTCAGAGCCCGCTGCAGAGCATATATCTGTTGTATCACAAGACTGCACAAAATCAATTTGAAATATTTAGGTTTGGTTTTGTTTTGTTTTAATGGCAAGTCGGATTGTTCGAGGCCAAACTCCCGAGAGTCAACTGCTCCACAATGTCACCTTCTGCAAAGACCACTACGCTCAGTGGCAGGCTGCTGCCCAGTGCCCCACGCCTCAATTTTCTGGCAAGGAGCCTTCGGTAAGAATGAACCCAAGAGCTTTTAAAAATAGCTGTCGCCACAGTTAAAATAACTAGAGCTTTGTGTGCTTGAGAAAAGAACAGCCCATGTCACCACTAGACAAAGCCAGCTCTTTATTAAGTGTGCTAATGGAGAAACCTAGTTATGGATCATTTTAAAAAGAGGTTTACTGCCAAAAGGGGTCTGTCCGTTTCGAAACGTGCTCTTGCGCTCCCACGTCCATGGGGGTGTCTGATATGGCAGAATGAGCAGCACTGCAGACAGGAACGACCCTGTCTCCGGCTTGCCATCCTCTCTGCTCCGCAAACTCAGCCCCCTGCCCCCCTGCGGAACTGCCCTCTCCATTCTGGGAATTACTGGCCGCACTCCTCCAATGAACATCAAGCAACAACCGCGTGAGAAGGATGCCCTCCTTATTAAAGCTTACCTTCTTGCTTCCTACAGCTTTGGGGATCAGAAAAAATTGGGGTACTAAATGCATTTACTTCCTATTCTAATTAAGCTCCCATAACTGAAATAATGATGTTAGGCAAAAAAGAGAAGGATGCCCTCTTTATCAAGCTTACCTTCTTGCTTCCTACAGCTTTGGGGATCAAAAAAAACTTGGGGTACTAAATGCATTGACTGCCTATTCTAATTAAGCTACATAACTGAAATAATGATGTTAGGCAAAAAGAGACCTAATTCATTAGAGTCGATCATCATGTCCACAAGATCTCAAAAGGAAGATTTCCTGGGCATGCTGTAATGCCTTTGTGACATAGGTACGTAGAAATAATGATTCTATTTGGTCTCCTCGGGTTTCTTAGAACAATGCAAACCTTGGGGCACCTGGGTGATGCATGAGAGCAAATAAACGAGGCCAGCAGATTAAAACAAGAAGGAAACAGGGTCCCCCAGTAGGGATAATAGTATATAAATGGTGGAGATTCAGGAAATTAAGTCATCAACTTATGACGACTCTAATGATTGACTTTTTCTAAACTCTTCAAATACATTAAATGAAGCGCTGGATTTTAAAAGTCAAAACTGCTGGGAGGAATGTTTAAAACCGAGAGAAACGACATAGATGTGCCCGTTAGACTGTGGTTCTTTTAATGGTCAGTATAGATTGTCTCTGTCTTAAACTCAACTATCGGTAGCCACTGCCCAGCCTGCATAGTAATGAGGAACAGGAATGCCTCTCTAAAATCTTCCAGCTACAGCGTCTCCATAAAAAAAAAAAAAAAAAAATCAATACTCTCCCACACCTCATGAATACAGACCAGAGCCTGCTCCAGCAGTGTTTAATTACTATTAAAAGGGGGGAATCTTACCCATCTGTCTAACTCTCCCCTGCTACACCGCCTTGCACACCCAAACTCATATTGTCACTCTTTCTCATTATTTTTAATGGATCCTGGTTCAAAGCATGTGTGGGCTGTGCAATTACTGCTTGGCTGAAGGTGCAGTATTCCCTCTGATGTCTCATAGACACTGAGTCCGGGAGGCATCCCAAGGACGAGGAAGGGTTCCGGCGTTTCACTGCGCCGCATCTACCCATCGCTTCCTCTTGGCCCCTCCTAACTGCATTTTCACGGTACTTTTATCAATGGAACATTTATCAATTCACCTTTGGCGGTGCACCGCTGTCCGGGTTAGGACGCAGAATGCTTTGCACACCGCCCCGTGGGCACCGAACTGATCAAGGGAACCAATTACCCCTGTGGTCCCCTTCTGTCTCGGACTCACAGACACATTCAAGGCTCCAGACTCTAGAACTGCTCATGCAATCTATTCTCCAAAGAAGCCTGGTCGTTCTCAGTCGGAGAAGCACCTTATTTTATTTACCTACGACGTCGACAAGTGACAGCGACAACAGCAATAATAATAAGGCTAACGCTGGTTTAAATTATTAGGGAATGATGTCAACCGTACAGGAGGAAGCTTTACCTGAGGTAGAGTCAATTCAGCAAAACGTTTTCTAAAAGGCTGTTACATTCGTGCCGCTGCACAGTATGGAAGCTTCCGAGACGTGGTTCCTGCCCCTGGAAATCTTATTGTCTAGACAAAGAGGCCATTTTTAAACACACACATAAAATAAAATCAGAGCAGCATGTTCTTATTTTCTTGGAGGAATGAAAAACCAGGAGGGAAAGTGGAAGAAACAAGTTTCATTACTGCAGCTTTTAAATCAATGTAGCTTTATTTCTATCATAAAATAGTCACTGTAGCATGACTTCCTGAGTATTTTTGGAAAAGAAAAAGTAAAGAAAGAAGCCACGGAGTATGTTAGCATTAAAGAAACTTAGATACCTAATAGCCCCGCCCCTTAATTTAGCAGACGGAGGGCTAGCGGCCCAAGATTTAGCTTCTGACCTATGGTCACAAAGGCCATCCCCAGGAAAGCCACATCAAGAAGCCAGAGCTTCAACTCTGTGGCCGTGAACTTGCATCTCTACACACTTCAACATTCATTCTGAAACTCCAGCCTTCTCCCACCCCTCATTTTGTCTGCTGTCTGCTGCTATCTATGTGCACATACCCCTGATGCTGTATTTATCTCTGTGAATAAAGCCAAAACATTTAAGAGCCTGGAGGAAACCCAGCCAATAATTTTCTCCACCTGTCTCATTTTACAAAACAAAAGATTTGAACACAAAAGGCCCAAGGCTCGGGGCGCCTGGGTGGCTCAGTCGGTTAAGCGTCCATCTTTGGCTCTGGTCACGATCTCACAGTTCGTGAGTTCGAGCCCCACATCAGTCTCTGCACTGACAGCTCAGAGCCTGGAGTCTGCCTCAGATTCTGCGTCTCCCTCTCTCTCTGCTCCTTCCTTGCTCACGCTCTGTCTCTCTCTCTCTCTCTCAAAAAATAAATCAACATTTTTGTAAAAGGCCCGGGATTTGCCGCAAGGCATAGGGGAAGAACGGTCACCCAAGTTCTACCTCACACGCGCCCCTCCTGCTCTGGGGCATGGCCTCCTTCTGTCTTTACTAATTCTTGTCTATCCAGGTTACTGCTGTAGGTAACCATCTGTTCACCTCTGGCCACCCCCATCCCTCACTCCTTAACTCCTAGGGGCTCCAGGAGTACCATCATCGTGTAACCAAACTGGGCTTTTTCCTCCCGGAGCATTTTATATACTAGAGTAGAGATAGAGCCAAGGATTAATGGCTTACATTCTCCTTCCTGACTTACTGTACGAGGAAAAACAATCCACTCCATTTTATCAACATGGAAAAATCAGAGCCCGAGACTGATGTGACAGCACCAAAACGAAGTGTGTGATGCTTAAAACGTCCCAAAGTGGGCATGCAAGATTATTTGTAAAAATACACAGAGACTGTGTGAGTGGTTTTGCAAATCTCTCCCTAAGCTTATACAGAAAGAATTGCATTCTTGCTATTATTTCTGTAACTATCCACACCAATTCTCAAAACGCTTTCTGGTTCTTTCAAGCAGGAGAGACCTAAGGACTCACTCCTTTGGTCCAACCCCATCCTTCTTGTCTACCCCCTTGCTATCTTCTCCCTTACTCTGTGCATCCTATTGCCTCACCCACAGCATAGGTGGACAAAAGGTGTTGTTCCCTCTGCTATTCCGAACACGTTGCTGAACCCCACTGAGGCAGAAAAGGATAAGTGGGTCAAATTGCTTTGTGTTGCCTGCATAAATTGAGCCTTTATCAGGCAAACAAGAGGCTCCCGGGGAAAAAGCAAGGAGGGCCGATGTAGGTGAGAAGAGCTGCCATGCAAACAGACCCAGCAGTAAACAAAAGAGAAATAGAAACACAAGAAAGATAACAGAAGCAAAAATAACACTGACGGGCTTGTGACCTGTCAACGCAACAGACAGAGCAGGATAACGGGTAAGAGAGTAATGATCAAGAAAGACGGTGAGTCAGCCAGAGAGGGTCTAGCGAACCTGAGTTCAAAAGAGTGAGGCATCCTTCCCACTCCCAAGGCCGTGTGCTAGGAGGAAGGTGGTGGTGCCTTTAGAATCCCAAGCAGGGAATTTAGGGGAATTAGGAAAGACTTGAGTTCCAGTCCTGGCTCCCCAGGATCCGGTTCTATCTCCTCAGGCAATTGTACCCATTCCCACAACCTCGGGGTTTTTTCTTCTTTAGATGAAGAATTGGACTAGACTTCAAAGAACTCTAGACACCCTCAGATTTAATGAAGACTGAGCCTCTAATGTTTGGTAAAACAAGGGTCAGTACCAACACCAGCATTAGACAGAAAGAAGCATGATTACACGGCAAGTACACAGGCCAGGCGGTCAGACCCCTCTGGGGTCAGGTTTTTCTGGTGCACCTGATTGCCTTTGCGACCCCGGAAAATCTGTTTGATCTTGCCGGACCTCAGTTTGCTCTTGTGTCAAACACAGAGAATAACCATATGCCTCGTGGGGTTGTTTGGTACCCGACCTAGCATAAGTCTTCCACCGTTTTAAGTTACGTCCCTTCCAGGGGAGGAGGACGCCGTATGTAATACACACCCACGGGTACAAGACTAGCCTGCGGGCAAACCGATCGTTAATAATGCAGATGATTCTCATAAGAGGTTGACACAGGACGGGATCTATTGAGAATTAAGATGTTCACTGTCACAACTGTCAAGAAGACAGTGGCGGATTGTGTTCCAATTCTGTAAATCTAGATTTAACGTTCTGAGACACTCCTTTTACGTTTTATTCCTGATAACCCTGGATATGCATGCCTGTGTGGGTGTGTGTGGATACAGTTGTGGATTTGGGGGCTCCTTCAGGCAGACCCCCCCGTTGTGACGCACTGCTGGCCCCCATAAATTACTGTTCAAAATGCTTTTATTTCATTTCCCACGTCCTTCGTTGGCTCAGGAATATCGCTTTGTAAGCCTTTGACTTTGGCTGAGTTGGGAGCATTTATGACCCTATCATATGTAACGTAAACATCAATCTGCTTTCCTATTTCTTCGCAAATTCAATTATTTCTAATTACATAAAGGCATCATTGATCAAGTAAGCCTAAAAACCAATACAGAAGAGTTTAATCTCTTAAATAAGCTTGTACACTTCAAGGAATAATTGAATGTTATAGTATTTAATACAAGGAGATATCTTTATTGTTGATAACTGGCCCAAAGTTAAAGGAAAATGTCTGAATCCCATCATGTTATGTATTGATTTCGTTCAAATTGAAAATATTTGGATTCTATTTTCATTTCCTTTTCTTCTCTCTCTCTCTCTCTCTCTCTCTGCTACTCTCTGCAGGCTTGGAAATGGGTTTTAGGCCCTGTGGTCTTATATACATGTGAAAGAATAATTAGGTTCTGGCGGTTTCGACAAGAAGTTGTCATTACCAAGGTATGCATGTAGCTTTATGTCTGAATAAAAGCCTGAGTGTAGATGAAAATTTTTTATTAGCCCAAGTTTTTAATTTGCCATTTTTATTGCAGAACTGCCTGTAATTTAGAGGCCCATCTTCTGTTCTAATAATTGCTTGTATCCTGTGCATCTTCTAGTGTGACTAATTTTACTGGGGACAAGGATCGGGGCTCCAGACTGGTACACAGAATTCTGATAAAGGTTTACGGTGCAGCATAGAAATCATCTCTTTTTCTCTTTCTTTCAGTTTCTCACTAGGGGACTTGGGTCGGCGGGGAGCGGGGGGGGGGGGGGGGGGGGGGGGGGGGGGGGGGGGGGGGGGGGACCGGCAGGGGGACTAAGCTTTACGTTGGTCATGGTAACTTACAGTACAATCACTCCCTTCAGCACACGAAGTCGGGAATTTTGCAAGCACACAAATAATAGACCTACATTTTCAAGGGCACACACACCCACTTGGGGCTACTGGCAGAAGATCGGGGAACAATCACCCTCAGGTTCAAAGTGGAAGTATAACACGGAGCCCCACCTAGTGAGTGAGGGCTCTGGGATTTTTTGCAAATTTGCACCCTTCCGCACAGCTCTCCAGTTTTGCCAGGTGCTGGAGGAAGATGTGAGTACCTAGACTAAGTACCTGTCTAGGAGACTGAAAAGTACCAAGTACCCTGCCCCCGGTGTTTTCAACCTCCAAGAAGAAATGCTGTGCTAACCAAACCTATATTGCTAATACAATATTAACAGAGTCCTCTATCTCCTTAACTGTCTTCATGAAAACAGATGCATAGAAATTGCTTCATATTTCTGTTTTAAGCTCTTTCTGTGTTGCTGCTTTTAAGTTAAGCACCAAAGGATATCAGGCTACGTCAAAAGCCAGACAGTAAAACTTCTGGAAATCCACTAGAGCCGTTACTAGGGAGACAATTTAACAGCAGAATCAGAACAAATATCAGTAGGGAGATGGGAAACAGAACTAATGATTAAAATGCTGTGAGATTCTCTTCCAAATGGAAAAATACTGTCACAGGATCTAGACGTTTGATTTTGTTCCCTCCACCTCCTGCCACAAAAGAGGCCATGGGGGCCTAGAGAGATTTTTTTTTTTTTTTCAGAAAACGATGGAAATCGAGGAAGGGAAATTAGTTCTTTCCTTCCGGTAAGCACCAAGTTGCAAAGCTCTTTTTTTTTTTGTTGTTTAAGGTTATTTATTTATTCTGAGAGAGAAAGAGAGAGAGAGAGGTGGAGAGAGAGAGAATCCCAAACAGGCTCCAATCTGTCAGCACAGAACCCAATGTGGGGCTCAATGTCACAAACCATGAGATCATGACCTGAGCCAAAACCAAGAGTCAGACGCTTCACCAACTGAGCCACCCAGGTGCCCTGCAAGGCTCTTAAAAAAGTGATTAAGAGGGGCGCCTGGGTGGCTCAGTAGGTTAAGCATTGGACTCTTGGTTTTGGATGGGGTCATGATTTCGTGGTTTGTGAGTTCAAGCCCCACGTCGGGATTGTCACTGACAGAGAGGAGCCTGCTTGGGATTCTCTCTCTGCCTCTCTCTCACAGAATAAATAAATAAACTTTAAAAAAAAAAAAGCAGTAAGAGGAGTCCACCTAAAACTCAGAGCCTAAGCAGGACATTGGAAAAGACCCAACTAAAACAAAACAAAACAAAACATTTCACAGTGAATTTGAAGATTGGTTTCCACCTAGAATGAAAACACTCACAGGGTTGGGGCGCCTGGGTGGCTCAGTCAATTAAGAGTCCGACTTCGGCTCAGGTCATGGTCTCGTGGTTGACAAGTTTGAGCGCTGTGTCAGGTTCTATGCGGACAGCTCAGAGCCTGGAGCCTGCATCGGATTCTGCGTCTCCTGCTCTCTCTGCCCCTCCCCCACTCATGCCCTGTCTTCCTACATCTCAAAAATAAACATTAAGAAATTTTTTTTGCAAAGAAAGAAAAAAATCACAGGGTTAATCAACCAGAGATTGAGAAAATGTACAAATTGTTGAAAACAGTAACAAACTCAGACCTACATTTTAAAAACATGGAGATAATTCTGTAAGTATTTTAAGAACTCAAGGCATAATTAACTGCAATGACTGATAGGCTAGCTTCTATTCTCTTGGTCTGCTCAACTGTGCTACCCAGAGCTTGGCCATTTGAGACCTAAAGTCACAGGCCAGACACCACATGGCACCGGGGTGCAGCTACCCACATCTCCGACAGCACCCCGAAGGAGACGAACGTCACGCTTGTTAGAGTTGCCCAGCCAGATATGAAAGGGATGGCCAAGATCCTTGGAAGTTGACGGCAAATGGTATATGTACATTATACCTCAAAACAGCTGATTTCAAAATTTAAAAATGTCTGATGGAGCAAAAGCCAGTCTCTTCTTCTTTAACCTGAGGGGGGAAGAAAAAAACAAATGATTCTCTTGCTCTGATTTAGGTGGTGAGCCACCCATCTGGAGTTCTAGAACTTCACATGAAAAAGCGAAACTTTAAAATGGCACCGGGGCAATACGTCTTGATACAGTGCCCGTCCATATCGTGGCTGGAATGGCACCCCTTCACCCTCACGTCGGCCCCTCAGGAGAACTTCTTCAGTGTGCACATCCAGGTAGCAGGAGACTGGACGGAAGCTCTGTGTAAGGCCTTTGGGGCCGGGGGACAGGCCCGGAAGGAGTCCTGGAGCTTGCCAAGGTCAGAGCCCGTTTCTTTTTTACACACAAATTAGAATTGTAGAACAAATAAGGCATTTTAGTGCATCGACGTGCTTACCAAACCCAGCAATATCTTTATTCTAGAAGGGCAAGTTTTGACCCGTTTTTTAACTTTGGGAACCTATAGAAAAAGTATAATTTAGTAGATTTCCAGTAGAGGCAAGTACATTTCTTTAAAAAAAAAAAAAAAAAAAAAAAAAAAAAAAAAAAAAAACGTCCAACAAAGGCAGGCAGCGATCCAGGAAGAAGGAGCATTTTGCTTCCTCAGCTCCAAAACCACCCTTGGCTAATTATATGCAGCCTGTGATGAGTAAGAAAGCCCTGTGAACTTTTCTGCTCTTACAGTCGGAGGTCTTTAAATTATATTTGCCATTTTGGTCTTCATAAGGAGGACACTTCACGGTCAGAATGAATTCAGTGGGCCCCATCCACTGGAGAAGGTGCTAAACAATTACAGATGGAAGTTCACAGAAGGACAAAGTGATCTGAGAGTCAAGAAAGGTAGTTGTGCCCCTTCAGTCAGTCCTGCGTGTGTGTATACAACAAGTGTCAATTAACCTCCACCGTGTGTCAGAAATATGGAGATGCCCAGGCGCTGCCTCCATTTTCTAGGACCCGGGGGGCGGGGGGGGCGATGGAATCAGCATCAACCTGCACGCAGAGGAGTTCGTTGTCCTGCAAGGGAGATGCACGGGGGGCGGGGTCTGAGAAGGGTAAAGAACACCAGTAGCACGTGGACTCATTTCCTAGGGTTGTGGTAACAAAGGAACACAAACTGGGTGGCCTAAAACAACAGAAACGTATTCTCTCCCAGTTCTCGGGGCTCCGGGGCTGAATCTAAGTGACAGCAGGGCCAAGCTCCGTCTGAAACCCTTCGGGAAGAATCTTCCCTTGCCTCCTCCCGGCCTCTGGGGGTTTGCCAGCAATGCACGGTGTTCCTTGGCTTGCAGCCTCCAACAGTTCAGCCTCTGCCTTTGCCATCGCACGGTGTTCTTCCCTCCGTGACTGTGTCTCCATGGCCTCTTCTTATAAATCCTGGTCATATCGGATGAAGGGCCCACCCTCCTCCTGTATGACCTCATCTTAACTTGATTAATTACATCTGCAACAACCCTGTTTCCAAATAAGGTCACGTTCTAAGGCACCGAGGTTAGAACTTCAACATATCAGCTGAGAGACACAATTCAACCCACAATGACAGCCTATTCAGACAGGCCTGGGCACCAGACCGAAGTCCCACCGTAAATTACCAGGCCTTGGCCTCCGTTAGCAAACAATGGCTTAAAGTCGATTCCCACTCTTACAGCAGGATTACCCAATAAGTAGGCAAAACCCACGTTTAAGGCCCCCAAAAAACAGGGACACACACAAAAAATGTTGAGAAAAACGGTTGGAAGAATTTGACATTTCAAAAGACGCATCAAAAGATTCCCTCTTCTCAGGGCGCCTGGGTAGTTCAGTAGGTCAAGTGTCTGACTTCAGCTCAGGCCGTCATCTCATGGCTTGTGAGTTCGAGCCCGGCGTCGGGCTCTATGCTGACCGGTCGCTCAGAGCCTGGAGCGTGCTTCGGATTCTGTGTCTCCCCCTCTCTCTGCCCCTCCCCTGCTTTCTCTCTCTCTCTCTCTCTCTCAAAAATAAATAAACATTAAAGACATTTTTAAAACTAAAAAAAAAAAAAGAGAGAGAGAGATTCCTGCCTCTGCCATCCTTGGATGGTGTCAGGAACCACCAAGCAGTAGCCACCAGCATAAGAAACTAGGTGTCGAATGCTGTCAGGACGCACTTAGGATGGGACTTTCGGAGGGCAGGGCATTGTCTGTCCCTGCCTATATGTCCGATGCCTGGCACAGTGTCTGATATGTGTTGGGTACATAGTAAATACGTAATGAAGAAATTAACGAATACCTGGACCCAATAGGGATGCTTCAGCTCATTTATTTTAACAAATATTTACAGGTGGCAAACTAGGCACTAGAATAAACGTAAGGCTCAGAACCTATTTAGCCAATTGTCCCTCTTCCCCCCTCCCCGTGAGTCACTGAACTGTAACCGTGTAGCACTGGGCTTGGTCACGTTCACTAGGTAGGAAGAGTCACATGCCTTCATTTCAAAGCCTGGAACCGAAGAATGGTGTGATAACAAACCAAGTACGATAAAACCTCGGTCTGCGAGCACAATTCGTTCCAGGACATGCTTATAATCCAAAGCACGGGTATATCAAAGCGAATTTCCCCATAAGAAATGATGGAAACCCAACCCAATTATTCGGGTTCCACAACCCAAAAATATTCATGTAAAAATGATTCCGATACTGTAACATAATACGAAATAACAAAGAAAACACGCAATATTAAAAAAAAATAATAAACAGATTAACCTGTACGTACCTTTGAAAACCTCCGTGGCTGGTGTGAGGGAGACAAGAGAGAGGAGGGTCGTTGTGTAGGACGACTTTCATTATCACTAAGGGAATCACTGCTATCTGTTGGCTCAATGGGATCCTTTTCTTTTCACGCAACTTTAACAAGGAACCTACCCGGTGACCTACAACGAAGCAAAGCGTTCCTAAGCTTACCCTGGCATGGAAAAGCAAAGGACTGTCCATAGGGACTCTGAAGTGACAAAAAATACCCCAGTGCCAGTTGTGGGCACTGTCCAATGTTCTGAAACATCAAGGATTTCTGCCAAACACCACAGCCTGAGACGGAGCCCCTGAGCATGGGAGACGATCACCCAAAATCGTTGTGAAGAGAGAGAGAGAGAGACACAAGACCTATTAGCTCAGTTGTGATCAAGTGACATGCAGTGTCACATACTGTTCATACTGCAAGACATCACTAGTTTATCAAACTAGAAATGTTTGCGTATCTTGTGGAACACTCACCCAACGAGTTACTCGCCATCCAAGGCTTGACTGTATAAGCATCATCGCTGGAGACAAATCAGCTGACAGTACCTAACTACTACTCCACTTAAGACCTTCTCTTTTTTAATCACGGAAAGGAAGCAATGTAGCAGAATTGTAAGATTCAGAATGCAGTGCAGAGGCCTAAAATCGGGAGTAAAACTAGACACACAGAACGTCCCTGCCCTCCTTTTGGTGTTGCCCAGATCAGTGCTTTCATCCTGTCTCTAGCCTGGCCTCTGCTGTTAGTGTATACAGTTGCCTGGTCTATCAACCAACCTTCCCTTTCGCCCACCAGCTGGCATTTCAGCCAATACCCCAACAAGAACTCAGTCATGTTTCTCGGTAGTCAATATGCCTTCTATCTGTGGAGTGCATCGTCAGCTCAAGGCCCAACATGATATGTCCTCTCCCCCACCCCCCCCCCAGGTCTCCCTGGGCTTCTCGGCCCCACCTCCTGCCTCCCCCCACAGCCCCCACCACCACCACCTTGCACTCAGCCGTTCTTCCAGGCTTCCTTCTTGTTTTTCTCTTCTAATCACCTTTACCACTTCTATCCCCTCCATCTGGAGCACTCTTCCCCAGATCTCTGCTTGGCTGCTCCCTTACTTCCCCCAGGCATTTGTTCAAATGTCTCCTAGTGAGGTGTTTCCTTCCTGCCCCGTCTGAGACAATGACCCCCAACTGAAGCTCAATAACCACTTTGTCCCGTGCCCTGCTTCATTCTTCTACATGGTACTTATCAACCACCTGACACACGAAATATCTGCTCGTTTATCTGTTTACCAGGTATCTTCCCACGCTAGAATGGAAATTCCATAAGAAAAGGGACATTATCCATTTGGCTCACTTTGTTGCGTGCAGTGCCTAGAATAGGCCCTAACTCTTAGTTGGTACTCAATGAATATTTATTGAAGGAATAAAAACGAGTTGTTGGAAACAGTGCAATTAACCTTCATTTGTTAAACTCACTGATCTCTGCCTCTATACACGTGTAGGCATATTTGTCTAACTCTTCAATATATGAAGAATCAGAATTTTACTGGACTTCCTTGTTCGATTTTATCTATTAACGTTATTTCGTCTTTGAATTGAATCAAACACATGGGAGGGAGAAGTATAATTTTTCACTGCTTTGGACCCAGGAAGGATTTTCTTAAAGTTTGTTTATTTATTTATTTTGAGAGAGAGAGAGAGAGACTGAGAATGAAAGTGGGGAAGTGATAGAGAGAGAGAGGTAAAGACAGAGGATCCCAAGCAGGCTCTGCACTGTCAGCATGGAGCCCACTTGGGGCCGGAACCCATGAACTGTGAGATCATGACCTGATCATTACATTTTTTAAATTTTTTCTTAATGTTTATTTATTTTTGAGAGAGAGAGAGGCAGAGCATGAGCAGGGGAGAAGCAGAGAGAGAGGGAGACACAGAATCTGAAGCAGGCTCCAGGCTCCGAGCTGTCAGCACAGAGCCCGACGTGGGGCTCGAACCCACAAACCGTGAGATCATGACCTGAGCCAAAGTCAGACGCTTAATGGACTGAGCAACCCAGGCATCCCCAGAAAGGATTTAAACCAGCCCGAGGAATCTGTGAGGCCCAGGCAAGAAGCAAACCTAGACAGAGAGCTGGGAAACTTCTTTATTCTGTGCTCAGGAAAAAGGAAGAGAATGGGAGCTATTTTAAAGCACTTTGCCTTCTGAGGTAAAATGGAGGAATTTCTCAGAGTTGATTGTAGAGATTTCAGTGACTAACCTGCTTCCTAGAGCCAAGGATTTCAGTTCTGACAGCCTGGGTTCAAAGCCCAGTTTTGCATATGCTCTTAGAGAGTACATGTCACTGTGTGCCTCGGTTTCCCCATCTGTAAAATAAAGATGATAATCGTAGTACCTAAGAGTTTGTTTAGGTTTAAAGGTGACAGTCCTTTAAAAGCCCTTAACATGACGCATAGTAAAAAAAAAAAAAAAAAAAAAAGCCTGGCTATTATTATTAGCGAACTATGAAAGGTCACGGACCGCAGAGATGTCCGTGACAGCAATGACCACAGGGAGAACGTGTCTATGAGCAAAGGCCATGGGTTCAGAGAGTCGAGGGTGGAGGTCGATGAGGCGGGTGGGTGTGCCTCGGACCAGAGCAACAAGGAATCGCAGGGTGTGGATGCCAGAAAGGCTCATCGTTTTCCAAGCGGCATCCTTAAACTCTGGATCCAGATCGAAGAGGAAGTAGCTGGGTGAACTCGATGACCAAGAATTTGGGCAAAGAGAGTCGATTCAGGATTGCGAGAGGTCTCCAGAAATGGAGACGTTTTTGTCCAGAAAAGAACAATCAGGGCGTCACGATAGCTACCATCAACCATTGAAAGACCTGAGACAAGAAAGGGAAGAGAGCTGGTGCGCGTTTCTCGGGAGTGTGGTCAGAAGACAGAGGTTGGTGAGATGTGCGAAAAACAGTCTATTGCTTTGAACTGCCCCCCTCCGCCCCCCGCACGTTAACAGCAGAATGTGATCAGCTGTCGGGGTGGTGGAAGGAAGGATGACTATATTATCAGGGCAGTTGGACTAAATATTTTCTCCTGCCTCTTCCAGCTTAGATGCACAATTCTGATTATGAGGAAATTTGTCTATTGTGTATTTCTGTGGATTATGTGACACAATTCTTCTTTGGGTTTAATTGTTATCTTTTCAAATCAGTGTCGGAGAAGTCCCAAATACAACTAATTATAAAAACAATTAACGGTAAGACATTTTAATCCTTGGACAGTTTCATTTTTTCTCTCTCAATTCCCCTTATCTAATTATTTATAAAATAATCCACAGTGGGCTGAGATACTAACCCTTTCTGGTTAATGACCTTTTATTTTTATTCTTCCATTTCCATAAATCAATATGTAATAAAGCCTTATTAATTAAGATTAACTTGAAGAGAGTTAATTTGAATTATTAGGAGGTCTGGCATATGGAATATTTAAAAATAAAACCCAATTGAACTTTCATGAACACAAAGTAAGCCCAAATGGGCCAACCTCGGGTGCCTTCTACAGACACCCCTTAGGGAATGGTTATGAATAACTTAGAAGCCTTTTAATTAGCATATCTCTGTTCATATGTAAATGTGTGCTTTTGGAATAGTCGAGGTTATTTAATACATTCTGCTGACTGAAATATTTTAAACATTCCCTTTACAATTTATTCAACAAATTGTTACTGAACGGCTCCCTGCCACAGAGCATGCCAGGCGTTGGGACGCAGTGGTGAGCAAAGACAGACCCGGCCCCTCCCTCTGGAGAACTTGTTGTCTCGTGATCAAGAGAGACACAAATCAAATCACGCGCACACACCCAAAAAACTGTAAAACTACAACAGTGATGCAGACTACAGAGGAGGGGTACATGGGGCTATAAAGTATATAAGAGGGGATTTAGCCTCAGTGCAAAGGATCCACGAAGCTCCCCCAGGGAAATGATGATTGAGAGAAGACCTAATGAAAGGGTAACTATGAACCAAGACAGGGAGAGGGGAGGAATTGGGACCCAGTATTCCTAGTGATTACTTGGATTATCACATGCAAAGGCCCTGTGGCAGAAGGGGGGTACTGTGTATTTTGGGGAAGGAAAGAAAAGCCAGTGTGGAGAACTGGTGTTGAGAAATGGAGTCGAATCCGGGGACCAGTCTCTTCCGGACCATGTTAAAGACAATCGTATTTATTCAATAAATATGCTTCATCCTTACCAAGAAAAACTTGCTAAGCAAAGACAAAACGTCAGGCCTGATCATCACAGATTTTGAGCTCACGTAATCTGAAACAACAAGTTTTAGAAGTTCCACATACCTGACAAATGATCTCAAAATTATACTTATTCCAAATGAATGGCTTCTATTAGATGAAAATGATATGAACGCACTAAGGTGTGGGACTGAATAAGTAAAAATAGAGAAGAAGCATGTTAGCAAAAGGACACATAAGCCTTCTAAACCACCTTCTGCTTTATTCCTTTGATGGTGGAAGAAAGGAGAGGAGGGAAGGGGAGGGAAGAGGAGGGGAGAGGCGAGGCGAGGCCAGGCGAGGAGAAGAGAGGGCCTCTTCTACCAGGGCCAAAACAAGCTTCTAGAAATTGTAAGAAGAGCCGGCCACGGGGAAGAGGAGTGGGCTCAAGCCAGAAAAGTCAGGCTTTGTCCTACCATGAATGCACCTGGGCTGGCCTGTCTGGTCGTCCCCCCGTGAGTCCAGGCCCCCAGTTCCTCATGTTAAGTCTAGGCTCTCCAGACAGGACATTCTCAAGCTCAGAGCCAACCCCCCTGCACCCAGTTACAAACATCCTGCAAAGAGCCGTGCTTGAGGGTGGCTTTGTTTTCGAGAGCGTCGCGGCTGAACGTCACCGAGGCCACATTCTGTGATTGCAGGCTGGCGGTGGACGGGCCGTTTGGAACCGCACTGACGGACGTGTTTCACTACCCGGTGAGCGTGTGCGTTGCTGCAGGAATAGGGGTCACTCCCTTCGCCTCTCTCCTGAAATCCATATGGTACAAATGTGAGTCGCACACCCAGCTGAAGCTGAGCAAGGTATGGAAAAAATCATGAGTTCACACTTAACGTGGATTAAGAGGTTCCACATCCTTCTATCTATCATCTGCCAATTCCTGGGGAGGATTTTAATTAACTATGAGGGATGAATTCGAGGATCCTTAACTATACTTATGTTCTTAAAAATCTCCATTCGGTATTACATTTATGAGAAGGGTTATGTCTAATCTTGTTAAAGATGACAAGACATAAATTTTATTGCTTCGTTGCCATTACAGGACATGTAATTGCTCATGTCAGTAAAATATGGACAGGCTGCAAATGGCTTTGTGACTGGGCGACAGTTAGTGATATTAACAGGAGGCCTTTCCCTTAGTCTCTTTGGCCTGATACTATGGTTGCAGGATGCAATTCAACATCTTCCTTTCGTGCACTCGTAGCCTTAACAAGAATGCCACGGTTGGAACTCACTGGCCTGCTTACTTGATATCGCCAAGCTCAGAATCTCTTTTGTCATGTCTGATGTGTTCTCTGACTAGACACCTCCATGGTTACCTTCCTTCCTTTGTCCTGCCCAGAGACTGTCCGTACTTTAACCCTCCGAGGCCCAGCCGTAGACACCAGAACAGCAGGAGAAAGGGAGCCATGTTGACGCCGGGGGGTGTCAATTCAGGAGGACTCGGGATATTAAGCGAGCCCGGTTCCGGTCCTGATTCTGTCAGTTGTCTGGTTCACACTTTGGCTACACTTTCCCACCTGTCAAAGGAACTCACTTAATTTGATTAGCATGTCTGTCTAACATAGTTGGATATGAACATTAGTCTTATGATATGGCCCACAAAAGAGAACTCTGTGGTCATAAGAACTTAAAGTGCTACAAATCTCATTCTAGGAGATTCACATCATTTCTTGCCCTATTAAATAAGTTCTATAGAAGAGAACCTCATTCGGTTTTGTTTCACCCACTTTTGTCAGGCTTAGTTAGCCATGGAAACCTTCTCCACCTAGCATTTATTGAGCAAGAGCATTCTTCAAAGCACTGGGGCAGTATGAGACTAGAAGAGCTCTAAAGTTGGGGCTTTCCCAACTAAGAAATAAGAATAGAATTCGCTATCATTTCGTGAGTTTCCAATGACAGGTGCTTGACCTACACTTTCTCATTTGATGGTTATAACCTTCCCAACAACTTTATAAAGTAGATAATACCAAGCTTGTTTTCCAGATAAGGAAGCTGAAGGTTAGAGAAACCAACGTGTGTTCCCTAAAAATACATGGGTAGTAAAAGGCAGAATCAGGATTCCAATTAGATCCATCTGGCTCTTTCCATGACATGACCAACATATGGTAGATATGACTGCCACCATTGTGTTATAGGCAGACTGTGGGACTCCTGGCCAGAGAATCCGCCCCAGCCTCACTGCACCCTCACTAAATGCATCACCTTGAGTGACTCAAGTCACCTCTCTGACTGGGTTTCCTGATCTGCGAAATGGAGAAATAAGGGCCCATCTCCAACGGGGAGTTTTAATACCAAAGAAGACAAGGAAATAATGTAATGTGTGAAGAATGTAACGTAAATGTGTACAGAATGATATAAAAGTTCATTATCACTGCCAAAGATGTGGCTTCTACTACTAATAGCTTAGACCCATCAAGCCTTGACTACCTGGCAGGTGGGAAGTTAGGCGTTTTACACATACTATCTCACATCATCTTTTTAAGGAACTTATCATTTTTATTCCCATTTACAGATGAGAAAATCGAAGCTGATCACAAAGCTAATAGGAACGATAGCTTGTATTATCAAATTGGCATCATTGCTCTTTCAGATAAGTGACATCCTCAGTTTAGTCCTGAGGAACCCAAAGCACAGAGAGCTGGGAAATAGTAGAAGGAGAGTCCGAATCCAGACTCTTCTTTTGCTAAAGCCCATCGCCTCTCCTCTCTGCCACAGTAAGTTCCAACAGAGTGTCTTAGTCTGTTGGGGCTCCTATCCCACGATACCAACAGAAACGTATTTCGCACATTTCCGGCTGCTGGGAAGTTCAAGGTCAACGGACTGGCTGATGCGGTGTCTGATGAGAGCCTGCTTTCTGGTTTACAGATGGCGGTCTTCTAGCCTATAGCTTCCCTGGCACCCTGGCAGAAGGGGGTGAGGGAGCTTTTTGTAGTCCTTTCTTCTTTTTTCATCAGCGAGAGTCCGATTTGTTGTCTCGCAGTTCTCGACTCAGTGAGGAAAAAAATAGACACAGAAGTCTAGAAGTCTGGAGTCCTTTTCATAAGGGCACTGGTCTCACTCCTGAGGGTTCCTCCTGGATAAACACATCACCTCCAAAATACCCAACTTCCCAATATTATCGCTTTCGGGGATTAGGTTTCAAAATATGAATTTTGGGGGGACGCAGACATTCAGTCTATGGTACAAAACAAGTGAAACAGCTACTTTTCTATTTATCTGGGCCTCACAACAATGCTTTGTTATGGTTTATGAGGATTTCTCAATCCCCTAAGCTTTCTCTTTCCTCTTGCTGTCTCCCAGGTAAAACTCACCCATACAGGCAGCTTCTTCCTTCATGGTTTTCCCAACACTAAAGGTCATGTTATATTTCGCATGAAGATGGTGATGGTGGGCCTGACTTTCGTTGACTTATTCGCTCAGTGAATAACTATTCAGCACCTACTACGTGCCAGGCCCTTGGATACAGACGTGACATGCCTCTCACTTTCCTCACACCAGACTTAGAGCACCCCACCCTTCTCTCAATATTCATTAGCCTTATGCTTTTATGTCATGTTCACAAAGGATCTCATTTCCCCTGATTCTGAGCTCCTTGAGTGCGGTTTCTTTGGATATGCATAATGAGATACACAAACACACACACACACACACACACACACACGCTATAATTTTTTAATAAATCACCTAGTGAATAAATGTCTCCATGCCAAAACGAATGAACAAATGGCTTCTATGCCATTTTTGATAAAATCCTAGTTTACGAAGATTAAGTCATGTTTATTTAACCAAAAAAGCTATCTGTTCAGTAATGTTATAATTCAAATAATATGTTTCAATTATTTTACTACAAATAGGAAAAATTTTTATAAGAACCCACAAAATCCTGACACCACCTCCTCCTTCACTATTTCATTGTTATTTCTGGGCTCTGTGTTTGGGGTTTCTCAAGGCTGTTTCAGCGGGAGGGTTAAGCAGTTACCACAAAGCTATAAAACAGGGTCATTGGTCTCCATCCAAAAAAAACCCCCCAAAAAAACCAAAACAACAAAAAAAAAAAACAGAAGCCAAAGGATTGGAAATAAAAAAAGATGTTTTTATAACTTACAGAAACTGGGGGCAATATTGGGGCAATAGTCCACCAAAAATAAAGGTCAGAATAATGGTATATGGCAGAAGAAAGCTAAAAGCATAGAATCACAAAATAACTTGAGAGGTCTTAACTTCCCAGCTTTGCATATGACCATGAAAGGTCAGAGTCTGTACTTAGACTGGGAAATGAGGAAATGATTTGTCTGAAGTCCCCCAGCTGAATCAGGATCGGACCGTGTGTTTCCAATTTCCACATCAAGGCTCTTTTATGCAAGAGGTGAGATTTCATGCTATTGAAAGTTTAGGCTGCAAATTATGCTTAAGATCCTTATGCTTAAGTTAGAGTCTACATGTAGCAGAAGTTTAAAGAAGTTTTTCTGTTTTAAAGCCACTCTGCTTGTTTGAGTACAACTATCATTAGGCTTATGTAACTAATATTTGTCAGGGCCGCCTACATGTTTTTGAAGTATAAATACCCTTTCCATGAAACTGTCAGCATCTATATAATTTTTAAGTGCAGGGGAGCACAGCAGTACATATTTATCTAACAGCGTCCTCACAATTATAGATCTGGACTAGAGTTTTCAGATTGTTCTCTTCTGTAGTAAGGAAAGGGGAAAATGCAGCATAGGGGTTCTGAGCTGGAATGTTAAGCCTAGATGGTTAACTGCAATGAGATGGGATTTCCTCCTCCCTGTATAAAAGACCGGTTGGCATAAAGGCATACATTTTTACATGCAAGCCTGACGTTGCAAATCTACAGTAATAACAAAACCGAAAGTTTTGTTGGTTGTTAACCATTGCGAACTGTTATCTCTTCACCCTTCTCCTCTGCCACGTTATTCTAGAAAACTTCTAAGTTAAATGCAGGAGAATAGCCAATAGGACGCCTGCTGCTTCTTTAGGATCGTGTGTAGCGTTTTCTATTTGAAGCCGGGATTTTAAATTTTCTTTCTAACTATCTTTTATTTTTAAAGATGGTGGGGAGGAGGGGGAGAAGGAGTTGGGAGGAAATTTCCCAAGAAGGCAAAGTAACAGTAAGTAGAATGATGGCTTGCCAGGGGGGGAAAGAAATGGGGAAAGGCTGTAATATGTGAAAAGAGGTGTTTTCAACACAGGAGTAGGAGTCAAACTTCACTTGGTGGAAGGCACAGGACACATCTTCGGGATGAGGGGAGGAGGTGTGGGTGGTTGAGGAGTCCCTGATACAACTTGAGGGAAGCTGAGTGCTGGGCGTGTAAATACCCCCTGGCAACGAATGTCCTCCAACGCCTGCCTAACGGGATGATTAATTCCACATCGCACTCGATTTGTGAAGAGAGCTTTTGAAAAAAATTAGGACAGTTTGCTTGTGCAAACTGTCAACATGATGAATGAAATAGGTGTGTACAAATGGGGAAGGGGGGATTGCGGGCATCAATATATTGGCTTATACATTTTAGTTTCCCTAATGTCACGGCCGTGTAGACAGGGCTGAGAGCACGGCCAACTGGAAGATTTGGTTCATTTTCTTAACTGCATATGTAATCTTCAGACTATAATAAGATAGATTACCAAAAAACTGAGATAATCTCATTTCTTCATAAATTGTCTTCCTTCATCGCCTCAATAATACATAACCATGATAATGGGTATTTATAGTGTGTCCCATGCAAGATGGCCTTGGGTTCTTAACCTAATATAATAAACAGATAATTCAAATAAAAAGACAGCATGGGCCAGTGGGAACAGGCAAGGCAGCCAAGAAAGACAAAAATCCATACTCTACTTAAATATATTAATAAAACAAAGGAGGGCCTGCTCTCTTTTCTAATGAATGAAAAATGCACTTAATTTAATCTGTTTAGTTTGAGAAATTATTTGCTTTCCCTTTTCCTCACACTGGAACTCTGGCCACTCCTGGAATTGATCACCTCTGCTAACCACTCACAGTGCTGTAATAAATTGAACTGGGACACACGAGGCCACGTTTACCTCTCCAGAAAACACCCGTGCCCCCCCCCCCATCGTTCCCTAGACAGCCATAAAAGACTTCAGTCCCCTATCAGGACTCACCCTTGCCCTGTGGGATAGTGACTAGTATTAATAGTTTTGATATTGTGGTTTATTAACCACACAAGCCATACGAGAGTATAATGTCCTTGTAAAATATTCAAATAAAATAGTCAAAAATCTCCCTCCATTGGCCTTCCTCCCCAAAGTAACCACCACCACCACTTTGTTCTCTAAGGGGTTCACCATTAAACATGGGGGTGTGTCTCATTCCCTTGCTTCTCCATGCATCTGCGCACGCACACCCACCCATGTGCATATCACGGTGTTGTTTTATTCGTACATAAACAGAGATGTGGGTAGGGAGAGACAGAGAGATGTGCACTTTGTTTTGTTGTTTTTTCCCTTTATATAACATGGCTCAGCGTGCCTTCAGCGTCAATACCTAGTGATTGACTATCATTTTTTTTCAATATCCGAAGTTTATTGTCAAATTGGTTTCCATACAACACCCAGTGCTCATCCCAAAAGGTGCCCTCCTCAATAACCATCACCCACCCTCCCCGCCCTCCCACCCACCATCAACCCTCAGTTTGATCTCAGTTTTTAAGAATCTCTTACGCTTTGGCTCTCTTCCACTCTAACCTCTTTTTTTTTTTCTCCTTCCCCTCCCCCATGGGTTTCTGTTAAGTTTCTCAGGATCCACATAAGAGTGAAACCACATGATATCTGTCTTTCTCTGTATGGCTTATTTCACTTAGCATCACACTCTCCAGTTCCATCCACGTTGCTACAAAAGGCCATATTTCATTCTTTCTCATTGCCACGTAGTACTCCATTGTGTATATAAACCACAATTTCTTTATCCATTCATCAGTTGATGGACATTTAGGCTCTTTCCATAATTTGGCTATTGTTGAGAGTGCTGCTATAAACATTGGGGTACAAGTGCCCCTATGCATCAGTACTCCCGTATCCCTTGGGTAAATTCCTAGCAGTGCTATTGCTGGGTCATAGGGTAGGTCTATTTTTATTTTTTTGAGGAACCTCCACACTGTTTTCCAGAGTGGCTGCGCCAATTTGCATTCCCACCAACAGTGCAAGAGGGTTCCCGTTTCTCCACATCCTCGCCAGCATCTATAGTCTCCTGATTTGTTCATTTTGGCCACTCTGACTGGCATGAGGTGATATCTGAGTGTGGTTTTGATTTGTATTTCCCTGATAAGGAGCGATCTCCAAATACCATCTCCAAATACCATCACATTGGGTTTCAACCTATACTTTTGGAGACAACACAAACATCCAGTTCCTAACAGTGGGGAACAGAGGGTGCTGTCCGGAAGGAGGCGAGGTCACAGTGTAACCCACTGGCCTTCTCCTGGGTGGAGGCCTTGGTCAAGGTCAAGGTCAACGCTGGCACTCCATAAAATGCCTCCTGTGGGCTTTGCACACGCAGAGCCTGGAATGCACTTGGCCGGTGAAGGGGTTCCTCTTTTTGGACCACATCCTGCAATCAATGCTGATATTCACAAACTGGCGCTGGAGATAAAGCGTGGTTTCACCTCTTCTCGGTGATCACTGCCTCTATAATTCACAAGTGACCCATGGGAACACAGACCCCCCAAGTAAAGCCGATGATTCCCTTTGCTCTCTCTAATATACACATGTGGTATGCATTCCGGAAGCTCCTCTAAACAACAGGGAAGAGAACAGGGGTCACAACTGACAGGTCTGAGCACTTAATGCACGTGTTAGACACTGTGCTTCCATGACCACAGGCACTCTCACCCTCACCATAATCCCGTAGGTTGTTGTTCTAGAGGGTGGTGGGCTTTCTGCCATTTTGTGTACTCGGTCATCCAGGCTCACAGTAAATAACCTGCCCCCAGTTACCCACCATGGGGATGGTGAAGCCAGGAGTCTAGAACAGGTTAGAGGACTCACGGGCTCACAGTGTCCAACTACTCTGCCTCACCACATCATCAAACTCTGTCCTCAGGTACAATCTCCTTCTTTGAAGAGGAAATAAATAAAAAATTGTTGGCCCCGTTCCATCCTCGGGGAATCGATGTGGGGTCTGAAGAAATAGAGGTTGTACCTGTGGAGGTATCCTCTGCCTGTGTTCAGAGATGACTCTCCAGGCCGTGAGATAGGAGCCTCTCACGGGGGGCACCAGTGGACCCCCCTGGGAAAGTCGATGGGTAGCTTTTCTTATTTCTTTTTCTGAGATCGCTTCTCCAAAAGCGGCACAGATCCATTTCCTTCTGACCCCCGAGTACCTTGACCTGGTCCAATGCAATTCTGCAGAATTCGAAGAGGAGCCCAGTTTCAGAGAGCGTGGGTGGCGCCCGAAAGCGAATACAGCTCTGTGTGTCGCTCAGACCCAGGCCCTCCGAGGTGGGGGTGGCTGAGTCCGGTACGGTGGTTCGTGCCAGGAATGATGTGACATGAAGGCTTGTGACAGGCCACGTGCACACAGAGCGCTCTAAACCCATCGTGGGCTGCCGGAGTGGCCTCGCGAAACGTCTGCGGGTCCATTATATCTCTAGAAATGTGTGCGACGAGTCCTGTAAAAGCAATAACTTTGTTACTGTGAAAGTCCTGAACTTTCATCTCTCTCCTGAGGATGACTTTCTACTTAACAAAACTTTTTAAAGTCGCCTTAAGTATTTGGGGCCCCGATACCAGCTACAGAATTCTGGAAGCCACGCTTTAGACAGGTAACTGATTTGGGGTGGTTTTTTTTTTTTTGGAGACTGAGGAGGGGTGAGTGTGGGAAAGATCACAGAGGTGTAGCCTGTAGTTTGGGATATTTGTTCTACCAGCGACCGGGTCCTTCCTACTGGACGAAATGCAGAAGTCGAACTATCCTGTCCCTTCACAGTGAGTGTCCCTCACCGTTAGAAGGATGAAAGAGAGTCAAAGTAAATAGCCTCTTTCTCCGTTCAAAGTCTCTTTTCTTCTTTTTCTGCCTGAAGCACTTCTGAGCCTATTCAGCTTTCCTTCATTGCCTCTTGCACCAAAGCTGCCCTGTGTCACCTGTAAGTCAATTACAGAGGGAAAAACACACAAAGCCATTAGAAGGAAGTAAAAAGTATAAAAGGCCCGGCAAGCCCTAAGAACGCTGACACACTGCTAAGCCACAAGAAAGCAAGAACAGGCATGATTTCTATTTGAAAGGATGAGGGTCAGAGTGTGCAGGAAGCTAAGATGTGGGCATTTTTCAAGTAAGGATGATTGAGACTGGATTTGAAATTGACAGGTTTTCAAAAAAGTAAACAGGGTATTTTTCCTACATGAATGCATGCTAAGCACGTTCCTTAAGGAGTGGAAATAATAGAAAATAAATCAATGATGTTTGTTTTAACCTGAATGCCACCATGAATGGTCCTGGGCAAAACAACCTACTGAGAGCAGGAGGCAAGGGGAGGTGCGTAAGCAAGAACGGTATTAAATTCAATCAATAGGTTTTCTGTTCTGCCATGACCAAAGCAAGGAAAGAGGAAGGCTAAGGTTTTCAAAGAATAATTTACTTTTTCTAGGTTTATTTATTTATTTTGAGAGTGAGCGCTCCTAAGTGTGGGAGGGGCGGGGACAGAGGGAGAGAGAGAGAGAGAGAGAGAGAGAGAGAATCCCAAGGAGACTTCACACTGTCAGCCCAGAGCCCAACGCAGGGCTCAATCTCAGGTTCGTGAGACTATGACCTGAGCCAAAATCAAAAGGCGGACCCTTAACCGACTGAGCCACCCGACTGCCCCTCAAAGAATAATTCAGATTAGGCACTACACAAAGTGAAAAGAAAGAGGATAGCAGTATTCATCACCAACCCAGGATGTCAAATCAGCCTCTCTTGCTTCATGATCCGTCCTCAGACCTGCTAGACACACCCCCGTGCTTTCCCCTCTCACGCAAAGTCAAGGTGGCCCCAAGCCCCGTATCTGTGCTTCCCGGCCTCCCCCTCAGACCTCATCTCTTGCTGCCTCCCCTCCTTCACAACTCCAGCCACACCAGCCCCCTGGCTCTTCCCCAGAGGTCCCACTCCTTGCTCCCTCCATCAGTACCGTGATTCCCCTGCCTCCTTTATGTGTTTGCTCAAATGTCCCCTTCTCTTGACCATCTGACGTAGTATCGCAGCCCTTTCCAGCCCACCTTGTGTTTCTCCATAGTACTTATCACCCTCTGATGTATTCCGTGTTGTGCTTTATCGTCTTCTTCTCCATCTAAACGCAAACTCTAGGAGAATGGCAAATTTTTGCTCTTTTGTTTGCTCTTAAAGTGCCAGAGCCGAGAAGAGTCTCGACATAGAGATGTAGGACACATTTGTTGAGTCAACAAGTGAGTGAATGAACACAATCACTGTACTTGTGTGTTGTGGGCGGTGGGGGGGGGGGGGGTTCATGGGGCACTCACCGGAAGGAACCATGGCTCAGATTTACGACTGCAAAGAAACAGGTACTCCGTCGGGGGGTTACCGCACTTAGAGATTATTATCGGAGCTGTAGTGGTACCGTCTGACAAATATTGGGCTCTAATTCTTTTATTTTTTTAATTTTTTTTAACGTTTATTTATTTTTGAGACAGAGAGAGGCAGAGCATGAATGGGGGAGGGTCAGAGAGAGGGAGACGCAGAATCTGAAACAGGCTCCAGGCTCTGAGCTGTCAGCACAGAGCCCGACGCGGGGCTCAAACTCATGGACCACGAGATCATGACCTGAGCTGAAGTCGGCCGCTTAACCAACTGAGCCACCCAGGCGCCCCTGGGCTCTAATTCTTAAGAGAAAAGGTCTTATCCTCTAGCTTTTTTGCTCTTACTGACTTCATATTAGAAATTCCTGAACAAACCTGGGGAACATGGGCAAGATGTTTAGCCTTGAAATACATTCTGTGATCTTTTTTGTTTCCTCGTGAACTTGATCTGTTCATTAAATCTCATCTATAAGTTTCATCATGTTTGTGAGCTTGCAGGCTGGCTGGTGGAGAGAGGAGGCAGGGAACACCACCTATCAGAGGAGATGTTTGCTGATGGAGGTCAAGGCCAGCCCCCTTGGTAGATCTTGTTAAGTAACAGAGATGTCTCTTTGGTGGGGGGTGCAGGAAAACAGTAATGAGTAGCAAGGAACAGGGCTGTGAGAAAAATCAGGAGAATTACCAGATCTTTCTCCTGTGGTTTCTTCCAGGCACAATTATCTAAAACTCAAAGCACAAAAACTAAGCCTTTATTTCAGCAAACCCATAATACTCCTTGCCACATGCCGTTTGCTAAACACAGAGAGTTTTAAAAAAAAAATGTTCCTAGACATAATTTCATTATAGTAGTTGACACACAAACTATTACCAACACCCACTAGCTTTCTTGGACACTGATATGTCTGGCGGAGGGGAAACTTCTGGCCCGTGTGGCTTCCTTCTGCAATTACCATAATCTCCACCCTCCGGAGGTCACGATGCGGAAGTGGATTAGCGCACAAGCCTTTGGGGTCTCTGGAGAAGAGAGTTCAAATCCTGAGCTTAGGTCATGAGTAAAGATGAAGGGGGTTGGTCTAACGGTTTATTCCCCTTGGGGAGCCGTGAAAGGCACAGCTAGTTAGGATTATTAACCTCACTGAAAAGAAGCACAGCCAGGAATGTGGTGAATTGGTCCTCATCCAGTGAAACTGGCAACAGCCCACAGACTCCTGACTCTGAATTCACTCTGGACTTTTTCAAACACAATGTGAATTTTTTCAAAAGAAATCACAGTGTGACTGTTCCCTGGCAGAGAGAAGCATGTCATTTTGCAGAAGTGCCCATTTGAGCTCAAATAATTTAATGGAGATAAAGCAGTCTGTGATTATCAGCACATTATGAAAAGCGGGACAGATCCACTCTCTTGTCTTCTCTCTTGACAGGTGTATTTCTACTGGATTTGCCGGGATCCAAGGGCTTTTGAATGGTTTGCTGATCTCTTACTCTCGCTGGAAACACTCATGAGTGAGCGAGGGAAAGCTCACTTTCTGAGTTATCATATATTTCTTACCAACTGGGACGAAAATCAGGTATTGATAAGACTCTTAAAATGATCAATATTACATACGTCATTTAAAAATAGAGCAAAGAGAAGAGAAACCATGTCAATAATGGCTGTATGGTTATCTGGTGGCATGAAAGACTTATTTGTCTTTTCTTAAAAAGGAAAGAAGGATAAAATAAAACCAGATTAGAAGAGTTATTCAAATCATAGCGATAGAAAAATCTACAGTTAACTTGCTGAAGAATAGACAAGCAGATTAGAAAAGAGGTTAGTTAATGGAAGATAATCCCAAGCGTGGAAATCCAAGAAAAATTATGTCACCAAAAGTTGCATTTGTCATTTCAGGGACATCAAGCGCATATTATTGATTAACTGTATTGTCTTGTTCAGCTCCTGATTGGGTCTAATTCTATGCTTTCAGCTATTCAGAGTTAAATAGAAAAAACTCACAAGTGTTTACATTCAACCTTTTGTATTGTAAAGTATGTGAATGTCTACAGAAAATCATCATTATGAATACATGATTTATCTAGAGACTTCTTTTTCTTAAGGCATTCTTAGAAATCGTGTGCACATATGTTTATTCACCTAAGATCAAGATGGTCTTCTGTTGTGGCAGGTGTTTGGAAGCATATTGTATTAATGAAATATTAAGGTGGAGCTTCCCAAAAATAATGTATATCAAAATATCACACTAGGGTAGTATTTCAGTGTTGGTAATATTGAATGATAACTACTAAGTTCTAAATTTTTTTTAACTCCTCAAATATGGAAGCTAACAATGAAGTGATCCCTAGGTTTATGAAACTTTATGTTCTAATCAGCACTTCCATAGCTGCTTGGATTGATATTTACTTTAAGGAAAGTGTGTTTGAGCCAAGATTTGCATTAATCACTAAATTTACAAATGAATGTGCTCCTGAGGGTGGGTGTTGGGCGCTCCTGCCCTCTGCCTCCCAGTCTGTCTCCCTCCCTCTCCCTCCTTCTCTCTCTCTCTCTCTCTCTCTCTCTCTCTCTCTCTGTCACACACACACACACACACACACACACACACACGCAGACCCCACAAGAGATCAGTGAAATTTGACTCTGAAATTCCAGTAAGACCGAGCTTGAAATTCAGTAGCTAAATGAGTTTTTAGGGTCTTATTTGCAGGAGGCCTTAAATATTTATTCCGCTGGGATAGTTTGAAAGACAGGTTCCTTGGGAACTAGGCCTAAAACATCTTAATGAATTAAATAGTGTTAATTATGTTTTCCAAACAAACATTTTCCTTATTCAAATGGGATTTTTGACTAATGATCCATTTGATGAAGTACAGACACAGCCTTTGTTTTTTACTTTCAAGTACTGTGCTTGCTTTCAGCTTCTAAAGTGAATTGATTTCAAGTGTCCATCCAGGAATTTCCAGTCATTTGGGAGTCTTGAGACTGAGGTTCTGTTTGATTTTTGTGACAATACAACTCTGCCCCGTCCTATCTCTGCCTCCTCTAAAAGTGTCCTGTAAGATCCACTTTTTTTCTGAATACAAGTAAATTAAAATAGACGTGTTCCTAAATTTTTGTCGTGACATGTTGAAACTCTTTAGATGCTCAAATTCCAGGAAAAAATAATTGGTGCATTCTGTCAGCGAGGAATCAAAAGGCTGTTTTAGAAGTAGCCAATTGTTAAGCTGAATTCAACAACCTCAAAGTGGCAGAATGACAAGAACAGAAGGGACAGATGGAAAAGGTATTATGAAGGGCAAATCAACAGGGTTTGGGAGATTAATTGAACGTCGGGCTGAGAAATATGGAACAAATATAATTCCAAATGTTTGAACATCACTGATTGGTAGTTCCACGGTACCACTAACCTAAGTAGAAAAGGGCCCTTTTTTCTATTAAATAATGCCCAAGCTTCTTAGCAGCTGCTTGAAGGCCCTTCCTGACCTGATGGCAAAGGACTTGTTCCATTCCATTCCCATCATGCCCCTCTGGGCTCCTCTGGCATGGGAGCCACTGAACAATGGCTCGTATTTGCATGCCTACAGGTTTTCCCTCTCTGTTCCCTCTCCCTGGCAATCACTTCATGTCTTCTGTCCTCCCCACTGCCTACTGAGTGGCATCGTTCTTTAAAGCCCCATTCCCTGTATGGCCATCCCCAGTCGTCTTGGTCAAAGTGACTCGGGGCTTCAGCAGGGTAATTTGTTTACTTCTCCAGAGCACTTTGTTTCTCTCTCTAGTTAAACAGGATTGTGGTCTGACTTATGTCGTTGTAGTTGTGCACTTGGGCTTGCCCTTCCTTTGATGACTAGTTCCTCACAGAGCATAGACCTTCTCTATTTCTTTTTGTACCGCCCACTCATTCCTGCTTATAGCAATCGCGCAACAATTGTATGTGGAAGTAAATTGAAGTCACAAAATATCTGAAGATTCATTTTTGGCTACGACGATCAGTTTGAAGGGACACAAAAAATGCTACATAAAAATATGCTTGGGGAGTTCAAGTCCCAGGACTCTACCCAGGCAGGAAGATGAGGGCATGGGGGAGAAAGTTTGGAGTGATCTTTATAGACTATGCTAATTGGGACCATGAAAATGAAAGTTCTTTGGAGAGAAGTGCCCCAGAAGTGACTACGGACTGGGAAGGCAGCTGTATTGTGAGGCAGGAGAATGTCATAGGAAAACAAATATAACATTTCATCTTTGAATAAAAAGAAGAGTCGGAGAGAAGTAGAAGAAACAGGGTTATACAATGCATATAAAATCAAGGAGATGTTCAGCCATGTGGTTGGTGGAGAAGCCAAGGAGCGCAGCCCTGGGTTGGTGTTTAGATGTGGCACCTGGTCAAAGGTAAATTGGTTGCCTCTGCCTTCTTATTTGCTCACAGCTGAAACCAACTCACTATCTGGCTCCAGTCAATCCTACTGTTAAGCAAGAGGGCTGTGGGGGGTGCAATACTCCCACTCTAATCCGGAGGCTGACACCGCTCCCTCTGACCTGGAGTTCCAGTTCTGATAACAGGGCTTCTGCGAGTTTTTGAGGCTCAATCCCCAACTACCCCCTCAGTTCTCACTCCTGAGCTCTTCCCTAATACTTCATGCTTCACTCCTCCTCTTAATAAACCTGCCCCAGAAGAGGATCCCACCATCCTCTCATTATTGCTCCCTCTCCTGGAGTGGCTATTCCCAAACTCGATTCCAATGGGATCCCGGCCATCTGGAGTCAGACTTGCCTGATGGCAACCTCCTGCAGCCAGGGTTTCTGTGATTCTACCATTGTGGGTCATCCACCTACTGGCCCATTGGGGTGCCTCCATTGTTTTCTGCTCACCCACCCTATCTCGGGCTGCTTTCCTAGCCTGATGAGGCCAGCCTGGGAGGCCAGGTGTGCAGCAGGAACCTGGGGTAAGAGTTGAGCCTAGCACTTGTTAGCCAAACTGTTGGGGAGAAATCCTCAGTAGACGGTCCTGTGCCCCAGCCTCTTATTTATCGACCACTACTTACCCGATGCCTGGGTGCATCTAATTTGAAGATAAACGGTTGGGCACAGAGCTTCAACCAATGCACTTGCTGTGCTTGGCCATCGTGGTCCGTCTGCCAGACTCAGCATCCTCCCAGCATTGAGCCTGGATGGTACACTTCAAACTGTCTCAACCCGGTAGGCGAATCTGATTGTCAGACCCAGCTTCTTCCTGGATATTTCCCATCATTTTAATCTGGAAGGGCCATTCTCAAATCGTGAGGTTTAATAAGTAAGTGAATGGGGACAGGGGTAGAGATTAATTTTTGAGAAGTTTGGCAGAAAAAAGGAAGTAGCTTAACGCTTGCTTTCCTTTACCCATATTTACTGTATCGCTCTCAGCCTTGCAAAGAAAAAGCTTTCCAGGCTCACGTTATTGCACATTGACCATGGCGAAGGCCCTGTGTTTCAGTAGCGCCCCAGGCAGAATACAAAGATAAATGAGATGTGATGCCTATCCCAAAATGCAAAAGCAGTGATTTCTGATAATAATGATAAGCATTTCCAGCCCCATGAAGAAATTTTTCGAGTATTACATCTGCAAAGGAACATAATTACCTCATCTTAGTAGCACGTTTCCATGGGTTTTTTTGTTTTTTTGGTTTTGTTTGTTTGTTTCGGTGTCACCTGATAGCATAATTTTTCTTTTAGGCTGTTCACATAGCTTTACATTGGGATGCAAATACTGATGTGATCACGGGGTTAAAGCAGAAAACGTTCTATGGAAGACCTGACTGGAACCACGAGTTCCGGCAGATGGCCTACACCCATCCCAGGTAAGGCGCTCTCTTTCCTCTGCCTGTGGGAGCCTCGCAGGAGGTTGCTGCTCAAGTGGAAAAGTCTAGGGCACAGGCTGCTTCAGGCGCAGTAGTGGGCACCTTGGGCACCTTGTTTACAGATAAACATCAACCTGAGAAATGGTGGTCATAGGGTTTTCCAGGAACCACGGACCTCTGCTTGACTGGCTTACGACATTTAAATATTAGCAATTGCGCTGAAATTTTTCCCACGTAAACTCAATTAAAGATGGTATTTCTTAAACTACCTACATCTCGAAGAAATGTCCAGTGAACACGGTTGATCTCAATTTGCCCAACTGGAGAATTCACATATGTCCAACTGTAAAATGTATCTCATATGTTTAGCAAAGCAGACGAAAAATGTTATGAGACCAAGCAGAGATTTAGTATGGCGGTGAAAGACTCGGGATCCGGAGCCTGAGATCTTGGGTGTAAATCCTGGCTCTGCCATTATCACCTACTCAGTTGGACGGGTTATTTATCCTACCACGGACTTAGTCTCCTGCGTAAACTGCAACTACTAACAGTGCTTACCTCCCAGGCTTCCGTGAAGGTTAAGTGTGTGAAGATATATAAAGCATCTAAAGGAGTGAATTCAGCAGTGTTAGCGGCTATCATCATCATCATCATCATCATTGTTATATTATATACATATATATATTATTATATATATTATAATATATAGAATATTATATATAGATTATATATACTAAAATATATTAGTATATATAATAATTATTATATAATTATAATTATATTAGTATAAATTATATTATAAATTATAATATATTAATCAATATATATTAATTAATATTAATTAATATATTAATATATATTACATATTATATATTAATATATTATTAATATATTGTATTAATTATATTATATATTATAATATATTAATATATAATATAATACATTATAATATATTAATATATATTAATATATCATATATAATATATTAATATATTAATTAATATTAATTAATGTATATTAATTAATATTATAATATTAATAATTATAATTATTATAATAATATAAATATAATTATAAATATGATAATTATAATATAATTAATATTAATTATTAATATATTATATTAATATATTAGTTGTAATATAATATAATATATAAATTATAATAAATAATATATATTATAATATATATTATAATAAATAATATATTATATTATATTATTATCATTACGTAATAAACTTCAGTGTAGACAAGGACGAGCATTTGCTCTGGGGCCACAAGATGGTAGTGAAGTCTCTGTTTTCTGATTCTAGAAGTTACTGGCTCTATGACCTTAGTAAACCATGGACAATACCATGCAGTCACAGTGTTTTTTTCAGAATTTAAAAAATATATAGCTTGGTAAAATGCAAAGCACTAATGCAAATAGTTATCATTGTTATTCTATGTCCCGTAAGTTGGTTTTTGTTTTGAATCCCCATCATCTATGGCTCTTGAAAGTCAGTACGTCTTCTAACTGTCTTTGTTTAAAGAGTAGTTTCCACATTTGAGGAAAGACCAAGGAAGTGAGGGAGTATGCCATGTAGCTAACTGGGAAAGAGCAGGAGGACAGCATGTGCCAAGACGCTGAGGCAGCACTGTTCCTGGCATGATCCACGAGGCTAGTAAGGGTGGAATAGAGTAGGTAAGAAGAAGAGTAGCAGAAGGCATATAGGAGAGGTAACTGGGGGACTTTTACAGACCATTGTGAGGCTTTGGATTTTATTCTGAGAAGAGAAGTCACTTAAAGGTTTCAACAGAAGAGTGACATGATCTGTCTTATGTTTAATGAGATCACTTTTGGCTATTGTGAGAGATTATAAGTGCCCTCGGGCAGAAGAGGAGAGTCCCGGGAGGAGGTAAACAGAGGTAGTGGCTTGGATTAGGACAGAGCAGGTGCTGAGAGGGAGTTGGATGCTGGTATTTTGTGAAGGTAGAGCTGACATGGCTTGTTGATGGATTCGATGGGAGACTGGCATGACCCGAGCTAGAACGGAGTTACCCTTACTCATTCGGGGATGACTAAGAAAAGCAACTTTGAAAGCAAAGGGTATCAAGAGTTCCTTTTCGTGACATGTTAATTTGAGATCCCTATTATACATCCAAGTGGAGATTTCAAGTTAGCAGGTGAATATGAGTCAGGAGTCAGAGGAATTCAGGCTGGAGATACACACGTGGGAGATGTCAGATGTGAACTGTGTTAGAGCCATGAAACTGGACGAGATGGACAAAGAAGCAAATTCAGAAGGACCAGAGTTCAAGGAACTGCCATATTTGGAGGAGAGGACAATATTTTCTCCGTGTGCACGTCAGAGAGTTTAATATAAATTACTCATAGCTATCAGATTAATCATGTCATTTACATCTTCTACACCCTGACCTTTCTTCTGTCCACTTTATCAGTATTGAACCATGAAGAGTAAATTAAAATCTACTGGCGTCTCTCTAACTCCTTGTTTCCATCTCTCCTTGCAGTTGTGGTCTTCTGTCATCAGGGTCATTGCCTCATGAAACCTTCTCTAATTCCCTAGAAGGTTTTCTGCTCTTTGGAATACTCTTCTGGTGAATACTATTCATCTTTTGGTCAGTTTGGTTGCTCTTTCTTACATTTTTCTTATACTCTCTTTGTGCCAGAGCTGTTCCATTTTCTTTTTTTTATTTATTGTCAATGAATTCGTGAGACTTCCCCCAGACCAGCTGTTTGAAGAAGGTATGATAAGGAGGGGTGTGTGGAAGGGGTGACCATCTCCAAGGTTCATAACCCATCCAGTTCAAACTCTGAGACCCCCAGCCAACCCTCTATACCCTGTGCCATGGCAGCCTGCCCTATAACCCCAGGCCCAAACCAAGAGCAGTCACTGCAGAGGCTCTGGACTCCTGCCACACCACGCCTGCATCAGCCCAGGAAGGAGGCAGTGGGAACCTTCTCCTGACCTTGAATCGTGCTGAGAGTAAAAGATTTCCAACAAGAAAGGCAAGGAAAAGCTTGACCTTTAACTTCAGAGCTAAGGGAGAGAGGGAGGTGACCAACTGTGCAATCACTTCTACCCTCAGGCTTGGCCTCAGCTGACCGGTAAGAGCTGGACAAGGCCACAGCACAGCAAGTGGTCTTGGGAGTCTCCAGGCACCACTCCTGAAACCCACCAGCTCCATTTTATTACTTGCCTTGACTTTTGGCCTGACACTTGGCCTACAATCCAGTTCGTGCCCCATCCTCACTAAATGTGGTGCTTTGAACCCATCCCAGCTTCTGGAGCCTCAGAATCTGATTCCTTTGAGCTGCCTGCTCAATGCCCAGTCCCCCCTCCTCGACCCCCAGCCTCCTCTGAGACCTGAAAATCACCACTTTTCATCTCATACCCACTGGGTGCTTGTCCAGAGGCAAAGATTGGATCATTTTATCTGTGGGTTTTTAAAAAGATTATAAGTAGAAAACTAACAAAATGTTACAAGAGCATATGTTACAATCATGACCAGATTTTTTTGGTTGGTATTTTCTCCTTTTGGAGAAAAACATCTATTCATTTGATAAATTTTCTACACTTTGTTTTCAATTATAGGATGAATGTTCCTACTTGCAGGCTTTTGACACAGACACATATATCTTTGCTTTGAGTTCTTATAGATAAGACCACTCCTTGTTATGATTGCCCCTTATTGACTTGTTACGTTGTATTTCTTTATTTTTGTTATACCTGAAGTTTGTGGCCCAGTGGGGAAGGCCTTTCAAACCAAACCATTTAACTATCTCCCTTCCCTCGGAAAGGTGTGAGCCAGAAACAGCACCAGGAGACCAAGAGCAGAACTGAATTTGCACAAACTCTGCCCAAACAATTATGGCGGGCAGTGCTGGGAAGTGAGTCCGTCCAAGTGTCAGAGAGTGAAGAGTAGAAAACAATATGGAGGCAGGAGAACCACGTACTTGGCACTTCTCTCGTTGCCCTTGGGAGGAGAGTGCTCGTTCCTTTTCAGAAGCTGTAATGAAAGTTTAGTGTGTAAATGTACTTAAAACCCAGTTGAACTTTTCAGCTCATGAGCTATGTAAACTCTTCCTGATGGTTGACTTCATCTCCCCCAGAGTAAAAGAGGCCACCTAAGGCCTTGTCACTGAATCAAGCCTCTACAGCATACTTCCCAGCCCCAAATTTTAAAAATAGTGTATTTGTAACAGCCTTAGACACTAGAACACGACTTGTTATATCGCTTCAACTGTCAATGTAATTAATATCAGACACACGTAGGCAAAGATCAATGATCATTTTTTCCCTGGAATGCCAGCTCCTCGGTCCAAGTCACCGGTAAAGAGCTTAGCACCCTCCTTCCAAAGGGCTTTTAAAATGACCTCCTTAAAATAATTTTGCTTTCTGCTGTGTAAAAGAAGATTTATGTTTAATGAAGCTTTTAATGAAGAAATCTCAGAAAGAGAATGCCAATAAAATCTAATTTTTAAACAAGAAAATCTAATTTTGAGAAGTATTTCAATATCCTGGCCTTTGTCCAGATATAAATGAAACACACAATCCAATTATTGTTCTGCACAAAGGACAAAGTAACATTAATTTTCTTCAGGATGGTTATTAAAGAGATAAACAGTATGTTTTTCCTCGATTATGTCAAGGATATGTTTGTTCCCAAGCCTCGTTGGCTACTCTTACAAGACAGGCTTTTCCTGTCATTAGCTCATATCTTTTGGCAAAGATGGGTCAGGAAGAATTGGTGGATTTGTTAGTGGCCTCAGAAAAGGTTCTTTGTTCTTGAGGGCCTTTGAAGTAGGCTCTCAACCATTTCTATTCATCAGCACGAAGCCAAGGATTCTTAGGGCTTACTCTTTTAAAAACATTTACCTGTTCACTCAAAGCTGGAGTTCATTCTGGTTCTAAGAAGAAGGAGTTAAATCAAAAGAAGAAAGGGAAGAGGGGCAAAAATATTTTTTTACAGAACGTGAAAAACAGCACCAAGAATGAAGCTTGGAGGGAAGCAGATCAAAGAGAACAGTGCAAGCTCCAAAGGAACCAGAAAATTGCAAAAATAACAGTAATAGAGAAACAAATTGATGGGCACCAAAATGAATACAAATAAGGAAGAGGGAGGAAAAAATTAAAAAGACATCAAAGACCGAAAGTAGAAAATGCGAAAGGGCATTCTATTGTTTTTTACCTGCAATGAATTTTTGTAATTTTGTCAGCTGTATTACAGAACACAAGCATAGTTTCAGAAGAAGAGCAACAACTAATATGTGGAAGTATGGAAAGGAAACCTTTGATCGATGGGCCCAAACTCATAGGCATGTGACACTTGTGTCCACTGCTTAAGCTGGACAAGCATAGAAAAGCACTTCAACCACAAACCAATGAAAACCATTCTCCCAACTAAAATATGGTTTGTTAATTAAACATGTGCATTGAGGGGCGCCTGGGTGGCTCAGTCAGTTAGGCGACCGACTTCAGCTCAGGTCACGATCTCACGGTCCGTGAGTTCGAGCCCCGCGTCGGGCTCTGTGCTGACAGCTCAGAACCTGGAGCCTGCTTCGGATTCTGCATCTCCCTCTCTCTCTCTCTGCCTTTCCCCTGCTCATGCTCTGTCTCTCTCTGTCTCAAAAATAAGTAAAATGCATTAAAAGTTTTCTTTAAAAACACATGCATTGATAGTCATGTCTTAGTAATCTATAGAAATGTGTCTCTTTCACAAAAATGGAAGCTGTATGTCAATTTTTGCAAACATTCTCAATATGTTCCCAAGCTTTAACAAATATTCCGAAAATCAAGGAATCGTTTCCAAGAAGGTACAGAGAATGAAAATAAATATATCTTTGCCGCATCTAGCTACCTTTTTGATAAACACACATTGTGCACATACTAAACCGTCTGGGTTTCTGGACCACTCGTTTTTTAATTAATTGGGCAAAATGATTTTCCATAAGACTTCACTCTTTGCTCTTCCATTTCACATCGTGTTTATCGTTTGCCACTTTTGGCTTATCTGCGGATAACTCCCCGTGCCATGGAGACGTAGAACTTTATGTAATTAATCATCATAAAAACTTTGGAGATTCGGCCATTTCTTCGTAACTTCGTGAGTAGAAGTGTTTCTCTTATCTGGAAGGAATAAATACAGACTAAAAGAGCACTACCGTTTGTTAGAACTGTTCCATCCAACCCAACGATAAATAAAGAAAGGTGCCGACTTACCATATGATTGGGAGATTCTAATCCATATTGCACAAATGTATTTTAGACCACCCATTGTTTTCAGAACTGTAAAAATACCTTTAGACTAAATTGAGTAAATGTGTCCATCTGGAACCACATTTGCTTGTGTGCACACTCTCCAATTCTCATTTGTACATGCATATGTGCAAAATGTTTTTAAATGATATTTTTAAGAAATTAACATTCTGATTATAGCATACAGGGCCCTCTATCTAATAGGATATTCTAAACATTCATTGTACGACTAAAATGTTCAGAATACCCAAAGGAAGAGGCTTCAGTGGAAATCCCACTCATGATAAATTATAGCTTGATGAGAAGAGTAAAGCCACCATTAACTTATGACTGGGATGTTGTTAGCATATTTCAGTCGTACCTTCCCACCAGAGGACATCCAGCCTTATAGTCAAGTGAAGATTCAGTGGAAATCACTGGCTTAACTCTATTCGAGGTAGTAAAGATTAGGGAGGGGGGTGAGCGCACGTGGATCTGTCATTCTGCAAAGTGTCTTTGATGACGTTGCCTCGAAAATCATTAGATATGACGAATATATTAGGATATTTCTGGATGAAGGTATATATACTGTAGTGTTTTATCTGGAGGGGTTGGCAGAAAAATGGCTCCACCCTTCCCTGGAATCCAATGCTACGAGACAACTCCTTTTATCTTTTATTTCACTTTCTACTTGACCATGGCCATCCTCAGGGGCAGCAACTTGATCTGTGCTCCGCGGAGCTGAGCACAGGAGCCAGCATCAGCGAGAGAAGGGACGAGGAGAAGGTTGTGGAAGCTGGGACCGAATCCCTAGCTCTTTCCAAAGAAAACGGGGCTGGTGGGAACAGCAAGTCAGTTCTCATCAGTGAGCAAGCACCGTTAGGGACCTTCGTAGCTCCTCATGAACCACCGAGTAATTAGGATGTGGAGAAAAGTAACAGCAGGCTGCTACAAACCAACCGGGAGATGGGTTTTCAAAAAAGCTGGCCAACACAATTGTCATCTGTGGTTGTGAAAAGAAGGTGTTGTACAAAATATAATTATACAGTGAATCATTTGGAGGAATTTCTAGTGAAAAACACTCACGAGGGAAGATTAACCAGAAGTCGTGTCCATTGTCTGATACCAAGTTTGTACCCTTCCTTGTCTTCTTCCTAAGCCTCCATAAATCCACGGGAAGCTTCTGTTTATCGATTTTATTTGCAGAATGCACTCAGGGTATAAAGTAGTTTGATTTTTTTTTTTAAATGGGGTTTAGGGTCTGCCCCTACAGGGTTATAACTTACCAAGCATAAAAGCCAACACATAAAAACAAACATACAATTTAAAGAGAGGAGGGCTCAAGGCAGCAGAACCTGAGAAGCCAGCAAGATGGTGGGATTACTCCCAGGCACACCCACTCTCCCATTTATCTGCTGAGCAGAAATCTCCTGGTGGGTGACATTTTGGATGCCTTTCATGCATGGCGTCGCTGAACTGTTTTTGAAAAATGCATCAACCCCACAGAAAAGAGCACAATAGTTATTTAGCAAATAAGAGGGGGACAGAAGGATTTTCTTTACTGTTTATCAGAGCTAAAAATAATACTGCTAATGTTAACCATCCTTGCAGCTCGTGTAAAATTTGTCCTTTTCGCATCAAAGTCAGCAGCCCAGACTGATCGATGCCGCTAATGTTGTCCTGGATCCAACCCCTCATTCATGTGCAAGTTCCACAGCTTGCAGGCTGTAAACCGGAGAATAATGCCTTGTGTTTTTATACTTCTTTTACGGAGAATCTCTCTCCCTTTTTTTTTTTAATTCTAAGCAATAGTGGGTAATTAAACTTTATAGAAGGATTTTTTTCTTTACCAACCCCATTAGGGTTCTGTTGCACTTGTCCATTGCCTCATAAAAGAAAAAACAAAAAAAAATACAGCCACATCTGTGCCTGAACCACTTTGTGCGGCTTCTCGGCTCTGATTCACACAGTGTGCATTCGTGACCAGAAATCCCCATACTTGAAACCACAAAATGCCGAGGAGGGTAAGCACGGCAAGCGCAAGACTGTCATGTGTGGGGACAGTGACGCACAGAGTGTTAGTGAAGGGCTGGCCGTTCTGCCTCAGCAGAAGGCAGATAATGAGTGGCCTTTGTGAGACTTTTTGGCGACTGCATAACCATGACGGCTCCATGAATGCAGAAGAGTGTGTACTTAGCTGCGCAGAGTAATAGCTATAACTTCAAAAGAGGCAGGATTGCTGTGAACTGCTGGGGACACCAGTGGTACACCTGGCCACTGGCAATCAGAATCCTTTGAAATGGAGTCTTAAAGGCAGAGCATCAAAGGGTATCCTCGGGACCTGCAAACAGTCACTGTGGCTGCAAACGAAAGGGCAATGTTAGCCTGTTGGGAATGGGCCAGTGGGCAATCTCTTTGGTGACGCCTCCATGGACAGAAAAATATCACCACCCATAACAGAGCCTTTGAACCTAGATGCAAGGATACCTCTGGGCATCAGACACAAAGCCAAGCTGTGACTCCTCGCCAGAAAGAGTTTTGCCTGACCCATCTATCGTTCAAAATGTGTCACTCCGGAATTCAAACAACCCAGGGCTGGAGTGCCGATCCAGGAAGACTGTCATCGCCGTTGGGATAACAGTCCACATCGCCTCTTCTGTTCAGCTCTGCGGAGCCAACCCAGACACCCGTAATGACGACGGTCACGGCATAAGCTGTTACTGAAGTTCACCTTGTGCCAAGCACGGGGTGGAAGGCTGGATCTGCCATGTCTTGTCTGATCCCCTCCGAGGTTCTAGGAGCTACGTATCATAACGCACCCCATTTCATAGATCAGGAAATGGGCTTTGAGGGGATAGTTAATGTGCCCAAGTCCCCTCAGCAACAAAGTGGTGGAACCAAGAGCATTCTTAACCAGTGCCTTCAATTCCCACAAATACTGTAAAGTTGCTTCATTAAGTCATAAACTCGTATTTCTCAGTGGAAAATATTTTCTAAAAAGGCACTTTCTTAAATGTAGCCATGGGAATAATGCCTTCAAAAATACTACTTAGATATTTTAAACATATTGTCATTTACAAATGAGTCCACTTGATAAGTTCCTTTGAAGCTAGAGTTTGAAATGTAATTGAACCATCAATTTCTACCATGCTTATTACGGTCCTAGAATGCATAATTAAAATGTGGATTGGTCACATGGCAGAGAAGCATGTTAACATACAAGCTAAGGAGAACAAGGCTATAGGCGAGCTTCCCAACAAAAGGCAGCTATGAAGAAGGAGAGGTATTCACTGGGCTGAACCTAGAGCCCCAGGAATTTCTCCAAGCCAGTGTTTCTCAAAGTGTGGCTCATGGGAACATGTGCTTCGGTATTATCTGGGGGGCTTTGCTCAAAATGCATTCCTTGGATTCAAACCTGGGAATCTGTGTTTTAACAATCTGCCTAGGTGATTTTATGCAAAGTACGAGAACTTTTGCTTTAGACTAAAGTAACTAATTCAACTTGTGCCAGAGACTGGAAAAATGCTACAAGGTGTAGAACATTGGAAGACAAAGGAAAACATGGCCCATAAGTCCCTAGAGAGGCTGTCTGCACCTGACTTTCAGAGACAACCTGAATCCTTGCACCGGTGGGTTGTTTGTCTACAAGCAAAGCTGGCAGTCATGGTTCCAAGGGATTTGAACAACCCCGGGACGGCCACTATATGCAAAATACTTCTTCAGCACAGTTTTCTGAAATGCCATGACTAGAGATGACGACTTTTGGGTGACCCCATTTTCAACAATGTCTCTTCTTCCTTTCCAATTCTTCTCTTTGGCCTTCTTTGAAAACCAAAGGCATCCTAACAGCAGAAATAAACTAAATTGCTATCACTTTAGCAAAAATCTTATTATGTATAAAAAGGCAGGGCTGAACAAGATATTCATAATAACTAACACTTCTAAAACCTTTTTGAATGCACTATCCCATTTTGTTCTTAAGAAAACATGTGATGTAGCCATTAGCCTCTTTGTTTTACGCATGCAGAGACTGGAATCCAGGGTCTTACCCAAGACCGTGCAGGTGATAATCAACAGAGCTCAATACTCAACAAATGTGTATTTCCTACTATACGCCAAGCAGTATTCCAGGCTCTGGGATGACAGTGATGAGTGAAGCAGAGCAGGCCCCTCACATTCCAGCCACCGATCCAGGAGGAGGTCAATCAGGGTCACCTGACCAGAAATCCAAGAGACAGCACCTCTGTTATTGCCACCTTCTCCCCAGTCAGCAGGGCCCTGCTCGTCAAAGCCTCTTGGTTCCAGCCTGTGTGACTTAGGGTCTAACAGGATTCTGGAAACTGTGGGGAAGCATGGTACCCAGAGTAGGAAAGAGATCTAAGGAGAAGGAAGTGAGCGGAGAAAAGGAAAGTCACAACCCCAACCACTTCCCTAATTGTGTCAGTCCATCGTAGTTTCTGGCCAGCCTTGCCTCCGCATAACACACTCTTTCCTTGTTTTACCCTACTGCAGCAGCAACATTGGCGTGTTCTTCTGTGGACCCAAGGCTCTCTCCAAGACGCTTCAAAGGATGTGCCGCTTGTATTCCTCAGCCGACCCCAGGGGGGTCCATTTTTATTACCACAAAGAAAGCTTCTAGACTTCAGAGAAAAAATTCCGTGTATTACATACGTGGCTACAATCACATAGGTCAGCGCTCAGGAAATGTTGCCTGTAAAGGGCTATATAGTAATTATTTTAGATTCTACAGACCATATGATCTCAGTAACAACTACTCTACTCTGCCATTCTAATGCGTCAAAATAGCCACAAACAGTACGTCAAGGTATGGGCATGGCTGTGTTCCAATAAAACTTTATTTATGGGCATTGAAGTCGAATTTTATGTAAGTCCCTTTTGTCATGGAACCTTCTTTTGATTTGTTTCTAATGATTTAAAAATGTAAAAGTCATTCTTAGCTCATGGGCTGTCCCCAGATCAGATGATGTTCCAGGTTTGGCCTGCAGGAGGTAAGTTTGCTGACCCCTGATAGACGTCATTGTTCTCAAACTTGTTTTCATGTTCAGCAGTGCATCCAATATGGAGACTGATATGGCTGCCTGGCTCAGAGTCTCCTTTAGAAGTTGTTTCATATTTCTGTCACCCTGATGGCAGAGACATCTGCCTTGTATCCAAACCTGATCTTTTCTGCTTAATCTTAAGCTTCTTTGTGCTTTCTTTTCATCCTCTATAGACCTGAGAAATCACCAATGGGGGTTACCTTTCACGAAAACCCTTTATATCTTGAAAGTGATAAAATCATCTCTTACCTATCCCTTTTCTACTCCAAACAATACTAACTTCTTAACCTTTCAGCCTAGGATATATATTCTAGTCCTTCAATCATTCTTGGTGCTCTTCTTCAAATCCGTTTCCATTCCTTCACATCCTTTTAAAATGTGTTGCCTAAAATGAGACATAATATTCTAATAGATACATGACTAGTATTGGGGGGGAAAGTGATTTTTTTAGATCTCGTGTGCCATGCTTTTCAATACAATTAAATTCTATATTTGCCTCTCTTTCCTTCCTTCCATATTTCTTTCTGATTCTCTTTTAATGCGGACTTTTTTTTTCTTTCTCTTTTTTCTTTCTTTTTTTTTTTTTTTTTTTTTTTTTTTTTTTTTTTTTTTGTAAGTAAGCTCTACACCCAACCTGGGGCTTGAACTCACAACCCTGAGATCAAGAGTCACGTGCTCTACCAACTGAGCCAGTCAGGGGCCCCTACTGTCACATTTTGATCTATGATCATCTTGACACTTAAGCCCCAACTCAACTTCTGCCCCACAAATATACTGGGAATTTCTTCTTAATTTTATACTCCCATTGAGCCAATCTATTTTTACCATGCAGCTATTTTCCCCCCAAAATGTTCCCAAAGTATTCCCCACATCTTACAGTTTTCTCTAGTAGTATTGATTAATCTTTTAGAATTTTTCTAATATTTCAAGATTGTTTTGAAGTTCAGCCCCAGATAATAATACTAGTATTTAGCTTCATGATATCCACAAATTTAATTAGCAAAATCTCAAATCTTTTGTTTAGGTTTTCAACCAAATTATTGAATCCAAAGAACTCCACCATGAATTCTTGCAACTACCTGATAATATGAGTTCCCAGTTGGGAAGAGGTTAATGATAACTAGCCATTGAGAATTGTACACAACATCATACTCTGTTAGTTTATAATTAACATGTCATACACAACAGAACAAAAACATTTCTTGAAGTTAAAATTACATTTTACAAATGCTTCTTATCTTTGTAGACCATCATTCTGCCAAAAAAGAGGATTAAATTGGTCTGACATGATTTGTTTTTACAAAGTTAAGCAACCCGTTAAGCTCTTTCAGAGATTTCTAAATTATAAATTGATCATTTCTTTAACTTTATCCTCAGATACTGACTTTGATTCTATGATTTCTAGGGCCTATTTTAATATACACTCCAGGAAAAAAGGTGGATATATTTCCTGATGTCTCAAAAATTATTTCTGCTGCCTCTGAATTGGAATTTCTTCGTATCTTTAAGTATCAGTTGATAGATATCACTCAAACTCTACTAATTTTAATATGTGCAGTATTTCCGTGTGTTTATTTCTCCATTAAGTTTGATTCAGTCTTTACAACAAGAACTTTCTGCAATGTATATATCTAATCTTTAGCAGGAAAATTAAATGTATTAAAAGATTTTTCTTGGTTGTATTCAATTATTAGTTTTCTTTCCCTGTCTATTTGAAAATTAAATGCACTCTTTAGTCTTTGAATTTTGTCTAATAAATTAAAATGTACTTGTTCTTAAAAACAGACCTCTTAAAAAAAAACAGATTTCAATCTCTCTACATTTCTCTCAATTATGTTGTAAACCTAAAATTGTTCTTAAAAAAAATAAAGTCTTGGTTAAAAAAAAAACTGATTTTCCTGCATCTTAAAAAAAAAAATCTCTGTTCTTTGCATCCTCCTTTTAGTTTTGACCTTTATGCTATTTCCCTACATACTGTGTAGAATCTGACATATCCTCATAGAAAAAAAAAATCTATAAAAAATCAGATTTCTTTAATGTAGCAATAACCAATAGAAATTTTAGGTTTTGTTTTAAAGAGAAAATAATCTATTCAAAATAGAAACAAAAATGTAGCAAACTTATAAATTTATTTAATATATATGGTGCAAGATGATTTGATAAATGACCAAACATTTATAGAGAGACATTTTCAAATGGATAGAAACAGCACATTTTTAAATGGGAATATCAATATTTTGATGCTAAAAATATCAATTGGTTCCAAATTAATAGGTTACACAAAAATGCAAATCAAAATTTAACTCCTCTTTACAATTTTTTGAAATGCTAGATATTCTAAGGTCCTTTTGGAAGAATATATGAGAAAGACAGAAGCAAAAATACGTGAAAAAGAGAAAGAAAGGAAGAGAAGGAGAGGAGAGAGAAAGGAAGGGAAGAGAAAGGAAAAGAAAAGGGGTATCATCGTGAAAGAGAAGACCTTAATATAACCAAAGGGAAAATGCTAAATTACCTACAAATGAACAATTAATCTGACATCTGCCTTCTCCAAAGCATCAATAGAGACCAAGATAGCAAAGTAATACCTTCCAAGTGCTGAAGGAACTTGACCATCATTTGAGAATTTTGTACTGAGTGAAATGATTACTCAAAAGTGAAGGCAAAATACAGATATTTTCAAACAAAAGAAAACTGAAAATTGATCTCCCTCACTGAAATGACCACAGAAAGATATATTTAAGGAAGGAGAAAATTCAATTAATGGGATACAAGAAGCAGTGATGAGCAAAGAAATTGAAAAACATGTTATCAAAAGCTCTGAGCATCGACTGTAAAAGAAAATTATTATTTCAGGAGGAATGTCTTTAAAAGTAAAATGGAAATGCTAGACAACAATAGTATGGACGATGGGACCATAACACTGGAATCAAGGTATTCCAAGGTCCGAATACGTTCAGGAGGATAAAAGAAATATTGATTCAATGTAGCCTTTGTAATTTTCTATAAATAACTTAAAAGGGATAACTTGAAACGGATTCCCTACTCACCACCATTCCTTTTAACCTAACTTTCTCCATTCTTGAGTTTTTGTTGAGCCTCAAGTACTAATTTTTTGGATCGTCAAGCGATTTGTTTTAAGACGGACTCACGAGTGTTATATTCCCTGATTTAATTCATATTTGAGAATGCAGTCTGTTGCTTTTTCACTCAACTGATAGTTGGCTAGATGTAGTGTTCTTGGACCATATTGCCTCCCCCCCAGAATTTTCTAGATATTACTCTAATATTTGCTGTCATTGAATATTGTGGTAGTGATGTACGAGGTCAAATTTATTCTTTCCCCTTTATAAATAAGTCACCTTCTTAATGTTTTTTTTTCAATGAAAAGGATAAATATGAATATTCAAATGAAGTGGGATAAGCAATGATTATAAATAACCTCACACCTGTTCAGGGCAGATTAGGCTACCACATTGGTTACCAAAAAAATAACCCTGTAAATTTTCTTAGTTTTTTGGATTTTGGCATTTCAGCTTAGGGAGAGATTATGGACTTGGGATTCAGCTTCCCATAATGTCTCTTTTATTCCTCACTGCTTACAATTTTTTAATTAGTTCTATAAGGATGTTGCTTGTAACCCCAACTTATTACCTTAGATCTGCAATCTCCCTTTTGATCTCATTCTGTTGTTTCATAATTTTTTCTTTCTTCTGTGCCTTATTAACTTAATATTCTCATTAACTTCAGCACTACGTGAAGCATTATGGAGGAATTACCTGAGTTATGATTTCTACTGGATTGGGTTTGTTTTTGCGAATTCTACATGGTTATTTCCCTTTATTTCCTATAGTATTTCTGCACAATTTCTATGCATCCAATGTATATATTTTATTACCTTGCTCATGTTAGTTAACTCTGCCCAGACATTGTAATGATTCTTCCATATCGTGAATACTTTTGGAGGGTTTTTCTCAGTGCCTTCTCTAAGACCATGTTCTCTCTCTCTCTCTCTCTCTCTCTCTCTCTTTCTCTCTCTGTCTCTTTCTTTTTTTACTCTAAAAGCTTTATTGAGATATAATTCACATACCATAAAATTAATCCATTTAAAGTACACTATTCAAAGTTTTTTGTATATTTACAACTTGTGAAATACTACCACAATTAATTTTAGGGCATTTTTACATTTCAAAAAAGGGAACCCATATCAACCAACAGTCATTCCCTATTTTCCTCCAACCTGCTCCCAGCCCTAGGCAACCATTAAGGTGCTTTCTGTGTCAACAGATTTGTCTATTCTGAACATCTAAATGGATTCCATTTCATATAAAAGGAACCGTGTAATATGCGGTCTTTTGTGGCTAGCTTCTTTCACTTAGCATGTTTTCAAGATTCAACCACATTGTAGCGTATATCAGGATTTTGTTTCTTTATTTTTGCCAAATAATATTCCATTATGTACAACACTGGGTTGTTTCCACGTGGGGGGGGGGGGGGCATTGTAAATAATGCTGCTATGAACGTTCAAGTACAAGTTTTTGTGTGGATCATGTTTTCTCTTTTAAACTTTGGCTTTAGCCTGGATGTTTCATGTTTTATCCACTTTCTGTGGTCTGAAAAAGCAGCAGCTGGGAAGCAGCAGTATGCCAGAGAGGAGGGAGTCTCGGCTTGGGTGGTGATATACAGACTAAGTTGGATTTCCTGTGCTCCATTTTAGCTTGTGAGATTATTGACTGTCCTGTATCTTGCTTCGCTCTAGCTAACGGGGGCAAGGGAAGGAGGATAGAATACATTTCCATAAGGAGATACTCCCAGGCTTCAGACTCTATCTCCCAATTAAGTGTGAAGCTTGGTTCCTTCTCTTGCAACAAGAAATGTCAGCTCTGCTGATTTCTTTCCCGATTCATTCATAACATCCCATCAGAAGAAGAAAAAAAGTGAACACTCTCTCTCTTCGCTTCTTTCCAAAACCGAGAGTATTTAGTGAAATGTTTCAGGAATTTTTTGACTCGTGATGGGACTCCAGATTAGTAGGCTGAGATAGAAGCCCAGTCATACTGCTGGTCTCCATTCTGCTCCAGAATCTTCCATTCTTTTCCTCTTGCAGACAAGTTTTGAAAATGCATTAGATTAGGTTTGTCCTTTATCTGGTCTGTTCACCTGTTTGTTGCATTATCAATCAACTCTCCACAGTCGAGTGTCCACAACTTTCTCTCTTTAACACAATCCGATAAGAACGTTATCTCCACAACCGTAACTATCTTCAAGGTCCACCATAACCTCCAGGATGTGAAATCCAACTGTTTTTTGTTTTGTTTTGTTTTCGGCTGCAACCGGAGAAGTTGACCACTTCTCCCTTCTTGCAACATTTTCTTCTTTTGACTTGGGTGACACAACAGTCTCTGTTTTCTCCCCAGCTTCTTCTGTCCAACTTTCAAATGTTGGAGTGTCCCAGGAGTTGGCCATAGTCCTTCTTCTCTTTTTCCGTCTACCTTATTCCCTTGAGTAATATCACACATTCCTATGGCTTCAAACACCATCTGCTTGCTGATGAGTCCCAAAGCTAAAACTCCATCGTAGACTTGTCTAAATTCCAGTCTGATATATCCAACTGCCTACACCACCACTGGAAGTATAACAGGCATTAAATTTTCCATATCCAGAACCAGGCACTTTATTTTTCTCCTCATAACCCTGCTCTTTCTGCATCTGACTTCAACTTAGGTCATGATCTCAGTTTGTGGGTTCAAGCCCCGCATCGGGCTCTGTGCTGACCCCTCAGAGCCTGGAGCCTCCTTCGGATTCTGTGTCTCCCTCTCTCTGCCCCTCCCCTGCTCGCTCTCTCTCTTTCTCTCTCAAAAATAAATAAACATTAAAAAAAACTTAAAGAAATTACAAGTCAATGCCACCACTTAGGTATGTTCCAACATAGGCAACCTGTCCACATTTATAGGCAAAGCTGGTCCATGCTACTAGCACAAATAAAGCCTTGCTTATCCACTTAGCTAGTGTTTCCCTTCTCTAAGAGGTGGCTGGCATCCTAGTTTTTATCTACGTAAGTTGACTTGTTACCAAATAATCTAAAGTGTGTTCTTAGACCTCGACCAGACTTATCATGCTAGACTTTGTTCTCTTCTTTTTTTTTTTCAGTTCTTACATTGTTCTGCCCATCAATTTTCATAAGAATTTCTGCAGCCTTCTAAGTTACTTTCTCCCAGTTCTTCCTGTCAGACTGAACAGAAGAAAAGCTGCCTTAACAATTCTTTGCCAATTCCAAGTGCCTTCAAATTATTATAAAAATTTCTGATTGATCTTAAAGGAAACAGCTCAATAATGATCCAGTCTCAATATATTGACTCAGTTAAGTAATCCCCTAAGAAAAGACCATCACTATTACCTTATTTACATGATAATTTTGTGCCACACCATCCAAATTTCCAGCCAACTTACCTCAAAATCCAAATGTACTTTTTTTTTTTTTTAAATTTTTTTTTTCAACGTTTTTTATTTATTTTTGGGACAGAGAGAGACAGAGCATGAACGGGGGAGGGGCAGAGAGAGAGGGAGACACAGAATCGGAAACAGGCTCCAGGCTCCGAGCCATCAGCCCAGAGCCTGACGCGGGGCTCGAACTCACGGACCGCGAGATCGTGACCTGGCTGAAGTCGGACGCTTAACCGACTGCGCCACCCAGGCGCCCCTCAAATGTACTTTTTAAAAAAGTGTTTATTTATTTCTGAGAGAGATCAAAAGACCCAGTATGAGTGGGGGAGGGGCAGAGAGGAGAGGGAGACACAGAATCCAAAGGAGGCTCCAGGCTCTGAGCCGTCAGCACAGAGCCCCACGTGGGGCTCAAACCCACCAGCTGTGAGATCATGAACTTAGCCGAAGTCGGACACTTAACCAACTGAGTCACCCAGGCGCCCGAAAATCCAAATGTACTTTTGAAAAGTGTTTAGAAGTGAAAGAATAGCACCAAACAATATAAGGTGCCAGAAAACATTTCTAACAAAATGCATGAAAACTTCACAAAGAAAATATAAAACTCTATCAACCATATCTACCCTGAGCTAACATGAACACTGGTTGTTGCTCCTTCACTCCCCGCTACCCCACCCACCCCCGGGGGGCTGTGGGATGGAGACCTGTCAACCATTTCTGCCCTGCACTAAACAAACATCCAGCAGAGGCTTGGGGGGAGGGGGGAAAGGGGGTGCGCGTTACAGAAAGTAAGGAAATCTAAATACGAAGTCCTGGGCCAATTCTCCAGAGGCCAATGTGTTAAACCAACCCAAATCAACACAGCAAAGGATCGGAGATTTGAACTCTGGTGAGGACTACCACCCAGGTTGCAGATTGGCCTCCGGGGAGCACACAAGTGGAGCATACCAGAATAGCAACGCAAGGCTTTGAAAACTAAATGGATACTGGAACCACAAGCCACAAAAGTGGGCCAGGATGTATGTTCTGAACCTAAACCTGCTAACTGCCAGCTAAAATTAAAGCTCTAAATAAGAACCAGAGTGTCATAACATTATATTTAAAATGTATAGGATACAATCCAAAAATTTTGTCATACAAAGAACTAGGAAAATCTCAACTCAAATGAGAAAAGAAAATCAACAGACGCCAACACCAAGATGACACGAATGTCGGAATTATCCAACAAGACTTTTAAAGCAGCTATCGTAAAAACGTTCCAACAGGCAACTGCAACCACTCGTGAAGCAAATGGAAAAATAGATAGTCTCAAGCAAAGAAGATATACAAAGAACCAAATGCAAGTTTTGAACTTAGAAACATAATCACTGAAAGAAAAAACTCACCAGATGGGCCCGTGGTAGGTAGACTGATGCCCCAAAGATGTCTACATCCTAATCCCTGGTACCTGTGTATATGTGAAGTTGTCTGGCAATGGGGAATTAAGGTTCCAGAGGAAATTATGGTTGCTTTGAGATGGTTCCCCCAAGATGGGAAGATTATCCCAGATTATCTGGGTGGACCCAGCATTATCTCAAGGGTCTTTAAAGGTGGAAGAGGGAGGCAGCGGAGTCAGTCAGAGTCAAAGAAGATGTGATGGCCAAAGTGGAAGCTGGAATGATGCGATTGACGGTTTTGAAGACGGAAAGGGCTACAAGCCAAGGAAAGCAAGCAGCTTCTGGGAGCTGGGGGAGGCAAGGAAACCACGTCCGCTGGAGCCTTCGGAAAACAACACAGCCCCCAAACACCTTGAGTTTAGCCCAGTGAGATGTATAGTGGAGTTTGACCCCCCCCAAAAATAATAATAACAAGATGATAAATTTGTGTTGTCTCAGACTTTGGGATAATTTACTATAGTAGCAATAGATCATACAGATGGAAAGGAACAATACCATCAATGCATCGGTGCCTTTCAAAACAATCTATAAATTCAAAGTAATTTCATTCAGAATCCTGAAAAGGTTTCTCGTGAGATTTGGCAGGCTAATTTTTTAAATGTGTTCTAGAAGAATATAGGGATAAGAATAACCCAGACACAACTAAAGAACAAAAATGGTCAAACTTTTTCTGTAAAGGTCCAGATAATACATATTTTGGGCTTTGTTGGCCACAGATGGCCTCTGTCATGTCTCCTGCTTTGATTTTGTTTATTATTCAGTCCTTTACCAATGTGAAAACCGTTCTTAGCTCAAGGAGTCTATAAAAATGGAGCACCAGCTGGGTTTGGCCCATGGGCCATAGTTTGCAGATCCCAGAATTAGAACAGCATGAATAAGCCTCATAATCATATTGAGAAAAAAAGTTGTAGAAAAATATACACAGAGTAGAACCACTCAAGATTGAAAATGCAAAATAATGCTATTCATACAAACACACACATAATCACATACATGGAAGTAAACACAAATGCACAAAAATTAAAGTACAAGTTCCAAATTCAGAACAATTGCTAGTTCTCTTTTTTAATGTTTGTTTACTTATCTTGAAAGAGAGATTGAGAGAGAGGTAGCACATGTGAGCGGGGGGAGGGACAGAGAAGGAGGGAGAGAGAGAATCCCAAGCAGGCTCTGCACCGTCAGCTCAGAGACTGACACAAGGCTCCAACTCACCAACCATGAGATCACGAACTGAGTTGAAATCAAGAGTCGGGCGCTTAACCCACTGAGCCACTCAGGCGCCCCACAATGGCTATTTCTGATGAGAAAAGAGAATGGGAACACGCACAGGGCTCTCATAGTCTCGGTAATATTTATTTCTTAAACTGCATTTTTAATTTGTATTACTTAAGGTGTAATTTTGTATGCACATGATACATTTCATAATATGCAAGCATTCTGGGTAGGTTTTTGCTCTGCTAGACTACAAATGATTCCTCAAGTCACTGTGGCTCAAATGGAGTTTCTTGCCGGGATGGAGTGTCCCAAGTTCGTCCTCACCGAGTGTATCTTATAAATTACAGGTGAGATTTTGGACACTTGGCTTTCTGGGACTGAGGAAGATGTGTCTAGCTCTTCATTGTGTCTGTGGCAAGGAAACCTGACTTATCTGTCAGTGACAGAGGTCTAGAAATTTCCCAGAAGTCTGTAGTTAAAGAGCCCCAGGATCTCCACCACTGCCATCCCTCAACACACACGTCCATTTGTCTCAACCACTGAGGGATTGGGGGTTTTAGGATTATACCAAGATACACCAGTCCACGAAGATGGTCTTTTCTAGTGCTCAGTATCTTCGGCCCCAGATGCACTATGTGAACTTCTAGGAACCTCTGCTCCACTTTTATTCATTTATTTTCTTTGAACTTCGGAGTGAGGGTCAAAGTGTGGTGGAAACACAGGATAGACAGAAAATACGAGAAGAGGTCTGGCGCGAACATTCCAAACTACGGCAGGGTGAGGGCTGGAAGGCAGACCCAGCCCAGGTGCAAAAGCAGCTGGGCAGGGACGACACAGCGTGATGCCCGAAGAAGAGCTGTGGGTCAGGCAACAGTGGGCATAAAGATGTGCAAGAAGAGATAGGCACATCCCGAGAAGGAAGTCGACCAGGCTAGCAAAAACCCCAAGTGGGGGTGGTGAGCACCTGCGTGGCTCAGTCAGTTAAGCATCTGACTTAGGCTTGGGTTGTGATCTCACGGTTCATGAGTTCGAGCCCCCCGTCGGGCTCCACACTGACAGCACAGAGCCTGCTTTGGATTCTCTGTTTCCCTCTCTCTGTGTCCTTCCCCCACTCAAAATAAATAAACAAACATTTAAAAACAAAAACAGGGGCACCTGGGTGGCTCAATCGGTTAAGCGTCCGGCTTCCACTCAGGTCTTGATCTCACAGTTTGGGGTTTCGAGCCCCGTGTTGATCTCTGTGCGGACAGCTCAGAGCCTGGAGCTGCTTCAGATTCTGTCTCCCCCCTCTCTCTGACCCTCCCCTGCTGCCGCTCTGTCTCTCTCTCCCTCTCTTAAAAATAAATAAACGTTAACAAAAAATTAAAAACAAAACAGCAACAACAAAATCCCAACAACAACAAAATCCCAAGTGGGTAGCATATTGGATTGAAGAGAGCAAGTCTCAGCACCAGGAAGCGAATCAGGGTGCTGGTTACACAGCTGGATGTCAGAAGCAGCCATCCATGGACTCACTTGAGGTCTGCAGGGTGGCGAGACCCAAACCGGGGCTCAGTTCTTAGAAGCAGAGCACGCAGGAGGCATCACAGGGCTCTGGGGTCTGGGAAGCTGGCATATTAAATTCCGTGGGATGAGACAATGGAGCTGTTTAAATCCTGCCCATCTGTTGTTTGAATCGGTCCAGGAACCAGGGCAGCGCTAAGCCTTGTGGTGAATGGGAAGACTGGCCCAGCTCCTGTGATCTGGGGAAGGTCATGGAAAGAGAAAGGAGAGGGCAATGGCTCTTCTGCTTCCGCTCGTCTATTTTCCTTCCTGCCCCTCTCCCTCCTGTCCCCACCCAGGCATTAATTAATTATTTGTACTAACATCTGCAGCACAGTTTTCAGATTCACTGCTGGTACAAAGAAAGCAACGCAAAATAAAGTTATGTTGCTGTATTTTTTAAATGGTGCATCTTTGTTTGAAAATTGCTTAAGTTTTGAAACGTCTCCCCATCCGGCATGATTAATGTGATACATAGAGCAAAGCAGCAGAGTGAGTGGAGAATTAGCCAGCGCGGGTTCACCCTAGAGGCATTTATCTTTGCTTTTTTTTTTTTTTTTCCCCACCCCCCTCGTGCCTGCGCTGAGCCTGAGGGTAAGCTGACACTTTTTTTTTTCTTTTTTAACAAATTAAGCTTCATTTTCTTTTTTGCGTGTGTGTTAAGAACCTTGAAGGGAATGAGCAATGTCTCCGGCCTCCAATACCAGCTGCCATGGCAGGAAAGAAAGAGGTGACAATTTCCTGCAGATTCAGAATGATTGTTTTAATGGGGCTGTGGCCGAGGTAACAGGCGCAAAGAGAGCGTGCGGCCAGGAACAAGCAGGCTCTCTCCTTCCCGAGCCTCTCGCTACATAATGTAACATTTAGCTTCTGGCTTAAGGTGCATCTCTCCTCTGCTTTGATTTATCCTCACTCTGGCAAATCACAGAGATATGTTACAGGAGATGCATTTAGAGCTGTTGTTATAGCTCATTGAGGAGCAAGGCTGTTATTCCCATCAGAGAAAAATCTCACGTGTAGCAGGGTGAGTGACCTAGAATAAAAGGAAAGAAAGAAAAAGAGAGAGAGAGAGAGAACAGCAATGTAGATGTTATGCTGGGATGAAATTGTATTCACCTTGATTGAAAACTCTTTTATTATGAACATAATTTAGATCAGAATGGTAAATAGAACTCGTGGGCACCTTGCCTGGCCGGTTGCTGCTGAGTAGTACGCAGCCGCTCCCATAATGTAAGTGCATATGTGATGACTGTGTTATTGTGTTTATATATGAAAGCATTATGCTCCATCAAAGGAAATGAAAAATATCTTCAAGGGTTTGCTCAGTCAGCTTCTTCAGCAGAAAATGCTTGGAGGTGTGGAATAGCAACAGTGGCCAAAATACAGAGTATCAAAGAACTGTGCAGGCTTATGTGGAAGTTATACATCTATCCAAGAGTGAAATGCTGACCGGACCCTGGCATCCTCAGAATAGCTCCTGGAGGGGCCCTGATTGTGATTCGCCTTGGGCACAAAGTATGCCCAGAGCCACTGGGTTGGGTGCGACGTTGCCTAAGACCCTGGTGTTGTTTGCAAGGAGCTCACAGTCCGCCTGAATAGGCAAAACAGATACACATAGAGACACCATTAGAAATGCAAGGGTGGGGGGCACCTGAGTGGCTCGGTCGGTTAAGCGGCCGACTTCAGCTCAGGTCGTGGTCTCGCCGTTTGTGAGTTCAAGCCCTGTGTCGGGCTCTGTACGGACAGCTCAGAGTCTGGAGCCTGCTTCGGATTCAATGTGTCCCTCTCTCTCTGTTCCTCCCCCTCTCGCACTCTGTCTCTCTCTATCTCTCTCAAAAATAAACAAATATTTTTTAAAAATTAAAAAAAATGCAAGTGGGGGGATTTCAAATGAGGTGCTAAAATGATCCAAATTCAGGGGCGCCTGGCTGGCTCAGTCAGTTCAGCATCTGATTCTTGATTTGTGGCTCAGGTCACGATCTCATGGCTTGTGGGTTCGAGCCCCTCATCAGGCTGTCTGCTGACCATGCAGAGTCTGCTTAGGATTCTCTCTCTCCCTCTCTCTCTCTGCCCCTCCTCTGCTCTCTCTCTCTCTCTCTCTCTCTCAAAATAAATAAATAAACTTTAAAAAATATGATCCAAATTCAAAGGCAAATATCCCAGGAATCCAACCTCTGTCTCATCACAATGTGTGTGATCATATACATATATTTATAGATATACATATTTATTTACATTTCTGCGTGTCAAAGCCACACTATGGACCACAGATCTGAAAGACAGTGGAGGCATTTGTCTTCCCATCACACCCACAGCAGTGTAGATGAGCATCTGGACATTTTTACCATGTCGAGTTGTACTTGACTACCTACCACACAGGGCAGCCTGATGCCTGACTCCGAGGACGGTGCAGAGGAAATCAAAGGAGATAACCAGCTCTGAGCTCCACGCTGTGCTGGAACGATGGGAAATGTTTCGCCTGGTGTGCATCTGATTCGTCGCAGTTCAACAAGAGCAGGGACCTTTGTCTTATAATCAACATTGTATTCCTCTCACCTAGGGGTGAGCTGGGCAAATAGAGCATGCTCGGTAAATATTTGTTGAATGAACAAATGAATCAATGAAGCCATGTGGCAAATCGGTGATGTGTCATTACCCCACCTTACTAATGAGGAAGCTCAGATTCAGAAATCAAACCATTTCTACCTGATCAAGTAAGAAATATACGTTGTAACTCATATTCAAGACTAATTAGGTCTGACTCCAAAAGACCAGCTTCTTTCCACATAAACATTGTTTCTAAAAGGCAAAATGCCCAAGCACGCCCTCAAGGGGCTTACCATCAAATAGAAAAGCAACACTCAGCATGTAAATGATCACGACAAACAGCCTGAGGAAGGATATGATTCAGAGAAAAGAGAACGGGCATGGTCAGGGCTTGGGCATAGGATTTTCCTGAGCCCTCCTCACACACACTAAGCCCCAGCATCCTGGTCTCTGGCAGCAACTACCGACCCATGCACATCCACATCTATGTCGTGAAGGGGAGGGTACCGTATTTTCCGCACCAAAATAACTTAAGAGTCAGAATGGTAAACAAATACAAAATTTAAATTCATGACACCAGTTTACCAAAAAAAAATTGTTTTCTGAATTCTGCCCTTGTAAATTTCTATCAGATGAACTGGGAATACCCAGAATAGTTCTCTGTCATTTTCTGTTTTTCTCACACCAGCTCGCTATGGGAATATGTATCATTTGTAAAAGGCCAGCCTGACATGGGTTAAAGGTACTGCTGACAGGTGGCAGGATGAGGGTGTGCTCAAGCACATAGAATCTGAGGTCAGATGCTACAGCCAGATGCCAGGAAAAATATGCAAATTAACCACGTTTGAGAGGCTTAGATGATATAATGCAACAAAGGGGAGATCAGGCTATTACGCTCCCTTAACCAGTCATCAATTTTAGTATCATTAAGTGAGATAACCTGAAATTAGTTGCTGCCAATGCAACGCAGGATGAAATAGGCAGCAAGGCAGGTGAAGGATTCTTGACAAATGTCTAACCTCAATCCAATCAGGACTTTAGGGACTGGAGATAAAGGAATAGGCTAAATGACACCACAAGGAACAACTAGATAAATACAGAAGAAGGACATTATAAAGGACAACAGTCCTGGTCCCTTCAGCAAGCCAATGTCAAGGTTTAGGAAAAACAAAACACATAAAAAGCAATGCTGGACTATAAAAAAAAAAATGGAAGGGAAGACTTTTCTAGATCAACAGATGTTTAAGACACATAATGTGTGTGACAACTGATGGGCATTGAGGAGGGCACCTGCTGGGATGAGCACTGGGTGTTGTACGTAAGCGATGAACCATGGAAATCTACCCGAAAAAAAACAAAAGCACACTTTACACACTGTATGTTAGCCAACTGGACAATAAATTATATTAAATAAATAAATAAATAATAAATGTGATGATTGGATTCTGGTTTAAATAAATGAACTATAAAAGACAATTACAGGGAAAAACCAGGGAAATCTGAGTATAGATTTTTAGGTGATTTGGGGGAATTATTGTTCATTTCATCAAGGATGATGTTCTTGTTATGTAAAAAATGTCCTTATTTTTCGAAGTGCATATTGAAACAGTTAGGAGTATAATGTCATGATATTTGTAACTTAGTTTAAGTACTTACAACCGCCCCGATAAAGACACAGATACAGAAAAATATGAATAATTACTAAATGTGGAAGAGAGGGTTATGGATAGTTCTTATTCACGCTCTGGTTTTCAGTATGTAAATTTTCATCATAAGACAATTTTAAATGATGATATAATGCCTGTAAATTATTTAACCAAATTCCCAGCACACAACATGTGCCTATTAGCATTGGCTTATCTCATGATTATTGTTTTTATTATTTCTGGGCTATCACTGACCTGCTGACGCCTATCAACCTCCCCGCAGAGGCCATCGCCGTCCAGGGGCCAGAGCATTGCCACACTGTGAGTGCTGTCTCCAGTCCCTGCCTAAGCTGCTAAAGCCAGTGTAACTGGGGCATTGAGGAGGGCACCTGTTGGGATGAGCCCTGCGTGTTGTATGGAAACCAATTTGACAAGAAATTTCATATTAAAAAACATAAAGCTGTTGGCCACTCATTTTTTTAATATTTATTTATTTTATTTGCTAATTGCATGTTGATTTTTGGTCAATTAACTATTTTCACTGAAATGTTTCCATCAGTGACATTTTATGTATTTATTTTAATTATTACTTTAATTTCATTATTTAAATATTTATTTATTTAATTTTTTAGATGTTTATTATTTATTTTTGAGGCCCCCCCCCTCAAAAATAAATAATAAACATCTAAAAAATTAAATAATTTGGTAGGGGCAGAGAGAGAGGGAGGCACAGAATCCCAAGCAGGCTCCAGGCTCCGAGCTGTCAGCACAGAGTCCGACGCGAGTCTGGAACTCACGAACTGCGAGACCATGACCTGAGCCGAAGTTGGACGCTTAACCGACTGAGCCACCCAGGCCCCCCTTTCGGTCACGCTTAATGCAGCCTCTTTCCTGGGAGCTAGACCAGAGGACAGCCTGTGTGGCCGGCATTGTGCCTGACTCAGAAACACAGCTCTGAATACGGTGATGACTGAGCTGTTCTATAGTGGGGAGAGGGACGCGGGAGGGAAGGCTCCTGACCTTGGCTTCATCTCCCCCATGAAGGGAAAACAGAGAGAGGACACTCTAATCCTCACCCAACTCTTCTCTGAGGTGGGGGATTGCTTTACCTTATTGGAAAATTTGGGAGCGAGCACTAGACATGGACGGAACAGCCCCTGCGTGTGCAGGGCATGTTATCCGTTGTGCCCTCCACTTGCCTAAGCCATGCTCTCCAGTATCATAAAAAATTGGCCTTTTTTCCTTAATCTCTTTATTCCATTATCTCATTTGGCTGAGAACTTAGATGGAAGAAAAAGATAGTTTGTGTCCGCCTCCTTGAACCCCAACAACCTGGACTAAACTTGTGAGCCTCTGATTTTTCTATTGAGATAAATTCTTTCCTGGGTCCTACATATAACTAGGTCTATGTTCAGCCCTGGGGTCATGCAGAAAGGCCCAGAAATTTCTGAATGTTAGGAAAACACAGCCGATTTGGGGTATCTGTTCTATGCTTTTAATTTAGCTCAATATACTAGATATTACTAGATAACAGACTTAATTTGGCAAAAAGGTTTTCTATGAGTCTTATATTTCAGAAATGTTCAAGTTGGAAAACGTTCTGCATGAGGCTAAGTGAAATATGAACTCACCACCAGCTCTCCTAGATATTCTAATTTTTCAAATTAAAAAAAAAAGAAAGAGAACAAAGCTCCAGACATTACGGGCATGGAATTAGTAGGTCCTTTAGTAAGTAATTTTCTCTATGGTTTGGGGAAATGCTAAAGTCAGTCTTGGAGTTGAAATGTCCATGGCACGTTCAAGCCCTCCCAGTGACCATCTTGGTCTCCTCTTGCCCAGTAATTTCAACCATCGGGAGCTGAATTCCTAGGAGGATACGTCAGCAAATTCACAAGGCAAAACAACGGATACCGTGGATTTTTATGGCAGCACAAAACAGCTGCACGTAAGGCAAATAAAAGCAATTATTTGTAAATGTTTTTCAATTGGGGTAAAATGTGTATAACCACATTTACCTTCTCAACTGTGTTTAAGGGCACAGTTCAGGGGCGTTAAGCACAGTGACATTATTATGTGACCATCACCACATCCACGTCCAGAACTCTTTCTCTTGCAAACCTGAAACTCTGCACCCATTAAACAATAACCACCCCCCTTTCTCCTCACCCCGACCACCTGGTGGTACAGTATTTGTTTTTTTGTGATTAAAGACAATTATTTTTAAGTGATTTCTTTCATATCCTTTGCCGGTTGCCGAAAGTGTGCCCTGTGGCGCCTGAGTGGTTCAGTCGGTTGAGCGTCCAACTTCGGCTCGGGTCATGATCTCGCGGTTCGTGAGTTCGAGCCCCGCGTTGGGCTCTATGCTGACCGCTCAGAGCCTGGAGCCTGCTTCTGATTCTGTGTCTCCCTCTCTCTCTCTGCCCCTCCCCAGCTTGTACTCTGTCTCTCCCTCTGTCAAAAATGAATAAACATTAAAAAAATTTTTTTAAAAGAAAAAAGAAAGTGTGCCTTACCGTGAGCCTTTTTGCCTGATTAACCTAGCAACTGCGTCAGCACATAAGCCAGGCTATTTATCATTCAGAAGACTACATCTTTCCACTGGACTTCTGAATCTAGCCGTCACCATGTCAAATAAACCCCCTGTGCCTAGCCTGTTTGCTTTGTCTGAAGTCCCATTCATAAGGTCAGAACACTCTCAGGTTGGTCTGGTGCAAAAAGTTCCCTCTGTACCAACCTCCGGAGGTCTCCCACACGCAGGGTCAGCCTGGGCCATGGGCCGCAGATGCCAAAAAGAGGGCCTGAAGCCAGACTCAGAGCCAAAACCAGCAGTCAGAAAACTAAAGGCAAGGCCGTCAAAAAAAGATAAATGTCATCACAGACGAAGAAGTAAAAACTAAAGCAAGTTCCACTGTGCATTTTCTTTAAAAAAAAATTTTTTTTAATGTTTATTCATATTAGAGAGAGAGACAGAGCACGAGCAGGGGAGGGGCCGAGAGAGAGGGAGACACAGAATGGGAAGCAGGCTCCAGGCTCCGAGCCGTCAGCATAGAGCCCGACGCGGGGCTCGAACTCACAGACCGCAAGATCATGACCTGAGCCAAAGTCGGAAGTTAACCGACTGAGCCACCCGAGCGCCCCTCCACTGTGCGTTTTCAACAGTGCCACTGGAGGACAGCAACTCACTATATGGGGCAGATCCTGACCTCTACCAGCAAAATGTGTCCAGTGTATGAGGCATACGAGGAAAATACTTCATATTCTCCATTTTTATTGTTCAATATTAATAAACTATTTAAATCATATTTCTTAACTCAATCATCTCATTCCTACCTACAGAGATACCAAATCCAAAATCTGAATGGAGTCTTGCTTAAGTGTTATATTATTTCTTCTACATAGACACCTTACTTTATCATTAAAAAAAAAAACAAAACACTTTAGTCTGAAGACCCAGAAGAAAGAGATAACTTTTGTCTTGAATAGTCGTTAACTCTTTTGGAAAGAGACTTGGGGAAAAAGAAGTCAAAACTAGTTTTAACTTTAGTCCTAAAACAGTATCCACTGAATATCGTGCAGCCATCATTAGAAACGATATGCAGGAGCAGTGATGTATTTCTCAAACTGAAACTTGTGTATGTAAAACTCTGCAATTAATTCCAGAACCTGGCACTTATTTTCTCATTTAGGAAGAGTTTGCCCTTCTAAGCCTCAGATCCTTCAGGTACATAGTCAAGCCAGTATTTTTCAAAGTTCTTCGAGGTCCTGACACGGTCATTTCTATCATCAATGAAAAAGAAAACAAAACTTACATTAAAGAGTTAAGCAATTAAAACGTAAGAGTTCATTTCACATGAAAGTGTCATAGCCCTGGAAATCACATCTCCCTGCACCAGTCATCAAGCCACTTGGGTACATCATTGTTCCTAATGTGCGGTCCGCTACAGAGCCTCAGAATGTTGAAGATAGAGTCTTAAGAGACCAACTACGTCAAAGTCTTTGTGTTTTGGTTGAGGCAACTTAGGTCCAGACCGGTCCAACTCACTTAATTAAGGTTTGTATCACTGGAAGCAATATTCAAATCTCTTGAACTTATTTCTATGCTTTTTTTCATCACACCAAATAAAAATATCTAAATAGTGAGAAAAGAAACTGATCTTTATCTGGAAGCCAACCCTTACGAGATTTCCAGAGTCATCTTGCTGTGACTAAACTTCTCCAAGATGCAGGATGGTGCTGAACGGAGAGGGGCTAGGTTCATGACTAATAGATAGTGTTGGCCACGATCCATGTACTGAACTGCCTGTCATAACACCTTTGTAAAACACGCCTGCTAACGTGGGGGAGGAGAAATGTTTAACAATCACAGGGACTGAGTTGGAATCATGCCTGGGTTTAATTTAAGTCCTAAGGCAAGAAGCTTCAGTTCAAGTTCCTGAAGGAATGTCCACTCTTTGAAGAAATGCGAAGACGAGCAGATTTCCAGACTCTGAAAATATAGACAAGCGAATGGTATAGGAAGAGATGCATAAATTCACCAAGAACCAAGATATCTTCTAGGTAAATAGCGTCTATACAGAAAAAAGGAGTCAACTGTCTGAAGTAAACTAGTTGAGGATATTTTTCAAGTTTCAGAAAGTTTAAAATTAAGAAATCTTGAGGGAAATGGATGAAAATGTAATATCTGAGTTATCCAAGATTCAAGTCGAGCAATCAGGGAGGAAGAGGAGAACGTCTCTGAGAAAAATGAAAAGAATAAAATACGGATGCCCTAACTAAGAACTAATGAATGCGAGAAGTGGCGAAAGACCAATCCAGTATGCAAAGCTGCTTCAAACAAACATTAAAGACTTACCAGACCAAATGGCCAGATGGGAGTACTTGGCAACAAATGAGGGCTATGATATAATTAGCACGTAAGGAGCCAGATAGCCTCTTGCTGCCAAACAAAAACTCTGTATGGGAAGGATACGGTGTAGGCACACAGGAGGGGACGTAGCTTCGTATTTTAGGACATCTTAAAGCAAGTTGCAGAACTTTATGGGAAGAGGAAATAAAATAGAATCACGGTGGGTAGGAATGCCATACTTAAGTATCTAGATCAGAGGTTTGGCAGATTACAGCCTACAGGCCAAATCCAGCCCACAGCCTGCAAGCCAAATGAGGTTTAAGAAGAGAAGATAATATTTCAAAAGACATCATATTAAAAATAAATGTGCCCAAGTAGAAAAATACAAGAAGTGTCATACATAGCAGAAGAGATGCAAATAAAAAAAAATTTTTTTTAAGCGAAAAGAGAATTGGGGATATTTCTGACGAACCGACCCCAGTATTGAAATCTTTGTTGGAAACATGGGAGGCAGAAAGACAGCAAGAGAATCAATGAGACCAATTGATTGATGATCACAATATAAAAAGACCATGCCGGTCTGAAAAGGAGATAACAGAATGAATCAGTTTATAAAGGAAGGCATTAGTGACATTCCCGCTCCTAAATTAACTTTTGAAGCATATCGGTCACAGATACAAAATCAAATAGCAATAAATAAACTAGATGTTCTTGGCCGAATCAATAATGCATTTTGTCACAATTTTCTATCCCAAACTGGAGTAATCACTGGAAGTAAATGTGCTCTACCCAAGAGTTTAGAAGAAACTCAAGGGTGAAATTTTGGATCCATTGAAACTGTGTAGACAGATCAATTTAATAGAGGGCCGCCATAGTGTCAATGTGACAGGCATTCATGAATAAGGACCAAAGGATATGATTCCTTGTGCATTTAAGAACAAGATAATCTATAGTAAGAAAGGCAAGGTAGCTTCTGAAAGGGAGATTATACTCCTCCCATATTTTTAAGGAAGTATATGGGAAAGACAATCCAATGCATGTCCTCTATTTAAATACTTACTAAGACTGGGATAAGGTTCCATGAAAAGCTATGCATATTTAATAACATTTCTTATTACAAAAGCCATATATATTCTTTGTAGAAAATGTGGAAAATACAGAGAACCAAAATGAATAAAATTAAAATCATCTATAACCCAGCTAAACAGAGATGTCCACGGTTAATATTTTGCCATATATTATTTGGGACCTAATGTGGAATTTAATTAACTATTTTATCTTCAGAGAGAACGGATACTGGCTCCAAAAAAAAAAAAAAAAGGAGAGAGGAGCAAGGATAAATATTTTTTAAATTGTTCCAACTCACAAATGGAGGCTAAGATGTAACAAGAGACTGTTTACAATAAAATCTTCAGGTTTGCCCATGACGCTAACTTCTTTTTAATAATGAAATATTATGCCATTTGTGCAGAGGAAACTGTGAAAATTTCACAAGACTACATATGGGAGCAGAAAACTGGCAGATGAAATTCCTTATGGGCAAGTGTGAGAGACTTTGGGAGACTGTAAGACCAATTATCATGGAAAACGATGGATTCCAAAGTTTCAGTCACCGTCTAGAACATACAGTATGCTGTCATTGCACAGTCTACCTTAAAGACAATGTACTCATCTGACAAAAGGATTAAAATTGAGGCAGAAACCTATATTCTACTCTCTAAAATAATTGTACATCCACAGCTAGAATGTTCTGTGCGTGAACACGGGCCAAAATAATTCAAAGAAATGATCAAAGAGGTCAAAGAAGTGAAGACACTAGCCTATGCGAATCAATGTTAGTACTTGCCATTCTCAATTCTGCAAAATCTAACTCACAGCTGAAATCTAAATGAGATAAAGTCTATAAAATAGTGATAATTCTAGATTAGGTGATCGTCTTTCACCTAGGGTGTATGGACTTTAGATGATCTATAAACTCCTTAAAATGGCATGCACATTTGCATGTATATATGCATGTACATATGTATGTACCTATTTACATATATTTGTATATAAATATATATAAATTTTTATATATACATGTGTATATATATATATATATATGTGTGTGTGTGTGTGTGTGTGTGTATGTAAAAATGTCCTCCGTTGAGTGGGTACATAGTTATCAACAGATTCTTACCAGGGTTCATAACTCAAAATCTCAAGAACTAGTGGTCTAGATGGTAAGCATATAGATCTGGTCACTAACTCCTGGGAGCAGATCTTGAGGCTTAAAAGAGAAAGGTTAAGAACAAATTAAGTTGTATTTACCCCACGAAAAACAAACATGTACAAGTCATTTCCCTGAGAAATGCCATAGAATAAGAAGACATTGGATTCATGAGAATGTCTGAGGGAGATGATTGAAATAGATCTCTAAGCTTCTGATATTGGGGCTCCATGAGGGCAACGACTGAGGTTTGTTTTGTTCACCGCTCCATCTCTAGAGTTTAGAACAGCACCTGGCGTATAGTAGGCCCTCGATGATACTTGTGGCTCACCCAAGAGCTAGACTGATCTTGGCGGTACTATCAGAGGCAATGGCTGTATGAATCTGTCCCCGGTGGCACTTCTGTTATTTCCAGGGTGAGGCTATTCCCCTCATTCTCTTCCTCCCCCAGCCACATCTCATTTTCTGGCTTGAGGATCTACCACTATGAGAGCCCCTGGACCGTGGGGGAGAACATGGCACCATATCAGCAAAGAACTATACTAATTTGGCCTTGAAAGAAAACAGGGGGAAAAAAAACAAAAACTAGAAATGAGATATCAAAGCAATAAAAGTTTATAAGAGTTTATGAACATAAAACGTGTGTAAATGGAACACTGTCAAGCAGATTAATTAGTTAACATTTGGAAAGTGCATTGAAGATGAAAATTGCCAAATAAGGGTTTTGTACATTGAATCAATTTCTCACTGTTACAACCGGATGACATAAGAAACCAGTCTACTAACATCTGAGAAAAATATTCTGCCCAATTTAGGCTATGGAGGGTCTTTGGCCTCTGGGAGGCTGAGCCCAGCATAACCTTCCTCTCGGATTTCGAATAACACGCGTTTCCCAACTAGCGATGGGGTTAGAGCTCTGGAGCCCCAGTGCCCTGTAGCTCTCCGCTTTTGTCTGCCAATTCCTCTGTCTCTCTATGGGCCCCCTGCTGGAGGCCTCGTAAGGCCAACTGAAGACTTTGTAAATAGCCATGTCAGATGCTTTGCTTCCAACTTGAATTTAGATTTTGTGAAAAGAGGAGTTTAGTCAATATTCCCTGGATGGATGGCATGCTGTTCTCGAACAATATGGAAAGAAACCCAGCATAACAAGAGCCGGAGCTCAGTACCAAGAGCTGCCTCTGGCTTGTGCAATCGGAACAGATACTCTCCCTGAAAGCGGGAGTCGATGAAGGGAGAATCTTGATTCAGAAATCATCTGGGCTAGGAAGCCAATGGCACGTGAAGCCAAAGTCTTTCAGTATGAGTTGTCTCTGGAAAAAGAAAAACAAAAACAATAACAAGAAACTACCTGTTTGATATAGTCTTACCTGTCCATCTATATAACATTTTTATTGTGATCAACCTTTGTTTCGATTTATTTAAGTTTTAAGATCCCTCGTACGTCCAAAACAAATTGGGACAGCTTAGAGATTAAAACGAAGTGCAAAACACGAAAGCGTTTAGGGATAAAATAGGATAGATGATGTATTCCTATGCTGGAATTCATAAGACACAGCAAACCTTAGTAGAAAAATTATTGGAACTGATGTTAAAAAAGTCTGGGCTCCAGCCATAACTCAGTCTCTACTGAACCGTGTGGTCTTATGTAATCTTTATCCCACTGGCAAAACAAAGTCTCTGGAAATTTTTCAACATGATTTTTTTAACTGTTTAAAAAATAGAATCGTGGCATTAGTATGTCAGGCCAAATGGAGCAGGTGAGCTTGTAGAGAGAACTGTTAAGAGGCTAAAGCGTAACCCAGGCACAGGGGGTTAACAGTACAAATGGAAAGAAAAGGAAGAAAAGAACGCTTTTTAAGGAAAGGCTGACAGAACTTGGAAATTGACCAGATACCAGAATGAGCAACATGGAAGCATGACGTGGCTGGAAGCATGACGTCACCATGAATAGAAACGGAAACGGGAAAAAATGTCTCTGGAAGAGGAAGGGAGGTCAGGACTGAGGAGGGCAGACTCGGCGTGTGGAGTCTACAATGACTGAAAGCCATCCGAGTGAAATGTCACATAGTCTTGTCTGGAGATCAAAGCTCTGAAGTCATTAGCGTTTCAGTGAAGGAGCAGCTAAGAACATGCGTGAAGCGGAAGGGGAAGGGGAGGCCTGAGGGCTGAGTTAGCCAGGCCCAGAGAGCCAGAAATAGGCCCTGAGACCAGGTGACTCAGGACCAAGCATTTGCCTCTGTCGTTAACGAGTTCTAATATTTGCTCTTCTCAGTTGTGCCTAATCCCATTCAAGAGTTCGCAAAAAGGAAGCTTGCGAGGGAGGGTGAGCAGAGAGAGAAGAAGCTAGAAGCGGAGTTGCTGGCAGGTGTACTGTTGGCTGTGATGCATTTTTTTCAGCATTCATTCTTTTTTTTTATTGAACGGACCCACTTAGTTGTTTGTCCTTTTCTGAATGCATATTGACTCCAGACATCCTGGGATTTCCGGAACTACTTAGGTAAGATCAGCGTGTCTTCAATCTGTGTTTTACTTAGATTTCCCCAAACCTGCCCCTGTCCATTCCAAGCTTCCGTGCTTCAAAGGATCCTTTTCTGTGCTGGGCTCACTGTCAACCTTCTCCAGAAAACTTGGGCAAGTTAGTCACGAGTTTGTTAAGATCTCTTTCCTACCATTAATCAAGGGCAATTGCATGGATCCCGTATCCAACTGCATGAGTCCCCCATGATTCCTTCTCATATATAATAATACTCAGCTTTGTTAATCCTCAGAGGCGGGCAAATAGTTCCAGAGTTTTCCTTTGTATGATATTTACTACTGGCCACATAATAAATTACAGACCAATGTATCAAATTACCAAAATACTCATCAAAAAATGTTTCTATTTATCATTCTATTTATCATCATCAAAGACACCGTAGTTAGTAAAATAGAGGGAAATATAATTCGTTAGAATAATTAGCTTCTATGAAATGTAAATTAGATAGCTCCTCAGTACAACACGCATATATAGTATAATATTTATTATTTACAGTTATATGATAATATATATTACATATAATTACTATTATACTTACATTATTATTAATATATTGTGATGGAGTATTTACCATCATAATATGTGTTGTAATAGATATACGTCTTAGTAATTGGAAAACTTGATGTCGCTCAGATTTTTTAAATAAGTTCTAGATGAGATTATCAATGTAGTTTATGCTAACATTTGCTAAGCCAGCTTTCCTAATGATACTCGTGTAAGACACAAGTACAACAATAATAAGGCCTGACAAAGGAAGAAATGGTGTGTATGATATAAAGGAAAGGGGCAATTTCTAAGGATAGAAATTGGACATGACTTTGGCTTTCTTGGAGAGCTGCCCCTATCCCTGGTGGTCTGTGAGTAAGATTCTTCCAGTTCCTCCCCTCCCTGGCTCTCAGCTGTTCCTGAACTAATGTCAGTCTCAAACGGGAGCAAGTTAAGCTCTTAGGGACAGCTGGGGTACAGAGCAGCCACAGCAAAATAGTTTTCATTGCACTGACTCAGCCCTTCTCTTACCTTTTCTATCGTTCCTGTCTCTTTCCCTTTAAATGGTCATGGTAGCAGGGGCACCTGGGTGGCTCGGTGGGTTAAGCTTCCGACTCTTGATCTCGGCTTATTTAGGTCATGATATCATGGTTCGTGAATTCGACAGCGCAGAGCCTGCTTGGAATTCTCTCTCTTCTCTCTGCCCTTACCCAGCTCGTTCTCTCTCTCTTTCTCTCTCTCTCTCTCTCTTTCAAAATAAATAAACTTAAAAATTTTTTAAATGGTCATGGCAGTAAGCCAAAACAATATAACTTTTGTGTTAAAGAGGTCGTTAGATTCTCTGCTCTTGAAGCACAGAAAATACAACAATTTACAAATTTTTCTCTGTCAACAAAACAAAAATGAAATTCTGTTGGTTTAGTTAATGTAGCGGTAACGTTTACTCTTGTTTTTTTCCCAGTAAGAACATTGATTCCATAAAAAGACAACTCTATCTTATCATGAATATGACTAAAACTAATATATTATCTGCAATAAAGATTAAACTTGAATTAACACTAACATTATTTGCTATCCCCGATTTTAGGAAAACTTTCTAGAGAGGATTTGGACGAGTTGAGCCTCCTTCAAAGCCAGCTGGTGCGCAGGGACCATGGCAGCAAACGAGGGTCAGCCCCCGGTGGAGTTCTATTGTACACTTTATTATCACTTAGATAAGTGAACTGAGAACATGCTAATTAAATTTGGAGGGAATGCTCCACAACTTTAAGATCTTGTCTAAAATTAGTAAGGATCACAAGCTGGAGACGTGAAGACAGACACACACAGAATGAAACTGGACGGGGATTCATGAGAGATGGTCATCATCTAAGAGGAAGAGGAACAAACTGCCTACCATTACTATCAAGGAAGCATTTCCTGACTATTCACCAAACCAGGGGAGACAGAACTACGGTGGAAGAGGTTTAAACGTAGGAAAAGAGCTGACTGTCAGAGAGGAATTTAACACCCTACGTTAAAAGCAAAACAAGAGAGACACAAACAGTTATGAAATAGGCACATTTTGTAAGTATAACAGACCTGAAATAGTCAATAAAAGCAGAAATTGTGGGGGTTGGGGGTTCCTCGGCCCTTCTGTCTACTCGAGCATTGCACATAACACCTGCGGTGTTGCCTGTTAGTCACTATCTACAGAGTGGCACGGCCATCTTCCTCCTTGGCCCTGTATCTGTTCTGTCTTTCCAAGTGTACCTATCTGACTCAACACAGGCACTCAGTAAACGTTTGTCGAATGGAAAAGCAAATCAGCGTTCTGTTTTGCCTTGAGAAGCACTTGGGTAGAAGTCAGGACTCCTGACTTCTAACCTTGCCTCAAGCGCTCTGGGCATTTGGATCTGGAGTAAGTTGTGATGAGGAGCCTCTTACCTTTTGAACACAAAAGAGTACATCTATTACTTCTCCCCCGTGTCGGGCTCATGCTGGGAAAATTTTGGACTGCCAAATCCCCTTCATTAGGTGACAGGTTTTTCTTTTTCCCTTGAGACAACCAGTGTTAACGCACTAAGTTGATATGATTATTGCCAAGAGCTGAAAATTACATTTTTATAGCCTGTACAACTTATGACTGGTAAATATTCCCCTTTTTAAAACTGAAAATAGATCATTGCTACCCTTACATTACCACTGTCAGAGACCAAGCCCCCAAGTCGAAAGCAAGTCTTGATCCTATCTATGGGTCCTTCTTGCTCCAACAATCTGGAACTCTGTATAATTTTGGGTTACACCCCAGAGAAGAAAAGGCTGGTCCTTGATAGCAGTCTACATTCGAACATACATGATTATGGATAATTATTTGTGAAACGCAGGGCAAGTGAAAACAGGGAAAGAAAATATGAAAGGAATCATCGATTTAAATAGAAGCCAGAAGAATGTACATTGGCTTTAAAAAAACAAAACAAAAAATTCCTCACAACAGGCTTTTCCATGCACGACACAGAATTACCAGAGATGCTGGTGAATCCCATGGTCCTCCCTCACCAGCCAAAGAGAGTCAGGAATCCATTTCACAGTATGTGAGACCCAGTGCAACACCCCCCCCCCACAAACGTATGAAGTACAGATGGGAACTATGTTATTTATTAACCATGGTCTCAGAGAATGGGGGGCGGGGTGGGGTAAGGGAGAGGAGAAAAACAGAGCAAGAAACACTGCCTTCCCAGGAGACAGAACGGAAGGAATAGAGAGATTCCCATCTAGAATCTAGGGTGGGAAGCCTGGACCCCCTCTATGCCATCGGCAGGCCCCATATAGCCACTATGGGACTCAGGAGACACCCTCCTCCTGGCTCTCCTTCAGCTACCCCATGCCTCCGATGGAGATGGTCATCTTGCCTCATTCAGGTCACTGGGCGTAATATCAGGTTTAGGTACTTTGACAAGTTGAGAAAGTTATGAAACTGTAGAGTCATTTTGAACATTTTTAAGAAACAGGTAAGCAGGGAGGTGGGGGGGGGATGGGGGAAACGGGGGATGGGGATTAAGGAGTGCACTTGTCATGATGGGCACCGGGTGACATACGGAATTGTGGAATCACTGTATCGTCCCCCTGGCACTAATATACTATGTTGCCTAACTGGAATTAAAATACAAGCTTAGAAGAAAAGAGATCAAAGCCTAAAGCCCAAGAACGGCAAAGAAAAGATGCCACATTAAACAAACAAGCAAACAAACTGAAAAAGGACATGTGTCCTCTCCTGGTAGACCACATAAAAATCAAGTCGTCAAATAAAGATAAAAACAGTATGGAAAAAACACAAGTCTTCTGCTTCACATAAAGCATGCATACCTTTTCTTGTACTTTGTACATTTCCAGTAGCGTCTTACAAACAATAGAGATGTCACTTCTTCTGTCACAAAGAAAAGGACAAGCAGCTGTGTGCACCTGGGCTGAGAGAGCACTATTGCCTAGAGGTTGAGGCGTGGGCTCCTGGCTACCTCTTCAGCCTCCGATGCTCTGATCACAGGGCTAGGGAGGGCAGGTTCTCAAACCCAGTGCCTCCTGGGTTGTGCTTAGGAGGTCGACCCAGAAGGTGTGCCCTTTGCTGACAATAGCTTAAAAATTTTTCCAAGTCTTTCTTCCTTTAAGTAAGAATAAAAGAACTAGAAAAAGGAAGAAGGAAATCACAAAAGGAAAAACAATAAGGGTATATTGGGGAATTTGAAAAATGAGGGAAGGAAATAAGAAGAGGAGAGAGGAAAAGATCAGAGAGAGAAGAAGGACTTATTGAGAAGAAGAATAAAGAGAGAAGCTGAGACCGGATACAGGCCAACTTGAAAAGAAAAGGTAGAATGTGTAAAAACACTGCCTTCGCTGAGCACAGGAATAAAAGCAATGCCAAATAAAAGGCAAAAGGAAAAAAGCACTAAAATGAAAGAGCTATCAGAAAAAGAAAAATGTCATGTAGAGATAAAAGAGACCAAAAATTGGGGTAAAAAACTCCTCCGAGCATTTTTATTTAGTTATCTAAGGAAGAATATAAATTCGAGAGGATAGGAGAACTAAGCACGGCAAACAGTTGTGTAAGAACTTAAATGATACCAAAGAACAAGGAAGAAAGGAGACAATGATTTGGGCAAAGGAAAAACTCTTATATAGGAAATTTTCAGCTGGTAAATTAGGTTAAAAGCCTTGTTGTAAACATCGTCATCAATAAAAAGAGTTGACTGAACTCGCTTTGAACCTGGCAGACACAGGTAGTGAGAACAGAGAGCCCCCTTGGAGAGGAACCAGGACAAATCAGAAAACAAAGTAGTTACACAAATCAGTCTTTTATCTGCCGCCTGACACAGACAAAGCCTTCTAAAAATATTTGTGGAATGAATGAATGAATGGACGGATGGATGATGGATGGATGGATGAATGAATGAACGAACGAACCTATGAATAAATCTATGGGGCTGCAGAAGCCTCCTGTATACCTGTGGCTCCCCACCGCATGTGGATACTCCTTTACCTCCTCTTGTTCTGCCGGCAAAAAGGACAAAATCCCTCTGATCCAAGGTCACCCCAGCCCCATTTTCCACGAGCAGGCGAGAAGGAAAGGAAATGGTGAGAATTTTCAACTTTCCACAGCATTTATGAAATACCTCCTTTTATCCCTGGCAAGCTGAGCAAGCCAACATAATTATCTTTAATTCAAGGCAACACTGAGATGTCTAGTAGTCATTTTATCGACTCCAGAAAAGGAGAGCAATACAGGTGGGAATGGCTAAGTAGAAAGGCCCCCTGACACCTGATTGAGGGAGATTTTGTAACTGCTATGGATGGAGTCAAGGTAGCTTCATTCAGAATATCTTTGAGAAAGTGATATGTTGGTTGGGTTTTAAAATTGGAAAATAAGGGCTTGAGGATCTTAAACTAGGGAATGGGATACACTCAAGCGCACACACACAGAAACACACACACACACAATGATACTACACTTCACGCAATCAAAATCAACATTCAGAATTCTAGTGTTATTTAAATGGCCCTGAACAAAGACTGGAACACTCTCTCCAGCTACTTTGATTGTTTTTATAATAGACTCTCCATCCTCCCTGCCTAAGCCTATTACTAAATTTAAGGCTTTTTTTTTTCCTTTAAGGAGTATCCCTTTCTAAGGCAAATCCTGTGATAAAACTAAGGAGACACTAGGCAATAATTTAAAATAATTAAATGTATGTCAGTCTCAGGCTTGAAAGTACACAACTACAAAGGATAGTTTCAGGATAGAGTTTATATTACAGAAAGTGATCTTAAGACCTGGGGAATTTCTCATCAGTTCCCTGAGAGCCAGAGAAGCAAGACTAAGAAATATAGCCAGGCTTCAGAAGAGCAAATCAGAGTTAGACAAATACGTGTTCAGGTTAGCCCAGAGATTTTCAAGTTGCATGTTAAGGATGGCACATTTAAATAAATGCATTTAAAATCATAGCATAGAGTAAGCCACGTTTCATTTTAAATTGTCAAGAAACCCATTAGAAACTGCATGGACTTGTCCTTTTAAAATATATAATATTTAACTGGGAGGCTTATTTTAAATAGTATTTTAAAGAGTCACACACATTAATGGAATTATCGAAGGTCGCTGGGTGCATTAAGTTTATTCTGTATTTGAGGTTAACTGGACTTTCTTTCGTGTCTGCTTTCTTCAGATCTGAAGTAACCCAGGTGTTCAGAGAGCTACTGGGATATTATTACTGCCTTCAACTCTAAAACATCAAAATATTAACATCCGTTTCTAAAGTGAATGCAATTATTTAATTTATATAATATGACTCATTATTTTCTTAGCTTGTGACACTAGAAATGGGTGTTATTTTTCTCTTCAATCGAGCAGAGTTTAAACTCAGACTCATGTATAAATCAGGGTCACAGAATCAGAAATTAAGATGGTTTACACAAGAAGAGAATAATAGAATTTTCTTGGAATTAGAAGGAAACTTGGCAATCATCGTCATCACTTAATAAATGCATGTCAACCTGAAAATTTTACCAATAATGAAGAAACTGAATCTCAAAAGAAAATGCCAATTATATGTGAATCCATCCTAATCACTGATTATTTTTAGTAATTTCTATTAAAATGGTCGAACTTTTTTTTTTTTTTTTGTAGTACAAGACAAAGTGGAACTGAGCAATGACATAGCCATGTGTCAGAATAAATTTTTGCTGTTGAATCCATTGCCGGAAGTCACTTTTTAGTGGTCATGGGGAGCCTTTTAATGAGACCTAGGAGGGAAAAAAAGATCAGATGACCATAATAAATGATAGTGCAAATGGAATGCAGTTAGGCTGAAATGGACCAGAAACATTGATCCACTGACCTTCCTGAAAGGTAAACGTCCCCTGGAACAAAGAGGATCTCTTCTTATCAACTTTCATTTATTTTTTAAATTTTTTAAATGTTTATTTATTTCTGAGAGAGAGAAACAGAGCACAAGCGGGAGAGGGGGTGAGAGAGGGAGGCAGACACAGACTCCGAAGCAGGCTCCAGGCTCTGAGCTGCGAGTGCAGAGTCCGACGTGGGGCCGGAACCCACAAACTGTGAGATCATGACCTGAGCCAAAGTCGGGCGCTTAACCGACTGAGCCACCCAGGTGCCCCTCTCATCAACTTTTAAAAGCTCCTGATGGCACCATTTAAGGCCACATAAAAAGTATTTGCCAAAGGAACCCTCGTGTACTAGAAGACCATAAGTGAAGAGCTAATTCTCAGAAGAGGTATTGGTCATATTGGATCACCGCGGGAGCAAGTGAAAAGCGCAACACAATCTCAGAACGCTTTCCTTGCTGAAATTTACGCATTCGTTCGTTCATTCAGCTGATGTTACACATATTTACAGCGACTCCGGTGAATTTGTTAGGCAATACTCATGCCTCCATGAGCATTCTGCCTTTTTTGTTTTTATTGAAACAGAAATAAGTAAGGTGGAACATTCATCCCTCACTATTTTTATTTATTTGATTTTTTTTTTTTTTTTTTTTTTTTTGGCCTGGGTGGCCACGTCTGATTCCTGTTTGGGTAGTGATTAGAACAGAATGACAGATGTGGGAGCATGATTCAAAACTCAACCGGGGCAACTCTTCCAAAAAATAATTGAAGACTGTGTTCAAGCCTTGCATATACATAGACACCTGCTATATTTGCATAACCCAAGCTTGCAGGAAGCTTTAATCAATCATTTTCTGTGTGGAATTATCCAACCAGAAAACCATTACTTATTTCACCAGAAAAAAAAAAAAATGTGTTTTTCCTTGCTGCTAGATTAGTTAGCATCTCATCTCCCACTCACCTCCCTCCACCAGCTAACGAAGTTTATACCAAAATATATGGATCAATGTCCCAGTTTATAAACAGTCTTGGCTTTATGTTTAAATCCCCAAAAAGGCATATTCTGTCACTTCCTTTGCCAATATGATAAAACTTCTATCTTCCCTCACACACCTCCTCATTTGTATTTATTGAGTGTTCCTTAACATGCCAGGTGCTAGGTAACTAATAAACAAAAGAAGGTAAATTTTGTTTATTGACGAATATTGATTAAATAATTATAAAAAGTATGTAATTACAAATCACGATGACTGTAGAGCATGCTCCAAGAAAGGAAAAAACAGAGGAATCTGATAGAGTTGTAGGACCAGAGAGGTCGTGGGTTAAGAAAGAAGCAGGAGTTGAGCTGAGATTTGAGTAACTAGACATGAACCCAGCAGAAGTTGGGAGGGAGGGATTAAGCAGCAGGCGGGGGGAGAAAGTTGCGGGCAAGGAAAAACATCATCTGCAAAGGCCCTGGGGCAGGAAGGAGGCTGCTCACTGAAGACCTGAAAGGCTTAATAGAATGCAACATAGAAAAAAGTTGTGGAAAAGTAGAAAAGTTGAATGAGATAAAGCTGGAGAGAACTGGGCCCAGAGCATGTGAAGCTCTGCAGACCTCACAAGGAGTTTGATCTCCTAGAGCAGTTAGAAGTCATCCAAAGGTTGTCAGAATCATATTTTTAAAAGCTTCTCCTGAGTGCAGGGTAGGAAACATACTTCGGTGAAGAGGCCTTCCAGTCGACCTGAGTTAGATGGCCGCGGTGCCTGCTGTAGAGATACACGTGAGTTAGAAAGGAGCATACGCATTCTAGGGACACACAGGACTTGGCTTGGTTAAATAAACATATGAATGTTAATAGTGAATCAGCCCTCAAAACAATTTGCACTCATTCTTCCCACTTACCATACCAGCTGAATTTTAGAAAAATTCTCTATACAGATGGTAACGTTAAAAAAGAGAAAGGATAAAGCTCCATCCAATAGTAGTGTTTTACAAAACAAGGCACGTGAACCCTTACATGGGACTTATTTCACGTTATAGGTGAGCAGTCTTTAACTCAGTTATTTTTTTTCCCTTTCGAATATTTTTGCGAGGGACTCTTCCAGTTTTCTGATTTATTCTCTATATTTGTTAATATGTAAACGTTCATAGCTTTCCATTTGGAGCCAGATCACTATTTTTTAAAGTGTGCTCCCAAAAACTAGCTCTTATGGATTTGGTAGATGCTACTTACAACACCGCTTTTTAGTAAAGAAACAATGATAAGCAATATTTAACAAGCTTCCTCACTGAACGGCTTTTCAGAGCCCTTACTATGCTAATATGCATTATGAACTTCCAAGAGAGAAGTAGGTAGGACATCCCAACTCATGTGTCCAAGGAATGCTTTCCCCTAAATCATCTCAGGAGACTGACATCCCATAAGATCCTTTGGATCACAGAGCCATATACATATTGGCTTAGCTCCTTGAACAGGATTTTACATACAACAGGTCTTTATAGTTTGTTGAATGAATGAATGAACATACGGATTAAGAGCCGCAAATTCTAAGGCTAAGTCTCTTAGATGACAGAGGGCCATCGTCGGAAAGACAGCCACTCACTACTCAGCTCCAACCAGCTCACTGACACGAAATATTCCAATTTTTTTTGAGAAGCCAGAAATCTACATTTTTACATGAAATTTCATTACTTTTTAAATATTTTAAATAACTGCAGGTCAAACGGGACATCGAGGCTACCAGTGTTCAACTTCAGGGGTGTTCTGAAACAGATTATTCTCACCACGTAAAACAAAATTACAGCGAACAGCCGGAAGAGTTTGCTCCAGCGGAATAGCTAAGAACCCTCTAAGAACCCTCCTGTGCAATCCATAAAAGCTGTCCTCCCTTTTAAGGAACTCACACTGTCCATTTGAGGAAAATTAACTCCTTTGTGGCCTGGAGGCATCTTCAGAAGCCTGACAATAGGTATCTTCGCAAATAATACTGTCAGACTTTGAAAGAAATAATTATTTCATTAAGATAAGCACATGGTCTCCCTATTTAGAAAAGATCAGGTCATTCAGGAATAAAGAGCAATAGAAAAGCAACCCCACTTGGGAAAGCGCATTATTACAGCAGAGGCAACACTTAGATACAGAACACAATCAGACCAGAGTTTCATTACAGATGGGATTCTTTGCTTGCTAAAGAGAAGAAACGCCATTGCTTAAAAGAAAGTCCACTCTCGGTTATTTACGTTGTGATTCATCATCTTACTGGTTACCCGGCTCCCCCGTTTTTCCTTTCTTGTTTAGAGTAATTGTCCTTTTCCACATAAAAAGGTACAGGAAAAAGTGCACCTCTAGGTTTATATTTCTTAAATTGAATGAAAACTGCTACACACACACACACACACACACACACACGCTCCATAAACACAGGGTTAGGTATTCTCTGTTCTGGTTTTTGTCTCATTTGTGCTATTGCAATAATGACTGGTTTATTGCTTCTCCTTCGCTTAAAATTCTGCTTGTATACCTTTTTCTTTGTTTTATCATTTAGAAGTCTAGCACAAATAGTGGGAAAAAATGATAGTGGTAGCATGTTTCTACTTTGTAAAAATCAATTGTATTTTTAAATGAAGTGTTAACTTGAAAAAAAATGAGATTTTTTTTTTTTACTGCTAAGGGAACCGTATATAGATATAATAACACCTCTCTAATCTGGAGATAACTTCTTTCATGACCTCAACAATCTGAAACATATCTAAGAAAATGGAATTGAACTAATAGGTCTGTGAAAGCCAAAACAGATCATAACAACTTCATGTCGTCAAGGAAGTTCTTCTTCAAATCATTTTAAAACACTTCCAGAAGCATAATCTCATTTGGTCCTCTTAACAGCATTGTAAGAAAGAAAGGGTTGGCAATATTATCCCCATTTTCCAGATGAGAAATGTAGGGTTACCATATAAGATTTCATCCAAATCAGGACAATAGTTGGGGCCCTATTAACTATAACGCCAGGACAACAGACGTTAAATGGGTTGATCCCAAGGAAACGAGAACGTATAATCACTTTAGAAATATGATGGCTCAAAGCCATGCCCTTACATAAGGAAGCCCTTCAGGCCTTCTGTCAGAGCTTATCTGCTCCTTGTAATAAAGAGCTGATGTGTTCCAGTATGAGGCAAGATGGTACCGGTAGGTGACAGGAGAGGGGCACAGAGTCAGCCTAAAAGGACAGGGTTGAACCTGGGAGTCTCACACAGACGAATTAGACCAATGGTCCAAATCACAATGATTAGGGCATTTAATGAATGTGTGGCTAATGTCTGATTCAAATATCAAATCAGTGCTAAGCACTCATGCAGTGCCTAGACTTTGGATTCAGGCAATGGAAGAGTCTTGGTCTCAGGGCTTTGTCCCCAGTATTTCCAGGGAGTAGCTGGGCTACTCGGGGAGGAGTTGGGATTGGTCGGGAGGGGTAAGAAATGATGAAGGAGAAAAGGACAGCAAAAGCTAAGAAGGTAAGTCTGGGAGAAGAGAGCTGAATTTAAAGCAGTCCCCAGTTCCAACAGAGGACAGAGCTAAAAGGAGTAGCCGGAAAAAGTTGGGGATCTTAGACCAGGCACGCGTGTCAGGCTTCTGGGGCAATAGCGACTCCTGGGGAGTTCACATGGCGAGGGACGTGAGGACCACATATCAGATTTAAGGCAACAATACCAAACCCAGGAATGAGACTTCTAATTTCTGCTAGGCTAGTGGCTAGGGGAAGATCTTCATTAGATGCAGGCAGGCAGGAAGAAGGGAAGAACAGAGAGTCTCGAGCAAACCCCAATTCCGACAAGCTTCATCATCTCGCCATCTTGGTCACCCACTGTGGGTGGGGAAAGGGACGCTGCTGGGCGCAGGCAATGTCACCGTCAGAGAATTGCTGACCAACTGACGCCTGGAAAGACACAGATGCCCTTGAACTAGTGAACAGGGCCCTCCCTGCACGGGCTGAGCAGGATTCTGAGATCCAGGAGTTCCCGAGGGCCCTCGGTTAGATGGTATCTAATGGGCTTCTGAGCTCTAAATCGATTTTTTTTTTTTTAATGACAAACATGATTCTTCTTTTTCACAAAGGCCAAATTATATGCTGTTTAAAACGGTGTGGCCAAAAATCACAGACCTTAGAAAGATCATTTGTCCAATTAATTATGTTAACTAACATGGAAAGACCTGGGTGTTTTAAGAGGAAGCCCCCTGACCTTCTCAGAAGCCTCAATTATCCAGAAGGAAGCATTCAAAAAGCGTCTGAGAGTGCAAATTTCATTGCAACTAAGTTTTATTTTGCTTTAAAAGATTAAGAGCCTTCCAAATTTTTTTTTCTTAAAAAAAGGGGGGTGGCGCCTGGGTGGCTCAGTGGGTTAAGCGTCCAACTTTGGCTCAGGTCATGATCTCACAGTTCGTGAGTTCGAGCCCTGCATCGGGCTCTGTGCTGACAGCTCAGAGCCTGCAGCCTGCTTCGGATTCTGTGTCTCCCTCGCTCTCTGCCCCTCCCCCACTCCTGCTCTCCGGCTCTCTCTCTCTCAAAAACGAATAAACATTAAAAAAAAAAAAAAAAAGATCAAGAGCCCGCCAAAATTAGCACATATATCCCTAAACACTTCTTAGTCCCCACCTCCCACTCCTCACCAGTGAGTTGTGATGTTCAGGGAGCTTACTGGCATGCTCTAAATCTCCTATTTTCCTCTGGAAATGAGGGGATTCGATATCTAAGATCAGGGGTCAGTACACTAGAACCCACGAGACAAACCCGGCCTGACATCTGTCTTTGTAAATACACGTTTATTGGACCAGGCACCCCGCCCATGACTGCTCTCCATCTGCGATGGCAGAGGTAGGAGCCACAGCAGAGATTGTAGAGCCCCCAAAGACTGCAACATTTATCATGCGGCAGACTATTTACTACTCTGCAGAAAAAGTTTGCCCTTACGTGACTTCATTATTCTTTTTAAAAATATTTATTTATTTGAGAGAGAGAGAGAGAGAGAGAGAGGGTGCACAGGAGCGGGGGCGGGGCAGAGGGAGGGGGACAGAGGCTCCGAAGCCGGCCCTGTGCTAACACACCATGATTTAATTATTCTTGATTTTATAAGTGTAAACAGGTATACAAGTACTGAAGTCTGTATACATGCAGTAGAAAACCTGCTCCCATTACGAATGATTTCCCTTCCTCAGAGCTTAGACCTCAACCCTTTCTTCACTCTCTCTCTCTGCCTCTCTCTAGTAGTTTTCTCACTGATCACAGCACTCACCCTTTACCTCCCTTGACACCCTTTTTCTGGTGCTTACTGTCTCCTTCTCTCTCTCTCTCTCTCCTTCGTGTCCATCTTCCAGAAACATTTGTCCATGATTAGCCCCATATAGCTAATGATGCTTTGAACTGATACAGTATTTTCCTTTAAAAAACAAAACAAAACAAAACAAAACAAAACAAAACAAAACAAAACAAAACAAAACAGAGGCCTCGGGTGCCAGTCAGTTAAGGGACCGACTTCAGCTCAGGTCATGATCTTGCGGTTGGTGGGTTCGAGTCCCGCGTTGGGCTCTGGGCTGACAGCTCAGAGCCTGGAGCCTGCTTCGGATTCTGTGTCCCCCTCTCTCTCTGCCCCTCCCCCCTTCATACTCTGTCTCTCTGTCTCTTTCAAAAATAAACAAGCATTTAAAACAAACAAACAAACAAAGGCTACATGGCACCTGGGTGGCTCAAGTCCATCCAGCCTGGGACTTGGGCTCAGATCATGACCAGGGTTCATGCGTTTGAGCCCCACACCCCGCCCTGCACTGGCAGCGGGGGAGCCTGCTTGGGATGCTTGGTCTCCCTCTCTCTCCCCTCCCCCCCTCCCCCTCCCACTCACTTTCTCTCTCAAAATACATCAATAAACTTAAAAAAAACAAAGGCCTTCGAACGTGGTGTGACATGGCAGCCAAGACAAAGTAACTTTTTAAAAAATAAAACAAAGACAACATCGAGGTTGTCTCCCTTCCTGCAGAAATGACCACTGAGCCCCGGAAGCCGCATGGCCGTGAACCCCGAGCTTGGCTTCAACTGGCCTGTGTCCCTGCTGTGCTCTGCTCCTCGCGCTCTCAACCTTCCATTTCAAGGGGAGGTTTCGCCTTCATCTGCGCCCTGCTTTCCCAAACCGTGCCCCTGCCCTTCCCCTCACTGCTTCCTCGTTTCTTGTGCACATCTTCATGGTCTTTGGGTCGTAACAGAAACATTTGGGCTCAATATCGTCTTCGCTCCACGAAAATCTCTCCCACGTTCTTCTCTGTTCTCCTACATCATCTTAAATCACATCGGAAGCTTCTCTCATTCACCTCTACCGTGCTTACCATTGAGCATTCGATGGCTACCATTTGTCTCCCTTGACTACCCCAATATGGAATACTTATCGGGCAGCCAGTCATTTGTATTTTAGGAATCGGCATGGGGCTTCCTTTCCCAGTGTGCTGCTATTAAGAGGGCTAAAGCAAACCACTAACACAAACCATGATGTGGCTTTTTCTCTGCAGTGAATCTGAGAACAAGCAATCCAGTTCAACTGATCACAAAGCACTGAACACCCCGTAATTATAGTTATACCTGCGGTGGTGTGGTCCTGGTGAAGAGGGGAATTCACTGAGAAAGCATGTGTATAATGTACTTTGAGCATCACTCTGTAAACTGCATTATCCACACTGACAATGAACATTCCGTACTAACTGAAAAGCAGCTAGGACTGAGGCAAGAGCATTTTTATCCTACAGTGCCTCTAGTACGTGTAGGTTTAATAACTAAAAATAAAAAGCTAACATTTGTGACCACTCAATGGAGGACAGTCCCCCTGCATGTTAAGTCCTTTAGAGAATTATCTCTTGTAACCCTGCCCAGGACCACCGCCAACAGTGGTTTAGGTCGTACACTGCACAAAAGTAGCATATCTACGGAGAATGTCATATCACAGCCATGTTACGGTTTTGAGATTTTTCAGGAATTTTTATTGCAAGTTCAAATTTAGCTTCAAAGATGAGCAAGTTACATATTTATTAACACAGTTTTCTGGCAGGTGACTGTAAAATGTCTTTTTCAACAGGATTGATATATATCCTTTTCTACTTGGACTTACAAAGGAAGAATATGTTTGATCATTAAAATAATTTGATGATCTAACAACATTAGAATAACTACTGTTTCTAAATAGGAAGTTGCTTTCTTACTGAAATACTGATTGGTTTCTTAAAATTAAAAAAAAAAATCTCTGTCAGTGCCAATATACTACAATTCGTATACTCTGCCAATTTGTTTTCTGTACTGAGTGGGATCACAGAGTTCCCATTTTAAATATACAGGCACTTTCTTTATGAAACAAATAACTAGGTAATAACTAATATTAATTTAGCATTAATAATATACAAAGTGAGTATTAAATTGACAAATTAGAGGTTACTATGTAACAAGCTGCTAATTACATTAGAGCACTTGTTTATTTGTTGCTATGGAAATTTCATAATTAACCGCTATTAAAATTTTTGGCTTGTTATGTATCTATTATTTTTAAATTTGATTTTCTAATTATTGCGATTAAAAATTCAAATTGGCTATTATGTTTAATAATTTGATTTGAATTATTTATTCAAAACGATTTTGTTTGTATAATCGTAATCAATTAAAAACATATCATATGTTAACTTCAAAAAAAGATTTCCCACTTGAGAATGGGAGTGTTTCTCTAACTCACTCAGAGGTGTTTTATGAGCTCGCAACAGCCCTGATTCTTCCACCAACGCTGTGACAGAGGAGATACTATTATAAGTCTTCCTTCACAGGTGAGGAAAAAAACAGCTCTAAAATGTTAAATAATTTGCCTGACGCCACGGAGATGACAAGTCATGGGGATAAGAGTCAAGCCCTAACAGTTTGAGCCCGAGTCGTCCTGCCTCACTGCTGAACAGCACGGTGGGCGACTTTACAGGTCTCCCTCCCAAAAGGGACGTCCCTTGTGTTCCTGCCTGGCTGGACATTTCTGCTACTCCTGTCACTACAGAGCCGACCACAAAGGTGAAGTGCATTTCTTCCAGGAGATCACAGTAAGGACAGTGGAAGCTGCTCACAATTAGCAAGCTGGAAGGGCAGTTCAATACTAGATTTCCAAAAACGTGTGTGTGTTATGGCAATAGAGTATATTTTGATGAGAAACAGAGCCAGATTCAAATTCTGCGTCCACCTAAGAACTTGCCCCAAATGCTTGGTCCCCTCGCAAGTCTCCAGCCATTCATTTGTCCAAGCCAGAAACGTGGGAATCACCTGGACACCGGCCTTTTCCTCACCACCCCATCTGTTCACATTCATCACCAAAACCGGTGCCCTTGGCTTTCCAAATGCTCTCACAACCCGGTGTGTTTCCTGTCATCTCTGCCATGGCCGCCTTGGTCTGACTGTCATCTCCACCGAAACTATTGCTACACCCCCTGTGTCAGTGACCCTTTGCACACTGACTCCTCTCCAAGGTATTCTCCCTGCTGTATGCAGAGTGACTCTTCATCTGATGGAGGCATGCATTTACTTAAAATCCTGGAGTATCTATTGCTCCTAAACATCAACTTCTACCCTAGCCTCCAGGGTCCTAAGAGATCAGGCCCTACCTCCCTCTCCAGGTGTCTTCCCGCCTTGACTCATCTCTCCCCTCTTCTGCACAGCGAGAACTGCATTCAGATTCTCAGACCCTCTCACCCACCCTTTTACATTAAGGCCTTTGCATTCACTGTTCACTCGGGCCCATTATTTTTCAAGACTCGGCCTAAACATCAGGGCCTTCGGGTACACCTTCCTTGACCTTGGCCTTTCCTCCATATCTGTCCCCATCTCACTGGCCTGTGGACAGATCAGGTCACCCTGTGCGAGCTTCTCCTATACTGCACCTTTCATTTTTCCTTCATGGGCTTTCTCACAGGTTGTAATTCCATTTGATACATAGTTATTATTTGATGAATGTCTGTCTGCCCCCATGGATTCTAAGCTCAAAATAGGAAGTGACCACATCTGTTTTGCTCACCATTTGGTATCTCTGTGCTTAGCACAAAGCATAGGTCACCAAATTCCTTTTAAATGGCTGAAAGAACTATGTGGCTTTGAGCAAATTACTTAAACATTCTGAGTCCTTCTTTCCTCAACTGTAAAAAAGGGTAATAACAAGGGCTGCCTCAGAGGTCATTGGGAGGCTCAGCCAAGACCAGCATTGTAAAGCACTAAGCAGAGCCTTAATCAACACAAGGTGGCTCTTCATGCTATTATTTCCTTCAATAGCTGTGTGCTGTAAGAATTAGCACCTATTTTCCAATTGTTTATATTCCCATAAAAAAAGGAAGACATCCCACAAAATAATAAAAACACTACAGAATATGAGCTTCTAATACTAGCCAATAGAAGGCTAGCCTCAGGCAAAAATGTGAAGTAGCCAACATTCGGGACACCTTACTTCTATCTCCTCTCCCCCGGGGTCTCCAGGAGCCCTACTGCTGGACAGCCAACACCTCCTCAGCATGGTCCTTCACAGGGACACCTGCTCCTTCCGCCTTCAGCATCTTCCAGGAGGGGGTTGTGCTGGTGTCGCTGCTAGAAAATAAAAGTTTCTGAACACAGCAATCATTTGAGAATCAGGGCTTTTTTTTTTCTTTATACATTCCTGCCCACATCAACAACAATAAGTACTCAATTAAGGTAGAAAGAAAGAAACAAACAAACAAACAAAGACAGGAAGGAAGGAAGGAAGGAAGGAAGGGAAAGAAAGAAAAGAAAGGAAGAAAGGAAGAAAGAAAGAAAAAAAGAAGAAAAGGGAATGAAGTTTCAAAGAAAACCATGGATAGGTAGAAAAGACAAGAGCAAGAGGAACCAGGCTTTGGGGCTAGGTGGGGGGTGGGGTGGGGTGGGCAGTGTCCAGGTCCAGAACAAGGTTCTGTTCAGAGGATTTTCAAAAGCCAGATCAAAGGAAATGGAGCCTCAGAAGGGGCAGCTTTGGTCTGTTTACCCTTTAGCTACTTCATAATTTCCCGCAATCCCCACCCCTGGGTCTGCTTTGACCCGAGATCTTTAAATGATGGGGGTGCAGGGAATCACCCAACTGCTATCTGATTCTTCATCCACCAAATACAGCTAATGACACTGACCTTCCTCAAAGAGCTATTGTGTGGGATAATTAATAATTGCAGGATCCTTTGAGAGTATAAAGTGCGCCATAAATGCTAAGCATTATTTCCATACCGTCTCTGCTGGCTCTTCTAAAGTACATTCTGGTCTCGGTGCCTTTGATCCACTGTTATCACCTGAAATAGAGCAAACAATGCCTTTGTCTCATGAAGCAAATGCATAATGAATGCTATTCATTGTTAAAGGTTACTTAGCAATATAAGTTGTTTTTTTTTTTTCTTTTGAATGGGGACATCCTCCTGCGGGAGGATTATGTAAGCTAATAGCTAATGTATCAAAGGAATGGGGAGAAAAGCAGCAGCCATGGCAACCGGAACCATGAGGCCCACACTTTGGCCTTCAGGAGAAACCTGCACCCACCTTCCGAGGGAGGATAAGGACTAACTGGGAGAAAACTAGCAGGGCGGGAGAGCAGAGCAATCTGCAGGGGAAAATGGCAGGCGGTGGCCAACCCCTCTTCCTGCCACGGGCTCTCTGCTCGCTGTACGAGACGTGATTTGCAATGTGTGCGAGGGCGAAGGTTACACGCCAGAGTCCGGTTCTCCAGCATTACCCTCTCCCCAAGCCCTTGGGCTTTCCTCTTCATGTTCACTGGTGCTTCATCGGGGGAGATTAGGTTTTTCTTTTGAATATAACCTTTCCTAGACATAGAGGTGGGCAGCACTGTGATCAGAAAGCCTCTATCCTCCCTGCGTTCCTACTGGTGCTCGTTCATCTCCACAGAAACGGACCTCGACTCAAGGCCCCGAGGACACCAATCTAGATCATTAACTCTGGGAGCCATCATTCCCAAATCCTAAAGGTAAGCTAGATAGCCTGGCAGAGACCGTGGTCTCCGATAAAATGCGAAGAAGCTCAGAACTTGTGGCTTGGCTCATTTTCTTTAATACTAAACTATTGGAACAGGATTAGAATTCCCTTATGTGTTTCCTTTAGATTTAGGCAAAAGAAATCACAAATGTCTGTTGACTTGGTTTACTTTTTGTAGGGGCAGGCTTTTACACTCCAGCGGTTTTAAGGTATTTGGTTACTCTGCAAGTTAAATCTTTAAATGGTGGAGTTAACTTTTAAATCATGTTTCTCAAAAACCATATAAATTTACAATGTACTCCTCTCCCTATATTCCTTTAAATAATACCCAAAACACAACTCTCATATACCCCTCTATATTTTACTGCCTGGACCATAGGGATTTTATGTCTCCTATTTGGCATTGCTATTTATTGTCATTCCACCATAATTCTGGGTTTTTGCTGACCTGATTTTATTTCAGTATCCTTTTGAAAATCTTTCTTCACTACACTTGGTTAATTCAAACTTTGGCCCTACTGGTAAAAGCTAGAAAATCCTTTCTTAACATGGAACGAGATCACCACCCAGTGGCCAGGCTGGGCTTCCTTCTGTGCCTGCTTCCAGATCCTCTCCGCCAACATTTTTATTTCGTTGGGTTATGTACAGCAGAGGTGTCCTTAAAGAATAGCTAACCCAAGCCCTTCATTTTTCACTTGACAAAACCTCAGGTCAAAAAGGCTAACCTATTTGGCCAAGGCCACAGCGTCACGGTAAGACCCATGCCTCACGACACACAGCCCTTAATTTTTCCAGTGACAGTACCACAGAGACAGAAGTGGACTTTAGGGTCAACCGATCCAAGCCTTCTATCATATAGATGAGGAAACTGAGGCACAGAGAAAGGAAATGGCTTCTCAAGGTTCATAAAGTTGACTGAGTTTGGATAAGAACCAAATGTTTTCTTTTTCTCCCTTGAGCCATTGTAATTCCAGTCTTAAATAGGTGACCGTAGTACCTGAGAATAAAGTGGTCAAGGTTTTCCTTCCTCACAATGAAAGAGGATACACCACAGGAGCCTGTAGAAAGGCAATATTCATGGGGTGCCTGGGTGGCTCAGTTGGTTGAGCGTCCGACTTCAGCTCAGTCATGATCTCGCAGTTTGTGAGTTCAAGCCCCACATCGGGCTCTGTGCTGACAGGCTGTTTTGGATCCTCTGTCCCCTTCTCTCTGCCCCTCCCCCACTTGCACTCTCCCAAAAACAAATATTAAAAAATAAATAAGTAAAATTTAAAAAATAAAAAAAATTACAAAAAGGTAATGTTCATTCTCACGAATGAATGGTTTCTTTTTGGTATATACAAAAATGTTTCACTACTTTTCTTGACACCTAGAAGGGGGTGAAGGGAATTGGAAATTCAAACTGTGCTCCCTTGGGGCTTAAAGAAAATACTTAACTCTAGCTCAAAATGTCTCGATTCTACAATTTAATCGCAGGGATTAGAGAACTTTTGTTGGCAAGTCGGGATGATGCCACACTGTCTTTCAACCTCTTCTCTGACTTCACTCATCATGATGGAATAAGAATGGTTCATAGCACTGAAGATTCCTTATCACTCTAAATAACTGTGAGTCCCCAAATTCTCAGGTGGGCTGGGATTCACACGGTGAAGCAGGTGCCACACATTCTTGCCCTATCTCCCCAGGTCCTCCGGACTTCACCTGCAGCTGCGCAGGTGGGCAGACTGCGAGCTCCCCCCCCCCCACCCCCACCCCACACACACCACTGTCTTCCGTTCTGAGGGCTTCTGGAGCCTCCCCAGCTTCCGGTGGGGAATCTCGGGTGTTGGGCTTTACAAACTTTTTTGAAGAGTCTCTGGTGGGATTGAGCCTTAGTTGTTGTAGAGCCCTGCCATTCATTAAACCACTTTTTAACCACATTAGTTGGTTTTTCTCCCTTTCCTATCACATGTTTCCAATTTCCTCACTTGTGATTCCTGGACTCACCTGTCAGATAAATGACCTGCCTGCATCCCAAGTCCTTGCCTTAGAATCTGACTTTGGGGAGGTAGGAACTATGATGCCCATATTGTAAAGGAGCTCTTGTACTGCCTTCGTGGCATGACGAGTCCTCCGATGACGGTGTCCCCGGAGGTCATTTAATCTGGCCTTACCCCTACACACTGCAGGTGGACCCCTTCGGGAAGCTTTCAGGCTTTTCACCTGAACAAGACTCCTTCAAGGCCCCGGAAGCACCCTGGAAATGTATTCACGTGGTTGTGTGTCTTTGTAAAATTTGCAAAAGTGAGACATTTTCACTGCAGTTAAGACCGTTGTCCCTTTCTAGGTGGTATTCTGGTGGCGGAGGCTCCCTTGAAATATCTGGCAAAAGGGAAAACTGAGTTAAGAATACACATTTTAACCGAAATGTGGAATAATATTTTAGAACATTTCCGTAAAACAAACGCAGTATTCTAGACAGCTGATTTGTGTGAATTTGGAACGTGTTTTCTATATCTTTAAATCTAAGGAATTAAAGAATTGAGAGATAACTTAGATTAGAAAAAGTAATGTGTAAAACACAAAAGAAATAGTGATGAATAGAGCAATAAAATCAGTAGAAAGTATTCCTATATCAAAAGTGAACTACAACAAAAAACTCCATCATATCAAGTGGAGTAAGTTATTAAGAGGAATAAATAAATTGAGTAGAAATAATGAATAGGCTCCTGGATTGTTTGATAATCCAATTAATAAAGAGGAGAGAATCATATAAATACACTGGAAAAAATTAAATATCTTGATTATTTAACACCAAATGCTGACATCAATGAATATAATATAAACTTACCTCACTATAATGAGGGCATCTATGACAAATTGGTTAATGAGTGTCATTAATTCAAACTGTTTAAAATTAGACACTGCACAAAAAAACTTGATATTTGCAAAATATAGGTTTTCCAACTTTGACAACAATCCCGACAATTTATATGACATTGCCAATAATAAGTTATAAAGCTGCAAGAAATGTTTCTAAACTGTCAAAAACAAAAACAAAAATGAAATTTTAATCAATCATGGTAGAGGAAAAACTCCATTATCTTTCTATTCTTTCTATGGAACATATTCCCCAAGCCTTAACATATGAAGAGGCAACCAAAGAGTTTGCTTCCAGAAATGTAGGGGAAAAATTATTAAAGAAGTACGAAATTATGGGGCACCTGGGTGGCTCAGTCAGTTAAGCGTCCGACTTCGGCTCATGTCATGGTCTCACGATTCGTGGGTTCGAGCCCCGCATAAGGCTCTGTGCTGACATCTTGCTCAGGGCCTGGAGCCTGCTTCAGATTCTGTGTCTTCTTCTCTCTCTGCCCCTCCCCTGCTCACGCTTTGTCTCACTCTGTTTCTCAAAAATAAATAAATGTAAGAAGTATGAAAGTAGTTAATTATAAAAATTATTTGGTCACTTTGGTGGATGTTGTGATGTTTGTGCTCTTTGTCATTAAATATTTGTCACGTCTTAGGGTTTCTTTCCTTATTCCAAATAACTACTGCTTTCATATCTAATTGTGGATTTATAAGTCTGTATTCTTTCTCTTAAAGAGAGCCTTCCAAATTGTAGAAGCTTCCGAGCCCATCTCTTCCCAAGTCTTCCCCGAACAGTGAAGGTATCCAACAGATACATCCAACAGAAAAGAAGCAAAATGCTCTGTTCTGCTTGTATTCCAGAAATGGGTATGTACCATAAGACCCCCCCCCCCAAAAGGCAATTCATATGAGAGAGTGAGAAAACAGTCTTTGATCTTCTGATATGGCATAAATCAGTATATTTTATAATAACTGGACGGTATGTGCATTTATTCAAGAAAAAAAGAAACTACCCATCTATTGCATTTGCTGGTGATCTGTCCTGCTAGCACTTCAAAATTTAAAAAAAACAAACAAAATAAATGTGTCATATGAATCACAGAGTAGTCATCGCAGGAAGAATGGCAAAGATCTTGGCAGATCATAATCCATCGCTGAGTGTTAAAAATTAGTATAATATATTGTAACAATCGGTTTTTAGAAAAGAGAGTGCATCACACATAGTTAGGTTAAGTGTTTTATGAAAATCGTGCATGTGGATGTGTGTACAGGGTCACAATATAAGTGGCATTTTTACTGTGAGTCACAGCCTGAAAAGTTTGAAAAATACATATGAAGAATATGAAGCAGCTGCAGACTGAAGTTCAAGAGAAAAAGAATAAGAGGGCTAGTTTCCAGAATGCAGTTTGGCAATTTGTAGCAGATTATTTATAAATTCATTGGAATTTAGGAGGCATTTTTCCTAAGGAAATAATAGTTTGTCACTATTGGATGTCTAGCTAAAACCACAACTCTATTTAACTCACAGTATAGGTAATGTATAAATTATAACATGATATATGGTACAATGGGATATGATATGATTAATACAATGATGTGATGTAACAAAATGAACATAATATAATGTAAATTAACTATGGTAGTTATGATAGCCCTAAGCCAGCTCTCCCATTTTTCTCCCCATAGTCTCGCCCATTCACAGGACTCCTGAGCAAACTGTTTTTTGTGTTTGTTTGTTTATTTAAAGTAGGTTTCACACCCAGCATAAAGCCCAATGCAGGGCTTGAACTCACAACCTTGAGATCAAGACCTGAGCTGAGATCAAGAGTTGGGCACTTAACCAACTGAGCCACCCAGGTGCCCCCTGAGCAAACTGTTTCAAGTCTAAAGTTACAGGATTTCAGTCATGACATCATGCATATGCATTTCACAACACAATTTAACATTTTATAATGATAATTTAATATTTTATGTTTTGTATTGCCACCTGATTTTGTATAACTGTTACCTGAACCTCTCTGCCAGTTACAACCCCTTACCCTTCCTTGCCTTCCCCTCCCCAAAAGGAAAAAGAGAAGTACTGAATGGGCTAAAATTATGACAGTTTTTAAACTGGGTGGTAGTAAGATCAAATAACACATTTTTTTCTAAAGTATAACATTTGTAATCCTATCCTTAAGATAATTCTCTATCGTTAAAATTGTCAGCGTCTCTGAATAATGAAAAAAAGAATAAAGAGTTAATATTCAACCGCCAAGCTCAATAAAAATCTGCAGAAGGGAAAGTCATCTTTCATGAGAGCCACAGAATAATAAATGGGCAGGTAATCCTCTGAGCTCACTTTGTCATATGTTACAACAATAAAGGAACAACATTCTAATGGTTATTTGATTTCAATACCATAAGAGTATTAACAATTCAATGTTGATTGTATATAGCTAGATTTATATCTATCCGCTAGATAAGTGTGTTCAGACAGGAAGAGAAAGGGGAAAAGCATGAACATTTATGAAATATTTTCAATGTGTTGGCACTATATTCGGTCTCTCATATGCATTATCTTATGAGATATAGTGATATAGTATTTTGTGATATTTTAATATTGCAAAATTTTTGTAATATGTTACCTATTACTATTCTCACACTATGGTTAAAGAAACTATGTTAGTTTCCTCGGCTGCTGTAACAAATTACCACAAACTTGTTGGCTCGAAACAACGTAAATTTATCTCACAATTCCATACTTCAGAGGGTGAAGCCTGTCTCACTGGGCTACCACCAAGAGGTCGGCAGATCTGTGTTGTTCTCTGTGGTTCCTATGGAAGGATTCATTTCCTTATCATTCCATTTTCCAGAGACGACACCTTAAAGGTTGTATCCTCTGAGCTCTTAACCCCCTTCCTTCATCTTCAAAGTCAGCCACTTTGGGCCATTTTCTTTTCATGCTGCAGTTTCTTTGGGTCTCTCTTACAATTCCGTCTTCCAATTTTAGGGACCCTGGTGATTATATCGCGCTCACCCAGATAATCCAGGATAATCTATCTTAAAATCAGCCAGTTGGCAAGCTAAAGTTCATCTGCGACCTTAATTCCCCTTGGCTGTGTAACCTAACATATTCACAGATTCCAGAAAATTGGATGTGGAAATCGGGAGTTGTTATTTTGCCCACCACAGAAACTGAGTTTCGAAAAGCTGAAATACTTTGCCCAAGGTCACAGAAGCAGAAGGAGAGTGGAGCTTGGATTCTGACTCAAATTTGCCTGACTTCAGCGCCCCTGCTACTCTGTTCAGCACCTTGCTGAACAGTTTATATGTCCAAAATGAAAAAAAAAAAAAAATCTCCACCGTTTGGGTCTGTTCAAGAAATGTATCTTGAGCACCTGTTGTGTGCCAGGCACTGTGCTAATGCAAAATACATAAAGATGAATGAAGTACATTGTTCCTTTTGTAGAACTGAGAGTCTGACAAAGGAGATCCTACACTGTATTATTATAATGCAGTATATTATGCTGCATGCTATACTGAGATATGATACGTAGGACAAGAAGTTTGAATTTTTTACTCTAAGTGGGGAATAGGAACTAGGAAAAAAATTTTAGGCTAAAGACAGGACATGAGAAGATTTGGAAATCCTGGAGAAAGAGAGACTGTTTGGAGAGGATGATGTGATCATTTCAGTATAGGTGCTCTCAAATTTGCCTGACTTCAGCGCCCCTGCTGCTCTGTTCAGCACCTTGCTGAACAGTTTATATGTCCAAAATGAAAAAAAAAAAAAAAATCTACAGGCATTCTACAAAAAGTCTACCCAAACTTTTTAAGGTTTGAGAACAGTTTGAATTTTTGGAGTCTCACATTCCTATAGAGAAAAATATAGTCTTCTCTAATCAGAAGGGAGTCCTTTTCATTCATTTATTTAGCAAATATTTATTTATTAATTTAGAGAGAAAGAAAGAGATCATGAGTGGTGGAGGGAGGTAGAATCTTAAGCAGGCTGCACGCCAACCGCAGAGCCCAACATGAGGCTCTATCCCATGACCCTGACATCATGACCTGAGCCAAAATCAAGAGTTGAACGCGCAGCCGAGTCACCCAGGTGCCCCAATTTAGCAAATATTTATTAAATAGTTAACTGTGTTTCAGGCCGTATGCTAGGTGAATAATCAGTTGACGTTAGTGAACAAATAGATACTGACCTGTTGTCCCGGTTCCCACATTCTAGTAAGGTAGACAGGCAAAAAAGAAAAAAGAAAAAGAAAAAAAAAAAAAAAGAAAGAAAACCAACAACAAAAAGTGTAGCCGTACGGAAGGAGACAAGGACTCCACAGGAAACAAGGACTGAGGCACAGAGTCATACAGGAGGCAGTCCCTTGGGCAAAACCAGGACTGATTGGGATTTACCGAGTGCCCCATTTTTGTTAAAATGTCACAATAGGGTATAGCCACACCTGTTGTACCCTATTTTAGTAGATGTTTCTAGGTTCCCTAAGTACCTCCCCTTGGTATTAGAGCCACGCCGGATTCTCCCACGGAACTCCCTAGCAGTCCTCACCAACCGGCAACCAAAGAATTGTGTTTGGACTGAGAGGAGCCTCCAGGATCCTGCTCCAGGTCCAAGACCTCGTCCCTCCTTTCTGATTGTTAGGCGCTGTCTGCCACCTCTTGGTAGGTGCGTTAACTGACACATAGAGAGGAGAGGGAACTGTTGCTTGCTCTGGGTTTGTTCTACCAAAATGGACGCCTTTGAGGAAATGTGTTGATACCACAGTTATTTAGACTATCCTAGGGGTGCCTGGGTGGCTCAGTTCATTAAGGGTCTGCCTCTTGATTTCAGCTCAGGTCATGATCTCAGGGTAGGGAGATCGAGCTCCAAGTTGGGCTCTGCGCTGAGCGTGGAGCCTGGGTAAGATTCTCTTTGTCCTTTCCCTATGCGTGGGCATATGTGCATGCACGTGTGTTCGTGCTCGCTCTCAAAAAAAAAAAAAAAAAAAAAAAAAGAATCTCCCAGAAATAAAATGTTAGAGGAAACAATGTAAAAGCAAACTTTATGGAAAAGTAATCAAAGGTCAAATTAGCTTTCTTTCCTGTTAGTATTTGACAAGAAGAGTTCTAGCTGAGGAGGCACCCTTAATGACGACACATGGAAAAAGAGAAGGCAACCAAAAAGCAGAAGGTAGAGAAAACTACACAAGCAGAAGAGAGCAGGCAGAGAAAAGCAAGCACTGGATTTGAGCACATCCTGACTGAGGTATCAGAGAGATCTCCCGGCGGCACATAAAGCAGCCAGTTGTAAATGCAGGTTTGGAGCTGGAAATACGTTTGAGAAGCATCAGTACAAAAGGCACGGCACCTAGAATTTGGCAGGCTACGTAGTAAGTGTTGCTAAATCGAACTACCATTGTTCCACATTAAGTAAGGTGAGAACAGGTAAGTGTCCTTTGGATTTGGAAACACGGGGATCCTTGGGACTCTTGATGTTAGTCACATTAGAGGCAAGGATGGAGTGGGCTCAAGTGTGGACGGGAAATGAGGAACAATGGGGCTTCCTTCTTCAAGATGAGGCTAAAGTGGGAGGGGCTAACAGTGATTTTCCCTCCTCCTTTCTCCTGAGCATCCACTGTGATATCTGAAGCAGGAGTGACCCATCTAGACCCTCATCTCAGGTGAGGGGGGTGGGGAAGTTGCCCACCTAGACTTCTGACCACGATGTCTGCCTGGTCCCAATTCCCAAACTGGAGAACATCATCATCAACCGGAATGATGAATAAGAAAGCTTGTTCTAGGGGCGCCTGGGTGGCTTGGTCGGTTAAGCGTCCGACTTCGGCTCAGGTCATGATCTCACAGTCCGTGAGTTCGAGCCCCGCGTTGGGCTCTGTGCTGACAGCTCAGAGCCTGGAGCCTGTTTTGGATTCTGTGTCTCCCTCTCTCTCTGCTCCTCCCCTGTTCATGCTCTGTCTCTCTCTGTCTCAAAAAAATAAATAAACATTAAAAAAAATTAAAAAAAAAAAAAGAAAGAAAGCTTGTTCTAGGTCACTTCACCCAATAGCTGAAATTCTCTAGGGGAAAGACAGTTCAAATTGGAAATGCAGAGAATAGTGAGGAAAGTATTAATTTGGGATGATTTGGGGGAGGGGACGTCTAGTAGGGTAGAGGAATGTGGTTAAGTCCAACAGCACTCTGAAGACACCAGGCTCCATGTGGCCCAAAAGGGAAATGAAAAGATGCCAAAAGCCCGCTCTGGCTCTCCTGATCAAGGTTGAGCAAGACTCCCCAGCCTTCTTCCTCTTGTCTTCACCTGCTCCTTCTCAGTTGGAAGACTAGGCAGCCAGTGGCTGTGAACTAATTCCAACATACTAACTGGTACAGAAAAAGGCAGATCACAGGCCAAGGTGCACCCGGGGCCACTGCCTACATCATTTGGTTTCCAGGGCTTGAGGTGGTGATGGTCAAGGAGGGAGGACCTAGAACAGAGAAAGAAGGAACAGGTGTGGCCTTATTTACTAGTCCACTCATCGTCCTTTTGCTGCAGAGGGACAGAGCTGTCACCAAGATGTCCAAGGAGGCCCATAACTGGTTGAACCCAGAGCAACTCCCTTCCCAGAGCAGTTCGGTCCTGCATCAGTTTTTAAATGCACGGAAAAGGCTTACAGGCAAATGTATTCATGTTCACAGTGTTATTTATTCTTAACCTTTTTTTTTTTTTTTTTTTTTTTTGCAATTAAATGTTGAGGTTTAGGCTAAAAACTATTAATATAATGAAGGCTAATTCTTTTTACAATGCCTTTAGCATGTGCTGATTTTTTTTTCTTCACTCACAAAAAGGTTTTGCTTTATTGTGCAGGGGAAAAAAAAAAAAAAAACCCAAAACCTACCCACAGCTGAGTCACCCTGAGTCAAAAGTGTTGTCTATCCTCATCACCTTATTAGGATACTTGACAATAATTCACAGATCTTTGGGGATAATCAGCAGGCTTTCCAATACTGCCCAGAATAGTGGTAAACACTGTATTTTTAAAAACAGTGTAACTGTTACATGGTTCCCTCAGGCAATTAGCCGGTGTTGCTTGCCCTACAATGCCCTGCTTCTATCCCCAGAGAATAAGCATTTGGTCTGTTCAGAATTATCGTGTATTTCCTTCTTTCCTCTACATAGGTCACTAGATTCCTTTGTGAACAGTGGGCATCAAACAACCATTAAAAAAAAAAAAAACCTATGTACAAAATGCAGCCGTTAATATTTCTCAAGAGCACTGAGTTGTATTGAGTCATATTATGTGAAATTATAAAATACAATCAGAAAAGGGCACTTCACATGCCATCACAGTCATTTTGTAAAGTTCAGTTTGGTAATTCCGAGCCGCATTTAATTTTCTCTGAAAATTCCCACACGGCAGAAAGATATTGCTCTTTGTGGCTTTCAAGTCTATTTCAGAGAACTGTAAAACCACCACCTTTTGGAATTAGCACTGTTCCTATAAATAGACACTACATCACTTATACCAAATAAAGTCACATAGGCGTTTTCATTAATATGAATGCTAAAATAATAAGTGGTTTTTCTATATAACCATTCTGGGATTTATGAAAATTAGAATTCTGCATTATAGTTTGGTCTGAATCATTTGTAGTTCTTCATCTTCACTGATAGGGGGGGCTAGTAATTTCTGTATTAATTATAATATTTTAGCATGTTAAAATCTATATCTAGATGAAACAGATACTTCAAAGCTTCAAAACTGATGAAACTGCATACTTCTCTTTTAAGGGATAAAACCGTTTGCATTAATATGTGAAATATACTACTAAAACACCCCCTGCTGATTTCATAGGCTTTGCAGGGAGTTATGCATAATTTTCTGAAAATTAAAGGACTGAGGATCAGTATTTATGAGATCTCAAGAACTATTAAAAACTTGGAAGATTCTCCTAAAATGGAATTTTAAAAATTCAGCTCAACAATTATTTAACACACGCCAGAGGTAAAACAGCAGAGTAAACTCAGAAGATCAGAGTTTGAGATTCAGCGTCATGCTTACCCACACCATAATGGTGCTCATCTAATATCTTTGCAAACCTACAACACAGAATTGAAATGAGAATTAAGTGAAATAACTTGGGAAACTGCCTTGTAAAATAATAGCATGTAACCTCAGAAATGCTGACTGCTGAATGTAGCATGCTTAGGACAGGAATTCTCCTATTTGGATGTGAGGATAAATTCTCAGGAATCCACAAATTCTCCATGTAAATGTGTTTTCACTCCTTTTAATTTTGTTTGTGTTTTTATGTTGGTGTTAATCTTTTTTTAAAAAGTTCATGGAGCACATTCTAGATCATTGGAATATCCTCCTTGCAACTGCCATGCAATATACATATTCGAGATAGTATTTGTGCCAAGTAATTCAGCTTCATTTGTTTCCAAGCTAATGAAAACAGATACAAATGGACTTTTTTTTTTAAATTTTTTTAACGTTTTATTTATTTTTGAGACAGGGAGAGACAGAGCATGAACAGGGGAGGGTCAGAGAGAGGGAGACACAGAATCTGAAACAGGCTCCAGGCTCTGAGCTGTCAGCACAGAGCCCGATGTGGGGCTCAAACCCACGGACTGCGAGATCATGACCTGAGCTGAAGTCGGCCCTTGAACCGACTGAGCCACCCAGGCGCCCCGATACAAGTGGACTTTAATTTGTAGCTTCCGTTTTCCTCCAAGAGAAAGGCAAGGCACGTGGGCAACAATTCTGAGCAAAGATTTGGTGGTAATGTAGATCCAGAAAACTGATGAGAAAATCATTACATGGCACACCATAACCTTAGTAAGCTGAACTTTTAAGAGAACAAAATCTTGCCAGTCTGCATTAAGAGCAGTGATTTAACACCCTGATTTAACATCATTTGCACTGATGTTGTAGCTTTGCATATATTTATTGTAATTGTTTTAGTTAAATAACCATATGAAAACTGTAAACCTAAGCTTATACTCAGATTCAAATTCCATTTATTTAAATAACATTATAGGGGCGCCTGGGTGGCTTAGTCGGTTAAGCGTCTGACTTCAGCTCAGGTCATGATCTCACAGTCCGTGAGTTCGAGCCCCACGCTGGGCTCTACTGACAGCTTGGATACGCTGACACCCAGAGCCTGCTTCGGATTCTGTGTCTCCCTCTCTCTCTGCCCCTCCTCAGCTCATGCTCTGTCTCTCTCTGTCTCAAAAGTAAATAAACATTAAAAAAATTGTTTTTAAATAACATTATAAAATTAACATACATTAGTTAACTTAAAAATAATTTAATATTTGAGGGGTGTGGCCCATGAAATCAGAACTCAGAAAAGAAAACACTCTAGTTAAATCTTCTTTCTACAATTTGCTGTGTGATCCTGGGTAAGTCAAATGACTCCTTAACAGTAAAATAAGGATAATAATTTCATTCACATAGGAACACTCTGAGGACTAAATGAAATAATTAATGTAACCGTGAACGAATGTCTTCCCAGGTACGGTATGTTGTGGAAAATAAAGACACTGAATCAAGAGTTTAGGCTTCCAAACTACATTTCTATGCTGCCTTGGGCAAACTGCCTTATCTCTTTGAGAGTCACCTCCCAATTTTCTAAAGCTAGGAGGTATGTCAGATTATCTCACAGTTCTTTTTAATATTGCTGTAACAGAAGGTAGTTGTTTGGGTTTTCTATTGAGACTTCAATGGAAATTCCATTCATTTGATTTCACTCATATCATCTCCCCAGTTATTTGGTTTTCCATTAGCTTGATTTTCAGCTTACTTCTCTGAAAACTTAAAAAAAAAAAAATGTTATGATTTACTGTGGTCAATGTAGCAGTTTGCAAAACCAGGGTCAGAAAAGCTAAATTCTCTTATCTAGCAGAGAGATTTCGGTCTTTCTTTGCTTTGTTGTTTTTTCCGTTAGAAAGACAAAACTCAGATTTGAGTCTTTGTACTTAGATGTAACCATTCAAGGCAAGTCAAATGATCTCTCTACCTTGACTACACTGCTTAAAAAGCAGGCTCTGGACACAGACTTGTGGATTCAAATCCTGATTCCACTACTTATTAGCTATGCAGCCTAGGAAAAAAAAATTGCTGAACCTCTCTAAGCCTTTATCTTTTGTAACAATTAATGGGATAATAGTTGTAAAGCACCCAGCTGTGAAGCGTGGTATTTTTGGAAAACCTCAGGGAATGTTAGCTATTATTAGCATTGTCACGTTTATTTCCCTTCCTTTTCATCCTTACCTTTCCGGTTATGCAAGAGACTGCAATACTTGGAGCATGGAGGGGCAATAAGAAAGCTCTGGGAAAGTAAACAAGGAGTGGCAACTGGTAGTCAATGCAAAGGCAGAGGACTAGAAAGAACCGCCACCATACATGTCCCTGGATCTGGGTTCCACAATTTTCTAGCTTTGTGAATATCAATTAATTTATATCACCTACGTTTTTGTTTCCTCCTCTCTGACCTGAGACTAGTAATGTAAGACTGTTAGCGAAAGGCTCAAAAACCGATATTCAATATACATGACTTCCTAAACTCTCAACAAGGCGGCTTTCCTCCTTGACAGAATATGTTTAGAAGGGTCAGAAGAATTGGATTCTACTTCTAGCCTTCTCACTTTTGTACTGTGTTCAAACCCTTTAACTTTCTGGGTCGCCTTCATCTGCTACATCATTACAGTAGTAACGACCACCATGGATTGCGGGCTTACCGTATGCCATGCATTGCACTATGTTCTGAATCTGCACACAGGGCAACTTTCTCATTTAGTGCTTGCAATTTTAAGCAGATATTATCCATTTCACAGATGAAAAAACTAAGGCTGAGAGAAGTTAGAAACCTGCCATCCGGCACCTGCAGTGCTAAGGTTCTAAAACCACCCACCATAAAAGAGAATTGTTACCCACCAATAGCTTTGCCTCTAATCACTGGCTTTCCCACAATTACCCACAGAGAAAGTAGGCACGCCCACCCTCCAGAATTCACCACGGCGTGTGCGGGGCTCCACCCATCCTCATATCCGCGCCTGCGCTTTCCAGTCCAGGCCCCGCCTCGCCCCGCCTCCGCGGGCCGCTCTGGCCACCTCCCACCCGGGAGAGGCCCCGCCCGCCGAGGGAAAAGTAGCGCACACCCAGCCTGCACCGCGCTTAGCTAGACGCGGAGCCGGAGCTCTGGGTGCACCCGGATTTCCTGTCTGCCCTCTTCGCTTCCGGCGAGGCACATCCGACCAATGAGGTGGGCTGGGAGGCGGGCTCGGAGGCGGGCCTTAACGCTCCCAGACTCCCGCCACCTCCCTCTCCCTTCCCCGACGATTTAAGAACAGCGTGAAAAAACTAGCCAAGCGGCTTGGGTGGTTTCGCGGGGCCTTATGGCTGCTTCTGGGACGCTGAGCACTTTCCGCCTTCCGCCGTTGCCCACGATTCGAGAAATCATTAAGTTGTTCAGGCTGCAAGCGGTGAAGCAGCTATCCCAGAATTTTCTCCTGGACTTGAGGCTGACAGGTGGCTGTCTTCTCAGTGCTCCCCGGCTGTCTTCCCCGCATCCCTGGGGGACACGGGCCGGGGGTCTGCGCGCGGATCCTGCGGGCGGGTATCTGGGGTCAGGCAGTGTGCAGTGGGCCTTAGGTCAGGTCCTTCTACCGCTCTGTGCTAAAGAACTCCGGAGCCCCGCCCAGGAGACGCGTGGAATGCGTTGTTTGCTCGCGGAATGGCGTGTCCGGGGGGTTGCCGTGGGCCAGGGGAAGCAGGTGGTACAGACGCCGAGCAAACCCTGGGGGAGGCAGGGGTCGCGTATCGTGTTAGGCGGCTGTGGAAATGCGAGTCTTGCTGCATTAACACTAGGTTTGATTTTCATGCAGTCCGAAATTAGAATTTCAGTTAGTGCGGGGAGTTCTTCGAGAACACGTCGGAAAGTGGGTCGCTCATGGGATTACTTACTTAAACGCTTACTTGTTGAATGCAAAACCCGCGGGGCGCAAATATTCAGTAAAATACACGTCAAACAGACTACTTTGTGCTAGTGCAATTTGGGAGTGAACAAGGCAACGTCTTTCCGCAAGGGGCTTACGTTTTTTAGTGGGTTTACATTGTTCCCGTCCCTGATTTTAAGTCGCTTTTTGTGAGGTAAAATTCACGTGCCATCGAATGAACTCGTTTGAAGTGCAGAGTCTGGTGACAAACGTATGCATGCGTTTAACCACCGCTCCTGTGTCTTAGTGATACTTCTAAAAGGTGAGGTTGCAAGACTAACCTGTCTTACAAATGTGTCCACTAATTCACTGTTGCAGTAGAGTATTCGAGATACTGATATTCCATTTGGCCCCCTTCAGGAGCTAAAAAGATCAACGAATCCTACTCAAGAAGTTCATTTTCAATTAAAGGAAGTAGAGTTTACAAAGCACAATAACGGGATGTGGAGTCTTTATTCTGCCAGTAGAAACTAAGCTTCAGGTTCTCCAATGTTAATTGGAGGAGGGCCCCTCCTTCCAGAGCGATAAAGGGTTAGCTGCTTCTAAAATTCTTTAGTCCTAGAAATGACCAGAGCCAGCATTGCCAGTTGTTAGTCACATATGATAGACATAAAGCACCATTCTCAAGGCTGAAAATAGAGATCTTTGTATGTATGTTTTTAAATGTTTGAGAGAGCATGAGCAGGGAAGAGGGAGAGAGAATCCCAAGCAGGCTCCATGCTCAGCCAGACTCAGGGCTCCCCATCCCACGACTATGAGATCATGACCTGAGCCAAAATCAAGAGTCCGAAACTTAACCAACCAAGCCACCCAGGTGCCCTGATCTTATATTTTTAATATAAAAAAAATTCTTCATTTATAGTATCTCATGTGAGTCTTTGTTCTCCCCGGGGATAAATTCTGGAATCTAGGTACTATTCCCTCTTCTCTGGGAACCAGAGTAAGAGATTAAAGTACCTGTCTGCGGTGGGAAGCTCTGGTGGGAGCAGATGCTTGGTGAACTGACAGTGCCTCTTTGATACTCATTTGTATTTGAATGTGCCTGAAAAGTTTGAGGGCAGAGCCCCTGACCTGCCTACCATCCTAGTTCTCCATTAAAAAAAAATGAGAATATTGAATTCATTACGCCTTTTCCTTCTGAAAGGGATAATAATCATCCCTGTACCCTCTGAAGGGCGTTGGTCTGTAATGGAGGAAGGATTGCTTTAGAATTTACACCTGAGCTGGAGTCCCTTCTCTCCCATTTGCTTTCTACATGACCTTGCCCAAATGAAACAAATGAAAAGTTAAATTGGGATAGTAGTTCTTAATGTGTTGGAAGGATTGTTGAGATGCGTGGGAGAAAGCTTGTAAACCACCTAAAACAAATGGATGGGGACGTGTACTAATTCCCTCCCAGCCAGTCAGAAGGCAAACTATTTTTGGATGGTTGAAAGACTATTACTGCGTTTAAGCCTACAAAAATGGGACTATATAATCCCAGCGAACACTGCAGAGAAGTGCTGGTGTGTTTTCAGTGGCTAAATTCCCACTGTCCCAGGAGCCCCAGTTACTTGGATTTTATTATCTCCGTCAGTAAGACCAGCCCATTGTATGTTATTCCAGAAGTGATGATCGATTGCCACAATCCTTTTCATGATTTCTTAATATCTGCTTACTTGAAGAGGCTGATTAATTCAAAACATTAACTTTTCCATATCAATTTGCATATTTGCAAAGTTTAAAAAACTTCCAGGTATAAGTTTAGCTTTTTCCAGAAAAGTGACCAAGAATCTGTAAATTTCTGCTAATCCTATGATCTAGGAACTTGTTGCTATGGCCATGTTGACCAGCTATATGTCTATAAGTAAAAAGGAGACTGCCATTACTTTTTGCTTTTGAATTTATAACTGGGAGCAGTAGAAATTCTGAATGTGAAACTGGTCTTATTCAAATATTCAGTACCTGGCAAGTGTAGAGAGATGGTTTAGCTGGTCAGTTGTTAGGAATTGATTGGTTTGGCAGAGGAATGGATAGAAAATACAGTGTTTAACTACATTTAAGTTAGGAAGTTTTGTCATAATCCCGTTTTTCCTAAGGGACTGATACAGTTCAACTATAATGTGGTAGAATATTGGATGGCCACTACATGTTTATTGGTTTAGGCTAAGAGTTAAATAACTAAATAAATATGGTGTAAAGGATTAGTTGAGTCATGGTTGATAAGAATTTGTGGAGATTATTTTTTTGTTAACTTCTATACATTGAAATTTGTCCAGATAATTACAACTTTTTTTTTTTCTCTCCTAGATAAAATTGTAAGGAAAGCTGGTGATCTGACAAATGCTTATGTTTATGAAGTGGGCCCTGGGCCAGGGGGAATCACAAGATCCATTCTCAATGCCAATGTTACTGAACTTCTGGTGGTTGAAAAGGATAGTCGATTTATTCCTGGATTACAGGTGAGAGACTTAAAATGCCTTTTCTAGGAGGTAAAAACCCAATTGAAATCTTCAGTCCATGATTCTTTAACCTCAGTATATCCAAAGATTGTGTAGGTTGCTCCTCAAACTGTGGATCTCCAGATCCTTTTCCAGAGATTCTGATTCTGTGGTCTGGAGAAGTCCAGGAATTGCATTTCTAACAAGCATCCCCACATGGTCTGTTGACCACTATTTGAATAAACCTGCTTTATGTATTAATGTTAACCTAGTTTTGTGTGATCTGTTTTTTTAATCTAATAGCCATGTATGTTCTGGCCCATTCCTTCAAAACTAAGGAAAATAATTAACGCCAATAATGACCCCGCTATTGGCATGACTTCTGAGAACTTCATTTAGATTCAGAAAATCCTTTCTATAAGCAAAAGATGGAGAAAACCGAGGTTTCTTTTAAAGGAGACTAATTGTCAAGCTTAGGCATTTCTTAAGAATTTCTTAGGCAAAGAAGTGAAGTGGTACCACTGTGCACGTAGATTTAAGATGAGGTTTGAATGAAATGAAACAATAGGTGCTGTTATATGAGAAATATTTGAAGGAGCTGGGCGTGTTTCCGAGGAGAGGATCTTTGAGTGAGGGGATTCAGAGCTGCCTGTGAAAGGTGGCAGTGAAGAAGATCGCTTATTTTGATTTCTAGAAAAAAAAAAATCATACAAACAGGTAAGAATTGAGGGAGGCAGATGTGGATTTAAAATAAGGTGGGACTTACATTTTTTTAAGTGGTAGCAAAGAGCGGAACCCATTATATCAGGGATATTGTAAAGGGAATTCTTCACAGGGGGCACTTAATGGCTTAAGGAACTTTGATTCCTCTGTAATTCTAAAAGTTTAGAAGAGTCGTTAGCCTTTGGCTTAGATAAGTAGCAATTTATTGAGTGTAACCGAAAAATAAAGTTATCTGCGTTATTACTATCATACAAGAGACAAATTGGTTTACAATTGGTACGTCCTAATGCTTGTGTATGCAACAATTGAAAAACGTTTAATTTCTGCCAGAACAGTTTGAGGAAGTTTGTTTGAAAATCTAGGGCTTTGTGTGCATGCGATGGGTTTGTTTTTTTTTTTTTTTTTTTTTTTAAGGAGTTTTTATTTATCAGATTTTATTTGGCTACATCTAGTTTTTGCTTTAAAAAGTTATATAAAATTTAGTTTTATCTAATTTTTATACTTTTGACAGAATTGGTTTTCGATTTATAACTTTATTTTGGGATTGCCATATGGTGCATATTCCTTGATCAAATATGGAATTTAATACTGATTTTTTGCTTTGAATTACTTTCTTTCAAGAACTGTCTGCATCTCAGAAGTGAAAGTGGGAATATTTTATTTTCAGTGAGATCATGAGATAATAAAAAGAAGCTGAAGCACACTATGTCATTCCCTTCAGGTTTTTTCTTTTTAAGTTTTATGTATTTATTTTGACAGAGAGAGAGAGAGAGAGAGAGAGAGAGAGAAAGCATGAGCAGGAGAGGGGCAGAGAGAGGGAGAGAGACAATCCCAAGCAGGGTCCCGGCTGTCAGTGTGGAGCCTGACGTGGGGCTTGAACTCACAAACTGAGCTCATGACCCGAGCTGAAATGAAGAGTCGGTAGCCACCCAGGCGCCCCTCAGATTTTTTCATCTAGCCCTTTCTGGACATAAGAATACTCTTCGGACTTTATTGCCCTTGAAGAGACTTCCTAACCCTCAGTCTTCCCATCTGTTATGTACAATTCTTTCTCATAAGGCAAGGGGGTGAATCAAATTTCTGTTCATCCCCACCTTAATTTGCATACTCTCCTCTCTGATCCCAACAAAAGATGTGCGAAGAGGGGCTGTTTAAAAGACAACTACACCCTTCTCTTTTCAAATGCCTGCCCCAGCCCCTGCACTCCTAACCCCTGCCTTGTTTTATTTATCTCGTTGGATTGAACATCATCGGATACATTTTCTGTATGTTCTTATTTGTTATCTAACCCCCCCCCCCCCCCCCCCCCCGCCTGGAATGTACTGGAATGTAGTGCAAAGAGCATAGGGATTTTTGTGTGTTCCCTTCCGTGCTGTATCTCTACCACATGCAACAGTGCCTGGAGTATAGCAGGTGTTCAATAATGTCTTAAATGGGAAAATAAAAGGTTGACTTTATGTGTCTATCTAATCAGCCAACTAAATGTGTCAATTTTTAAAATTATTTATTTTGAGAGAGAGGGCGCGCGTGCGTGTGCCCATGAACGGGGGAGGGGCAGAGAGAAACTGAAGCAGGCGCTGCACTGTCAGCACAGAGCCAGACCCAGGGCTCATCTCACGACGGTGAGATCATTTAATCGCGAGAATGAATAATTGTGTGGCGTTGGTTATTTAAAAAGTTTTGTGACCTTTTTTTCTGAATACAAAGATTTGTTTCAAGGTAAATTACTCTGCAAGAAATGTGTATTTGTCTTACATGTTTCTGTAGAAGAAGCAAAATTAATTCTTAGTGTCTTATATGCAGGAAAAGAATTTGCCTTAAAAAGAAATGTTGGGTACTAAAATATCACATAGATTTCTTTTTCCTGTAAAGAAGGTTTCAATATGTAAAACCACTTTCATTTAGAGGTACTAAATTAATCATGAAAATGAATAAAGGCAGAAGGTGTGATCTATTTAAAGGATTCCATTTTAGTGGTTTCTGAGCTAATAGAATTACTTTTTAAAGAAATTGTAATAATTTATAAAATGTCTTCTAGCTGAAAGTATGTCATTTGTGTCTTGATCCAATTCTTATAATATCATCTTAGGATCTTATAAGGCATCTTATATCTCACTATATAAGGCGTCTTACTTATAAGGCATCTTATATCTTAATATATGAGGCATCTTAGGATCTTACTAAATACAGTAGTATGTTACTAACACAGTTACTAACACAGTACTAACATACAGGTTTCACCGTCAGCATGTTGTAAGGTAAAAAAAACATGTCTGATATGTGAAAGTACTATAATATAGCTTTGTGTTTAAAGAACACAGACTGCAGCATCAGATTGGGTTTGACTTCAGGCTCTACCATTTACTGGGTGTATGACTTTGGGCAGGTAACTATGTCTCAAGGCCTCAGTTTGCTTGTAGGATAGTAATGAGGATTAAATGAATGCCTCATACTTAGTTAACCATGCAATATATTTTTCGATATAAGTAATCAATTAAATTATTATCCCTGTGCCTTGGGCATTTCTATTAATTAAAGATTGATCATGAGACTGCTAATCTGGAAAGAGGTAGAGGAGAAAGGTTATTCCTTTGGATCACTGGAAAATAAATCCCTAGTGCTGTGGGAATGTTGGAGCTTTGTCCCACCTCCTTGAACCAGCATTGGACATTCAGGGTTTCTTTCTCTTAATATTGTAGCATTCTCTTGTGATTATGCATTTGGGGGGGGGGTGAGGTCTTTATTATTTTTTAGTTATTGTTACATTTCTGTGGCTGAGCCAATTGTCTCTGCTTTGGAGGGGAGTGAGATTTTTTTAATACCTCAAAGAACTTGAAATCTTCCCCCGTTTCTGAATTGGAGATAACGTCACAAATAACATGTTCTCCTTGAAGTAAATAATCTGGGTTCTTCATTTTTTGTTTTAAGGATTTTGTATATTAATAACAATATGGAGGGTTTACTGCACTGAATACTTTGTTCTACAACTTTATTGAGTTATTAATGTTCAGTAAACTGCACATGTTGTTAAAAGTGTACAGATTACTGAGTTTCGACAAATACATAATCTCATGAAACCATTACCGTAATCAAGAAAATGAACACTCATCACCTTCAAGATTCCTCATTTTCCTTTATAATCCAGCCCTCCCTCTTCCCTTTCCCTGTCTTAGGGCAACCACTGATCTGCTTTGTCAATATAGGGAATTTCCATTTTTCAGAATGTTATATAAATGAAATCATACAGTATGTGTTTTTTTTTTTTTTTTTTGTCTGATGTCTTTTACTGAGCATGAGTATTTTGAGATTAATCCATGTTGCAGTATTTAGCAGTAGTTTAATTTTTTTTTATTGCTGACTAGTTAGTACTCCACTGTATGGATATACCAAATTTATAAATCCATTCACCAGTTGGTGGACTTGGAGTTGTTTTTATTTTTTGGCAATTACATATAAAGCAATCATCAGCACTCACGTGCAAGTCTTTGTGTGAGTACATACTTTGATTTCTCTTGAGTAAAGAGCTGGAGGTGGAATGTCCGAGTCTTATGGCAGGTGTATGTTAAACTTCTTGTGAAACTACCAAACTGTCTTACAAAGTGGCTGTACCATTTATCATTCCCACCAGCTGTGCGTGAGAGTTCCCGTGGCTTCACATGCTTCTCACACTTGGTGTGGTCAGTCTTTTTAATTGTAACCATCCAAGCGAGTGTATAACAGTATCTTACAGTGTCTTAACGTAGCTTTTATATGCATTTTCCTAATCAGTAATTTTGGGCATATTTTCGTGTGTTTATTTGCCATCTGTATATCTTTTTGGGGAATCGTGCAAATATTTTGAGCATTTTTTGTTTTGTCTTCATATTATTGCATTGTAAGAGGTCTTTATGTAGTTTAGATACAAGTTCTTTGTCAGCTACGTGTTTTGTAATTCTTTCTCCTCAGCTGTGACTTACCTTTTCATTTTCTTAGACATTTAACAGTGTCTTTCAAAGAGTAAAATTTAGTTTTAATAAAGTAAAGTTTATCAGTTGTTTTTCCTTTTGAGTTTGATGCTTTTTGCATCTTATGTTAAAGATAATGGCCAAAACAAGAACTAAGAATTTCCATGTTTTCTTTTAGATGTCTTAAAGTTTTAGATTTTGCACATAAGCTTATGATACATTTTGGGTTACCTTTTGTATGTGGTGTGAGGTGGGAGTAGAAGTTCATTTTTTTGCATCATTTGTTGAAAATTGTTTTTCTTATGAATTGGCTTGGTAATATTGTCGAAACTCAGCCGGTCTTATGTACACTGGTCTGTTCCTGGACTTCCAGCTCTTTTCTATTGTTCTAGATCTCTCTTTTCATGGATACCACCTGTATTGATTACTGTAGTTCTATAGTAAGACTCGAGAGCAGGTAATTTGAGTCTTCCAGCCTTGCCTTTTCCAAAATTGTTCTTGCTATTCTACGTTCTTTGAATTTCCATATAGTTTTAACATTAAATCATCAATTTCCTCTTTTTTTTTTTTTGGTTTTTGTTTTTGTTTTAAGCCTGATTAAAACTCTAGATCACTTTTAGGAGAACTGGCATCTTAATGATCTAGGCTTCTAATCTTTAAACATGGTATATTTCCCCATTTATTTAGATTTTCTTTAATTTCTGTCAGCAGTGTTTTACAGTTCTATGTATTCAAGTCTTACACATCTTTTGTCAAATTTATCCCTAACTATGTCCTGTTTTTTGATGCTATTATACTTGGTATTGGTTTTTAATTTCAATTTCCATTTGTTTGTTGCTACTATGTACAAATATCATTTGTTTTGGGAGTGGACTTTGTGTCCTCCAGCCTTGCTGTGCTCACTTATTAGTGGCTATTTTGTAGATTTCTTAGGATTTTCTGCATGTATTATCATCTATAATAAAAACCATTTTACCTCCTCCACTTCAGTCTGTTTGCTGCTATTTCTTTTTGTCTTGGCTAGAATCTCCAGTACAGTTAAACATCCTTGCCCATTCCTGATCTGAGGGAAAGCATTCAGACTTCCACCAGTACGTATGATGTCAGTTGTAGGTTTTTCCTAGATCTCCTTTTTCAGCCTGAGGAAGATCGTTTCTGTTCTAGCTACCTGAGAGGTTGTGGTGTTTGTTTTTTTAATATATATATTTTTTAAATAATGTATTTGCAAAAATACTTTTTCTGAGTTTATTGAGATAATCATATGGCTTTTTTTGTTTTTAGTTAATATAGTGAATTATATTGATCTTTTTTTTTTTCTAATGGTAAGCCAACCATCCATTGAATCTGTGGTGATAAAGTCTCTCTCATTCCGGATATTGGTATTTTGTCTCCCTACATATTGGTCAACTTTATTGATCTTCTGAAAAAACAACAACAAAAAAAAGCTTTTGATATTGATTTTTCTGTCTTGTGTTCTGTTTTCTATTTCACTGATTTCTGCTCTGAAATCTTTATGTTCTTCCTTCTGTTTCCTTGAGGTTTAATTTGTTATTTCTATATTTTTTTAAGGTGGAAGCTGAGGTTTTCTCTTTGAAGCCTTTCTTATTTTCTTATAGATGTTAAGTGCTATAATTTTCCTCTCAATACAACCTGAGTAGAATCCTACAAATTTTGAGGTGTTGTGTTTTCGTTTTCATTTATTCAAAATACTGATTTACTTAAAAAAAAATTTTTTAGAGATTTTATACCTAAAGAAAGATTTCTAAAAGAAGTTGAATTTTCAGATAAACCTTCAATTCCAGTTTCCCTTTTAATTTCTTAATTTGACTTCTTAGAGTATTTAGAAGTGTATCATTTAGCTTGTTTTCCAGATCTCTTTCTGTTAACTGATTTTTAACTTAATTCCATTGTGATAAGAAAACTTACTTTGCATGACTTAAAATCATTTTAAATTAATTTATACTTGTTTAATGGTGTAACACATGATCTATCTTGGTAAATGTTCCTTATGCAGAATATGCCTTCTGCTGTAAAGGATATACATTCTTCTATTGGATGCTATGGAAATTTCAGTAAGGTCAAGTTGGAGTTATTCAAGCCTTTTGTATTCTTAGAGATTTCATATTTGTTCTGTTGTTAAGAGAGGGGTATTGAAATCTCTTAAGTGCAGATTTGTTGGTCTGTCCTTGCAGTTCTCTCAGTTTTGCTCTCATCTATTTTGAAACACTGTTATTAGGTGCATAAACATTTAGGATTGTTAGGTCTTCATGACAAATTGGCTCCTTTATCATTATGAAATGATCATCATGATCCTTGGTGATATTCTTTCCTCTAAAATCTACTTTGATAATAACATAACCATGCCAGCTTTCTTTTGATTAATGTCCATTTCATCCTTTCCTGTATGTCTTCATATTTAAAGTCGATTTCTTATCGACAGCATATAATTGGGTCTTGCTTTTTTTCTCACCAATCTGACCATGTCCATTTGTGTACTGGTTTTCTATTGTTGCTGTAACAAATTCCCACAAACACAACAGCTTAAAATGACACACATTTATTCTGTTACAGTTCTGGGGATAAGAAGTTGAAATGAAGGTCAGTAGGGCCGTGTTCCTTTTCTGGAGGCTTCAGGGAAGAATTTTTTTTTTTTTTTTGCCTTTTCCAGCTTCTGGAGGCCACCTGCATTCATTAGCTCATGGACCTCTCACTTCCACATCTATCATTGACTTTGATCCTTCTGACTCACTCTTTTAAAGTCTTTTGTGATTGATTATTTTGGGTCCACCCAGATGATCTAGGATAATATCCCCATTCTGAGATCTGTAATCACATCTGCAAAGTCCTTTTACCATATAAAATAACATAGTCACAGGGATTAGGATGTGGGCATTTTGTGGGGCCAGTATTGGGCCTACTGCAATTTTTATCTATAACTCTTTGTTTTGTTATTTTTAGTAGTTTATTGAAGGTATATAGTATACATCTTTAACATATCCCAGTTCACCTTCAAGTAATAAAATACCACTTCATGTATAGCATACAAATCTTAGAATAATGTGTTTCTCCCTGCCAGGCCTTTGTACTGTTGGCGTCCTGTGTTTTGCTTCTCCATGCTGTAAACTTCACCGTACAATGTTATTTTTGTTCTAACAGTCAATGCTATATTAAAGAGGTTTCAATACAGTAGACTTCTGTACAATGTGGGGGTTAGGGGCACTGACCTCTGCACGGTTGAAAATCCACGTATTACTTTGTACTCCCCAGAAATTTAACTAAAGCCTACTATTAACCAGAAGCCTTACCAATAACATAAACAATCACTTAACACATTCTTTGTATGTTACATGTGCTGTTTATTACAGTAAAATAATCTAGAGAGAAGAAAATCATATCATATTCCTATTATCCTAATCATATTAAGAAAATCATAAGAGAAAATACATTTATAGTACTGTAAGAAATCCGCATATACATGGACCAGTGCAGTTCAGACCCTGTTGTTAAAGGGTCAGCTATAATAAGAAAAATTGTTACATATTTACCCATATGGTTACTGTTCTGAGTGCTCCTCATCCGTATGTCCACCTAGTATTATTTTCTGTCTACCTGAAAGACTTTCTTCAGCATTTTTTGTAAGTTTTGTGGAACTTTCCATGTTTGTATGTCTGAAGAATTATTTTGTTTTGCCTTTGTTGTTGAAAAACATACTGGCAACTGTTTTCTTTTAGTACTCTAAAACCGTGGCTCCACGGTCTTCTCACTTGCATTGTTTCTGACCAGAAATCTGTTGTCATTCTTATCTTTGCTCCTCTGCCTTTTTTCCCTGGTTGCTTTTGAGATTTCTCACTGCTTTTGAACAGTTTCATCACGGTGCACCTTAGTGTCCTTTTCTTCGTGTTTCTTTTGTGTGAGAGTCCTTGAGATTCTTGGATCTGCAGGATTTCCTGCTTTCCTGCTGTCCAGTGTCTGAAAACTGTAGTTTCGTCTATTTTATCTATTTTTTATCTGTTTAAGCCAGAAGAGACTATCTGGTCTTCTGTTCTCCATCTTAGCCAGAGTAAGAAGCTCTAGGATTCTTCTTAATCATTATGTGTTTATTTTGTGCAACTTTGGAGATAGGAAGTCATGATTATTGTTAGTATTGCCTCTGGGTTTTATAATAGGTAAACAGTGATTGTTTCTACCTGATAGGTAGGATGGAAAATTCACAGAATTGAGAAACAAATTGGCTGATGTACGATCTCAGATAAGGCACTTAGTAGCTTTCGATCTTGAGCTTGCTGTTGTGAACCTGTTTCAGCTTCAGCTTTCTCATCTGCAGCATGAGGATAATAGTTATTGTTTGTGATCGTTACAAGGATGGTAAGAAATTTATGTAAAGAGATGGGCATATAGAGCCTAGCATATTGCCAGTAGCCAGTAAATGGTTGCTATTATAATTATTCCCCTTCTGTGTCATCTTATAAAGGGATCTGTAGTTTAGTCATCCTGGCAAAAGGAGCTGTTTTTCATCAGAGACCGTAAAATTTTAAATTCTTTCATCTCTAGCAAATTTTACAAAAGGGGGGGCGCCTGGGTGGCTCAGTCGGTTAAGCGTCCGACTTCGGCTCAGGTCACGATCTCGCGGTCTGTGAGTTCGAGCCCCGTGTCGGGCTCTGTGCTGACGGCTCAGAGCCTGGAGCCTGCTTCCGATCCTGTGTCTCCCTCTCTCTGTGACCCTCCCCCGTTCATGCTCTGTCTCTCTCTGTCTCAAAAATAAATAAACGTTAAAAAAAAAAAATTTTTTTTTAAATAAAAAAAAAAAACAAAAGGGAAGATGGCCTGACTTTCTGTCGTGGCATGATTACATACTTCACACATGTAATTTATCTTTAAGATATGGCTACAGCCACAGTTAATCAAAACTCAACGAATAAGTAAAAGATGGCTTACAACCAAAGTGACTTCCTAGTCCACTACAAACTAGAAGTAGATCAATGCTAGAAGCAGACCCACTGACAATAGCAAGAAGTAACAGTTATTACTGTGGCAGAAAAGCTATAAAAAGCAAACATAAAACTGAAAAAAAAAGCGCAGTAGTAAGGGATCATAACCACTGACGCCGTTACTCTACAGGCAACAATGACCCCTAGTCAAGAAAAGGGTGAAATTGGGTTCATTGTTCTTGGCTTAAGGAAGAGAATTTTGTGATATTGTATAGCAAGATTTCCCTCTGTAACCTTTTCTGTTTATTTTTCACAAATTTTTTTTACTGAAGTATAATTAACACAGTGTTGTGCTAGTTTCAAGTGTACAGTATAATGATCAACAGTTCGTTAGTTTCTCCACGCTCCTCAAGATAAGTTTACTCTTAATCCTCCTTGTCTGTTTCACCCATTCCCCCACCCAACTCCCCTCTGGCAACCGTAGTTATTTCTCTGTATTCAAGAATTTTTCTATTTGCCTCTTTTCTATTTGTTTTGTTTCTTAAATTCCAGAAATGAGGGAAATCATACGGTATTTGTTTTTCTTTGACTTATTTTACTTAACATTCTATCATCTGGGTCCATCTATGTTGCTGCAGGTGGCAAGATTTCATTCTTTTTGATGCCTGAATAATACTCAATCGTATATATATACACCACATCTTCTTTATCCATTCATCTGTCCATGGACACGGGTTGCTTTCATATCTTGGCTATCGTAAATAATAATGCAGAAAACATAGGGGCGCATATGTCTTTTCAAAATACTGTTTTAGTTTTTGGGGGGTGAATACCCAGTAGTGGAATTACTGGGTCATATAGAAATTGTATTTTTAAGTTTTTGAGAAACCTCCATACTGTTTTCCACAGTGGCTGTGCCAATTTGCATTCCCACCGACAGTGCACAAGGATTCCCTTTTTCTCCACCGTGCCATCATTTGTTATTTCTTGTGGTTTTTATTTTAGCCATTCTGATGGGTATAAAGTGATATCTCATTGTGGTTTTGATTTGCATTTCTCTGATTAGTGATGTTGAGCATCTTTTTATGTGTCTGTTGGCCGTCTGTATCTTGTCTTTGGAAAAAGACATTTTTCCATTTTTCAATAGAATTATTTGTTTTTTGTGTGTTGAGTTGTAGAAGTTCTTTATATATTTTGGATATTAACCCCATATCAGATCTATCATTTGCAAATATCTTCTCCCATTCAGTAGGTTGCCTTTGTGTTTTGTTGATGGTTTCTTTCACTGTGAGAAAACTTTTTATTTTGGTTAGTCCCAGTAGTTTAATTTGCTTTGGTTTCCCTTGCCTGAGGAGATGTATCTGGAATTTTTTTTTTTTAAATGGCGAATGTCAAAAGAATTACTGCCTGTGTTTTCTTCTAGTAGTTTTGTGATTTCAGGTCTCACATTTAGGTCTTTAATCCATTTTATTTTTGTGTATGGTGTAAGAAAGTGGTCAAGTTTTATTCTTTTGCATGTAGCTGTCCAGTTTTCCCAGCACATTTGTTGAGGAGACCGTGTTTTCTTCCCACTGTATCCCTGCCCCTTTGTCAAAGGTTAATTGACCTTACAAACTTGGTTTCATTTCTGGGCTCTCGGTTCTGCTCCATTGATCCATGTGTCTTGTGGTTTGTTTGTTTTTTTTTGTTTTTTGGTTTTTTTTTTTTTTGCCAGTACTGTACTGTTTTGGTTACTGTAGCTTTACAGTATATCTTGACATCTGTGGTTGTGATACCTCTAGGTTTGTTCTTTTTCAAGATTGCTTTGGCTATTTGGGGTCTTTTTGGTTCCATACAAATTTTAGGGTAATATGTACTAGTTCTGTGAAAATGTTCGTATTTTGATAGGGGTGCATTGAATCTGTAGATTGCTTTAAGCAGTGTGAACATTTTAACCATGTTGTCTCTTCCAATCCAGGAGTATGGAATATCTTTCCATTTGTGTCATCTTTAATGTTTTTCATCGGGGTTTCATAGTTTTTGGAGTATGGGTGTTTTGTTTCTTTGGTTAAGTTTATTCCTAGGAATTTTGTTATTTTTGGTACAGTTGTAAATGGGATTGTTTCCTTAACTTTTCTTTCTGCTACTTCATTATTATTCATCAGAAAATCATTCACCATGATCAAGTGGGATTTATTCTAGGAATGCAAGAGTAGTCCAATATTTATAAATCAATCAATGTGATACATCACATTAATAGAAAGAATAAAAACCATATGATCATTTCAATAGATGCAGAAAAAGCATTTGACAAAGTACAACGTCCATTCATGATAAAAACTCAACACAGTAGATTTAGAGGGGACATATCTCAACATCATAAAGGCCATATTATGAAAAATCCATATCCAATGTTGTAATAAATTGTGAAAAACTGACAGCTTTTCCTCTGAGACCTGGCACAAGACAAGGATGTCCATTGTCCCCATTTTTATTCAACATAATGCTGGAAATCTTAGCCATAGCAATCAGACAAGAAAAAAATAGGCTACTGTAGAAGTTTCTCTTTAAGAAGTGTTAACGCTGAAAGGAGTAAGCACTGTTTGAATATAAAGTTTATTAAATCTCTAAGTCCTTGATGAGACTGAGTACATGAGTTTCTGCCATGCATATTTTGGTCCTGTTTGAAAAATAAAACAAGGAGACTTTTTGAAGTCATGCTGTCCTCTTCTTCCGTAAAAAAAAAAAAAAAAAAAAACCTATTGTAACATTATCTTAAATTCCTTTTGAGTAATAGCATTAGTCTTTTCTGTGTATTCTACAGAAGAATAAAAATTGTTTTTCACCTATCATTCTGTATCATAGATTCCTTCATTCTCATATAGTTTTCCTAACAGTTTGCGTAGCACTTATTTCAACAGTGTTTGGGTTCCTACTATGTAACAGGTCAGGAAGAAGGTAATATCACCAGGCTGTGTAATTAATGCTTTAGCTCACTCTACAATGCTGGATGCCAGGAGTCCCTCACCCACCATGAGAGGTAGCCTAAAACATACCAAATGGCCATTCAATATAGTTCTTTGTTCTCAAGGAATTTCTAGTTGTGCATAAGTTCCAAAAGTCGCATAAATTATTTCCTCATCAGGGGCACCTAGGTGGCTCAGTCGGTTAAGTGTCTGCTTCAGCTCAGGTCATAATCTCCTGGTTCTTGAGTTCGAGCCCCGCATTGGTGTCTCTTCTGTCGGGACTGAGCCCACTTTGGATCCTCTGTCCCAGTCTCTCTGCCCCACTCTCTCTGCCCCACTCTCTCTGCCCCTCCCCTGAATGTGTGCTCTCCCTCTCCGTCTCTCTCAAAGTAAATATAAATAAACTTAAAAAAAATTTCCTCATCAAATGAGATCACCAACAAATTACCTAGGTGGACCTTAGGTGCTTGCCCCCTGCAGAAAAGCTATCTCTAAAACCTTGACTTCGAGAGATTTTTTAAGTGACCCTATGAAGAATACTCCTGCATTTGTTTCCTCATTTTTGTTAAAGGCATTCTCTATTATTTTGTTCCATATACCCCTCACAAAACTTAATGCTAGGAAGAAAAAAAACAAACATTGTCTCTCCTGGAGACTTGGTATAATTATTTCCAGTAGAGAGTAAAAATTCTATAATTCAGTGTATAAATTGTCAGAGCTAACACCTGTAGGATTTACATACCTGCTTCTTTCATTGTTTCGTTTTCTGTTTCTTCTTATACAACCTTATCTAATGAATGCCTTTTACTCTAAACTGACTTAAACCTCATTTTGGAAGGATATGGCATTAAAAACTAAAATAAAAATGATGGAACAACTTACGAGTGTCTGTAAAAATACTCATTTGACTATAATCGGGTGTCTGCATTTGTAGTCAGCTGTGCTTTGAGCACATTATGAGCTAACACCGTCAGAGTTTTAAGTATAAAGTAGGGGTGCTCTTCTGGCTGTAATAGTGATCTTTCCCACCTCTCCACCATCCCCCAAATACTGTCATGGTAATGAAAACATCATTCTCTATTAGTGGTTGGTAAGAAAATGTGTGTCATTGCTGAATATCATTAGGTGTTTAAGTGGCTATTGTCTGTAATCATTCATACTATCATTTCAGTTTGTATGCCGTTTTTTCCCCCCCATAATTGCTTTAAGGCTTTCACAGAAAGCTATGGTCACCAGTATTCATTTCTTCCTCAGTGGGGAGTCTGAAAGGGGAAGATCAAGCTACAGAGTAGTCTTGGGAGGATTTGCTTTGTCATTGGCTGAGACTTAAGTCTGAAGGGCAATCCTAAAGAAATCGGCTAGAAATACAACTTTAAACCTAGGAAAGGAAGGTTAATGTGTGTTACACCAGTTTTCTGGTATGCAGCTGAGTGTGTATCAGTTAAATGTTAAAAAATTAACATTTCAAACGTGGTTATCAGAGCATGTATATTAATGCCAAAGATCTAAGTTTACATGGTTTTGTTTTAGTCTTAATTACTAATTACTTTATTACTTTATATACGATCATGAAGCATAAGCTTTTAGTTCTTCTGCTTTGTTTTTGGTATGCAAATTTGTTGTGTTTTAATTATGTGAAGCAGAATTCTAGAAAACAACTAATATTCTTCATTAATGGTAAATGCAGTCATTAAATGCATAGTTTTTATGCAATAAGAGCCTGTCCCAAAGAGAGTTACCTTCTTTTTTATTCATAGTATGTTGGAGTTACTATGTTTTCCATGATTTATAGTCTGGAACTCATCAGATTAAGTTTTAGCAAGTTTGGTAATTTAAAATAATCTATAAGTACAATAGTATTGGAGATACACAATTTTTTTTTGCTAAACTACCATGACTAAATATACCAGACTAGATGATTCCCAAACTGAAATGTTTAGGTTCTTACCAGTTTAAGCATTTCAGCGCTGTATTTTTGAAGTGTTACTTGTATAATTCTACCTGATTTATCAGTGAAATAATTTTTTGCAACTTTCTTGACTTTACAAATTTTGAGAGTCTCAAATCTCAGGCTGGGAGGAGGAGTTTTCCCGTTTTATGGTTGATCGTTCGCTTATTCACTTATCAAAAAATGTGAAGCACCTACTCTGCACTTTGTAGCTGCAGGGGACATTAAGATAGGTGGGAAACAGGTGCTACCCTTAAGGAGCATATGTTATCACAGGGAGAAGAAACCTCTCTATACACAATTAGGAGATAGTAGGTCATAATGCCGTAAAGAAGCATGTGCAAGGCACGACATTTACCCAAAGGCAGGAGTAATCTACGAAGTAGGTGCCGTGTTCCGGGGTCTCTTCTCTGGCTTCTATGGTGTTTCTTTCATCCTTCCTACCAGTGGCCAGAATTAGGCAAGAAGAAGGTTAGGAGAGAGAATCAGCAGCACCAAGGGGTGCTCAGGGCAAAAGTTCCCTAACTTGGAGCCAAGGGTGTCTGAGCCTCTTGAGGTGATACCTGATGTGGAAGGAAGGTCACCTCTTCCTTATAATCTCCTTTAGAAGGGATGTTAGTGATACATGTACTCCTGCTCTTAAACTTCCTAAGCTTCAGGGGACTGCATCTGGGTGGTAGTTGTTGTTTTTTAAACCATGAAGAATCAAGTTTTATGTTGGGTGCAGGGTGTGTGTGTGTGTGTGTGTGTATAGAGAGAGAGAAAGAGAGAATGAGAGAGAGAGTGTGTGTTTCACTGTTCTCCAAAGTGTGAATTCATTTTATTGATCTTTTTGTAAACTAGATGCTTTCCGATGCAGCACCTGGAAAACTGAGAATTGTCCATGGTGATGTGTTGACATATAAGATAGAAAGGGCTTTTCCAGAAAGTCTTAAAAGACGGTGGGAAGATGGTAAGTGATTTGGGGTTGGTTTTCGTATTTTCTTTTATAATTATTTATAGTACAAATATTTAATGCTATTATACATTACAAACATTACACATTTATATTAAATATTATAAAAACAGAATTGAATACGTAGTGTGCATTATAATTTTTTCTGCTTTTCTACTCTTTTCCAAAATGATAAATCTAATTACTTTTTCTTCTATTTGTCTCCTATTTTTCAAATGTTTAGGGTTCTAAACCCTAGCTTGCTATTTTTATGACAAATAAGCTTGCTATTTTTATGACACCATGTAATGATGGGATAAACTATGAAGTGTTACTTTTTCCAAATGGTGAAAAAAAGAAGTGTTTTAGTAAACGAAGCCACACCCAGTTACCAGCGTCTCGCATTCCATGGCCAGCCAAGGGTCTTCATTTTTTAGACAGTCGGGTCCCCGCTATGTACCAACTCTTTGGAATCCGTAGATACATGGGGTGTGTTACTTGCCTATAAAGCCCTTGAGAATACGTACTGCTGGCCTGACCGCCAGTGTGTGTGTGTGTGGCCGCAGCACCGCCAGGCTCCTTCAGAGAGGTGGCCACTGCCTGCCTCCGCCTTCCGGCTCTCCTCTCGGCACACTGCCTTCAGGTCTCCGGTCCGGCCCCAGTCACACCGGAGTCAGAGTGACCTCCTGAATTCCTCTCTCAAACCTTATCTGATGGGGTTCTCAGGCATTCATCTGAGTGTTACCTGCTCTTCCGGACGTTTTCTCTGCTCTTGTCTTCCCTGACACCAGGTCCTTCCGTTTTCCCTTTTACGTTGTACGACTTTCTCTAGCTGTTCCTTGCTGGTGGTTCTTTTTCCAGCTACCTCTTAGATGTTGTTCCTGAGCTCTTTCTTCTTGAGCACCTGCTCTTGTGCTCCAGATTTGCCGGAATTCCTCTGCTCCTGTGGTTAACTTACACCTGTGTGCGGCAGACACTTCCATCTGTCTGTGCAGCCTGTACCCCCTTCCTGGCATCTGATCCTCTGACAGCTTCACCTGGGTGCCCCATAGGCACTTTGACCTCCTCACGTCCGGATCAAATTACCTTTTCCCTCAAATCCGGTCTCTTTCGTATTTTTCCTAAGCCGGGAAACCTGAGGACTTTGAACACTAATTAAGGTAGAATGTTTTTCTTAATAATTCAAAGCTGACGATGAGGAAACATTGCTTTTGAAGAATAAATGGACTGAAAAATAGGTAGCCATGTCGTTTCATGTATTTTTGTTTGACGCTGTTAGTACCCAGTTTGACTTTTATTCTTAACCAAAATAGTATTCAGAACACTTTGATGAAATCGTTACAAGTTGTTTTTTCCTCCTGCTAACCAGATCCTCCAAATGTACATATTATTGGAAATCTGCCTTTTAGCGTATCAACTCCACTGATTATCAAGTGGCTTGAAAATGTTTCTTGTAAAGATGGACCTTTTGTTTATGGCAGAACCCAGATGACATTGACTTTTCAAAAGGAAGTGGCAGAGGTAAGTTCTGACCGTGTGTGGTTTTTTTTTGTTTGTTTGTTTTTTTTGGCTCTTCGAATTCCAAAACAAAGTAATGCTGCATTTTTGTGACAGACTGTGTTTTCTAAGTTAATGCTCCATTACACATACACACCAACACCAGCTCAACCAACAGTTAAGCATGTCATGATGATGACAGGTGTGACTGCTTTGAGCTCTCCGTGGAGAACACGAGTGCTGTGCTGCCAGCCAGGAAGGCCATGTCCTACATACAGGGACACAGTAGGGCCATAGAACAGTGAGAGATGGCATCTGTGGGATGCTGCTGATACAGTAATACATAGGGATTGGCCTGTGATCGGTTAAAGTTGATACATTGAACTTCATGAGATGGTGAAGAATGCGGTAATCAGTCGGTTTGGAGAAAGGGAAGGAGGTTGGTGTCTGATTATGCAGTACATAGACTTTCACTTAATCCCCTACTTCTGCTGGGCCTGCTATGCCTGCATTCCCATGGCGGGAGTGTTCCCAGGTCACTCTCTAGAAAATAATCCTACGGGGTAATAAGCAAGGGCAGGTTTTGTGCTGCAGAGGTTTAATGAGGGGATCTGCAGACTATAAGTGTTTGTTTTTTTTTTTAATTTTTCATTATGACTTACAAATACAGAAGAGTATGTGATGGATTTGTATGGCTTAATAAAAAGAACACCTGAATCACCCCACTCAACTCAATAGTTAAATTCCCAACATCGTTGACACCCTCTTGTATGCCTCATTCTGATTGTATCTCTGGTTTTCCACCTGCTACCAAAGTAATCAGTACCATGAATTTGGAACTTATTATTCCCTGTTTAGTTTGGCACATAGATTCTTATCTGTATAATTAATATACTTTAGTTTTCTCCATTTTTGAACTTACGCAAATGGATTCATGCACTATGTACTTCTTTTCTCCTCATTCACTTATGCTGCTCATAGCTGTAGTTTATTTGTGTAGTTATACACTACCCACTCTTTGACTAAGTCATAATTTATCTGTCCATTCTCCTGTTTTGGAATCCTGTTCCAGTGTTTTTACAAACAAAGCTGTCGTGGAGATTCTTCTATTTATGTCCGCTGGAGCACATAAGCAAGCTTTCCCTAGAGAATATATCCAGAAGTGGCCATGCTGGGTCTTAAGTTCCCCCAATCTTCACTTGGGCTAAATAATGCTAATTTGCTTTCTGAAGTCATCATGCCTGTTTATATTCCCACCAACAGTGTGTGTGAGTTCATTTTGCTTCATATCCTTGCCAGTACTTGATATTGCCAGACTTGTACTTTGTGTTAATCAGAGCTGAATGGTGTGTTTTTGTGGTTTTATTTTGTCTTTTGCTAAATTTTTAATCAAATTGAGCACCGGGGTCACCTGGGTGTCTCAGTCGGTTAAGCGGCCAACTCTTGATATTGGCTCAGGTCATGATCTCATGGTCAAGATCAAGCCGTGTGCTCAGCGCAGAGCCTGCTTGGGGTTCTCTTTCTCTCCCTCTCTTGCTGTCCTTCCCTCACTTTTGTACATGCGTTGTCTCTCTGTCTCTCTCTCTGTCTCTCTCTCTCTCTCTCTCTCTCTCTCTCTCAGAATGAACTTTTTTAAAAAACTAAGCACCATTTTGCATGTTTATGGACCTTTGAGATAGCATCTTTTTTGTGAAGTACTTGCCCTTTGCTTATTTTTCTGTTGGATTGCTTGTCTTATTCTCTTATATTTGGAGGAGTTCGAACATGGTCTTCGTACTAGTCTTTTATTAAGTGTCACAAATTTTTTCTTCTCCTCTTTGGCATGTTATGGTCTTTATGGTATCCTTTAAAGAGCAGATGCTTTTAATTGTAAATTTATGGTTAGTGCTTTTGTGTCTTATTGAAGAACTCTTTATATCTTGATATCATGAAGATATTCTTCTGTGTTATCTTCTAGAAGCTTTTATTGTTTTACTTTTCACATTTATATGTGTAATCCACTTGGGATTGATTTTTGTGTATGGTGAAAATAGAAGCCACTTTTCCTGTTTTTCATACATATCCCCAGTGAACTTAGCACTTCTTCACTAACCTCTACCAACACCTCTGACATAATGACAAAGCCTCTATTGCACTGGTCTGATTAGAGACACCAAGAAGAACGATTGTATGAATCTAGGAGACAAAAGGCCCGGTGTTACAGAAGACAGAGCATGGAATCCTCAGAAGAACATTCAGTTCACCTCAGAGTAGCACAAAGAATTTGATAAGACACCTATCATGTTTGCATATACTGAAAGAATAGGTAAGTTGAATTAGTGATAAATAGAAAATCAAATACAGGAAGGATTGAAGCAAGCAAAATATATCACTGTTAGAAAGACAAGTAAAAATGTTATTGGAAATATATAATTATTTATTCTGGAAACCGAAGGAAAAAAGAGGGACCTGTATAAAAAAAATCACAAAACTTTACTGAGAGTCTCAGAAGATCACTGAGCTAAATCAAGAGAAATAGAACCCTGGAAGAAAAAAAAAAATGAGTATTATAAAGATGCTTCATTTTTCCCAATTATGTTTTTTCAGCAACATCTTCAAATGTAGTGAGTAAAGTTCCAGGGATCATCTTGAGTGGGCCTGCAAGAATGGAAAAGAAATTTTGAAAAAAAGAAGAGTGATGAGAGAAGCCTTGCCTATCAAATGTTAAAATGTATTGTAAACTCTAATAACTGAAGCACTGTGACGCATTATGAAACTGAGTGACGGCTACATTAGAAGGCACAGAATCAGCGGCGCCTGGGTGGCTCAGTTGGTTGAATGTCTGATTTTGGCTCAGGTCATGATCTCACTGTCCATGGGTTCAAGCCCCGCATTGGGCTCTGTGCTGATAGCTCAGAGCCTGGAGCCTGCTTCCGGTTCTGTGTCTGTCTCTCTCTCAAAGGTAAACAAACATTAAGAAAATTAAAAAAAAAAAAAAAAAAAAAAGCCAGAATCAGACAACTTCATATTTGATAACGATTGTATCCTGTGTCAGCAAAGGAAAAAAAAAAAAAAAAGATGATTTAGTGAATGCTTGGATATTGAAGCAATTTAATAATTCACCGTATGTAATAAAAAAAATAATTCACACATAAAAATTCCAGTTCCTAGAGCCCACCGGCCACCCTGCTGCCACTGTCCCTGTGGCGCCTTAACAAAGGCACCGTCTCAAAGCATGAGCAGTCCTAAAGGTGCCTGGAGAAGTCGGGGGTGTGGACACACTGACCAGGGTATTGGCAGCCTTCTATGAAGAACCGGAGAAACCTAATAGTGCTGTGCGTTTTTAAAGCATCGCTTAGGAGCTGCTGCCCCTAGAAAATCCAGAAATAGAGCTGCCTCACCTAGAATCGACAGAAATGAAAGAGAAATATGAAGCTATTGTAGAAGAAAATAAACAAAAACAAAGCTTGCTCTGTATGCACCACCTCAGAATAGGATTCTTCTCAGTTGAAAAGACACTGAAAAAATGGTGTTGTCTGACTTGAATAGTTTGTATAGTATGTAATATTTTGCAGAACAGCTTCCGTAGAACTCTTGATACGTTGAATTCACCTGTATCACACTTTAACTGTTACAAACACATATACTTCGAAACACCAACAATATAAAAACAAAAAGTTTCCAGTTACTGTATCTTCAGATTCACTACCCTGTTGTGCAGTGGCTAATCTGTTGTTAATTTTATTCAGTTTTCATTTTGGATATTGTAGTTTTACTTCTAGAAGTTCCATTTGGGTCTTATATTGTCCCTTACTTCATTATGTTCATGCTTTCCTTGGCATCTTTACATAGGTATAATATTTATAATAGCTGTTGTAAGACCTTTGCTTATTAATTTCACTACCTCTGTCATTTCTGTATCATTTTACCATTTGCTTTTTTTCCCCTCCCTCTTTCTATGGGTCCTACTTTTCTGCTTCTTTGCAAGCCTGGTAATTTTTATTATTTTTAATATTTATTTAATTTTGAGAGAGAGAGAGCACACAAGTAGAAGAGGGTCAGAGAGAGAGAGAGGGACATGCAGATTTCAAAGCAGGCTTTAGGCTCTGAGCTGTCGGCACAGAGCCCGATGTAGGGCTCAAGCTCTCGAACCCGTGAGATCATGACGTGAGCTGAAGTTGAATGCTTAACCGACTGAGCCACCCAGTCGCCCCACAAGCCTGGTAATTTTTGGCGAGATGCTAGATATTGTGAGGTTTTGTTCTGTTTTGTTTAATCTTGTGGAGGGCTGGATTTTGTTGTATTGGCCTGAGTGGTGGGTTTTGTTCTGGCACAAAGATGAGTCACGTGCATATTGGTTTGGAGCTTGCTTTTAAGCTTGCTTATGACAAGTCTATAGCAGCCTTTAATCTGAGGCTAATTAAAGTCACACTATTAAGTCACAACCTTTCTGAGGAATCCACCCAGTACGCCGTGTATTTCAAGGGCTCTTTACTTGGCTGTTGGGTGTACAGACTACCTCTAGCCCTGTGTGACCTGCATTTGTCCCACTTTCTGATGCTACTTTCTCCAGCCTCCCAACCTCATGCACTTCTAGACCGATGCTCTGTCAGAGACTTGAAGGGATCCCTTTGCATATCTCAGGAGCTCCCTCCCCTTTCCTGTCTCCCATGCCCCCTGTCAGTCTCTGTCTCTGTGTGTGTGTGTGTGTGTGTGTGTGTGTGTGTGTGTGTGTGTGTGTGTGTGTTTACATATCCAGTAGTGTGCCTCACAAGTTCTGGCTGCCTTGGCCTCCCAGAGCCTGGCGTCTGTCTCCTCTCGTCAGGCAGACCACTGGGCTCTGTTTCTACTCCTGCTTGTGCTGCTGCCTGAGTATGGCTTCCAGGCTGTTAGCTGCTCAGTTGTGAGGCTCACCTCTCACCTTCTTTCTCCGGTGTCTGTGCTCATAGTCCCGTAATGCTGTTGTTTAATTTACATACATTTTATGTATGTAAAGTGTCGTTTCATACATTTTATTCAGCTTCATACTTGTTTTTTTGTAGACAACTTTTTAATATCAGAATTCCCCTGAGAGAATTATATACATATGTGAGAATTACACACACACACACACACACAACACATATATATATAAAATGTAGTCACATTAGTTCTGTTCTTTAGATGCCTTCCTCTGCATTTACACATGTGTAAGAATTCTATTCCTTAGATCTCTCCCTCTCTCTTTACCCATGTTCCACTTGAGAATAGTGGTTCTCTGTGGAGACGATTTTGCCCCCAGCCCCCCATTCGGGGACATTTGGCAGTATCTGGAGACATTTTTTTTTTGTAGTGCGTGACTGACTCAAATGTAGTACGTTTACACTGTTGGGCAACCACTGCCTCTGTCTAGTTCCATAAAATATTTAATGCATACCTTTTGAAAGCTATATGAAAGCAGAGATTACTTGAGTGATTCAGAAGAAATTTCTGTCATTTAACTCACTAGGCAATTTATTGAGTTTTACAGTTGTAAAATTTTAATTATATGAATATTTTTCACTTTGTTTTTAATTTGCCTGTATGGTACTGATGATAATATCGGCTCTTACTTATGGAATGTCTGCTATGGAATGGATGCCACTTCAGGTCCGTTTTCTTATTTAAGCCTCAAAGCAAGCTAATGAAATAGTATTTTTTAATTGACATTGACACACAGAGTTAGTTTCAGGTGTACAACGTAGGGATTCAGCAACTGTGCACGTTGTGCTGTGTTTGCCCCAAGAGTAGCTGCCATGTGTCAGCACACAAGGTATTACGCCACCGACTGTATTCCCTGTGCTGAACCTTTCATCCTTGCGACTTACAACTTTTGATAGGAAAGGATACTGAAGGTCGGAGGTTTTAATTAGCTTCTTCAAGACCACACAGCTACCAAGTAGCAGAGCTGGGACTTAGGCCAAGCTAGTCCGGCTCCCAAAACTTGATCTTCTGATCGCAACAGAATAATATTCACGTGGACACAGATTCAGTATCTAGGACATGTATAAATTATGAGGAAAGTTAAACTGAGCAAGCAGGATTCTGGGTACATGTAAACTCAAAATTAAGTGCTTAAAAACAAGTGACGAGAAGCAGCTAACAGAACACCAGAAATCTTCACAGAACTATTCAAAATTAAGGAATTTAAAACTGAATTAAGGAGCTTTTGCTGGAAGTTTTTCATATAATTTCAGAGACTTTAATTATTGACCTGGCAGAATCTTAAAATCATGATTTGTAACTATTACCTTCTTTCTCTTCCATCACTGATTACTCCCTCTCTACTGGATTACTAAGATCAAAAAGGAAACCTGCTCTAATGTCCTCTATTTTACAAAACAAAACAACTGTGTCTCTCTCTGTCTCAGAAATAAGTAAAAAAAATTAAAAATTAAAAAAATTTTTTTTAAAAAAAAGGCGCCTGGATGGCTCAGTCAGTTGAGTGACTGACTTCGGCTCAGGTCATGGTTTGTGAGTTCAAGCCCCGGGTCAGGCTGTGTGCTGACAGCTCAGAGCCTGGAGCCTGCTTCAGATTCTGTGTCTCCCTCTCTCTCTTTGCCTTCCCCTGCTCACACTCTGACTCTCTCTGTCTCAGAAATAAATAAACATGAAAAAAAAATTTTTTTTTAAACAAAACAAAATGGGAGCCTGGGTGGCTCAGTCGGTTCAGCATCCAACTCTTGAGTTCAGCTCAGATCATGATCTCCTGGTTTGTGGGATCGAGCCCCACGTCAGGCTCTGCAGGGTCTGCATCAGATTCTCTCCCTCCCTCTTTCTCACTGCCCTTCCCCGCCCCCCCCCCCCCCCCCCCCCCCCCCCCCCCCCCCCCCCGTGTGCCTTCCAGAGCTGGCTCTTGCACGCTCGCTTGCTCTCTCTCTCTCTCTCTCTCTTATAAATAAATAAACAAACTTTAAAAGACAAAACAATCTCCCTTGACCCCACCTCATGCCTTCTGGCTATCTATAACAACCTAGGAACATTGCAGTCTATTTAACTTGATGGTTGCTTAAGTTCGAACCCATTCTAGAAGCATTACAATTTTATCCTTCCTGCCCATGTTTTATGTATTTGATGTCCTATTTTATGTCTTTTTATGTTGTGTATTCCTAATTATCATAGGTATGATTGATTTGACTACTTTTGTCTGAACCTTCATACTAGCTTTTATGAGGGGTTGATTTACTACCTTTAATGTATAATACTGTTACCAGTGAAATTTTTTCTTTTGTGATTTTCATCTAGTTATGGCATTTTCTGTTTTGCTTAAAGAAATCCCTTAAACGTTTCTTGCAAGGGCTGGTTTAGTGGTGATGAACTTCTTTAACTTTTGTTTGTCTGGTAAACTATCTCACCTTTAATTCTGAATGATAATATTTCTTGCTGGGTAGAGTGTTCTTGGTTGTAGGTTTTTTTCTTTCAGCACTTTGAATATATCATGTGTTCTGGCCTTCAGATTTTCTGCTGAAAAATCAGCTCTTATAGATATTTCCTTTTATATAACCAGTTGCTTTTCTCTTGCTGCTTTTAAGACTCCTTCTTTGTCCTTAATTTTTGAGATTTTAATGATTATCTGTCTCCATATGGACCTCTTTGGGTTCATCTTGTTTAGGGTATCTCTGCTTCCTGGACGTGGATCTGTGTTTTCTTTTCCTTGTTAGGTAGCTTTTTCCGTTATTTCCTAAAATTAAGTTTTCTGGTCCTTTCTCTCTTCTTTCTGTGTGACTCCTTATAAGATGGGTGTTGTGTGCCCAATGTGGTCCCAGAGGTCCCTTAACCCATCCTGATTTTTTTCATTCTTTTTTTCTTTTTGCCATTCAACCTGAATGATTTCTACTGCCCTGTCCTCCAGATCACTGATCTGTTCTTTTGCATCCCCTGATTTGCTGTTGACTCCCTCTGTTGTGTTTTCCCTTGCAGTTATTGTATTCTTCAGCTGTAACTGGCTCTTTTTTATATTTTCTATCTCTTTATTTAAGTCCTTGCTGAGTTGATCCACTCCCCCCGAGTTTGGTGAACATCTTTATAACCATCACTTTGAACTCTTTATTAGGTAGATTGCTTATCTCTTTTTGTTTAGTTCTTTTTCAGGCTTTGTCCTGTTTTGTTTGGAACCTTTTCTACTGTCTGCTCATGTTGTCTAACTCTGTATTTGTTTCTATATACTAGGTAGGTCAGCTGGGATTCCTGTTCTTGAAGGAAGTGGCCTTATGTGGAAGGTGTGCCGTGAGTCACCAGAACCATGTGCTTCAGGGGTGTCCTCTGTTGGCTGTATGCACCCCTCTGTTGGCACTGGGCTGTGATTGCAACAGGTACACTGGGGGGCAGAGATGTCCCACCCACTTCACCGGCAAGAGTTGATTTTGGGGGCAGCAGTCTCCACGAGGCTCTCTGCCAGGTGTACAGGGTAGGAGTCCAGGAGCACCTGGCAGGAAGGCGGGTTCGGCAATGCAGGTCTTCAGGGGAACACCGGGACAGGGCAAGCGGTGCCAGAAAGGGATATGGAGAGTGTCAGACTGGTGCCCGCCAGCATCGGACGCGTAGGCTGACAGGGTAAGAAGAATAGTGCCTGCCAGCATGTCCACTCTTGGATAAAGTTCTTACACAACCCTGCCCCTTTGGCCTACTCCCTAAAATCAGGCAATATATTTTCTGCACATATGGCCCAGGCACTTTTCAAGCGGCTGCCTCTTTGCAGAGTCTCGGGGCAAGTGAGGTTATGTGTAGTCCCGTTAAGCGCAGAATCTCCATTTCCACTAGCCTTCCAATTCTCCCAAAGCAAAACCCAGCTGATTTTCAGAGACAGAAGTTATGGGAACTTAACTTCCTGGTGCAGATCCCCAGGGTGGGGGGTGCCTGGTGTGGGGCTGTAACCCCTCACTTCTCAGGGAGGATGTTTGCACCTGGGATATATCTTCTCTCACTCTTGGGTTTGGTTCCTGACCTGACCATGTCTTTGTTCCTCTTTCCCTTTTTGAGGCTTTGTCTTTATATTTACAGCTACCTCCGCTGTTCTCCCAGTCGTCAGGTCATTCTCAGGGAGAGTTGCTCTGTATGCAGCTGAAGCTGTGCTGTGTTCACGGGAGTGAGCTCGGGATCCTCCTGCTTTGCTGTATTCCTCACTTCTGCCCGTCTGGAGATATTTTTGGTTGTCGCAACTGGGGGGTGCTTTTGGTGTCTAGTGGGTAGAGGTTAGGGATGCCGGTAGACATCCTTCAGTGCGCAAGATAGCCCCAACAACAGAGAATCGCTCCACATTTACCAGCCTAAAACGTCAGCAATGCCGAGGATAGGAACCTTCGCTTTAGGGTATTTAGCCATAAAATCTTTTTCTCAGCCATCTTAGAATTTTCCATCCCAAAAATGTAGGGCCCTTTTGTGTTTGTTAGGAACTGTAAGGCATCACTACCGTCCTAAGGCCCATGTCATTGCCGGCTTATGATTCTCTCTTCTGTGTGTTTGAGTTGAGCATATATTAATAGTTTTCTTGTTTTCTCAGCCTTTTGATTTGTTCTTGGACTTTTATTTTCTCAGATGACATGATTATTATGGTATTTCTGTTCTCGAATAACACAATAGAGATGCAAAACACTATGTACTCTAATTCTTTTGGGGGAAAATGCAAAGGAACAGAGGCTTAAGAGGTGGAGGAATATTTTCAGTGACTCAGAATGTCAGTTGTGATTATTAATAACAGTGTTGCTTTAACTTCAGCATATGCAATTATTTTTCTTTAACCAGAAAAAAAATGTTGATTTTAGTTAAATTTTAGTACGGGTATCAAGAAGAGTTTACATTGAGTCTATAATTTATGGAATGCTCCAGAAGCATGGTTAACACTGGTCCTCTGACCAATTTTCATATTTTGCAAGTGAAAGTCTAAACAGGACAGTATATGGCGAGCAATATTTTCTCATATACCCTCTGTTTGCTCTTGACAGTGTCGTATTTGTAATTTTATATTCCACAGATAGCGCTCATTAGGCATTCACTTTGCTTGGCTTTGTTGAGTTCTAGAGCAGAAGCAACTGAGCACAGTCCTCTTGTCTCCAGGTCTGCAGGGTCTAAAACTAAGAATTCAGCTCGCACACATTAAAGAACATATAGACAGTATAAAGTTCCAGCTCATAAAATAGAATTAGACTGTGTAGCAGTAAATGAGACCTTAACAAATCTCACCTAACCTCATTTCATAGATGATGAAACTGAGGCTCAACGTAAGTTAACGTCTGGCAGAAGGTCACAGAGCTAGTTACAGGGAAAGCTGAACTTGAACCCAGGTCGTGTGTTTTCTGCTGCAGTCACGATGTTTAAGTTCTCCGTGTGACCGGACCTGTGGTCTTTCCTTTCTGGGTCCAGGATCAGCTTGTTGCTCTCCTCCCATCTTCAGGGGCCCCTGCTGCTTAATGGTCCATCCCTAGCAGGGAGGGAGGGAGTTACCTTGCCAGGAAGTATGTCGTTTTCAGTGTCCCTGATATTTGGCTGTGTAGCTTCCCAAGAATAAGCCTAATTTTTCTACTTAAAATGATTTTAGATGAATGAGGAAGAAAATAACACTGTCTTTGTGAAATCTTTGACCCCTGGTTTTTCTTAAACTGCCTCAGAAGGCTTTTAAAATCTCCAGGGTTAGAGGTTTCCTTTTACTGAAAAATTAACTGGTTTGGTTTCCTGGCCTTTTGTTGTTAAAATCTCTACCTTGTAACGGAGTTTGAACTTTAATAGCTTTACATATAACATATCTATCATAGAAATATTAAGTCCTGTTTGGATGACTGATTTTGACCATGTAACTCTTGTGCTAGTTTGTTGTTATTGTTGTTGTTTTTTTTGGGGGGGGGGGGGTTTAAAAATGTTTTTTTAATGTTTATTTAATTTTTCAAGACCGAGCAGGAGTGGGGGAGGGGCAGAGAGAGAGGGAGGCACAGAATCCGAAGCAGGCTCCGGGCTCTGAACTGTCAGCACAGAGCCCGATGTGGGACTCAAACCCACAAACTACGAGATCATGACCTGAACAGAAGTCAGCTGCTTAAACAGCTGAGCCACACAGGTGCCCCTCTTGTGCCAGTTTTTAACGAAACCTTTTGCAGAGCTTTCTGTTGTGTGGCTTGAATTTTTCCGTAATGAGTGTGCTGCTTTCTTCTGAATTCAGGTGTGTTATCCACACATTTTCATCTCCACAGCCTAGGTGTATTTGCTGCAAAGTTTGGATGGGTCAAGTTGAGGGGTCAGGCTTTACTGGCAGGAGTGGAGGCCTACCTAGCACCCTGAGTGAAATATACTTAAGCATGCCTTCACGTCCAATTTGCTTACCCTCTGTGCCTCACTGGTTTGCTCTTTGGTTAAAGTGATTTTTAAAATTTTGTTGAATTCATCAGCGAGAACACCTTTGAGATACAAGGTAAAATATTGGAAAACAATCCAGCGTAAATACTAATTTTCATATGCAGACTTTCTTTTTTTTTAATGTTCATTTATTTTTGAGAGAGAGAGAGAGTTGGGGGGAGGGGTTGAGAGAGAGGGGTACAAAAGGATCCGAGGCGGGCTCTGCACTGACAGCAGAGAGCCCTATGTGGGGCTCGATCTCCTAAACTGTGAGGTCATGACCTGAGGTGAAGTCAGACGCTCAACTGACTGAGCCAACCAGGCACCCCTGGTTTATTTTTTTTTTATTTTGGGATTAAGTTCACGCTAGATTTTAGTTTTACACAACTGCTTTGAATTGTGCCGGTTGTGCAGTGCACTTTGAAGTTTTTACTTTCATGGCAATGGTACATTTAAGCTCCAAAAGAAATTCGTGAGGAACTAGAAATATTTTCGACCCTTTGATCCATAAGCTTATTCTTTAAATACGTGCTTCTGGTGTTTGTCTTTTTTTTTTTTTTTTTTTTGCTTGAATATCTGCATTTCTTGGTTTTACAGTTTACTAAGGAACAATTTGCTTTGTCATTTATATTGTAGTAGCCTATCACTTATCCTGAACTGGGCCTCCCAGTCACTTCAACTGTCTAAATATAGACCAGAGCCAGGTAATTTAAAAAGAGGGATGAGGTGGAGGGATGGCTTCTGAGTAACAAAACAGATGCTACGAAATCTATTACTTTCCCCACAGGAAATTTTCTGAGCATCTCAGTTTAATAATTTTTTTTTAACGTTCATTTGTTTTCAAGAGTGAGACAGAGCACAAGCAGGGGAGGGGCAGAGAGAGAGGGAGACACAGCATCTGAAGCAGGTTCCCGGGTGACAGCACAGAGCTTGAGGTGGGCCTCGAACCCACGAACTGTGAGATCATGACTTGAACCAAAGTCGGATGCTTAACCGACCGAGCCACCCAGGCGCCCCGAGCATCTCAGTTTTAAAACCTACGTAAGGCAAAGCTCTCGTGAGCCAAATTATGTGGTTTTCGTGTCCAAACAGGTCAGAAGTAGCAAATAATAGGGAATTTTAGGGATCTGCACATGACAGTGAAGCAAGAAGACAAAACGCAGTGCGGTAAACACTCATTCATTTAGTGGTGTGGCACACGGCCGACGTGCTCAACTCCGCGATTAATCCAGCAGCCATTGGCGTTTGTAAGGCTGACCCTGTATCACTTAGAAGAGGCTCAGAGTATCCAGTAAACTCTAAGAACATAGAGAAGCAGGATACATTTTTTAAAAGTCAGTGTGCCTCATTTTTTTTCATCCTCCACTCAGTTATGTCTAATCTTAACATATTGCCATATTTTTATTTTTATTTTTTTTAAGAAATAAAATGTTACAGATATGCTTAAAACCCTCTTCTGCCCCCTTTCTTTCTCTCCTGTGAGTTGTACTCAAAATTGATACTCCTCATTCCCATGCATGTGTTTTGCAGATACATATATGTTCACACACAGGAAACAATGAGGGGTAATGTTTTGAAGTTTTTATATGCATGGAGTCATACTCCACATGTTTTCTGCCACTTCATTATTTTCTGCTCTATTTTGGGATCTGTGCTGGTAACACCTTCTTACTCATTTTAACTGTTACTTAGTGTTCCATTGTCAAAATTACCACAGTTTGCTTATTCATTCCTGTTGATGGGCCTTTATGTTTTTTTCACCATTTCTGACGCTATGCACGTATGATGTGGTAGGGAACATTCTTCCACGGTATTTCCTTGTGGAAGTATATGTACTGTTCTCTAGGACACGTCCTGAAGGTAGACCTAAAGGGTCATGAGGGTGTCCTCCGCTTCGGCTGTCCGGTATATTTTGCCAAATTGTAATGCAGAGTGCGTGTACCTGTTCTCCCTAGCGGTAGGTGGGGGTTCCTCTGGCTCCATATATTCACCAATTCTAGGTTCTGCCAGGCTCTTTTTGTTGTTGTTGTTGAAATTTTGTTCATTTCGTGGATAGGAAAGCTTATCTCATTATAGCTGAAATGTGTATGTCCTTAATTTGTAATGTGATTGAGCGTAGTTCATGGTTATGGTTCATCTGGGTGCTCTTAGTATATTTCTTAGCATATTTTCTATTGTTTATCTTTCGGTTACTGATGTGTAGGAGTTCTCCTATGTTTTGAACACTAATCCTTTGTCAAAGGAGTTTCAAATACCTTCTCTCTGTGACTTATGTTTATAGTGTTTTTTTTATTATGGAAGTTTTAAATTTTAATAGAGTAAAAGATCAGTCTCTTACGGCTTTTGCTTTTGCATCTTCAAGAAATTTTTGCCTAGCATGGAGTAATAAATACTTATAAAAATTTTAAAGTTTTGCTCTTTATTTTTTGTGAATGCACTTGGAATTTATTTTTGGTTATGGTACGAGATGGGGAGTTACTCTTTTCTCCTGTAGATATACCTACTTCTACCAATATCACAGATTGAGTGGCCCATCCTTCTTCTATTAGTGGTTGCTGCCTTACATCTGTCACACAGCAAACATCCACATGTGCTTGGGTCTGTTTCCAAGGCCGTTGTTCTGTTGGTCTGTGCCTAGAGCAATGCCATACTTGGCCTTAATTTTGATGTCTGGTGGGGTGAGTCTGCCCCAGCCTGCCCCATGTTGATGTTCTTCAGGAGCTTTCTGGCTATCCTGGGCCCTTTGTCTTTCCATATAAAATTTTAGGGAATTTAGTGTAAATTTCCTTACAAACATCCCTTGAGATTTTGGTTGAAATTGCATTGCAATTATGAGTTAATTTAGATATACCTGGTTTTGGGGCGCCTGGGTGGCTCAGTCGGTTAAGCGTCCGACTTCGGCTCAGGTCATGATCTCGTGGTTACTGAGTTCAAGCCCCGCGTTGGGCTCTGTGCTGACAGCTCAGAGCCTGGAGCCTGCTTCGGATTCTGTGTCTCCCTCTCTCTCTGCCCTTCCCCTGCTCATTCTCTGTCTCAAAAATAAATAAAACATTAAAAAAAAAAATTTAGATACACCTCGTTTTAAAATTGTTTAGGTTCTTAAAAGATGAAATTCCTGGTTTTTGCAAAAACAAAAGAACACTCTCCAAGAGTTCTGAATATTCAAAGTTTTATTAGATTAAAAGATTTTTTTAATGTTTATGTTTGAGAGCGAAAGAGACAGAGTGTAAATGGGGGAGGGGCAGAGAGACCCAGAGACACAGAATCTGAAGCAGACTCCGGGCTCTGAGCTGTCAGCACTGAGCCTGACATAGGGCTCTCACTCCTAGACCGTGGGATCATGACCTGAGCCGAAGTCGGCCGCTTAACCGACTGGGCCACCCAGGCGACCCTAAGTCTTATTAGATTTAAATAAAGAAAAGCACACTATTGAAAATGTTCCTTCATATATTTTGGTAATTCATAAAATTAAATAAGTCTTTTTAGTTCTTAATTATGCTTACTAATTTCTTCATTCATCAAATATAGACTGATATTTGTTTCATATAGGACCTTCTTCTACATAATGTAACAGTGGTTTGAAAATCCCCAGCATCCAGTGATAGGGAAGTTTTCTTACTGGATTTTTGAGTGCATTATATAGGATATAATTCACATTTCCTAGGTTTGCTTCTGCTGATATTGGAGGAAAATGTTCCCCATGCTGCCTGTGTATCATGTGTCAGATAGCCTTTAGTTTTAAAATTTATCTCAACACTCCATCTAGTGTCCACAGATAATAGGATGTTGGCTGCATTCCGTCTAATCAGACTGGATTAATTATTTGCTAAAAATTCCTTTTTGTCCCATAGAGACTTACAGCCAGTACAGGAAGCAAACAGCGCAGTCGCCTTTCTGTTATGGCCCAGTACCTCTGCAACGTTCAGCACATCTTGACCATTCCGGGTCGGGCTTTTGTCCCTAAACCAGAGGTGAGTTTCTGTTTATTTGTAAATCTTTGTTCATCTGAGAATGTGTCATAGGAAATTATCTCTAGGATCTGATCTTCACTTCCATGCAAACTGTACTGTTTATCTCTCCTGAATAAGAAAAATCACAATGTGTGAATAGTTCTTGTCCTCGTTTTTCTCCCTTTTACAGTGACCAAATGTCTAGGTTTACCCATGCTGCCCTGGTGGTGGTGGTATTATCACCTCGTACTCTTAAAAGTATTCTAGGATGGAAGATAAGTTGTATGGTCACCTCATCTTCAGAAAAAGAAATCAGTGTTCGTTTTGTGATTTCTGCATAGATTTCTAAATTCAAGTTACCTCAAACATTTTTCTATCATGAATTTTTTTCCACCTTTTTTTATTTGAAGTGCAATTAACATACAGTGTTATGTCAGTTTCAGTTGTGCAACATATTGATCCAAAATTTTCTACATTCCTCAGTGCTCACACAGTGAATAAAAATTTATTTATTTTGAGAGAGAGAGCATGTGTGTGTGTGTGTGTGTGTGTGTGTGAGAGAGAGAGAGAGAGAGAGAGACAGAGAGAGAGAGAGAGAGAGACAGAGAGAGACCGTGCACATGCGAGCGGGAGAGGGAGAAAGAGAATCCCAAGCAGGTTCCACACTGTCAGCACAGAGCCCGACATGGGGCTCGATCCCACGAACTGTGAGATCACAGCCTGAGCTGAAATCAAGAATTGGATGCTCAATCGACTGAGACACCCAGGTGCCCAATGACTTATTTTATAACTGGAAGTTGTATTTATTTTACCCATCTTCTCACCCTCCTTCCCTCTGGCAACCACCAGTTTGTTCTCTGCGGTTAAGTCTGGTTTTAGGTTTGTTTGTTTCTTTGTGTCTTATTTGTTCGTTTGTTTTGTTTTTTGGATTCCATATGTAATTGAAATCATGGTATTTGTCTTTCCCTGACATATTCCACTTAGCATATACACTCTAGGTCCATCCATGTTATTACAAAAGGCAAGATCTCATTCTTATTTTATGGCTGAGTAATATTCCTTGTGTGTGTGTGTACATGTATACATGCATGCATGCATATGTACCACATCTTCTTTATCCATTCATCTATAAATGGACGCTTGGATTACTGCCATATCTTGGTTGTTGTAAATAATAACTGCTATAAATAGGGGTGTATATATCTTTTCAAATTAGTGTTCTTGTGTTTTTTTGGGTAAATACTAGTGGTCATATTACTGGATCATATGGTATTTCTATTTTTAAGTTTTTGAAAAATGTCCAAATTGTTTTCCACGGTAGTTGCACCAATTTACATTTCTCCCAACAGGGCACAAGGGTTCCTTATTCTCCACAATCTCACCCACATTTGTTATTTCGTGTCTTTTTGATTCTAGCCATTCTGACACATACAAGGTGATGTCTCATTGTGGTTTTGATTTGCATTTTCTTGATGATTAGGGACGTTGAGCCTCTTTTCATGTGTCTGTTGGCCATCTGGATGTCGTCTTTGGAAAAAATGTTTACTCAAGTCCTCTGTGCATTTTTTTTTAATTGAATTCTTCGGTGTTGAGTTGTGTAAGTTCTTTGTATAACTTGGATACTAACCCTTTATCAGATCTGTCATTTGCAAATATCTTCTCCCATTTAATAGGTTGCTTTTTGTTTTGTTGATGGTTTCCTTTGCTGTGCAAAAGCTTTTTATTTTGGTGTAGTCCCGATAGTTTATTTTTGCTTTTGTTTCCCTTGCCTCTGGAGTCATATGTAGAAAAATATGGCTATGTCAGAGAGATTATTGCCTATGTTATCTTCTAGGGGTTTTATGGTTTTGGTCTCACATTTAGGTTTTTAGTTTAAGTTTATTTTTGTGTATGGTGTAATGCACATACACAGTATGTTTTTATAGTTCTCTATTCCTTTCTTCTTCTCTTGCTCTCTTCCCTTGTGGTTTGATGGCTTTCTTTAGTGTTATGCCTGAATTTCTTTATCTTTATTTGTTGTATATCTATTACAGGTTTTTGATTTGTGGTTACCATTAGGTTCATGTATATCTTAATGTGTATAGAAGTCTGTATGAAGTTATGGTTGCTTAAGTTTGAACATATTTTAAAAGCACGAAATTTTTACTTACCCTGTCCATGTCTTATGTATGTGATATCATATTTTACATCTTTTTATGTTGTAAAATGTGAAATCCCTTGGCTGAGTTTGGTACATATAATTGATTTTACTACTTTTGTATTTAAACCTCCATACTTTCTTAAATGATTAATCTACATTTATTAGAAGTTTGCTTTTATCTGTGAAGTTTTTTTTCCTTTCATAACTTCTTCTAGTTATGGCCTTTCCTTTCCCCTCAAGTCCCTTTAACACTTCCTATAAGGATGTTTTAGTGGCGATGATCTCTTTTAATGTTTGTTTGGGGAAACTCCTTATCTCATCTTCAATTCTGAATAAAAATCCTGCTGGATAGTATTCCTGCTTGCAGGTTTTTTCCTTTCAGTACTTTGAATGTATCTGCCAAAGCCTTATGGGATTTCCCTTGTATGTAACTGTGTTTTCTCGTGCTACTTTTAAAATTCTCTCTTTATTGTTACTTTTTTTACATTTTAATTATTTTGTGCCTTGGTGTGGACATCCTTGGGTTAATCTTGTTAGGAGTTTTCTGTGCTTTCTGGATCCAGATGTCTCTTTCCTTTTCTGGGTTAGGGAAGGTGTTTCAGCTGTTATTTCTTCAAATAAGAGTTCTGCCTTTTTATATTTTCTCCTCCTAGGATCCCTACGATGCAGTTGTTAATACAGTTGATGATGTCTCTGAGTTCCTTAACATACTCTCATTTTTTATTCTTTTTTTGTTTTGCTGTTCAGCTTAATTGCTTTCCATTGCCCCATCTTCTGGATCACTGATCCATTCTTCTGCCTCCCCTGATCTGCTGTTGGTTTCCTCTAGTGTGTTTTTTTAATTCTACTTATTGAGTTCCCCATCTCTGGTTCTGTTTTACATTTTCTCTTTGTTGAAGTTCTTAGTTTATCCATTCTTTTTTCAAGTCCAGTATCTTTATGACCATTCCTCTTATTTTTTTATCAGGCATTTTGCTTATCTTTGCTCATTTAGCTCTTTTGCTGTGATTTTTGTCCTGTTCTTTCATTTGGGACACACTCCTGACTCTTTGTTTCTGTCTAACTTTGTTTCTGTGTATTAGGGAAGTCAGCTACATCTCCCAGCCTTGAAAGAAGTGGCCTTGCATAGAAGAGGTCATGTGATGCCCTGTAGCACAGTGCGCCCTGGGCACCAGAAGCAGGTGCTCCAGGGGCGTCTCCTATGTGGACGGCATGCACCGTGCTGTCGTGGCTGAGCCACGTTTGTCTTCAGCCCAGTCAGCTGCAGTGACCCACTTTCGTGTGCTGTGGGTGTGTTGGACAGGGTTTGGTCCTTGTGCTGTTGAGGTGCCCGTCTGAGGATTACCTGGGCTTGTAGGTGGGTAAAGTCAGTGATCAGACTAGGTGTTTGCAGTCAGCCTCTGCCGCAGCTGCGGGCCCACTGAATGGCAAGGCTCTGTCCCTGCGTAGCCAGCGAAAAGGCTCAGCTACTGCAGCTGGACGCCGTGCTGCGTGGGCTTTCCTCTCCCTCTCCCCGGGGCAGGTGGCACTTTTGGAGTGGCCCCGAGCCCTGCCAGGGCTGCTTGCAGTGTGTGGCAGGGCAGGAGCCGCTTTGGAGGGATGCCTGCCACGGCGGGCAGGTTAGATGGGGCCAGTCCACAGGAGCACACGAGGGGACGGGGTGCAGCACTAGCTAGACAGGTGGGGAGTGTTCGTGCTGGTTCCCGCAAAAGTCTGGCTAGCTAGGCCAAGAGCGGGGATGAGAAATGGTGTTTGCCAGCGCTTTGTTCTCGGGGAGGTCTTCTGAAGACCCCTGCCCCTCTGGTGCACGTTTGAGATTTGTAAGTAAATCTCCTGCACATATTCCATGGGCGCTTCTCAAGCTCCTGGTGTTGTGCTGTGCTTGGGTGGAGCTGTTTAATATGCTGGCTCTTTAAGGGTGGGGACTCAGTTTCCTATGTCCTCTTGCTCTCCTGGAGTTAATCCCACTGATTTTTAAGGTACCCAGAGTTAAGCCCCGCTGATTTTAAAAGCTCCCTAAGTTAAGCGTCGCTGGTTTTCAAGGCCAGATGCAGTGGGTGCTTGTGTTCCCTGTGCTGGGGTATCTGGTGTCCGGTGTGATCTCCCTTGTCCCTGCTCTCTCCTGTGGTCCGTGTCACTGGGGGTTTGGTTCCCAACCACAGCTCTGTTCCTCCTCCCGTTTCCAGTGTTGCCTCCGCTGTGATTAGCTGCAAGATCTGTTCTGCTGTCGTCGGGTCCTATTTAGGGTTAGTCACACGGATGTACCAGTTATCTGTTGTGTCCGTGGATGAGGTGAGCCAGGGGCGGTCTTCCTCCACCGCCCTCTTCGGTCCTCCTCTTTCCACATTTTTAAGAGATCCTGTTTTGGCAGTGTTACTTGTGATTAATCATCTGTGGAAAATAGTTGGATATTAAACAAGACTGTTACTATTACATGCTAATTACAGAAACAGAGTTTCTCTGCCAAAAATAAAAATCAATAAAGTGGTGTCTGTTTTAGCAAAACTACTACTGGATGAGTTACTATAGGATATATATTATAGAAACTCGTCTATTTCTTTGTCGGATGTGTATTGAGTGGAAAGGCCAGGCTGGGGCAGGGGCGGAGGGGGCGGTTGGTGATGCCTGAAAGATGAAAGGGATAGGAGCACCGTCAGACATGGAGTCTGCCATCAGGGAGTTTACAGCTGGCGAGGAACAGATTTCTTCTTGCTTGCCGAAACTCTCAAGAATAAAGTCGTATAAAGTTTCATTTGAGATTCATTAAGGAAAGTAGCATGAAAAAAATTGTATTATATGGTTTTTTGGATCGAGATGATATATTTAGAATGGGGCCCCAACCAGTAGTGTTAGCCCTCCTTGTCCATCTTGAAGCGTGGTCTGAGAAGTCTCCATAGTCTCTGCTACCACCATCCACTTCCTCGGCCATGTTGTCCACCACAGTTAACTGAGCTTTGGGGTGACTGTAGGAATTCAGTCCTTCTTCCCTCCTATAATAGTTTTCAGCTTTTTCTAAGTCAGGCTCAGAAAACTCATTCTCAGTACCACCTCCCTTTAGCATCTCAAGTTTTCAGACATTGTAAATGGTTTCTTCCAAAATAATAGATCCTGTTAGATCCCAGACAGGACCCAATGACTGGAGATGTGTTATAGGTCATCATCAGGTTTAATTTATTTGTGCTTTCAGGTATTTTCTATCCTAGAACAGATGGCCATTGTAATGAAGAAAACCAGTTGACCATATAGCTTTCTTTCTTCTCATAATGCACATATGAGTGTATATAACATTTTGAATAGTGTAGGACCCCAATGTATCAGAAACGAAGATCTTTACTTTTAGGCTTTTATACTTAGGGTTCTGACCACAGTCCAGAATCTTGAAGCTATTTAAATTTTACCAAGTGTTTCTTAAGGTGGATTTTAGAATCTTTTTAATGGAAAGTTTTTCTTTGTTTTAGTTACTTAGTTGAGGGCATTTTTAGAGGTTGTTATCAACCTTATCCTTGATTTTGCGGTAAGATACACATGCAGTTAGGTAATGTTCTTTCCTCAAGGATTAAGGCCTCATGAAAATATTTATTATTTGAAAAAAAACTAGCTATGTTTTTGGTTCACTTTATTGAGGAATGTTTGCTTTTTGACAAATTAAACATATTCATAGCAGTTTTCTTGAGATGCTTTTCATCATGTTATAAATATTACATGCAAGGAATTTATTTGTAATCTAGGAAAACAGCTATCAAAGAGGAGAGAGACTGTATTATGATAAAGGAAAATAGTAAATCAAATGATTAAATTTTGGTTCTAAGAGAATTCTCTGCTGCTCTGAAGTAGTTGTACTATTTAGCAGATCGGGAATATTCTGAGGAAAGCCAGAAAACATTTGACTGATGGATGGTTGCACTGAACAAATAAAAAAAAAATTTTTATTTTCTTAAGAAAGGAGAAGAATCTTCTAGAGAAGGTAAAATAATGGCACAAGCCTAACCCTATGGCTAAACCTTTCTGAATACAAGAGGAGAAAGTCATAAACACAAATAACTCATAACACAAGTGAAAAAAAGTGCTAAAATAGAGGTACAGGCAGGTTCGCTGGGGAGTCCAGAGAGGGGGGTTAATTCTCTATAGATGCTCAAAGAAGTTTCCTAAGTCAGTACTTCTTCTCAACCAACCCTGAGAATTAGATACGAGAATTTCTTTTGTGATATTTCAAGAACGTATTTATACCACCTTAGAATTTTTCTGGAGAATCTGTAATCCCTCCTGGTTATTGGTCTTTAGACAAACCAACTTAATCGAGGCAAGGCTTTTACTTCCATGAACTAGAATAATCCTGTTCAGAATAGTTGACCTAAATTCTTGTCAAACTCATTATTTTTATTAACTTCTCTAGGCCCCAAAATTTGAACCCAAAATTCTTTTCTATCTACAGAAAATGCAACTTCCCAGGTTAGATTCATAAAATTTGTCAAATTGACTTACTCTAGTGTTTCTTAAACTTCTGGAGTTTTTAGTGAATAGAGTTAAGTCAGAATTTTTAAAATTTTGTATTTTCATTTCACTATTGAGTTCATAAAATTATTTTACCAATTACAAGACAAAATGTTTTATGGTGCAGATTCACAATTGAAAAATGCTTCCATGAGCAAATAAAGCTTATTTAAGTTTTTCAAGCTGACATTTTTAAACCCTGAAGAATCCACGTATTTCTGGAGTTCTACAGTAATTTTTTTGAGCCGATCTGCACATTAATCAAATTTGAGAAATACTAAGCTATTAGCTAGACCCTCAAAATTCTGTGTCATTTTTTTTTTCTTTTTAAAATTTTGGTCATGGGGCTTCTAATCTAACATACTCCCAACAGAATGGATAGGCTTTGGGTCTTAACCACTATGCTATCCTCAAACCTAGGTAGGTCGCTTGGATAGAAGATGAGAATTGCAATGGGCTCGTTTGATTAATGTGATAGAGGCAGCATACTCTGGCGGAATAAACAGAAGTATTTTTTTATATGCTTTTTTTTATTTTTATTTTTGAAAGAGAGCAAGTGCAAGCAGGGCGGGGGCGGAGAGAGAGAGAGGGAGACAGAGGGTCTGCAGCGGGCTCTGCGCAAAAGCCGGATGCTGGGCTCAAACTCATGCACTGCAGGATCACGACCTGAGTTGAAGTCAGACGATGCTTAACCGACTGAGCCACCCAGGTGCCCCTAGAGGTATTTTAAAGGAAACTAGATGTACTGGAATTCCAGTGTCCCTAATGACAAGAACTCGGTCAGGTCAATAGGCTGAATTTTAATATATCCCAAACTGGGGCAGTCATGTCACCCTTGAAGGATTGTTTTGAGAAGTAATGTGAAGTAATGCATTTGGAGGCAGTCAGTGGAAGGTCACTGTTATTCTGATTATAAACAACTATTTATGGACTAAGTTGGTATATCCTGATACACATTTTAATTTTTAAGACTTTCATATAGTTTATATCTAATTTTGCCTATTAGGAGTACTGCGTGTGGAGCAAGTTACCCCTGTATGGGACAGATTTAAAGCATATTGTCAATACAATTTTAGAAGAATTAACGACGATATACCCGTGACATTATAAAGAAAAGGTCACGACTTGAGGCATCCATGCCTGACCTTTGAGGACCACATTTTAGAAGCTTTCAGCCATCCTTGCTGACAGCTATTGAGGCCTTGACTTCTTTGTGAAGTAATCTTGATCTTCGTAAAATGGGTGGATTCACGTAAGAAAGCCATTTTTTCATGCCTTTGTGTGTTTTGAAATCAGATAGTGAGGATGTTATTTCTGTTGAATATTGCCCTATATTTGAGAACCCTGTGGACATATTTTTCTACTTAACTAATACTCTTCTGTGTTAGGTCTGATTTCCTGGAATTAGGGACTGAGATGAGAATTTTTATGAAAGTGCCGTATTGAGTGTTCTCAGAAGAAGGGTGAGGGAAGCAGGGTAAAGCAAGGGGGGCAGAAAAGCTAAGCAGGAATATTGTGCCTGGACACCAGCGTCAGCCTGGTCCCACTGGGTCAGAGGGTAGCGGGGAGAGGGGGAGCAATGGGGCACAAACTGTCCCACAGACTCAGTCGAGGGAATGGCATGTTCTACACGTGTGTGGTCAGTCTTTGGCTCACGGCCACCTCCTAGGAGCAGTGGTGCCCTAGTCTACCAAGGGAGGCAATTCCGCACGTGTGAGCTGGTAGCGCCCTGCACTCACAGCAGCTGGGGATGGACGCACAGCCCAGTGGGAGCTTAGGCAGCACCCCCGGCAGCCTCTCTAGCCTCTGTAGGCACCTGCCCGAGACCGCCGTCAGACGCCTCATGTGGCCTTCTGTGCCTTGGTTGCTCCAAGTTCTAAACTAAGTTTCATACGTGATTCCTTTAGTAGCCTTCAAACAGGATTATTTAATAGCATCCTCTCTCTCTTCTTTGTAACTTTAGTCTTTCACCTTTATCATTGTGTTTGTTCTTATTATGCCGGCAATTTTATCGTTAAGTAGCCTCAAATTCTTTTTGAGAGTGAGTCTAAAATAAAAATAAACGTGTAAACTAAAATCCAGTTTTATAATTAAAGTACAAGAGTCCTTCTTAAAAATCAAGTTAGTGTTGGATAGAAACAAGATATTTATTATTACAATTTACCTTCATACAAGTTATGTTTTTATAACTACTCCAAGAATAAAATAAACAAGAAGTATTATAAGCCCAATGAAGGAAGAAACAAAATTGCATTTTTGCAGGTGACCCATTCATGTATGTATAAAGTGCAGTGAAGTGAATTAAAAAATTATTGGAGGTAATGAAGAGATCGCAACAGGTTCACGGGATTATAGCCTATGATACAAATCTCAAAAGTCAGTACAGTGAATTTATGCTAAAGCCTTGTAGCTAAAAATGTGGTAGTAAAAGATGTAATGAGAAAACATTGAATCCGGAAGTGGATCTGTCTATACCCCAGCCTGTGCCTGCCCATGTGTAGGTAGTGTGCTGATGACCCTTTCACCTGCCCATGTTGCCCAGATTACTCGCTGATTTCTTCAGTCATAACACATACACACACACACACACACACACACACATACATATACACATATATCTGCTCTGTAGGTAAAATAAGCAGGACATTCTGGGGCTTTCTGGTGTTTTCTTTTGGTTTGGTAACTTTATTATTTTCTTTAAAATGAATGTTTAAATAGAATTCAAATACATTAGATCAGGGTTTTTCAACCTGCTCACAATTGACATTTTTGGCTAGAAAATTCTTTGTTGCCTAGGCATTGTAGGGTATTTCATAGCATTTCTGGCCTCCGCCCACTGGGTCCCAGTACCGCTACCCCAGCTGTGATGACCAAAGCCGGCCCCCGGCGCTGCCCTGTGTCCTCTGCAGGCTCCACCCACCCCGCTTTGGAAAATGCTGGTGTAGACCAAGAAAGCCCCGAGCGTGCTTACCGCCCCCCGCCCCTTCAAATGCTGTGTGCACATCCTGTCATTGAATCCTTACAGCCCCTGTGTGCGTAGGTGCTGTTCTATCCTCATTTTCACAGGAGGGAACCCAGACCTAGATTCAGTAACACGCGCCGCGCAGCCTTGTGCCCTGCGTGAGCCGGCGGGCACCTGGTCTGACTCCAGGGCCAGTTCCCTCCGGTTGAATCCCACCTCTCCGCTTACCAGCTGCCTGCCGTTGGGCAGGTGAGGTACCGTACTTCCCCCTGGTTCAGTTGCCCTCTGTGCTAGGAATAGTGCCTGCCTCCTAGAGGCCTCCTGAGGTTTAAACCAGTCCGTGTACGTCCCGGAAGGACTGGCACGTCCTCGTAAGCGCTGTAGGCAAGTTACGGAGGCTACAAAGGTAAAAACGGTACCTTGTCTCAGAGTCTAGTCGGAGATGCAATAACTTGTTTGAATAGACCGTATTCCCAGAGAGTACAGGGCTGGAAGCAGCGACCCTCAGGGAGTCAGGAGTGGGGTCACAAAGGAGGTCCCGCGTGAACCCCGAAGGAGGAGTCGGAGCGTGGGCGAGCAAGGAAGGGGTGAGTGTGGGAGGTTTCCGGGTGGAGGAATGCAGCAGGGATGCGGTCTGGAGGGACGGAGGGACTCCGAGCCATTTCATCATTGCTGTGTCCAGTCTGGATAGAATTCGGCCATTATTTGTAGGAAATGGCTGCTTTTCTGGAGTTCAGAACATCCCTGTGCCTATTTAAGAAGAAAACATTCTAGAGCAAAATAAAAATTATTTTTTGGAGTATGTATAGACTTATATAGAACACATACGGTGAACTTTTAGCATGGGACTATCAGGTACAGAAACTGCATATAAAGCCAGTCCCAGTAAGCAAAAGGAGAGAGATACAGGTGCCAAACCAATCTGGTCACATTAATTTGCATAAAAATACTTTTTACCAGTTATTTTTAGTATACATGTGTTTAGAAAATATTTTGACCCTCCAAAAGAAATCCATACTTTAAGCTTCTGTTTAAATATGTCTTTTCCTAATTCCCGGATGAAATGATACCTTTCCATTTTAGCCATCCTATTAATGGCCAATGACACTGTTGCAGAAGAGAGTGAGTAAACTAGGTATAAAACATGTTAGTCTCTACTTCTGTAGGCACAAATGAAAAATATGTAGTCACCTAAAAGATACTCTTCACACTTCCTGAGTTACTGATGTGCAAAGAAATGATCCTTTTTCCCCCTTTACCATTTTATGGTGAGCAATGACTAAGCCTAAATTACATGAATTATTAGAAACAATAGTGGGCCTTGTCCCCTTTGTGCATTAGAAAATCCAGTTTTTATTTTCTTGTTAAGGTATTTGGATTACATATCACAAATTAACTTACATTTTTAAAGTATTCTTTATACTTTAATTTTTGTTCTGTTTACTACTGGAAGCAGCTCATTTATAAGAGAACAGCAATGTTTTCGTTAACGTGAATCAAACTTGAGAAAAAAACGACAACTTAAAGTAACTTCTATCATCCAGATACTCATCAGTGAGAGGGAAGACTCTGGGTTGTAGGATAAATGAACGGAATCTGGAGCATCCTCTTGCTAGCAGCAGAAGACGGCACTTCTTAAGCATTCTAAGTAAAGCAAACTGTTATTATTGTCACTTACTTTGTACTTAATGCCTTCCAATCCTGGAGATTTCAGTTTGCGCTTGATTTGGTTTTGCTTTGCTGTGGTAGCATTTACCAGTTTCTTTTCCTTAGTTCTGCCTGCCTAATCTTTGAATAGCCTATCGTTGGCTCTTGGACACGTACGTAGATATTTTCTAAAATGAAAAAGGAAGCAGGGAGGTCACGGTAGGTGGGAAGCTGGGGAGGCTGGTTTGGGCAACACTTAAGAGAGATGGACATCTCTTCTTTCCCTCATGGTCAGAGAGCAGGCTTGAAAACAGAAGCAAGTCCCTGTGGTTACCAACAGCCAGCAAAAGCAGATGATACCCTGGGTTAACACAGAGAAAGGCGCTTTTTTATACTTGGCAATTTAGTTCTTTTATAAAATCCAACTAAATAACAATTCAGAAGATGTGTCAACAGTTTATCTTAAAAGGAAAAAAACCCCATCAATTGTCTTATAAAACAGAACCTCTTTCAGTTATAAACCACTGGATAAAACACGAAAAAAGGAATGGAAGAATAATCTTAAAACGGGTCTAATTGCACACAATAGTTTGTTGGCATTTTAAATGACCTCATTTATAGTTTTCCTCTAAAGCGAAAAGACGAAAGCCACAGCAGGCACCTAAACATTCCGTACGCGTTACACGGTCATTTACACGTAATCTTTGAGGTTGTACGCGGAGCTGCCCTCTGGCTGCATGGCGGAGGTATGCCGCTGCTTGGCTGCAAAGAGCCAAGCTTCCGGAGCCTTTTTCATACAGGAAGTGCAGAAAATCATGCCGGAGACGAACAACAGCGCGGCCGAAATGAATCCGAGGTAGACGGCTCCTCCGGGCTCATGTTTGTTGCTTTCTGGAACCGTCAGGTCCAGGAAGTTTGCTATGATCTCCTTTGTGTACCACACGGTTGGGATTAAACCAGAGACCCCTGCAGCCATGAAGCAGACTCCTCCGGCAAAAGAAGCGTGGCTCTTTGTGTCTCCGTCCCCTCCTAAGCGAGTGCATTTCATCCCCACTGTGGAAGTGCAGATCCCCAACGCGGACAGGACGCAGGCCAGGACCATGGTGGCCCGTGCGGCCTGCACGTGGATGGGGAGGGACAGAATGGAGTACTTGAGGGTGCAGCTGAACATCCCGGTGCTGTACCACGTGCAGTCCATCCACAGCCCCTGCAGCTGCACGACGGCCGTGATGATGTTGGAGCCCGAATCCACGTTCACCTTCCAGTTGGGCAGCAGAGTGGCCGTGAGCACTCCAGACACCCCAGATAGAGCCAGGACGAAGGCCAGGAGCTGGAGACCCGCGGACGCCATGACGTTACCTTATCTTGGTCCCCCGTTACCTGCTGCTTGATTATGATGGCCCCTGGTCAAAACCGTAATGCTGTCTGTGCGGCAGAGAACCACGTAACAAAGGCTAGGGAAGGAAGACAAACCGGGATTAAAAGAAAGGATAACGAAAAGGCTTACGTTTCCACGTACGGTGGGAGCAGGAACACATTTGAATGGGCCTCGCAGTAGATGAGGACACTCCAGCCCAAGAGAAAAAGCTCACGCCAGGCCCTCAGAGACTACCGGTCATTCTCCTGAGTGCGGATGGGTGGTTCTCGAAAAGTGGCCACTTTGTTCTTTTTAGAATTTAAACTGTGCTAAAGTCTATGATGATGCCTTCTTGGGAGATTTTGACATACCGAATTCCAGTTGTAGGATCTGATAAAGAATTTTAATAGCTTACAGGTTTTTTTAAACCCTATGATTTCTAATTAAAATACTTAATAGGTAATAAGGGAGAAATGAATAGTTGAAGCCCACCTCTTAAAAATGATTTCTAGGGGCACCTGGGTGGTTCCGTCGGTTAAGTGTCTAACTTCAGCTCAGGTCATGATCTCACCATTTGTGGGTTCGAGCCCCATCTCGGGCTCTGTGCTAACAGCTCAGAGCCTGGGAGCCTGCTTCAGATTCTGTGTCTCCCTCCCTCTTTGCCCCTCCCCTGCTCACACTCTGTCTCTCTGTTTCTCTCTCAAAAATAAAAACATTTTTAAAAATTAAAAACTGACTTATAAATCTTAGAAGAGTTTTAAGTATTCAAAAAATGATTTTATTTAAAAAATATTCATTAAGCACTTACCATGTGCCAGACACATAACCCAAGTAAACTGTTTAAGGAGGAAAGGAAATTCGTGGAAAGAAGTTAAAGCCACAGGCATGATTATCCCTAATTTCCTGTTAATAAACTTTTACAAAATCCTTATCTAGGTTAGCACTCGTTTCACTGCAGGTGCAAGACGCTCAGTGCAGGAACAATTAGGCCACTGTCTTTTGCTTGTGAGAATGTGAGATCCTTTCTAGCTGGGACCAGAATCCTTCCCTGACCCAGATGAAGTAGTCTGCCGTAAAACCGGTTGTTCTGACGGATTCGGTAGTGACCTTGAATCTTGAAAGTACATGCCAGAAATAACCACATCCTTTGTTGTATGTGAAAGAATACCAAAAATAATTTAACATTTTCTTAAGAAGAGAGTAAAGACCGCACCGAATTTGTGGCTTGGCTGTGCTTTACCCTGGCAGTAATTACTGCCTTCTTCGAGGGAAGTCTAATGGTTTCTGAAATACAGTAATAACTTTTTTTGTGTTTCTGAATCAGTTTTTGAATGACGTATTAGGGTGGCTCTGTCACGATTCACATATTTTACAAAAGGCAGTGTGGGGCTCTGAATCCAAAATACCGGGCTCATATCTTCACTTTCCAGAACCTCTCTCTGCTTTAGTATTTTCTTCTGGAAAATAGGATTATAGTATGTATATCAAAGAGTTAAATGCATTTAAGGGCTTAGAGAACAATATCCAACACCTAAAAAGTACTCCATACATTATAATCAACACTGATTAGCATGCTGTTTTCTGTCATGTGACAGTTGCTATTTAATAACATTTGAAATATTTTTTCTTTTCTCTCTTCCTTCATCGAACTGATTTATTTTTGTAGAATCTTAGAGCTGAACCAAACCATAGATATAACTGTGCGTCATCAATTTTCCCGATTGGGAAGGACACTGAGGTGGTAAACCCCCCAAGGCCACGCAGGTCTCAGCAACGGTGTCCGGTGTTCCCGCCTCCCCCACCATCACCCCAGTACTCAAGTGTGAGATGCTCTCCGTGTGCCTCCGGGGAAGCACAGAAAACGCTACATCTGCAGGCAGAGAACGCCATTAACTGTCAATTTTATCCACTCCCTGTCCCACGAAGGGGGAAAAAAAAAAAAAACCACTTCACAAGACGTTAATGGGGCAAATAGCTTAGTCTCAGAGACTCATCCAAGGAGGTTGATGCCTGGCTTTTGTAAAATATCTGAAGTAATACTAATCCGTGCCTATATCAGAAGTACAAACTTAACATAGTTATAGCATCGGTTCTCTAAGAAGTTAAATCCTGGGCTGTCTAAATTTGCTTCGTATATTTTTGTTCATAGCTTTAAAATACGACAAACTTAGGAAAGGGTTTCCCTGAAACTTTAAATCCTTAAGCATCAGACTTACAGACACATCAGAGTACTTCGGCTTTTGGCATAGCCGTACGGTTCACTTCTGTTTTCCAAACCTCTTTTCATACCTGACACTAAAATAGCACAGAATAAAGTTTCTAGGAAAAAAAAAAAAATGAAGCACATGTTTATAGTTTCATAATAGCTGTTTTCAGGTTTGGGTTTTAACATTTCAGATTCCAGGCAGTTCCCTAAATTACCGCCTTCCCAGACCTTTGTCAGCTTATGGTTTCTTCGGCATCGAGATTGCTGTTAACATGCTCTAAGAGCATCTCATTTCCCTCTTTATTTTTACTTGGGTTGAGTAACCTTCATGTGTTGATCAATCTATGCTCAGCTTCCCAATTATAACCTTTTTCTTCCCATTAACCAATACATTTTATAAATTTCAGTGTAATTCAGGCTTGCAGACAGCTTGTTCATCTTAATTAACACGTACTGGCAGTGATAAATTACAGACAGCCAGAATCAGCGTAAACAATATGACATTGCATTCAGCTAGCATAGTGCCTGCTCACTGTTGAATATCGGATCTTAAATGCTTTCTTCTGCACGGAGAACTTCTGCAGAAAAAATTTGTTCTCCACAATGAAGGTCACTATTTCTGTTCCTTTTGTAAAAACATACTGGCATCTCAGCTATATTGCTATGAATTTTCTTTTCCTCTCCAGCCACAAGTATGATACAGTTTGTGGCCTGTTCTCTCACATTGCTATCTCGTAAGTAAGTACGGAATAAAAGCATACTTTATTTCCGTGGTGGTGGTGGTGGTGGTGGAATACAGGGAAATCCAGCAGAAGCAGCAGAGGGATTGCATGTAAAAACTTAGTTCTAAATACACAGGTCTCTCAGGGCTCCAGAATACACTGCTTGCAGAACAGAGCCTGTGAGTGTTAACTTTATGGACTTACTTGCCAACAGAAAGTCTGCAGTGGATTTCATTAAAACGTAAAGTCAGTTTTCCAGACAAGATCTGTTTATAACAAAACTATTACTTTAAAAACAGACCGACAACTTACAGTTCGAACTAAACACTTAAAGGTCTCTACTTCTATTTCTGAGCGTTGTAGAAGCCTCTCATTTTCCATACCTTTTGTCAGGAGCCTTCGGTGTCTTAACCCCCTTCTGTCAGCTGTCTTCAAACGAAGCCGCTCGAGGCGGAGAAGCCACACTTGAGGCTCCCGTCCAGCCTGTGAGCGTTAGGGACAGAGCTCCGCCAAGTTAACTCGCACGTAAAGACCAACATGGGAATCTGAGGTGGAGACTGCTGATGGTGCTAGAAGATAAATACCAGGTTCCCCATCTCATTTTTTGAGCTGTGGGAGAATTAAGAAAGGAGAGGCGGGGAAGGGAGGGAGTTGTTGTTACGACAGGATTTGTCGAAACCTGAAAGCTGAAAATGCTTTTGTGTCACTGTGCAGAGGAGGAATTCTTCGCGGGCTCACAAAAGGGCTTTCTTTTCCTTTAATATTATGTTGCACTCTGCAGTTATAATTTATTTTTGAATTTTTATCTGTGTTGGAAGATAGTTTGTCATGTCCCCAATTAAAGGATATGGTCTGAAATATTTTTAACTGGATTGTGCTTTGCAAATGATAGTCAAGACGATCTTTTTATGCTGGTGCTTGTGACTCGTCTGAAATCAAGAGTCACAAAATTGGTAGCTTTCAAAAAGATGTCCAAAAGACTCTTTTCAAAATATGCATCTTTTCAATAAAAGAAAAAGGAACCCTGTTGACTAGACTCTGACCGGTAAATCTACAAGTATTTTGTGGGTCAGGGACGGGGCGTGTCCTGAATTTTCTTTTGTTATTCCTTCCACTGAGAAAGATTTCTGGAGTATAACTTAATAAATTAGAGCTTTTAGAAAATGTGAAGAAATTACACCAAAATGGTGTGGAGCATATTCAATGAAATAGTGAAATCAAATATTGAGGTCCTGACACCTTGAATACAGACACATGTCATGTCTGTCGACTCTGAGTTCACATTTTACTTTCCTTCCCTGATTCTAATTCTACAAGCTATAAATTCAGAACCACTTTATAAAGAAGGTATTGTGATAATAGACTTTTTGATTTCCCACATATTGTAGCTATATCAGATGATAGCCATTTCTTTAAAACCCGTAAATAATAAAATGCACATTTTGATTATCTGGATTTTTCTTGATTTTTTTGTTTTTTTGTTTCGTTTTCATCTTTTCTGAGTCTGGCATTTAGCAAGGTATTTTTCTTCTTTTCGAAATCTGATGCCTGTGGATTTGTTTTTTAGCCATAGTACTGTAATTTTAATATGTAAACTTATTTTCTTCTGTTTCGTGGAAATACTTAAACAGTTCTTCACGTAAATACTGGGTGAGGAAGAGTTGAATTTCAGGCACTAACGGAACCAGCATTGTTATTTCTGCTGTATCGGAAGAAACCCACCAGATCCCTTTAGCACCTCGCCTTGTTTGCTTTTTGCCACGGTCGACAGTATGGACTGACCTGTGCTGAGGCTGACCGATGGCAGGTGGAGGGGCCAGCCAGCTCCCAGCTCCGGCCTCCAGGATAAGGACGCCTCCTTTCCATTTTCAGAATATCTCTGATTACTCTTCTGCCTTGGTGGGAGCCCTTCTCCTATAAAATCTTAACTGCCTCTTCTAGAAAAACAAACTTCTGAAGGGCAAATGACTTTCACAAATTACAGACCTTTAATCAAGGTGTAGGATTCCTTGTACAAAAAGAGATGGAAACATAGAAGTTTATAGAGAAATATAACGCGTTGACCTCCTCTGCTTCCACTGTGGACATGTTGTAAGAGAAGTAACCTTTTAAGCCCAGAAGGTTTTGAAGATAAATCTTATCTTTACCTTAGTTCATGCCTCTTCGCTGGCCCTCTCCCCTGAACACCCGGCTATATATCCAAGTGCCAATGTGACATCACTTACATTTCAGACCTACCGGGGACAAGGACCAGTCTTCCCCACCCCTGTTCTCCTCAGTTTCCCCACGTCCGTTGATGCCAAATTCACCCTGGCAACTGGCACGTCCCAGGTCTTAAAGGCGTCCTGGATTCCATGCCCAACATCCACTTAATTAACACATCATCTTGTTTCTAAACTTCACAAAAGGTCAAGAATCCCCCCACCTCTGAGCCCCTCTAACTCCCTGGCTTAAGAACCTCACACAGCAAGGATTTCTGTGTGTCCCCCGTCACTGCTGAGTCTCCTGTGCCAGGAGTAGTAAGGGCACAGGGAAGTATTTGTTGAATGAATTCAGAAGCTAGTTTTGAGTAGATAAACAAACTATACCTTTGTATGGTTAAAAGTATAATTGTATCCTTTCTAAATGAGACTGCAGTTTTAAGTCATTTTGTCCCTCTTCAGTTTTGTCATTTGGGCCTAATACTAATACCTACTGTTCATAAAACCGTTTCCTGTAATGCCAGATACTGCCTGAGGCGCTGTGCTGCTTGCTTCTCAAGACAACCCTGTGAGGTCGTAGGAGTCCTCATTTTGCAGATGAGAAAACTGAGCCCCAGAGAAGTGAAGTAACTTGACTAAGGTTGTAAAATGAGTACATAGCAGGAATGGGACGCGGGCCCAGGGTACTGTGATTTTTGAAGCCTTTCGTACACCCCTAGCACTTCCCTGCCTCCACTTAGAGAAGAATGTATTTGTAAATCTCATTAGAATGAGTCTTTTCTTTCTGTGGTAATCTGGATAACGGTGAAAAAAAAAAAACAAAAAAAAAAACCCGACATCTCCATGGCTTTACAGAAAAACACTTCACGTTCATGCAGAGTCCGTGACTGAGTAACTGTCCAGTGAGACTCAGCAGTCCATCTATTTTCTTTAAAATGTTTTCATGTAGGTATTTTTAAGAAAAAATTGCATATGATTTCCTTAGTGTGTTTTTCTTCGTAATGATCATTTGAAAGTCAGACAAGCTTTTCTCTTTTCTCTGAAAGACCAAATAATTGAGTATTTTAGAAGTAACAACAATACATACTTTTGTATGAGGTTCAGCAGACCTGTGTTTCTCACCCCTGCCCACACAGGGCCATCACGTAGCTTTAAAAAAAGCCCGAGGCCCAGGCCCCACGGCTCTTATTTCATTGGTCTGGGATGGTGCCCACTCACAGCATGTATAAAATGCTGCCCACTTAATTCCAGTGAAAAGTCTGGGTTCTGATTTTAAAAACAGTGTCTTCTCTTATTTGCTTTCTGTTCAGCTTTGAAAATAATGAAAGTGCAGCATAAGAAAAAGTGGTTACCTATTCCCGTCCCACAGATTTAAAGTGATTGACTTAATCTTAATGTTTTCTTCGGACCCAGTCTTAGGAAAAAATTTCCTATCAGCTATGAGCAGGATTAATTCATCATTTCCCTCCATCTTTATGGTCATTTTAGTTTTAAAATAATGCTTCAGGCTAGCCTGAAGACTTTAACTTTGAAGATTGGTAGCTTACAGATTAGTGGGTTGTAGTAAGGACTTTGTTTAAAATGAAGATTTATTTTCATGGTTTCTGTGTGTTCTCAAACGTCCATTGAAGCCAGCCTAATTCTTTTGATTTTTATAGCAAATCAGGTGTATGTTTCTGCATAGAGTACTACCCTCCCCCCCACGTTTAGCCACATGTGATATGTTCTAAGACCCCCAGTGGATGCCTAAAACTGCAGAGAGTACCAGACCCAATATATACCATGTGTTTTTCCTGTGTATACATACCTAAAGGTTAATTTGTTAGGTGCAGTAAGAGATTAACAACAGCAACTAATGACAAAGTAGAACACTTGTAACAATATGCTGTAAGAGAACGTGTGTGAGGTCTCAATATCTTACCGTACAGTAAGATGTCATCGTCATGACGACGATGTGAGCTGACGAAATGCCCGCGTGGTGACACGAAGGAAGGTGAGTGATGTAGGCACTGTGACATAGTGGTAGGTTACTGCGGACCCTCTGGCACTGTAGCAGGAGGAGGGTCCTCTGCCTCCAGACTGAGGTTGCCTGGGGGCGGCCGAAAGCACAGAGAGCAAACCATGGCGGGGGGGGGGCTGCTATGGAAGTTACATTTGTTTATCAGCTGTTAGCTAATTTTTACGCTTTGTTTCTCCCTTTCATGTCTTCAGAGGAGGGATCCTGAGGACTCGTTTTCTGTTTTCCTCACATGATTTTAGAATATTAAGACTATCTTTGGATTTTGTGGTGACGTTTGCAGATGGATGTAATTTTTTCAGTCTAATAAGCAGTGTAAACACGTATTTGTTACATCCTCTTTGCACATTATTTTGAAGAGCAGGACGGGTTTCTTTAAAACCTCCTCATTTACCGGCCGTATCCAAGATTGTGGGCTGAATGGCCTTCTGTAGGCCTGACCCTCGGCACCGACTGCTTCTCTTGCCTTGTTCCTCTTTGCCTTTCTTCCCTGTGACTGTCTCTCTCTCTCTCTCTCTCTCTCCCCCTCCCTCCCCCCCCCCTCCTGCCCAGCAAGGTGTCCTGCATCCCAGCCCCAGCCCACACTCTGGCGCCCTGGGTGAGTCCAAGAGGACTTTGTGATCTTGCCAGATTATAAAGCTTGCGTCAGCTTGAATCATTTATTTTTTTTTATTTAATCTCTGGTGATAGGTATATAGGGAAGACTCTGAGACCCCAGAGCTCCGTGAGTTAAACTAGCAAGATAAGCAGGTAAAGGGTGAGATCTAGCAGCTGTAGAATCTGCCTTTCAAAAGACAGAATATCTCTGGGGCACCTGGGTGGCTCATTCGGTCAGGTGTCTGACTTCGGCTCAAGTCTTGATCTCGCGGTTACGAGATCAGGCTCTGTGCTGACAGCTCAGGGCCTGGAGCCTGCTTGGGATTCTGTGTCTCCCTCTCTCTGGCCCTCCCCTGCTTGTGCTCGCACTCTCTCTCTCCCTCAAGATAAACATTAAAAAAAAATTTTTTTTTAAAGACAGAATGTCTTTCAAGTCAGAAACCAGAAGAGCCAGACAACATGAGGATATTTAAAGGAACAACACGTCAGCACAAGGAACGCGGCGGTCTGGGTGCTCGTGGCACATGGACCGGGAGAGTCCGGCCCCACCTGTGCCAGTGAGAGGTCAGGCCCTCAGGGCAGACACCAGTGACCGTGGCGGCCACCAGTCCGTATATGCTTGCTCCCATCCGTGTCGCTCCGCGGTCTTCTGATAGTAACGGGACCTGCATTTAGGGGTAGTTTTGTCGTTTTATATGCACATAGGGGAAGGTAGTGACAAGGTAACTGGAAGATAGCCCCTAGTCTCTTCGGCAGCGTGGCTCCTTGTGAATTAATATATTTGCATCTGTGTTCGTTTATGAGTCTTTTCATATTAATATTTTCGAGAGCAGCAGTCCTCATTGAGTGTCTTGTGAGTCCGCCTGGATTGACATTGTCCCTGAAGAACAGGTCGCACTGGGGCGCTGCGAAAGCAGAGGCCGGGCCCTCGTGATGGCCCCGTGTGCTACCAGCCTGCGGCCCCAGAGAGCAGGGCCCCTCCAGATGCTGTTTCACAAACCCCAAAGTCATGGTTGGTGGGAAAGCTCATGGTTTTAGGGGTTTTCCCCATGATCGTCCAGGAACTCCAAGTTAAATGTAACAGAAAATCTCAATCCAGTGTTTGTTCTTGTCCCTCTTGTGCTTTGTTTAGAATTAAGCATTCACCTCCCTGAAACTCGTTCCCTATTTTGGGACCAAGAGACCGTGACTCATCTTGCTCTTGTTGTTACACTAGGCACAATTTACATACATACAGTTACTGACATGCCTACATTTACATGCATAATTTACACTGTAAAGCACTCTCTCCATTTGCTCCCCCCACGTGGGTGTGTCTTTCTTACCCTTAATTCCTCATCACGCTCCCAGCTCACTGTCCTTCGTGCTCATACTTTGAGAGGAAGTACTGTGACTGTTTTGTGATTCCAAGGAGGAAGAGAAAAAACAACATTCAAAAATATAAAGGAGGAAAAAAAGGTGGGGTGGAACTTCTAGAGAAATTAATACTGTTATAGAAAATACAAATCATAAACTCAAAAAATGTGTGTGTTTATTTTTTGAGAGAGAGAGACAGAGTGCAAGCGGGGAAGGAGCAGAGAGAGAGGGAGACACAGGATCCAAAGCAGGCGCCAGGCTCTGAGCTGTCAGCACAGAGCCCGACGCGGGGCTGGAACTCACTGTGACATCATGACCTGAGCCACTTAACCGACCGAGCCACCCAGGTGCCCCACAAATTATAAACTTTAAAGAAAGATTTGTAGGTATAACAGTGTGTCAGCCTATGTCGAGTACGTTGGGTTCAGAATACCTGGAATGCTGTTAAAGTGTTTGTATTTTAAGGTTTTAAAACTGAAATTCTGTCCTTAAGTTGGCCTTGGGACAAAGATTACAGGCAGAATAAACCAATTATAGGAAATTTGATAGACATTTGTATTTGTAAGTGTTTTTCTACAAAACGTGTAATTCTAGTATCCTAGGCATTAACGACTTGCCGCCCTGTCACCCTTGTCTGAGGAAGTTGTGACTGGAGGCTGTCGTTAGCTCAGTGCAGGGACCTGAAGAGTCAGACCCTGGTGGGTGCAGGATCCAGCCGGACCCTTCCCACTCCCAGCCACGCTAATCTGAGTCAGTGCCACCTTGACCTTTGAACCCTCCTCTTGCTGCTCTTGAAGGCTTCTCAGCGATTCCCTGTAGCCCTTTTTCTCTGCCCTTCTGTTGTCTCCCAGTTATGGTTACACTTCAGCCAATTGTAAATTGTTACTTCCTAAACATTTTCCCTTTCTACTGGGTTGTCCCTGAATGGTCTCAAATGCCATCGGAAGTGTGGAGGGCCCTTTCTTAGGGAATGGCTCCTGTTGTTTTCTGTGCCTTTTCCCGGGGTAGTTAGGTAGCTCTCCGCCCTGTTAGGATTCCCCGGCAAGAGCTGGGCGGCACAGTCTTCAGCGTTCTCTGTTCTCCTGTTGATTCGGGATCTGAGTTGGCAACGTCTGAGATTGGAGATTTACTGGCTTCTTATCCCAGGTCTCCCGCAGTGTCATAACCAGTCACACCCTGGACACGCTGGTCTGGAAAATGGAACTTCAGCCTGCAGCCTCGCGCAGCCCCGGCTGCTGCTGTTGAGAAGCATCATCTCAGCTTGGTACAGCATTGATGTTCGAGTGGATTTGAGAGGCAGATATTTTAGATTCATTACAAATCCTTTCATTTGAAATTTTCTTAGGTCATTTTGGTATCCTGATAGACTGAGTTTGGAAAGCTGCTGGCAACAATAAAATAGAATTGTTAAGTGCATCTAGTGCCTACGTACTGGTTGCTTTGTTGTAATGAAGCCCTTTAATAGAGTTAAACTTCAAGGAAGGAAAAATAATGGTTGCAATTTTTAAATAAGCATTCAAATATAAGTAAAAAGCATTTTCGTATCTGTTACCCTAGTTACCAAGCAGCTTTCCTGTAGTTCTAGAGACAATGGGCTCCATCATTCACAGTAATTCCGAAAAGTGCTTTTGGGGGTGGGGGGTGGAAAAGAGGGCGATACAGGAGGTCTTGCAGGGAAGCAGGACACATTACTGGAAGGGCCATTTTCTGAGGGTCCTCCACTAGATAGGAACTGTATTTGATTGTGAGTAGGTATTTTCTTTTAGCTGGGATATACCGTTAGCCCTCTCAACTATCAGAACTACACTCGATCTTTAGAAGTCCGCTACAGTTAGGGTGCTGCTGTATTTGTACAGGGCTTAAGACTTTATGGAAAACCAACGTAAGACATTTTCTATATTTGCAAACACCAACTGTATCTCAAAGAAATAAAATTGGGCAAAAAGAAAACCAAATTTTTTTTTTAACATTTATTTAGACAGAGACAGGGTGTGAGTGGAGAAGGAACCAGAGAGAGAGACACAGAATCCGAAGCAGGATCCAGGCTCTGCGCTGTCAGCACAGAGCCCGACGCAGGGCCCAAACCCACAAACTGTGAGATCGTGACCTGGGCCCAAGTCAGATGCTTAACCGACTGAGCCACCCAGGTGCCCCCAAAAGGCGGCACCAAATTTTAAAATCCAGAGAAGCTGGAGGTGGCAGTTTCTGTACTGGAAGGGGAATGCATCTATCCCTGTATCGGTGCCTTTATTCTCTATTGTATTTGAACATGACAGAGTTTTGATAATGGCCTGGGCTTGGCTGGGGCTTAGATTGTACCCCATTTGCTAAAAGCTGAGCTTCCCTGGAGACAGGCAGGCTGCTGGCTCATAGCTGGGGGCTGTGAAGAGTGGAGTCCTGGAGGCCGGCAGAGAGAGAGGGGCGGGTGCCAGTGGGCTCAGTGGGGGGGGGGGAAGTGGTATGGAGAAGTATAGAGTGATGGGGCGAGGCCTAGAACCTTCCTGGACAGCTGGGTTCACTTCTCCGTTCCAGAGAAATAGGAGGAAAGGTGGGGATGGATCTTTCCAAGTTTGTGAGCAGAGGCTTTGACCTTTAAAGTCATTATAGTGTTTCGGCTTCTTCCGCTGTCCTCCGCTCAGATTCTTTTTCCTGCCACAGACACACTTTGAGATGAAGCGATCTTTCCCTCCCTGATGACTGACGTGCTCCTGTCCACCCCGAAGTCACCCCCCCCCCCCCAGTCTTCATCCTCTCCAGTGCCCTCTCCAACACCCTGGGCCCTGTTCGTTGGTGTTTTGTGCACGTCTACAGAAGTCCTGGCCTTTTAACCAAGCCTTTGTTTTCTACAGTACTTGTTGCTGAACTTGGAGAAACTGATGAAGCGACACATAGAACACAATACGAAAAACTTAAAATTTAATGAGAACACTTAACATTAGATAGTCCCTCCCTGAAGTGGAATAACTCTCAGTCCACGCACGCCTTCTCTGTTCCCGTCCTCGCGGTCTCACGTCATATGCGAGTACTTCCCCTCCACCCTGAAAACGCTCCATCCTCAGACTGCAGGCCAATTTTGAGGAGTTTTAGAGCCACAAGGATGTTCAAAAGCAAGGCCTCCCAGGAGAACACGATAACCCCTGTGGAATTTTAAAAAATATAGAATGAATTCCTTTTGAAAAGCAGTGGTACCACCCCCCTCCATAAATTGCTAGACTTTCTTAAGCCTCTGAGAGTCTGTGTGATGTTCTAAGCAGCAAATTGAACAACTCCTCAGAGACGAAGGCTTTTGTAGATTATGAACGCACTTCCCACTTGTCAGGCCACGGTCTGTGTCGGGCATTTTTGTGTGTGGCAACTGCTCGGACTCCATTTCCGTCTTCGTCTTTACTTTAATACTATTGTTCCTTTGTTGTTCTGAATATATACTTGTGAATGACCATGAGCCCAGTTTTAGACGAAGACAGGGTATATTATAGACCAACACAGTGACATTTTGGTGGTTTCCATTTCCTGTTTAATCCTGCCTGGACCTCCCAGGGCGTTTAAAGTTGCTCCCGAAAGTGACGTGCACATGACGATCGTGAATTCAGTACAGCTGATTAATCAGTGTCTGTACCCAAAATAAGTGGTGTCCTAACTGATTCCCTTTCTGGGGAGTTTAGCACTAAGTGGTCCCTGGGGGGCCATCTGCCTTCTCTTCTCGGTTTCGAAGCCCAGCCTCATAGAACTGCTGCTGCAGCTTGTTTTTTCTCATTCCAGAGCTAAATAAAACCCTCTAAAGCTGTTAGCTGCCTACTGGCTTTAATGATTATTCGGATTGATCTGAAAAGGCCATTGTAAAACTCCATTTTGAGATCAAGTGATCCTCAAGCACAGGTCTACACGATGTGCTTACAGAGCAGACGCAACCGTGATCGCTCTGAGCTCAATGCCAAGTGCAGCAACTCACCTGCCCACAGTGGACGAAGGCGAAGCCCTTGTAAAGGTTTACGAAAACTACGCCGTCAGCCACCCATCCGCCTGTGTTTTACTAAGATGAGTTGTTTTAGTCACGAGATTCCCGTGCCACGGAGTGACGTACCTTTGCTCACGACGCAGGTGGACGTGGGCGTGGTGCGCTTCACGCCCCTGACGCGGCCCAGGATAGAGCAGCCATTCAAGCTGGTGGAGAGAGTCGTGCAGAACGCATTTCAGTTCCGAAGGAAATACTGCTATCGAGGCCTGGGGTAAGAATGCCTTCTTCCTTTCAGCCGCGTGCTTTCTAAAATCCTAATACTTTCAAAGATTAAGAACTTCGTTTTCAGGATTCTTCAAGCTGTCTGTGAACGGTCCTCTTAAGGTGAGCAAAGCTTGACTGCCACGAGGAAACAGCAAAACTGTGACTGAACCCTGGGGCCACGGACACATTGCTCGAGCATCAGCACAGCCTGAAACAGCCACAGGTCGGTAGTGACCTGCCCTGCGGGGGCCAGGAGTCCTCCGTCAGGGTCGACCGTGCCAGCTGACTTTTACGCTCAGCACTTCCGACCCGGATGCGTGACACCGACCAGCCGGCGTCCACAGTTCGGGCCTGACACTGACGTGGAGCCGCATACACCCCCCGGTTAAGGGTTCAGGGCCGCGAGACCAGCCCCGCTCCGGATGCTTGTCGCAAGTCCCAGGTTGCCACTCGTAGTTTTCTTTAACGTTTATTTTTGGGAGATCGAGGATGGGCGCTGGAGGAACGGACAGGAAGGGAGACCCAGAATCCGAAGCAGGCTCCGGGCCCCGAGCCGTCAGCACGGAGCCCGACGCGGGGCTCGAACTCACAAGCCTCGAGATCATGAGCTGAGCCGAAGTCGGCCGCTCAACCGACTGCGCCACCCAGGCGCCCCCGCCCCCTTGTATTTCTGACCCGCACGCGATGAATTGGGGATTTCTGGGATTTGTGTGACCACCCCCTACCCCTGCCGTTTCAGGTTCAGTAATTTGCTGGAATGGCTCACAGAACTCAGGAAGACCCTTTCACTTATCAACTTACCATAAAGGACAGAACTCAAGGATGGCAAACGGAAGAGATGTAGGGCGAAGTTTGTGTGGGAGCCAAGGGCTCCTCTCTGGGCTCATCACCCTCCCAGCACCTCACTGTTTTCACCAACCCGCAAGCTCTGTGAACCCCGTCATTTAAGGGCTCTCTGGATGTTCCCTTAGGCACAGCTGGTACAGTCACTGGCCACTAGTGATGGAGCTTGGTCTCCAGCCCCTCTCCTCTCCCTGGGGGGCCGGGGGGCCGGAGGGAGTGGGGGAGGTGAGACTGAAAGTTCCAACCTTCTGATCACGCTTGTTTCCTTTGGCACCTGTCCCCATCCTGAAGCTATCGGGGGACCCGCCAGGAGCCCCCCAGTAGCATCAACTCAGGTATGGTTGAAAAGGAGTTTTATTAGTAATCACAAATATGCTATCACCCCATCCGGAAATTTAAAGGTTTTAAAAGCTCTGTGTCAGAAACGTGGAATGAAGACCGAACGTATTCTCGCACTACTTGGGTTTTCTAAGTGCTTTCTTTCCATCAAGTCGCTCTATGACACAATGAGAACTAGAAGGTAAGTTAACACTGGAGCAGCCAGAACGGCGTCACCAAGTACTCACGCCAGCGTATTTTATTTAACGGGGAGCCCCCGTTCCGCCGTGCTCACTGCTCTGCACATGCACGTGGCCGCTGTCCGCAAGCCCAGCCTGAACGTGGCGGCTTACAGTCCACGTGCCCCCAGAGGCCCTGAAGTGAGCACAGTGGTATTTTGTGTCTGGTGGCAGCCAAGAAAATGTTTAATTCGGCCCAAGTAAGGCGGGAAGGTGTGTGTGTGTTTAAAAACTGGGCCTGGCCTTGTAGGCCTGCGTCTCCCATTTTCTAAAATCCCCCACTTCTTTTTCTGGTTTTGCGAAGTGTCCCCTCAGCACGTATTTCAGGTACGGCTGGCCAGCTGCATCCTGAAACCGTCCCCGAAAACTCACTCCTGAGGATTTGAGCGGACTGATGGTTCAATCCTGGGCTTGCCGTTTGTGAACTCCAATTAGGCCAGGATTTTTACATCACCGCACAGGTCCTGCTTCTCGAGCGGAGACCTAAGGAACGGAGCTGGCCCGGTGTTGGCTGCGATGAAGGCCGCGGGCCCCTGCCGGGACGCTTCCCCTCCACACAGGCTGTGACGGACAGTTTTATGTGACGGCCCTGATTCGTGGAGGGGAAAAAAAAAAAACACAAAAAGCACATTTTACTTTTGGAAATCCTGAAATTGGCCTGAGCCCAGAGCTGGCCCTTGTGTTTCCAAGCTAAGTGATGGGCCCCTTCATTTCATATACACAGTCCCCTATGCGGATAGGAACCCCAAATAGCGTGACCCACTTGGACCTCTTGGTGTCCTTTAGTCATATACACCCACAAATTGGTCCCGAGTGATCAAACCCCTCCTTGATATGAAACTGAAACCCCGAGGTCACAGCTTGCCCGGACACTGTAGGGAACGTGGAGTTCTTCACTCCAGGACCATGAGCTTGTAAGGAAAACTCCCATCTCAGCCAGCCATGACCTCTGAGCTCTGTAGAGCCTCCAACTGTTGAGAAAAAAAGAAAATCCAGGGGTAGCTTTCCAACATTTCAGTCAGTTTTGTCATTCATTTTAAAACAGTGGTCTGGCTTGGTTAGATGAAGTTTAAGATACATACTTCAAATCAATTTTAAAGATGCCTCAAGGTAAATCTAAAAGAATGATCTGTTTGCATTCTCACGTCACCGGTTTTCTGACTTTGCATAGTAAGGTCAAGGTCATTTTCTGGGGGGTGTAGAGTTCCCAAGGCTAAGTTCAAATTATAGAGGAGAAATTAGACAAGTTTCATATTAAGATAGGTGGCAATTTTTTTAAAAATGAGGCAAATCAAACATTAAGAATGGAACTGAGCAGATGTCACCTTAAATGATACTTGTACTGATGGAGCTGTGGAAAATACCTTCCCACGGGGACGTATGGCACAGGTCACATTAGCTCTGCCTTCAGTGTCCCTCGTACCTGTTGCCTGGTGGCGAGACCGAGACCCCTCCCCACTGGCTCGGAGCCCTGCAGCCAAGCCAGCCGGCTGTCTCTTCCAGCCCCTCCGGTGGTCAGTTGTCAAAACGATGTCATTTTCAAATGAGAGTAGGAGGCATCATGACTTACAGAGTTCCCCAAGTCAGTCTGATTATCTTCTCTTCTCAGGATGTTATTCCCTGAAGTTCAGCGTGTGGAAAGCACTGAGAAACTGTTAGAGTTGGCGGACGTGGACCCTACCCTTCGACCCAGCCAGCTCTCTGTCTCCCATTTTAAAAGCCTCTGTGATGTGTACCGGAAAATGTGTGATGAAGACCCACACCTCTTTACTTATAATTTCAGAGAAGAACTCAAGCAAAATAAAAGCAAAAATCAGGAAAGAGAGAACGACAAGGAGAGATCCCGACGGTAGCTGCCGCCTCGGTGGCAAGCAGCTTTGCGGATGTTGGTTTTCCCGAAGTTGAGCTGCTCAGAGGTACACTCTTTGGTCCACTATGGAAGGACAATAAAAATACGATGACCACGTGTGACTGACTTCCCTTTTACTGTACAACTCGGTAGAGAAAATAATCAAATAACATACAGTACAAGCTTTCTTTTAATATATATACTGCATAGATAGGACATGTTCAGTATAAACAGCATCTATTACAACCTTACAAAAATGAAGTATCTGCACATTGTGCCCCTTACCCACATTAAAATAAATATGCTTTAAATAAAGCAAAAACTAACAGCTCAAAGAAAATGCCCAGAGGATTGGGGAGGTGGGGGGGGAATGACCTTTTAAAAATTATTAATCACAACTCCATCTTTTTCCACATAAATTAAAATAGACTGCAATTTTAAGGATCCTAAGTCATTTTTGATACCTGCTCAAAAGGGATATAAACTAAGTAATTTACAGATTCTGATCAGTTTAATCTAGTTTTCTGATCTACAATAAATTAAAATAACTTAAATCTTTACAACTATTTCGTGGGAAAACGTATGCTGCACAAAACCCAATAACGAATAGTTTTTCTGCAATTTCCACTTTACCACCAGTTTAAAGGTAAAACAAGCCATTTAACCCGCGTCGGACGGAAATCCTATGACTTTCCGTGGCTCCCTGTTTCGTAAAAACACTCCTCGTTGACCACCGATGTTAAACTCTGGACACTGAATTCTCGCTGCAGAACAGAACTGAGATCGAGGTTGGCATTTTCAGACTGACTGTCGAGGGACTGGTGACGGATCTGTGCCTTGAGCAAAGTTCCCCTGTCCCGTTTGGTGCTGTTGGCTTTTCGTTTAATGGCGCAGAAGTGCCCGCGGACCAGCTTGGGCTGCTCGCCTCCGGGCCGCCGGTCGGCCGGGTTCGCGTCCGCGTCGTCCGAGATTCTCAGTCTCTGGAACTGAATTTCAATGTCTTTGGTAGGGCTGCCCTGCTTCAGGGTCTGATGGTAGTCGTCCTCCTCGTCGCTCAGAATGTCGCTCTCTTTGATGAGGCCGGGGGACAAGTCAGCCGGGCCTGCAGGTGGGGGTTGTGGGGAGTCCTGCGAGCTCCCAGCCGGGGGACAGCCGCTGCTCTGCGTGCTGCTGCTCAGGCTCCCCTCGTCCGAGTCCAGGGAGCTGCCCTTGCTGGGCTCGCCGGGCCACTCGCAGCTCGAGGAGTTCTTGAGGACTTTTAAGGACCTGGAGGAAGCTGCAATGAGAAAATCACGCTTCCCTTCAATGATCGAGAAACAGACTCCACAGTGTGTAATTTCGGCATTGCGCGTTTAAGCGCTAACATCTTAATCCCTTTAGATTTTACCATCTCACTTCTATAAGCAACTATCCTGGGACTTGGGTAAAAAAAAAAAAAAAAAAGTAGATACTGCCAATTTTTTACATAGGTTTTTTGAAATTTTATGCTGGAGGGTTTGCCATTTTTATTCTTAATGACCATTTTTTAAAATAACTTTTTTAAATGATTATTATTTTTGAGAGAACAGGAGAGAAGGAGGGGCAGAGACAGAGAGAGAGGGAGACACGGAATCCGAAGCAGGCTCCAGGCTGTCAGTGCACAGCCCAATGCAGGGCCCGAACCCACGAACCGTGAGCTCATGGCCTGAGCCGAAGTCGGACGGTTAACCGACTGAGCCACCCAGGTGCCTCGAGGGTTTGGCATTTTTAGATGACCAGTTACCGGAGCTCAGTTGTTTAGCCAGAACAACAAGCTATAAACTATGACAAGGGCTAGGATTCTTAGTCTGCCAATGGATACATGAAAAAGTTATTAATAAAACCTATGTTCCTTTCTTTCACTAAAGTGCTTTGTAATTTGATAACCAAGATTCTACCACATTGCTGTGCCCATTGTCTCCCCTTATTTCCCTTGCTGCTCACCCATCTCGGTGGAAGAAACAGGTGAGATGGTGATTCTGAGCTGTGTCAGCTGGAGGGAAGATGAGGCCTTGGGCTTGGCAGTGGTTACAGTTTACTACAAGGTCTGGGAGCAGGAGGCAGTTTAGGTATCTTAAAAGGAAAACAACTGCCACCACCTTCTCGCACCGCTCTGTGGACTCGGGTGTCTGCTTCAGAGCTTACGGAGCTCCCCCGGGGAATGTACAACGCGAGGAGGACTTAACTGCCGTGTTACAAGAACATACATCCTCGCAGAGAAGCTCAGAATGTTTTTCTGAATAGACACAAGGCCGACAAAGTTCTCACCTAACTTGGCCGAAACAGGAACTCTGTTCTTAAGAGGTACCAGGCGATCCTTACACGTTTTCTCCAGGGGTAAGTCACACTTTATGTGTCGCCTGAAGTTTTCCCTCAGAATAGATCGAATGACCTTGACGATGCTGGTTTTGCTCTCACTGTCACTGGTGAAGAGAGAAGAGAAAACAGCAGTAACGTCCAGTGTCCTGCTCCAACCCCACGTGCCCTGGTCCTTCGGTGTCATCTGATCTCAGGACAGACCGGCAGCGAGTTACCCAGCCTGTGGGCTCTGTGGTCTCCTCACTTACACTCTTTTTAGAGTGAAAAGTGATGGTTCTTGAAGTGCCTTGGAGAACTAAGATTTGGATGTATATTTAATCAACGTGTTCTATTACAGGCACAGTTGCCGTGTCGGGGGAGGCTGGGTGTGAACCTGAAGTCATCAAAATTCAGGAGGGCACTAAAATTAAACTCCCTTTTTTGAGACCGCGTAATTCGGCCTTATTCCCATCGGCTGTATTTTTTGGAAGTCAGTAGTACCTGCAGCACAGCTGAAAGATGGTTTCTGGCCGTCCTTCTATTTCTGACTTCGTATGGATCAGTTCCCATATGGAATTATTTTCTGTCCCTGTGGAAGAGGAGACAAGGGTCTGCAACTCTGCCAAAGATGTGAAGTTGACAAAAAGACTCAAGTCAAATATTCCCTGTCCCGAGTCTCCTCATTTTCTTCCGTGGCTCATTCTATGTTGGACTTTCACAAATGGTTTTCAAAAGTTAAGTACTTTTTAGTTACTTTTTATGTTTCCTGGTAAAGTTTTCCATCCATCTGAACGTGCTTTCTCCCTAGCCCTGGATTTCACCTCTCTGGGCAACAGATTAAACGGATCCTGTTTTTCAACCCCCTTCCATTCACTGTATTCCTTGGAAGGAACCGAGTACAGGCTGTGCTCAGGTACTTGGGGTAAAAGAGGCCAGCCCAAAGTCAGTTGTTCCAGGAAAGGTAAGCAGTTCACACAAAAAGTAAACAGGGACCCAGGACATTGCCACGTGCCTCAGCCTCTTGGTCCTTTCTGTCACCAGAGGCATTGTCACCAGAACATGGTTAGTCTCACAGGATCTCTGAACATTCTCTAAGGTTGAAGATTTTTTTTTTTCTAATATCACATATAATACCGCTTAATCTTAAGGAATTTTCTGGGATCTCAAAATATTTTTAATTTAAATTTGTAGACCTTTCTTTAACAAATTTCAGGGTATCAAGGATATTAGGCAGAAAAGTGGAAAACCACTGAGTGAAGATAAGGAAACGATGAAGAGACATATTTGGCAAAGAAAAGCCATCCGTTGGCATTTACTTTCCGCAAAAGTGTGTTAAAAAAAAAAAAATTTCAGAACAACCTCTCTTGTCCTCGTTTTCCTTGCCTATAAAATAAAACCCAAAAATTATCCCCGAAGTTTTCTCCTAGTTTTTCATTCCACGATGCAAACAAGTCTCTTTAAAATGCCTTTTCCTGGCATCCTACTGCACAAACCAATTACCTGCCGTGTTCCCCAGTCTGACTTGAAGCGCGGATATGGGGATCAACCAGCGAAATTTAAATGGATCCAAGTCGGCAGAGCCATGTGCAGGCCGGGAATTCGAGGGCTGGAATATGAAAGCCCCCCCCGCCCCAAGAAAGGTGTTAGAACATGCTCTCACCCAGAGAGGAGGTGTGCAGGGAGTGGACTTTAAGGTCTCCCCGTGGGCAGGGCTGCCGCGGCCGTGTGAGTGTTCAGGGTGCAGAACCAGATCGGGTCGGGTGTGCTCCCAGTTCTCAAAGAGCTCACGGGGTGCGCGGGGAGAGGGCAGAGCCGTAGTTAGGGGGACAGAGACTTCTAGACGAGCAAGAATGACAACCAGGCCTTCTGTGTCCTCACTGCCTCTGAACAGTCATGACTCTGATGGCTTATCAGCTGATTCAGCTAAGCTGTTGGGTTTGTTCTGAGCCAAGGTAAAAGTGATCTGAAAACAACCAGAGTTACACGGTCTGTCGTGTACGGAGCAAACATGGGCCGTTTTCAGGGATGTGAAAGCTGATTTTCTCCGTAAGCCCAGCACAGGCTATCTGGCTCTATCTTCTTTTAAAACAGATGTCATTTGTGGGGAGAACAAGAAATCACCCTGAGTATCTGAGCGGGTTAGTCACCCCAGGAATAAGTCACATTAGTCAAGCGAGGCCGTGGCACTGAGCAGGCTTCTCAGCTCAACGCTGCTAGGAACAGGGAGCCCTGGAAAGGCGGCTGTGATCACAATTACTTCTCGTCTTACCAGTTTCTTCTTCAGTTTGCAGTGTTCTTTATAAACCAGTATGACAGCTCTCTTAAAGACTACGGAAAGGAAAAGAAAAAGAAACGTCTTTCATTGTTTTATACAGATTTTGTCCCAAGGCTGAACTAAGTAAGGCTGAATGGTTTTTTGTTTGTTTTTTTTTAATCTGGACATTTATGGGAAATATCCAAATTAAAGAAAAAATTTTTAATGTTCATTATTGAGAGACAGAGACAGGGCACTTGCGCGGTAGGGGCAGAGAGAGAGGGAGACACAGAATCCCAAGCAGGCTCCAGGCTCCAAGCTGTCAGCACAGAGCCCGATGTGGAGCTCGAACTCATGAACCGTGAGATCATAATGTGAGCCAAAGTTGGACACTTAACCGACTGAGCCACCCAGGCACCCCGAAGCTGAATGTTTTAAAAGAACAAAGCTCTTCAAACTTACGACGCTCTAAGACCCCATTATGCTGGCACAGGAGTGAATAAATGATACCTCCCTCTGGTCGTATTTGAATTATGCAGGTATACCCGCTCACCTAAAAGCAATTATCTGGGGGCGCCTGGGTGGCTCAGTAGGTTGAGTGTCCGACTCTTGATTTCGTGCTGTCAGCACAGAGCCTGCTTGGGATTCTCTCTCTCCGCCCCCCCCCCCCCCCCGCCGCTCACATGGGTGCTCTCTCAAAATAAACATTTAAAAAATAAGAATGGTTATCTGAAGTAGATCTTGGCAATTTTTTAAAAATTCTTGTTTTATTTCACTGAACTCTGAGGACATGGTGTTCATGTCAGTGAGAACACAGGGTCTATACTGGGTCTCAGTGAGAATTAAGACATTTTGAAAAGCGGCAAACAAGATAACAGGTTTCAAAATAGCCTCAAGAGATCTGTTCCTGTAACACTTGGCCAGAACCACTAAGCCAAGCAGAAGGGAGAACAAGATAATGAGTATGCACAGTGACAGCATTTTACATAGTTGGAGGCTGGCTCTGTGAAGTCAAAAGCCCTTATGACAGTGATCCTAACTCTCGGAAACCCAGAGTTAGCCGGCCTGGTGGCTTTAGGAAGTTCTTCATCACCACCAGCCTTTTGTAAGTTCATGCGCTTTCGAATGGCATACTAACCGAACACTGTGAGCTCGAGGTCCTTTCTGGTTTTTCCTAGAGACAGAAATGGATTCAACCAGGAGACTGCAGAGTGCATCAGAAGTTCCCCCATGGAAAGTTCTGTCACCTGTTTCGTAAAAACGAGAGACAAAGACATGGAGACCCCGGGGGGTAGACCGTCTCCCGCTGGGAGCCTGAATCATATACGTATGTCACCGTATACCGGTGACTGCCAAAATACAAGCACCCTCGATCTATTATGGCCCCTGTAAACATGGGGCCTTTAAATAGTGTAAGTTTTGAAAATACGAGCGACGTATCAAACTGTCTGAAAAAGAAGCTAACTGGGAAGGCATTTTGTTCAGTGCACACGTCGTATGTGGGTGAGACACGCCTCGTGACCTACTCCACGGTGCCAGTTCCCTGACAGTTCAAGGCTCTCCTACGTTGTCCTCACTAATACTTACCCAGGGCTCTAGTGCACTCACCAGCCCCGAGCCACAAACTGCTCTGGGCCTGCAAATCAAGAGGCACCAGCGCTGAAACTAATAAACTCAACTCCAGTTGTTTTCTGTCCTTGCCTTTTTCTAGTGAAACTATGTTCCCTCTGACATGTAGCCTTTAAAAGCTCAAGATCCGGATTTAGTAATCAGCCAGAAAAGAGAGCGAGAGAGAGATGCTGTCACTCTAGGGACAACTAGTTCCGTAAGTAAGGAGGTGGCCACCGATGTCAGATGCGAAGGAAGAAAAGCAGAAAAGCCCTAGGTTCTCCCCACAGGCTGGCCCCCACCCGTGTACTCATCCGGTCTCTGCCAGCTTGCGCCCTCCATAGATGCGCCGGCCTCTGTGCTGAGTCTTGCCTCCTGCCCCACGGAAAGGGAGGAGGAGGGAGGGACGAGCTAAACGAGATTTCTTATTTTCTTCTGTACAGTGTTAAGGTGACAGAAGGTTACATTCTCAAACCGGTGTCCTGAATTTTATGTCACATTTACACTTAAATGGTGTGGCTTATTGTAAGCACTTAGATCAAAAAAACTTTGGGCCCACCCTCCTCCAGGAGAGCCCGAACAGGGCGGCCTGCTCTGGAGGGTGCCTACGGATTCAGTGAACAAACACATCACGCTTCTCAGGATCCGGAAGTCCCACTGACCTCCTTCTCTGTTCCACTCTGCTCCGCCACGAGCTGGTCAAACACGGTCCCGTAATCCTCATAGACCTTCTGCATCTCATTGATGTGGCTTGCTACTTTCTCCATCGCTTTTAGTGCCTCTGAAAAGTAGGAAATCGTCATCTTATTAATTTTAAGGCCTACCAACAGTGGTAAGTTCAAGACTCCGGCAAGGACTCGAGGCTTTCCTTACTAACAGCAGCATTCCTCAGGTGGGGCTCAAACAGCCCGCTGCCATCCAGTCATTACAACGAAGAACCACAGACTGGCCTTCCACTCCGCCTGTCTTCGGAATGAGGCAACACAAAGTATCACTCATAATAAACGCGAACGCTGACTGGGCACTTTCCACTTGGCAGGTGCTCTGATGGGAGGTTTATGTGAATCATCTCCTTTAATCCCCACTCGGTCACTGTAGGAACTGCGGTCTCCATGTGTGAAACGAGGCCGGAAAGAGGGGCCCGCGGGCTGGCGGCCATGCGTTCACGAGCGCCGCCTCTGTCTCCTCACCTGTCAGGTGGTAGTGCTCCTCGCTCTCGTGGTCCGTCAGCGACACGAGCTCCCTGAGCAGCAGAGGGTACTTGAGCACCCTCTGAACTGGCTTGATGAGGTAGGACTCGAGGGTGGAGGAATGCTGTTTGGTGGGATTCCGGGCGTCCAGAAAAGCCTTGAAGGCTTGATCAGTTTTAGCTACAAGCAAGCAGGGAAAAGACCCTTAGAAGAGCACAGCAGTGTGAACGAAACCCGACTTCATTTCGTTTCTAATGCGGTCCCAGATCGTCTATTCCACAGCCCTCCCAATGGCGTTCTTTACAAAAACCCAAATGCTACAGCAGGCCCGGCACCCAGCCGTCAACACGGATTCGGCATCACAGCTCTGGGGCCAATCCCACCGGCAAAGGGAGCTTACGTAGGCCAGAGAGGAACACCAAGTCGAAATGCAGGAATGTCTGACTTTCGAGACATATTCACATGCAAACCCGTGAGAGAGATTGTTCTAGGTGCCTAAAAAGTGAGTTTCAACCAATTCACAAAGCCACGAAAATGTATCATCCTATATCCTATTCTACGGAAGAATCCCGTAGCAAAATAAACCAGTATTCCACCCCCCCCCCCCAACACCGTCCTAGCACAGATCATTACTTATTCTGTATACTTAGGGGTTATCTTTTTTTTTTAAGTTTATTTATTTTGAGTGAGAGAGCACAAGTGGGGGGCTTGGTGGGGGGGGGGGGGTGGGAGAAGAGAGAGAGAGGGAGAGAGAGAATCCCAAGCAGGCTCCACACTCTCAACGCAGAAGCCTGATGTGGGGCTTGAACTCACGAACCGTGAGATCATGACCTGAGCCGAATCAAGAGTCGTACGCTTAGCTGACTGAGCCACCGTGTACCCCTTTCTTTCTTTCTTTTAAACTAAATTGATAAGCACTGCTGCCTTCACCTCCACAGCTCTGAGCAGTCCAATCCTTCCACCACACGGCACCTCTGTGGGCAGTGAACACTCCCTGTATTCAGAGTCTGATGTCACGAAGAGCACGCACGGGAACCCAACTCCATTTAGTTTCGAGAGAGCCAACGGGTGCACAAGTGGCTGCTTTGGATTCCACCTGCTGACCGTGGGTGACCAGCTGTTTGGAATTCAGCTGATTTGAATGAAATTACACCCTCACCTGGGGTTCTGTTCCAGAGGCAAAACCTACAACTTCTAGGAGGTGCGGTACCATTTTGAATGTGACTACCCAAGTGGATGGCGAGACGATCCTTCAGAACCGAGCAAAGCATTGGTGATGCGCTAACATTACTGTGTATTGACCTTCAAGAAGAAGGCGTTTCTGGGAGGAAACGCCGATGGAGTCAGGTCTCTGTTTAAACAAGTACAAGAGGCAGATTTGGGCTGGAGCTCGTTAACTCCCGGCACTTCGAGACACCGTTTCTTAAACCTGAGCCTGGTCTTCCACGAAACTGGAAAGATCCAGATGTAAACCAAATGACAGGGGCGCATCCGTGGAGCCGGCTAACGCTCAGAGTGTTGGAAAAAACCTCCACATGCCTTCCATGATACTGCAGAGTCTGTTCCCTGGTCTGGAGAAAGAAACACTGAACAACAACCGTGAGATCCTTTCTGACAATGCCGTTTAGAAGCATATGACAGACAGGAGGGGGCTTAGAACTGAGCTTGGCGGCTACTGCCGTGTTGATGCAACTAAGAAAAGTTCAAATACAGAAGAGTTCTGTCCCAGAAGAGAGCCCTGACTCACTGGCTTCTAGAGTGGTAGCAAATTATAACGGGAGTGAACCGCATGAGGCCACTTGTATTTCTAAAGAAGGCATTCAAGTCCGGGAGGGGGGGCGGGCAGGGGGGAGTCATTTTGATCCTAGGAATTTAAGACATGATAACAGTTGAGGTTTCAGCAGGTTCGGGTCTTATCCCCCAGTTCACACCGGAGATGTCAGGCAGCCTGGTAACCTGGTCTGGAGACGGTTCTGATGAACGTAAACAGGACTGCGCACATTTTCATAAGATGCCTGTACTGTCCGAGCCTCAGACACTCCCGTATTTGTCTGATGTTCTCCGTACAAACCGAATCGTCGCTGCTCACGACCTCAAGTCCTGTGCCGGCATCACTGATTTTTCCTCCTCTGATCTTCACCACCAGAAGTGTATGAGAGTTCCAAAGACTGGGACAGAGAAGCATCTTCGGAGAGAGACCGATTTGAGAACTGTCGTCTCGTACGTGAAGATGTGTGTGTAACTGAGAGAAGCCTCAGCAACAGAGCCACCTCAGGGAAAGCAGCGTTCCTGGTCTGGGTATTACCGGACCGGACCGAACAGCAGGTTAACGGGACGGTGACGGTAACTGTGCCGCAACATTCCCCACAATATGCGTGCACCTAAAGGAGGTCACGGCTGTCACCAGATCTCCGAATACACTTCCCAGGCTGGGCTGACGGGCTGGCCCGTCACCAGAAGCCCAGGTGGCTCAGGGCGCGGGCCATGTGCCTAAACCTGACCCGCTGCCGGGCAGGACCCGCACTCAGGCATCTCTCTCAGTTCCACAGAGTGATGTCGGATGGCAGCACGAAAGGGAAGAGTGAGGGCGTCGACCACGCAGGTCTACGCAGACAAAAGAAAATGAGAGTCTTCAATTAAAGCCACTAGAATAAAGTGAGATGATAAAAATGTGGAGAGAGGCACCTGGATGGCTCAGTTGGTTAAGCGTCCGACTCTTAATTTCAGCTCAGGTCATGATCTCATGGGTTGTGGGATCGAGCCCCACAAATCAAGCTCTGTGCTGACAGCACGGAGCCTGCTTGGGATTCATTCTCTCCCTCCCTCCCTCCCTCCCTCTCTCTCTCTCCCGCCCCACCAGCTTGCTCTCTTTCTCTCTCTCAAAATAAATTAACATTAAAAAAAATTTTTTTAAGTGGAAAGATGAAAGGTATTTCAGTGAGAGGGTGTGGGCTGTTAAATGTTAGTTTTTTCCTGGTTCCACAAAAAAGGCTTTAAGTTTAGTTAACACTTCTTATGAGTGCAGTGATTCCTTGGGCATGAGAAGGTTAACAAGGAAGAAACAAAACAGCATAGTGTTTTCTGTCCCCATCCAGGGGCTCATGGTTCTGAGTTTTTAGATCAAGGCATTTGGTAAAAAAGAATCCAGAGGTAACTGAACAGCAAAGTGACACATGGGAAAGAAATTTCTCTGCTCTTAGGACGTATCTTCACTGTTGCCAATAAACTGAAATAAACCGAAAAGTTTCCCTTTAATATCTCTCAATTTCAAGGTCAAGAATGGAGCAGGATCAATCAAAACTGCATTTATCCCTACTTATTACATGCAAATTTACTCTGTTAACAATTTAAAAAAAAAAAAAGCACAGATATAAAGGTATGAGCAACTTACCTCGCTCTAGAACCTTCTGTACTTTGATATGATTAGCACAGAACCCGCTGTACAGTTTAAAATGGTCCGCGTAATAAAGGAAAGAGCCTCCAAGGGAAAACAGTAGTTTCTAGAAGGGGAAGAAAAGTCACATTGGTCATGGTTTACTCAACGTCTGCTGGCCCTGGCGTGGCCTCTGACTACTTCAGCGCATCTGTGGCATCTTTCAGACACCAGAGCACTAATGCCTCAGAAAATCACCAAATGAAATAAGCCCAAGACTGTGCCATTTTCACGGCAGACGGAGAACGGTCTGGTATTTCCCTCACAGATCTTTAGTTTGATCGAAAGCTTTCTGGCAGCCGAGCCTACTGACACTACAGGCAAAGGGCAAGAAAGTTCTACCAAAATACACCTGACAAAATGGGATACGAATGACCTGAGAGGATAACTAATCAGGCCAACTGTGCCTTACTCGGGACAGACGCTCTCGTCTGGGTACCGCCCTGCCCCCTTTCTACCGTCTGCCTCCTTTCCTTCCCCAGAGGGGCTCCTTCCGGGTCCTGGATGCTCACACTGGAGACGGGCTCCACAGAAGAGAGGGCTCCCTCAGTACCACCGACCCGTGTCACAGGACCCATGTCCCCGGGTCACGGGACTTTGTGAAAATGGAGGATGAGACTCAGGGCCAGCGCTCCCGCTTCGCAAGCAAAGGCCCCCTTCGGCAGACTTGAGTGAAGAGCGTGGGCACGGTCAGCCACCAGGCAGACTCCACAAAACCTGGGCCACCCAGACTTCTGCTTCCAGGGGCCACTCAAGTGGAAATGTAGCCTCTCACCAGCTGCCACAGGAAAACAGCGCAACGAAAGCACTGAACTCACCTTGTCGGCAGTCAAGGGACACTTTCTTTTCCAAGGGCGGACGCCACACTCTACCCACCCGGTTCTGCTTTAAACCTGAGTCAAAACTACTTACTCTAAACTGTGAGGGAGTTTCAAGGGTGTTAAAGTCCGAGGCGGCTGAAATCCCATCCTCCAGAGTCTCCAGAAACACCTTCTGAAAGTCCAGCATCTCTGGCAAGCTGCCGAACAGTGACTCCATCTGCATGAAGGCCGGGATTGAACAGAGGGCATCAGCGGTGGGGGTGGAGAGGGGCCGCCCCAACGAATCCCCAGTCCTTCGGGGAGCAGCAGACAGAAGCAGATCCTTGAACGAAGGCAGCATATTCCCCCTGGGACACCGTCTGTACACAGGGGTTTACAGCTCCGGCTCTGGCAGTTCCAAACTGACTTTTTAAACGGATGGAACCTTTTCAGGATTCAAACTGGTAAACGGGAGTCAGTAGCGAAGAACCAATTACGGAGACTGAACACGAACAAGTCATGGATTAAGGAGTGACTCTGGGCCACGCTTCCTACAAAAAGGGCGTGAGCGTCCTGCATTTACAAACTCTTGCCGCTGGGCCTCACGTGGCAGAGGCCACATAAACGGCTTTGGAGGAGGCCACGCTTGGTCCCTCTGACGATGCTCAAGTCCCGTGTGTTCTCTGGGGAATCAGGAGATATAACCTCCGGGGAGGTCCACTAAAGGGCAAACAGAGACTAACCCGTGCGTTAGTGGACGGCGGGGGGGTGGGGGTGGCAGGGGACCGATTACCTCGTCTTGGGTGAGAAAGGTCTCATTCTGAAGTGGCTCCAAATATAATTCAAAGAGGCAGCTCAGATCCTGAAACGTGGAAGAAAAGGGTCTTTATCACTCATGTCTCCAAAATACCCAAGAGTTTCCAGCAACCCTGACCACAGCTCCAGACTCCCACTGGGAATGACGGAATCGTGTCTTGTTGCAATTCGTGACCCTGAAAGTGGTTACTATCAGGGGCGCCCGGGCGGCTCCATCGGTTAAGTGTCTGACTGTGGCTCAGGTCATGATCTCATGGGTCATGATCTCATGATCTCTGACAGCTCAGAGCCTGGAGCCTGCTTCGGATTGTGTGTGTGTGTGTGTGTGAGTGTGTGTGACTCTTTGCCCCTCCCCCACTCATGTTCCGTCTCTCAAAAATAAACATTAAAAAAATTAAGTAAGTAAGTAAATAAATAAAACTGGTTACTCTCATTTCTGCCCTAATTCACATGGGCTAATCCCGCAGTACACGCAGCAGCTGGGTCACCTACTCTGCTTAGCTTGGTGACAGAGCCACTCCTTCTATAGACCGGTGCAAGGGGGCATCCGCCTCCCCTCGGACAAGGGGAGCTCTGGCGAGGCACTTCTGTCGGGCACGAGCACCCCTGCCGGCTCCCCTGGCTTCTTCCTCTGTACCGGGGAGCATGGTGACAGCCCCACCACGGAGCTGAGAAGGACAGGACAAGACCTGGGAAGCTCTTCAACTCTGGGGTTGACGCATTAGCACAATTTCGAACTCCCGTATTCAAATGCAAGAAAAAATGTCCAAGGATCAGCGGCCTATAATCTAGGCCATATTTGAGCCCCCAGTACACCGGGCCCTAGTGGTACGGAACAGTGGGAGTTGATGGCATTTATACAACTCCTTCCATAAATGGTTTATTTGCGATAATTTGAAGCCAAGACCAGGATATAATTTTGTAATAGGAAAGATTTTTTTCTTGTTTAGCTTATTCTGAAGAATTTTGAGTATGAAAACATTAAGTGATCGACTACAAAGTCCGTTACTTTGCTCTCTCATTTTACAATGGAGAAATCGAGACCCAGAGAGCTTTCTGTAAGAGCCCGAAGCCTCCAGAGCCTTATGGCATAGATTCTGGGAGCAAGCAGACAGGCCTGGGAGGCCTTTTACTATTTCGCAACCAACAGCTCCCTGGCCTTCCCTCCCTCACCATCCTCCCCGGCGACTGCTTCCGAGCAGGGAGGTGTGCTGAGTTACTGAACCGTATCTCGAGGGAACACACAAAGGCTGAAAATTCCAAGTTGCACGCATGCAGGGATCAAGGTTAGACGAACAAGTAAAATCCCGTGTTAAATGTCAGCCACGAAAAGAAACCACAAAATAAAAACGGTGTGTGTGCGAATCACAAGAGGCACCGGGTGCTGGTTATTTTGTGAGAGACAGTGACAGGCTGCCCTCTTCCCTCGTGCGGCCGGTGCTGCTCGGCGGGACTTACACGCCTCGAGCAGGCAGGCGCGGAGCCGGACAGCTGCAGCCCTAAGGGAACAAAGTGCAGGTTTCTTGCAGAGAGAAGGGTCCTTCCTGTCTAGCTCACCCGCAACGTCCACCTTTATACCCTACCAGCATCTCAGGGAAACCAGCCTCCTGTGCGGCCTCACGGTAAAACGGAACATCAGCGACAACAGGAAGGGGACTTCGAGGAATTCTGCCCTTGAATCTCGGTGGAAAGCTCATGGCCACCCTCAAGAGGCCGGAGGGTCTCTTGAAGCCTCAAACCACAGCGCACAAAGCTGCTTGGGAGAGGCCATCACAGTCACAGGAAGATCCAGAAATCTAGGCTGAGCTCCCCAACGTTCACATCATCCGCAGGACAACACGTAACGGGACGTGAAATTAAACTGTCAACTCCATAGCTTTCTTTTCTTCTCTATGGGACCAAAAACAAGGGGCTCTGGGTAGTTTTCCTGGGCTACGTGTGTATGAGGCCTTCAGTAAAGCCCAGATAAAATGACAGGGACACTAATGAAAGGGGAAGCTCAGGCCCGTCTCGCGGAGAAAGAAGGTGACAGCTGTGTCTGTGTGTGCACGCACCTGTGCAGGAACAAGGGCACGCCCATCTGAGACCCCGGAGGACAGGAGGTGGAGGGGACGGCCCCAGGCCAGGCCGCTGCACCGAGGCAAAGCCAGGCGGGATCCTCTGCCCACTGCCTTGCTGCTTCCAGAACAGGCCAATGAAGTGAGCTTATGGTAGTACCCGAGCCTCAGCAAATACTTAAAGCAAAAGAACTCTGTCTTCCCTTCCCAGGCTCCAGTGCTCTTCGTAAAATATGTCTCTCAAACTATAGGGGCACCTGGGGGGCTCGGCGGGTTAAGCATCCGACTCGGGATTTTGGCTCAGGTGGTGATGTCACAGTTTGTAAGTTCAAGTCCCGCAAGGGGCCCCATACCCACAGTGTGGAGCCTGCTTGGGATTCTCATTCTCATTCTCTCCCTTCCTCGCTCCCTCTCTCTCAAAATAAATAAATAAAACTTTTTAAAAATGTGTCCTGAACTATTTACTGAGGGCTTCAGAGATAAATAAGTGAATGCTTCGGGTGCCGAAGATTCTCAGCAACCACCCGTCCGCACGGGCGTGGGAGCGGCCACGTGTAGGCCAGCTGCTCCAGCGTGGGACTCTGTCCCGCACGGTGACCTCCACCAGGCAGGTCTGGGGGCCGCAGCAACAGTCTCCTGGGAGCAAGCTGTTCCCCAGTCCCTCCTCCCCTAAGTGCTCTCCGGCCCCCTCCGACTCCGCCAGGAGACTCCCTTCCCACAGGCACACGATGAGCTAGAACATGTTTCCATAGTGAAAGCTACCGTGGTAACCAAGGGAGCCGAGGAGCCCATCCTTCCGGGCCCTCCCAGCTCCTGCACCCTCGCCCCCTCCCCAGCGGCAATTCACCACTTCGAGGGGCAGGGGGCTCCGTCAGGAGTGCTGGGCTTCGGGGCGCATGCGACCTGGGGGCCCCCCGCCCACATACCGCTGGCCGCCGCGGGGCCACAGAGCCGGCAAGAACGTGCGGAGTCGCCCGTTACCTTCACGTAGGACTTCTCCGTGTCCATCAGCTCCTGGATGACTTTCCGGAGGCGATCCGCATCGGAGAGGTGGCGAGCCAGCGGCCTTGGAGGTGGCTCCCGGGTCCCCCTCGGCCCTTCCATGCCGGTGGTCTGCGAGTCGTTGAAACTCCTACACAGCGCAGCGATCTGTTCGGCGCTCTGGGAGGCGGAAAGACGGGGAAGGGGACGTTCGGGGCGCGCTCCGTTTTGGCAGCTTCCCGGCCAGGACGCAGGCGGTGCTCGTCCCTGCCCAGCGCCCTCTCGGGGACCTGGGGCGGGGGGGGGCGACAACCTAGCACAGCCGGGTTCATTCATCTCGGACCGCTCTGGCTACCGTTTAAGGTAACGGGAGTGAAGACAGGGTATCTACGCGGGATGCGTTTCTGTTGTCAGAACAGAACAGATGGCTCTTTCGTACCGAAACTAGAAAACACGGCACAGGTTGACCCTTGGTAACGGAATTGAGGTGGCTCTCAAACCAAGACCGCGGCTTTCTCGGAGCCCGCTGGGGAGCCCCCCCGACGCGGCGGCCCGACGGCCTCGGGAACGGCGTGACTGCGCGAATTTCGGGGCGACCTGGCCACAGGGGCTCGCGGCCCTGCCCCCCGTCCACTCCCCAGCCCCGCGGGCTCGCGCCAACAGAACACGAGTGAGCGGTTAGAGCGGCTGCACCTGCCGGGGCCGGGCGGGGAGGCAGAGACGTCCCCTACCCTGCAGGGGGCGGGGGCAGAGCCCCACGGAGGGTGCAGACGGGAGCAGGTGACCCGGCCACCCCGGTGAGTGCCGGAGAACAGGGGTGAGCAGGCTCCCTGGGAGGCTTCGGGATAGTGGGGGCAGTCACACACCGAGGGGACGAGAGGAGTGGGAACGTCTGGGGACCGAGAGCCAGCTGCTACTCGGATTCCAGCACAGCGATCACAAAGGTTCTCGAGGGGGGCCCCCTCGTCCTGCCTGACGTCGTGGCTTCAAGGCTCAAACGGGTCTCCTCCTGTACGTCTCCACGGTGCCTGGAGCATCACCAGCCTACACTCAGCGTCCTCTAACTTGCCTCTCCCTCCACCCCACCCCCTCACAGGTTCCAGCCCACTTAGCACCTGCCGGCGAGTAAGCCGGCCAAGGGCAGGGCCCGTGCCCGTCGCTGCCCAGCAAGCCCTCAGCTCCCCCCCACCGCACGGCAGTGTTACCGAGTGACAAAGCAGTGGCCCCGGTACGCGTGACGAGCGTCCACCCGTCTTTGGCAACTTGCCGTCCCTCCCGCAAACTCCCCCTCCTTCGGCGTAAACGCCTTCATCCCCGACCCGTCCCTCCGGCCGAAGTCAAAAGCCGAGCTTGTCAGGACCATCTCCTAGTGTGGAATTCATCCTCTCGGGGACGCTTCAGAACACGAACAACTCACACAAGCATGTGTCACGCAACCGCAGTGGCCCGACGCACACCCGTTAAAAAAGCTGGCGCCTGACAACCTGAAGTGCCTCGGAGGAAAAACAGGGCACTGCCGCCCTCCCCGGTCCCCCTCCCGGCTCTACCCTCAACACTGACCTTCCGGTTCATCTTCCAAGCTCAGCGGGTGTCACCCGAGGGCCCGCTCTGCCTCCAAAAGGAAGACAGGTCCTGCCCCAGGCGATCACGTAAGAAACCCCAAAGCGCAGCCAAAGGCAGAGTGAAAACCAGCCCAAGCTCGTGCGGAGCAAACGGAAGGGGGAAGACGCGGCAAAGCAACGGGAATCCCTCCGCTGTGTGCGAGGCTTCAGGGGAGAAATGGGTCGTCCCACGGTCCTGGCAGGAACACACGCGCTCCAAGGAAGAGCCAAGAATGAGCCGGAAGTGCAGTGAGGAACGAGCAGGTAACGTAAAGACCCCAGCTCAGGGGAGTGACCGCGAGCCTCCTCTCCACCCAGATGTCTGCGAGGAGAGCCCCCCAGTCTGCTGGGCCCTTTAAACAGAATCATTTCTCTTTTATTTTCACGTAAATCTTGGTGCCAAAGTTCAATCAACCACACAGCCGGTACTGGGCTTCCAAAGAGCCCATGGTGAGTTCGAGCCCCATGTCGGGCTCTGTGCTGACAGCTCAGAGCCTGGAGCCTGCTTCAGATTCTGTCTCCCTCTCGCTCTGCCTCCTCTCCGGCTCATGCTCGCGCTTTCTCTCTCCCTCTCAAAAATAAACAAACACTTAAAAAACTGCATCTTGAGGGGCGCCTGGGTGGCTCAGTCAGTTAAGCAGCCAACTTCGGCTCAGGTCATGATCTCACAGTTCGTGAGTTCGAGCCCCGCATCACGCTCTGCGCTCAGAGCTCAGCCTGGAGCCTGCTTCGAATTCTGTGTCTCCCTCTCTCTCCGCCCCTCCCCTGCTCATGCTCTCTCTCAAAAATAAATAAACATTAAAAAAAATGCATCTTGATTTATCAAAACGCCTCATTTCATGTTTAAAACAACCAAATCTTATGATTCGTTGCTGAAGAGATTCCAGCACTGTTCAGCCATGCCCCAAAAGCCAAATGACAGATAGTAAAAGCCAAACAGAACACTGTAGCCAAAAGGCGGCTTTTCTCTCTTCCGGGACGTGAGCATCATTAAGGAGCCCTCGGAAGTACAACGAAACCACTCCAAGTTGTGTGCACCCCCTTTCCAGTGCACCTCAACCCTGGCCACGCATGAGCTTCGTGTCGGGAGCTTTAAGAAACACCCACGGCTAGATCAACTGGCTCCCAATCCACATGTGAAGCCCCTCGTAGGAGTATTGTCTTAATTTTTTTTTAAATGTTGATGTTTATTTATTTTTGAGAAAGAGACAGAGCACGAGTGAGGGAGAGGCAGAGAGAGAGGGAGACACGGAATCTGAAAAGCTCCAGGCTCTGAGCTGTCGGCAGAGAGCCTGACGCGGGGCTCAAACCCGTGAACCGGGAGACCATGGCCTGAGCCGAAGTCGGCCACTTAACCGACTGAGCCACCCAGGCGCCGGAGTATTTTCTAAAAGCTTCCCAAGTGTGGCTAACATGTAAGCCACGTGACAACTACTGGTCTACCTATCAGAATCGCGAGCAATCTCCAACTGGGCTTCCTGGGGGCAGTGCTGCCTTCAGCCTGACACGCTGTCCCCAGGGTCTGGAGTGAAGGACAGCCATATAAAAAATTTACAGACTGAGCTCCTGAGACCGAGGAAGTAGCCAGAATCACACCCATGACCCTGGTATTCCGTCCGGGTCAGGCCCTCGACGAACTGAGCTCAACAACCCCAGATAATAATGATACGGAGACTCCCAAAACTCACTCATTTGAAATCTCTGCTACTGCTATTTGCGCCGCAAGCCCAGACAATGTAATTTTGCAATTCTGACAAGTCACAGCTTCCAGGGCTATGGAGTCTATATTAAGTTCACATACACCGCATAAAATCTGACAAAACGCACCATAAGTTAATGGCAGCTGGTGAGCTTACAGCTTCACGTTGCTGGGATGTCAGAATCACACCTAACGATGCAGTGTTAAAATAACGAGGTTTTAAAAATAAAGTATCCTTGCCATTTCGGAAAATCAGAATCCGCTTTAAGAACGCTTCTGGGAAGATGAACTTGGAAAAGTGAGTGTTAGTGGAGATTCTCAGAGCAAATGAACATCTTAAGGTACCATCAACGAAATGCTGGAGCGCTTACAAAGTCCCCTTCCTCACGCACAGCACTTTCACCATCGTCTCAGGCTGGGGGGTGGGGGTGGGGGTGTGGGGACGGGGCGGGGGGGTCACTTGGGCTCAGGAGGCAGGAAGTGGAACAGAAAGAAGATGGACGCCAATGGTGTTTTTACGTTGTATCTGGTTACGTTTCCGTGCCTCTATTCGTAGGGACAGGCATCAGCATTGAACGGTTAAAGGCAGAATTTGGAGTGTATCTGCTGCGCAAGTTCTAGGAACGGGGACTACTTTGGATGGGCTGTTTTCACACCCAAAACGGTGACAGTGGCGAAAAGCACAGGCAACATTCAGAGGCCCAGGGTTCTTTCCTGGCTCCGCCCCCAGTCCTCGGCACAGTCCCGGCAACGCTCATTTCTGAGCAACTTCCCTAGATCCCTAACCCATCTGGTAACCCCTCGGATTGCCATCTGGGTCACGGAGTAAAGGGCACTCACATTTGCTGAGCACCTGCTATTCGCCAGGTAGACCCGGGCGGCGGGTGTTCTCCAGAATCTGCTGGCATTTAATCCTCTCCGTGACGGACACTGTATAAACGAGGGGCCCGGAGGTGTGGGCGAGACCCTGACAGCACAGGGCCACCCCACCTAGCTCTGCAGGGTGCCCACCCCTCCACGGGATCTGGCAGAGCAGGAGGCAAAGCAGATGTGCCCCTCCACCCCTGCCCATGTGGTCACGGCATCCTGGCCCCGACAGAATCCAAACACACTCCCGGTGTGCTTGGGATGCGGCCACCGGCCCCTGGGGGCCACCTCTGCTCGGAGAAGCAGCGTCGTTTCCACACACGACAGCCACATCTTTTAGAAGGCTTCTCTGTACCACCGTCCCAACTCCACCCTGGGAATGCTGCTTTAAAAACGACAGGCGTTCACCAGGCAGGGCTGTGGGTGCGTGAAGATCCCGTAGCCCGACAGCGCGTGCCTGTGCAGGGTCACGAACACCCCGCCTTCGGAGGCACAGCTCAGATTAGGATTTTCCAGTTTGCAGGATCCACGCTGAGAAACTTGGGTTCGCTGTGGACCTCCTTTTTGAAAGGAGAACACGAAATGAGTATTCTCTCTGTGAATTCCTTTCAAAACTTAAATGGAGTTTTCCCTGAAACTATGCTGTATGGAAGAGCAGGGATGCCGACCAGAACGAAATTTTTTTCAGGACCTGAGCTTACACTAAGGCTGATCCCTGCTTGAAAACGATTTGATCTTATTTACAGATGAAGACCATCTCACAGAGGACTCTGGCATGAAGCGCCTAAGCATTCTGGACACACACACACACACACACACACACACACCCCAAACAAACAGAAAACGAACTTGACTGTGGTAATTATTTCATAATGTTTATGTATAGCAAATCATCAAGCTGTATGCTTTGAAGATACAGTTTTCTCAATTATATCTCAATAAAATTGGGGGACAAAAGAGATCTGAACAGTTTTGGGGTTTCGTTTTGTTAGGTTTGGGTCTGCTGTTTTAAATGTATGGATAAGGACCCTTTGCTTCCCTATACTAGGGCTGCAATGGCTCGTTCTTCCGGGAGCCCCATTCTCTCAGGAGCAGCCGCAGAACAAGGGGGATCACGCCCCCACGCCCCAGAGGCTCCCCAGAGCGCCTCCTTCTGAAAGCGGTTCTGCGATGACCCTTCCAACCCGGACACAGTGCAGTACTTTTTCGGCAGAAAGGTGTCGGGCCGGCTTCCTCCCGGCTTTGGATGAATAAAATCTGATCCCCTGGGCGTGACACTTTGATGTTTACTTTGCTCTTATCTGGAGACGTGGCTCCCTGAGGCTTTTCAATTTCACCCTAGGATTTGGGTCTTAAAAGGAAAAAAATCACAGTGGGATAAGCACATCGCAGCGTCCAGAACTGTTGGGAATGATGAGGGCGATTTCGTAGCTACTCCATGAGCCATCAGGAGGCCTGCACGCGGCAGGGGCCAAGCTTGGCCTGGGCTCTCCTGGCTCCGTCCGCGGCCAAGACCCCTCACGCAGGGACTGCCAGGACCGCAGACTGGTTCGTCACAGGCATCTAGTTGTACTACTCGGGCCCCCAAATACTTTCAGCCTAAGAAAAAGGGCTGAAAAGTGCTGTATAATTTGGAGTAATATTTCACAGGGAAATATTAAAGGCAAGTGACCACATTTGCAGTGTGCACTTTCCATCCCTGGTTAAGGAGCATAAGGACATTACCTTGCGGGGGAAGATCTGTAACGGACTTAGCACGCAGACCTCAAAGGAAAGATCCCTCGTGCTGTCTAACTGGTCCTGTGACGACACGTGGTGGGTCTGGCGGATCCCTAGCTGCCACCGCGTCCTCTCCCTGCACCACACAGAACAGCTGAGACCCAGCCATCGCCGTGGACCGGATCTGGTCTGGATGACGGGCACAGGGTTTCGCTATGCCAGCATACTAAGCAGAAGAATTAGATTCCTGCTACTTCTATCGCCCTTCAAAAAGAATGTTGGAAAAAATAAAAAGACAAGCTTCAGACTCTGGGCAAATGGCCAGTTATCAAGGGTAGCCTCGCCCTGGGAAGGTGTGGTCAGCATGGTGTGTGTTCTCATGCTGTGCACGGAAAACCTCCCGCTCGTCCTTCTGGAAGCTTCACCGGGTCTGCACGACTCAGTGATCCGAGTGCAACTATGGTGTCGGCTGTCACATCCTAGCTAATTGTCAGAAAAGTTCCCCTTAGTTTAAAACAAAACAAAAAAAAGGAACAGCTAAAAACCGTACAAAGGACTTCTTCTCAATTTACTCTGCACTTCGTTAAGGTCCCTAACTTACAGAAAGATCTAATAACACCCCCAAATGGTCTCGGCAGCGGGAATCCAGAAGCAAAGGGATAAATGGCTTCCCCGGAAGGCGAACTGGCTGAGACGGGCTTCACCCCACAGGGAGCAAGGGTGAGCCCAAGGCCCACAGGAGCAGCCGCAGACACCCTCCAGCGCCCCCTCAGGGCCAGGTCAGACTACGGGGTGGGAGCTAAGATGCATTCAAGGTGATCCAATTTCTCTATGGGGGGCCTCTCCTCTTAGTGATACAATCCCTAAACAGAAAACTCTAGGGGCGCCTGGGTGGCTCAGTCCGTTAAGCATCCGACTTCTGACTTCGGCTCAGGTCATGACCTCACAGGTCGTGAGTTCGAGTCCTGTGACAGGCTCTGTGCAGACAGCTCAGAGCCTGGGGCCTGCTTCAGGTTCTGTGTCTCCCTCTCTCCCTGCCCCTCCGTCGCTCATGCGCGTGTGCTCTCACTCACACTTTCTCTCAGACGTTAAAAAAAAAAAAACCTCTAGAAAAAAACAGCCTGAGGTTTTTAGATTTATCAAAATGGTACAAAAAGGATGAGGAATCACTCACACTGTTTTCTAGACCACAGGGTTCTCTTTCCAAAGGCAGAAGGAACGTACACTGTAAAATTCAACGTGAGCTTATGTCACAGGAGAGCCCTTACCTTACACGGAAATGTAAAGATGAACCTAATAAACGAGGGCACAGAAATGCACCGAGGTAGCACACGACAATCACCAGTGACGGGACAGACGAGTGCCTGCTGACTGCAGGTGGCCACGATTTAGTGCAAAGGGCAGAAAGCAGGCCTGCATTTTGGAAAGTAGCTCCTCATGGAGATTACTACGAACATACGTGCATAGATTTTCTAAAAATGGAATGATATATATCACAAATGCAGTGTTAACCAAGATATTTTTATCCTTTGGCTCATTTCAATTTTCCCTTTTACAGTGGTTTAATTTTTTAAGTATTTTTAATGAATGGACTCCTTTCCTGTCACTTTAAAAAACTGATCTGCGGTTGCAAAGGCTCGGAGGGTTCTGTTTCTACGGACACGGTGATGAACAGACGACACAGTCACTCCGCTCGCAGGGCCCCAAGGCTGGCTGGGCGCGCTCTGAGCGAGCAATGCGCGATGACTGGTGCCCAAAGAGTAGGTCCTGCGGAGACAGAACAGAGACCTGCCCGGGTCGGAGCGAACCCTGACCCCACGCACTCACGGACAAACAAGTTCTCTGAACCACACCAAGTTTGGGGCCAGAAGGAGCACGGAGCGCGCCAGCAACTGCAGGCCAGTACAGCGTGGCCAGACGGTCACGGCCAGGCAGGGGGCTGGACCTCAGGGGCGGGCAGGGTGACGTGCCGTGACACAGTGGCAATCCCTGCCACCTTACGGGGGATGGCAAGGTAGCGGTCGTGGTGGCACTGAAGACTGGGGAGCGTGCACCCCGCGAGGCAGCCCATCACCCCCGTGCCCCTTTGCATCACCCCGCTGTACGGGCAAAGCTCAGGCCAAGGGCCTCAGAGCATGCGCTGGACCGAGATTTCCAGAACAGTTACTCTGCCCAAGACTGGAGGCTTAAGCACACAGGCTCTGGAGATGCAACCCCGGCCAGGGCGGCTCCCAGCTGTGTGGCCGTGACTGATCCCCCCTGGACTCAGGGTACTCGCCTGGAAAGCAGGGATCACGTCATAGGGTCCTGGTGACCAGTCAATGAGGTAAAGCGTAAAAATACTTAGCACAGTACGAGGGATAAAGACCAGGGTTCAATAAAAGTGAACATCTGCACAGGGAGTTGAACTGGCCAAGTTTTGCTATTGTCAGGAGTACAGAAGAATACACGTCCTCTGAATCCCCTGAAGGAAGGGCCACATAAACCACACTTCACGACGGCAGCACTGTCTTGTGGAGCCTCTGCCAGACACGCTCTGCTCTAGGTGCTGAGGGTGCAGCCCTGACCCCCCAACATGAAAACCTGGACCTTCCTGAGGAGGAGGAGGAGGAGGAGGAGGAGGAGGAGGAGGAGGAGTCGGAGTCGGGGGAAGGGCAGAGAGAGGCGTGAGGATCACGGAGGAGGAAGAGGGAGGCAGGGGACACACAGCATTTCCCACCTACAGAAGGGCTCCGGGAAACCAAACAGGGCCACCCAGACAGCCCGGCAGGGCCTGCAGCTTCCACAGCCGGTGGAGGAGAAGCCAAGTTTGTGCAAACATCCCAGGACAGGCGGGCGGCACATCTGTGTGACACGTGCGTGCACCAAGAGTAGAAACCCAGTGCGGGCGGCACTCGTGAGGGCAGAGCCCGCGGAGAGACTGGGGCTCCCAGGCAGTGGCTTCCAGGGGACAGAGCCCTGCCCCAGAGACACTGCTGCCTTCTGCTCCGTTTCCTCATTTAACAGGAATGAGTACGATGTGCGGTCTCTGCCAAGGACGTCTCAAGGGCTAGGGCAGCACCCCTACCCCAACCGGGCACCCGCTGCACATAAACTCCGGGGCATGTCAATATCACCCATAAGCAGTTTACACAGAACGGCTCATCCGATCTAATATATCCTGGCCGGGCACTGCGTTTTCGCTTTCCCATTTTTCACCCAGAAAGCAAGCTATGGGTTACGTCCGATGTACAGTTAAAACTGCTCATCAAGGCAGATGCATGTGGGCCAGGACTTCTTGACTTCTAAATGCAAAAATACGGAGCGGGTGGGGGCGCCTGGATGGCTCAGTCAGTTGGGTGTCTGACTTCGGCTCATGTCATGATCTCGCGGTTCGTTGAGTTCGAGCCCCACATCGGGCTCTGTGCTGACAGCTCAGAGCCTGGAGCCTGCTTCAGATTCTGTCTCTCTCTCTCTCTCTCTCTCTCTACCCCATGCCTCCTCACATTCTGTCTCTGTCTCTCTCTCAAAAACAAACATTAAAAAAATTAATTAAAAAGTTTTAAATTTAATTAAAATTTATTTTTTTTTATTTTATTTAAAAAATAAAAGAGACTTCAATAACCCCATTCCAAACAGACAGGTGAAGGAAGGGTGGATGGATCATCAGAACAAAGGTCAGCAAACTAAGGCCATTGGGCCAACCTAGCCCTCCATCCACTGCTGTAGATCAAGTTTTATTAGCACTCAGCCACGTTCATTCACCTGTCCATCATCTATGGCTGCTTCTACCCTGAAATGCCTCAGATATTTACTATCTGACCCTTCACCGGGAAAGTTTGCCAACTCCTGATATAGAGAGATGCACCCAGATCAAAAGATTCTTCTGAAATCAGCCTTAATTGAAACTCAACATACCCTATAAAACTATTCTGAAAATTTTTAGTGAGTCAAGTATAAATTTAAAAAATGACTTCGATGTTATTTTTGAACAGTACATGACATCTTAATTCACGTGCAACATAAACCCTCTTACATCCTATGCTTTCAACTGTGTTCCAAAACACAACAAAACACCTGCATGGTCGCCTGGCTCAGGTGCAGGGCTCTGAAAAAGGACTCAAATTCTCTTACTGGCTTTTGCTTTATTTTGTGTTGCTTTTCGATGGCTGAGATGTTTTCCTGTTTGCCTTTCCTGTGACTTGGGGCATTTAGACCTGAATTTAAATTCTTTCTGTGACTGTAGCATTTAACATTATTTCTAAATATGTTTATCTGGTTAAAGAAGTCTCTAAACCAATGCCTTTCAGCGAATTTTTTTTTTTTTTTTTTTTTTTTGGAAAATACATACTTAACGAGGAGTTGTTTCCTACCAATACTGCCCTCACCCACATTCCCACCCAGAAGTACTGATTACTGGCTCAGTTCCACTTCTAGTCTCTTCCTTCAGTATTCTGTCACAGCCTACTTTCATTCTGGCAATCACATAAATTAGTTTAAACTTGTGTATCTACCCTAACTCTTCCTTCAGTGGTTAAGGTCTTCACCGAACATTCTAGTCGGTTTCTGTGTTTCCTGCCTGTTTTCCCAAACACAACATTTCCATTCGAGAGCTAGGTCTCTGACTTTATTCTTGGCAACTGATAATATATTATTGAAGCAGTTTTTGCAGGAAAGGTCTTTAAGTGTTACATATTCTGAGGATTTCCCGAGTAGAGATTTTTTTTCTCTATCACTGGATTTGAAGGAAAAAAAAAATGCATCAGTATAAACGCCAATTGTAATCACAGTCTTGACCAACTAAAGCTTTGATAAATTCGTCAGCTGCCAATTTTCCAGGCAAGTCAAGTCTACATGATAAATGAAAGAGGACAATGCAGCTGAATCCTGAGAGAGGGACATCGCACACATTCGGGGTTGACGGTTTAGGCTGGTGTCTGGCTTTGCCGGGGACAGTTCTTGCCCAGCAACCTAAGACCAGACTCTCCCCCAGCTGAGGCCTCTCCCCTCTTCTGGGGTTCCCTAAAAAAGTTATTTTCTTTCCGGTTGCCATCTACATGGGTTCCTGGTTGCCTAACCTAGAAGAAGAAGTAGGGTAGCACCTGGTTCCTAGCTGCCGACCAGGCCCTCAGCTGTGCAAGCAGTTCTAAGGGGCTCAGTAAACTGTAACGTGGTTGCACCCACTCCGGCACATTCCTTGAGCACCTTAGCTTCCAGACCGCCTTAGGGTTGCATCCCCAAGTTGTATCATCTGGTTGGCTTGCTCTATCTTCTTTTGGACCATTAGCCTCGGGTCTGCCTACTTTCAGAGGCCCGTGTCCACAAGGGTGTGTGGGGGGGGGGGGGGGAGGGGTTGCAGGGGGCCTCACGGCAACGCAGACGAACAGAGCCGAAGGTAAGTAGTCCCCCTAACGCTCTTTTACTTAGCACCCCTTGCAGTTTACAAAACTATTTCTCAGGCATGACTCCTTGTTAATTTCGCCTCCTTGAAACTGTCACAGAAGATCTAGTCTTGTTCTTTTTAACAAATGAGGATATAGGAACTCGGGGGGGAGGCAACTTCCTGGAAGCCCACCCACCAGCAAGTGAGGGAGGCCGCAGCACGCGGGTCCCATGGCCGCTCCACTTCCCGCCTGGCCCAGCCATAGCAAATGAGGACGCAAACATCGACTTTCTATCCCACCTTGGCACAGCAACAGATGAAATCCTTCTCGTGAATCCCATCTCTGAGATACCCCGCTCTCCAAATGTAAACTGCAAATATGCTGTCTGGGATAGCCTTGGCCATGGGGAGAGAGTCCACGACAGGCAACAGCAATAACACTCAGCCACTGAGTGAAGGGCGCACCAAAGAGCCAGCGTGCTTGCTGCTGCCCTGGAACACTCTCTCTTTCTGGGACAGGCAGAAGGGAGTATGTGCGCTGGCTTGGCAGAACGAAGGGGGCTACTGCCTGCGGGAATTTGATACAGACAAATTGTGAATTCTTAAAAAGCTTTCTGGTGCACTAAAACTTCACCAACTACGATCTCTTACTGCACAGCAAACCAGGCGGCTGCCTGGACTGAGCGGCATCACAGGACCCCCACCATAGCTTCAGGAGGAAAGCAGCCAGCTCTTGTCACACGCTCCAGCGGCTGGTGCCTTTGTGACCCTTTAACAGCGACATGGACCTCTACCGACTGCTGTTTCAGCAGGTTGCATGGGTCAAGGATGACCCTTAGTCTCTTATGAAGAATGGTGTGGGGGGTAGGGAGGGAGGGTCCAGGCATCATGACTTACCTGAAACCCACCACATAAATCCCTTTTGTGCTTACGAAGGCCTGGATTTTCAGTTCTAATACTTGGCTGAAAATGATACTTGGAATCTGGTTTCTAAAACAAGTGTAGCTTTTGGAAGAAAAATCGTAAAAAATATAAAAGGTAAATTACCTGTTAATACACTGACCACCTTTCTCAGGCATGGATATTGCCAAATGCTACGTGCCCTGAGTGAGCACAGACACAACCCACTTGCCACCCCCCCTTTTTTTTTTGCTAGATGTAATAAGCAGCCTTATAATCAAGTCCGTCACATTACTCTGGATTGTATCTTATTGACAGGGCCTCAAATGAATCATCTCATATGGAACACTGTCTGCCTCATGCACATTTATCTGAGACCTTACCATCAACCAATCTCTAAACTCTAACACTGAATAAATAATAGAAATGAGGTAATAAAATTCAAACTAGAACAACAATTACTTTTGATAAACAGTTTGGCAAATTTTAATTTTTTTTAATGTTTATTTATCTCTGAGAGAGAGAGAGAGAGAGAGAGAGAGAGAGAGAGAGAGGAAGGGAATGTGTGCAAGCCAGAGTGTGAGCAAGGGAGGGACAGAGAGAGGGAGACACAGAATCCGAAGCAGGCTCCAGGCTCCGAGCTGTCAGCACAGAGCCGGACACGGGGCTTGAACCCACAAACTGCAAGATCGTGCCTGAGCCCAACCAACTGAGCCACCAGGTGCCCTGACAGTTCTGCAATTTGATCAAACTTCTAGAAAATGCAAGTCAATCAATCCTAAGTAACCATAGCCCTGTCCCCCTGGGCGAGACCCCAAGCTGATGGCCTAAGGAAACGTACATGGACAGGCGGGAGCCCAAGCAAAACCAGAAGATGCCAGAGATAACGTGACCACGACAGAATATAAATTGAAAACGTTTTTTTTTTTTAAAGCCTCAGACATAGAAAATTGATTTTAAATCTCACCTGAGATTACTGGTTTGATAATCATCTCTCCATTTTGGAAACTAATCCATAAAATCATGTGTTCAAGATCTCGCCAGGCAACTCAGAGGTGAGCGAGGACAGCCTGTCCCACCCTGGTGCCTGGAACAGCAGGCTGATGCTAGTCTTCTCATCTGACCACCCCTTGTGCCAGAGCGGAATGAACCGTGAAGGAACTGGATTCTAGAAAATCCCAAACCCAACTCGAGGTAGCAAGGCGGCAGGACTCGAGTGACACCACGCTTGTGGTTTCCGAGCGGTTGGCGCTGGAACCCCCAGCCGCTGCAAATGCCAGGCCAGGACCTTCTAAGCTACTGCACATCTAAGAGCTTCCTCATCTGACATCTGTGTTCTGAAAACACAAGAGAACTTGGATGGCAGAAAAAAAAAAAAAAAATCAGTATGAAGGAAGGTGAGTCATGGAGGAGGAGGGATGCATTCATTGGAGGCTGAATAAACAAAAAAGGGAGAAGGAGGCGTGACAACAAACAGAAGAATGGAGAGGACAAAAGACAGATCGGGGGCGCCTTGAAAACCACGCCTTCGGTTTCTCCCGTCTCCCACATTAGTGACGAATATACTTTGTTGCCTGGTCCTTCGTGTTATTATCAAGAATAGCAGGAGACTGATCTGCGAAATGAATAATCCAAGCTTTCCTCTGGGCAGTTAGAGGCCGTTGAGGGGGTGAAGTGTTCCCAGCAGGGTCCCCCAAAACCTCTCCCCCCTCAGCGCCTGGCCCCTACCACAGTGGGACTAAGTCATCTCTGAGCGGACACTACAGAGGAAATTGCAAAATGACTCACAACTTCTCAGAACTTTTCCAACAAGCAAAAGCAGCTACCGTGTGGGGCTGGGACATTATCAAAAGGTGAGAATCTGCTGTAAGTAACAAAGGCGCGAAAAGAAAGCACAGAGACTCAGACACATTTGCGTTCGTGCAGCACAAGCGAGGTCCTCACCGGACTGCAGCGTCTCACACACAAGACACATAACGAAGGCATAACAGGACGTCTCGGGCCTCTCACCAATGACTGACATGTGGGAATGCCTTTCTGGAGGAGATCCCAACAAATGATTAAACAAGTAGGTGACGTTATGCCAACCCCCATTCTTGGTAAATACTGAAGGTAAGACAGGTAAGCCTCGTGGTGCCCCAAGAATGGGCAGCCAAAATTAGATAACTGTGGCTCTTATTCCTTCCAAAGACAAGGAAAGCGGTGAGCAGCATGCCTTCGCAGGCTGGCTGACGTGACGGGGTCAAGGTGAAGTTCCTTCGGTGCCCTTGGGGAAACCACGGGATCCTCTGCTGTCTGATCATGCCCTGAACTAGGCATGTAACCACCCCCCTGGTCCCACAGACAGCTGTTGATTTTTTACTAAAGCGAGTTCCACAAAATGTTGGCTTGGGGGTCAAGATCTAAATTTATGCCTCCCCCCACAAAAAAAAATCACATTTTTTCACTAATTACAAAAAACGAACTCCTGAAATGTTAGAACACCAGCACATAATGTTGCGATTGGTATTCACCACTGTAGGGATGTCTAACCAGCACATTCAATGCCCTCCTTGGTCTCAGCCTCACAGTTTTTGCCACCTGGGGTGGGGTGGTTGTTATGTAATGTTCCTCAAGGTCTCTCAGCACAGAGATAACGAGGCATTAATATTGCCAAGCCTGCCTCACCAACCAGACCTGAAGATAAAGACAGAGTTCAAAATGCCACTTGACTAAAGAAACACAGTGCTTCTCATTCTGTAACTACCTGATAATTAAGTCTGTAATGTTAATGATGTTGAGTCAAGACAGAAGCTACATTACTCAGAGGCTCACCGAAGTCAGAATCATGAACCTAGAGCCCACAGAGTCCTAAGGGGGGAAATCTGTGGACGAGAGTCATAAGATGAGCGAACTCCCCAGAAGTGCACACGGGTGGCTTCTCAAGGACAAGAGCGATTTCCTGAGGGTCCATCACTTTTGTCAGCTGCTCAACGATCCGCCCCAAGTAATTTTTCTCAACCAGGTTAAGAGAGGAAAAGCGTAGCGTGGACGTGGGAATAAAGCCCCTAACCATCCTCAACTTTACTTTCCGTTACTTTAAACCTCCAGACATCTTACAGGTTTTAACTTGAGTTACTGCGAAAAGGACAATGTAATTAACCAGTGTTAATTCTAACTGGGTTCTTCTAGAATCTATTTTTCTTTTAAGCGTTTCTCTGTGTTGAGGAGGAGAAAAGGCTGTATCAAGCAAAAGACTGCTTCAGATCAGGTGCTGAGGCAGACAGACAGACAGAGCCAGGATGGGCCTCCACAGCTGATAGACCTACCCGCCAGGACACAGATGTAAGGAGTCTGATGACCTCTCCAAGGAAAAAGGATTGCCACGTGAGACTTGGGGCCAACCCCACGTGCTCTTCTTCTGAGACCAGCCAAGTCCAGAGGGCCTCCCCTGAGAACATGCAGGAGTCTGCAAATGGTGATGATTGAAAGCAGGGTTTGGCCTGAGACTCTCTGCTCAGACTCCCTGCTTTCTTCTCCTCCAAAATGGGGGATAAAGGGCGCCTGGGTGGCTCAGCAGTCAAGCGTCTGATTCTTGATTTTGGCTCAGGTCATGATCTCACAGTTCGTGAGTTTGAGCCCTGCATCAGGGTCTGTGCTGACAATGTGGAGCCTGCTGGGGATTCTCTCTCTCCCTCTCTCTCTCTGCCCCTACCCTGCGTGCTTGCTCACTCTCTCTCTCTCTCAAAACAAATAAACAAACTTAAAAAGGGGGGAGATTATTCTGAAATTATTCTGTCTCCAATCCAGGAAGCCTAGAAGGAAAAGAAAGATGGAGAAACGGACAGCTGAACACCATGGAGGCAGAGGATGAAGGCAAAGGAACGGGACAACCTGTCCTCCGTGACCATATCCAAGAGCGTATGACCCGCTCTGCAACCACCATGGGCCACAGGGAACCTGCCACCCACCGCAGTCCTGGCAGGCCAGGCCCAAGGGGAGGTTCCCAGGAGCACGGCTGCGGGTCCCTTTCCGCCACCCAAGATACAGGGAAGCAGGCTGGCTGCTCTTTGGACATGGGCCTTTGCTTGCCTCGGAAAGGTCGAACACACCCTCTTACGGTCTCCTCTCGGAGAGGATGGGGGCAAACTCCCAGCCCCCGCTGTTTAAGGAGAGGAAGGGCAGGGAGAGGTCTGCACCAGAAACCAATGTGGCGAGCCAGGGTCATGTCTGCAGCACGCAAGCCCATGAGGGGGCCTGCGGCTCTGGGGAGTCTCGAGGCACCTTCCTGTGAGTCACGGACCCGGCAGCGTGAGGAAGGGGTGTAATTATCGCTTCAGCACTGGGGCTGCTTCCGCCGCCAGTTCATTCCAGAGCCACTTCTACCCGACCAGCCCACCCGCCCGCGGGCTGATTCTCACTGCGGCACGGGCATGGCCTCCTAGCAACTTCCTCCTCCTTCCTCCCTCCCTGTGCGACTCCCAGGGTGACTCCCCGGGACAACGCTTTCTTGTTCCCATTAAGACCGGGACGAAAGGTGAAGTCTGGAGGAGAATGAGGAAGCAGGGGCCTGAGAGAGGCAGGAAGGAAAGGGCTGGGGGTGGGAGGTGGTAAACAGGAAGAGAAAGGAAGGAAGAGTCTGGAAGTGAAACCAGTCACATTAACGAGAAGGGAGGGGGAAGACAGAGACTAAACAGCCTCACTGGAGTCAGGTGCCGTTGTGCCCACAGCACAGATGCCGGGACAGAAGAGCAAGAGGGGCGTGGCCAGCCCCAGGCCAACCTCCAGAGAGAGCTAACATCCTACAGCCTGGCTTCCAGACCAGCTTCCTGGGTTCCACACAGCCTGCTGCCTGAACGAACGTACTCTAGGCCAACACAGGGCACGCAAGTATGGCTCCCTGTGGCCCCCACACCCCGGCCAAGCCTCACCCGACAGGCAGCCTTGGCCCCTGAGCTTCCAGGGTCTCCCTGGCCAAGGCCCAGACAGCCGAGTGCTCATTGGACGCCACCATGTTGCTGGCTCCAGTGAGCCCACAGCTCTGCCAATGGCAACGGCCGCCTTCCTACTTCCCAGTTTGCTGGCTGGTGCCCAGCGACACACTGGCCCAGCACAAACCCCTTTAGGACCCACCCACCGCCTCCCCCCGCCACGATGGCAGCTGGCAGCTTGTGGCAGAGAGTGGGGAGAAGTCAACACCAGCAAGATTTCTTCCCACTGCCTACTTGTTGACCCCACTGTTTGTCCTGTGACCCCCTGGACGAGCTCTCCCGGCCCCAACTGCCTGCCATGAAGCCACTGGGTCAGAGGGTTCACTTCTGGTTCTCGATGCCACCCCACTTCCGGCTGCCGGCCTCCCACTGTCAGCCTCCCTGCACCCTGAGCTGGGACTGGATTTTCTTTCTTTCTTCCTCTCCCTCTCTCCCTCTCTCCCCTCTCTCTCTCTTTCTCTCTCTCACATCCAACACTGAGGGTGACATCTCTAACGGCTGAATAGAGCACATAAGTGATCCCTGGCAACAAAGACGACAGGGCTCTTGTGTGTTTCATGCGGCAGGGATGTCCCTTCCCGCCACACCCAGGGAAAGAGTTGGCATCTTCATGACGTACCAGCCCTAATGATCAGAACAGACCAAGAGCAGGGTGTTAATACCCTGGAGCTAGAAAGATAGTCAACCAAAAAAAGCCAATGGGCGCTAGAGAGATCAAATGGCCTCTTAGACTCCCAAGAAAACTAAGCATAGTTGCTTCCAACAAATCCACCAAGTTGCCAAGTCCCGGCCAAACGGATGTATGGTGTCAGAAACGCAGAACAGTGTGTTTGACAGCTGGGCAGAAAACTCAGCTCAACTTGACCCTTTTTAGCCTGTACCCTTGGCACCTCTCTATGCCCTGAAGAGACACCTCTCCTCCAAAAGGCCCGAGTTTGTAAGACCTCCTGGACGGGCCGTGCCTCGGGCTTCACTTAGCCTCGCGGTATTCACGGCCCACTCCCGCTGAAGAGAAAGGCAGACCTAACATATACTATTTTGTTGAATCATTTGAAGCCTAGCACTCTGAGTAAGAAACGCCAGCTCAAAGGTGGGCGGGCTTCGTCTTTGTGCAAGTGACAGACAGCTAAGAGGACCCAGCTGCCAAGCCCTCGGTTTCCAATTCTTTTCTATCTCCTAGCACAGCTCAACGGGATGTGACCACCCGACACTCGCTTCGGGAAGTCCGGGTAGCAGCTGAGATGGGCAAGTGGCGTGCGAGGCGCACAGAATGAGAGAGCATTCCGAACCCCGTACGTGCCTGAGACACAGCAGGAAGGACCCCTTAGCCTAACAATCTCTCACACGTGTGCCGTGATGGTGCAGAATCCACTCAACAACACAGGGCTGGTGGCATTGTTATTTTTGCCCACGAGTGAGGACACAGAGGCAGAGAACGGTTGGGTCCCTTGCCCCGGGTCATGCAGCGGTACAGCCTGGTGGACCGGAATGTAGAGTCAGGTTTCCAACCATCAGGTCTGGTACCACTGCCTGCCTGGATTTATTCTCTGTGCAAGATGATCGTCTCCCCACTGGAGACCGTCAGACCCCAAGTCATTTTCGGGGACGATGGGCCTTGCTTGGAAGATGCTATCATTCTGTTCGTTCATATGGGGATTATGTCAGGTAACGTGCATTTAGAAAGAGGTACGTTCAGTTCTTTAAAAAAGGTGATGATCATCCTAATCCACTGAATAGTCACCATGTAGAAAGACCACAACTTATAAATAAATTATACTTTAATTTCACTTTTTAACTAAAACATCTCTTGAAATAATGCAAGAGACTCAAAGGAAAGTAAGAAAGATGTACAACTCGAGAGTGCTAGAAAACAAATCATGTGTTGTCCAATAACCTTTTCCGCTAGCCTCTCAGATAGGCAAGCTCCTAAAAGGAATTCATGCAAAAAACTCAAAAGGTTAAGCTAAGTGGGTGAGCAGGCCTTAAATATTAAATGCAAATTATGTTCCTGCTGCATTGTGAAACCCAACCATTAGTGCATGTCCCTTTTTTCCCACCTTGCACAAATGAAAGGACACAATAGACCTTGAGCATTATTAAATTGCAAAGAGGACAACACAGTCGTCACGCTGTGTATCTGCAGATTCCCAAATGCTCTCTGTTCTATCAACACAACGCCTACGAACTGCAAAAATAATCACTGTCAAAGCTGCACTAGGTGATTACATAAAATTCTTCTAAAAGGCTGGGGAAAAAAATATATTTAATCAGGAATAACTAAAGTCAAAACTCCGCTTACCTCACAGAAAATGGTTTCAGTTTTGTGGATTTTCTTGTACAGAGTGAAGTCCAATACGAGCAGTGTGCTTTGCTCCAAGGAAATCTCACAAAGCATAAAATTATTTACCGTCCTTAAATTATTCCTGTCTCTTGTCAGGCGGATTTTACAGAGCAAATATGTGGAATTTCCGGGCTTTCTGACATGATTCAAAAGGACAAAACTACTTCGGATATCCACTGAAAAACCCTTGCCACATAGGAACGAGAAGGGAAAAGTCGACGATGCCACGGAAACCCTAGAACCCTAAAGAAATTTCCGCATCCTTAGCTGTAAAGAGTGTTTCAAGATTACAGTCAGGATCCCTTCTGGAAAGAAAGGCATGTCTGCTCATCCGCCTACCAATCTATAGACATGTTAGACTAAAATCAACTTTCAAGACAGAGAAAAAGGAAAGCATGCAAGCGAGCCCACACTTGGATCAGAATCCACCCCCTGAGATCAAAGCCCTCGCTTACTTACACGCTGTGCATCGGAAGGAAAAGTTCAAAGAAACCTGCTCCCTCTGGGAGAAGCGATTGCATCTACGGTCTGCCTGCCGTTGGGAAATGAGGAAGAGGCACGTTCTCTCCCTCTGCTCTCTCCCTCCCAAACTGTTGTTCCAAGTCACATTCGCAAGGACGTCCTAGCGCCACCAAGCTCTTCCTCCGAGGCAGCGCTGCCGGCTGGGGAAGCTCACCCCCCTTCTTCTAGATTCCCACCCCGTGCCCAGCCTGCAGGCTCTGGGCAGACGCCGGGTTAGGGCACACTCAGAGCCCACGGAGCCGCAAAGTACCACAGTTTCAGAGTCAGCTCAGAGAGAGGGAAACGGGACACAGGCAGTATTTCTGCAGGGACTGCTTAACACACCTCAAGCTCCCAGAACAACCCAGAAACTCTCTCAACCCCCTCACCCAAAGAGAAACTGTTTATTCCTTTCAAAATCCAAACTATTACAACAGTGCAGGCTAATTGCTAACAATGCTAGGGGGGGAAAAAAGGAGCCCCCACACGGGAGAGGTTGACAAGGGCACACAAAGAGCTGTGACAGTAATAGGCACCCTTGAAGAGAAAGAAGGCAATCAATTATGAACCATTTGTAGAAATTGTGGGGCTGTCAAAAGCCCCACTTACAGCTGTGCTTCATCAAGCCAGGCTGCACTTGCTTTTCAAGGGAAATTATTCCTTATTTCAAGGTCTAGAATAGTATTAGTAAAATATCCCAAACAACTCGGGTTCAACCAGGGTCTAATCTGAAAAGAAGTTAATGACCCCTGAGAAGACTCGAGGGGCCAGAGCGGGAAGCCAGGGAGACAGAGGCTGGTCTCCTCTCTGGAGATCGACCACCTCCCGTGGGCACTCGTGGGACAGGCCTGGGCCACGCCCAAAAGATCCACACCCAATGTGTGGACACACATCGCAGAACTCTACAACCACCACTGGAAAACAGAAAAAGACTGCTTTCAGACATAACCTGATGTTCCCAGGGGGCTGAAAATATGAATACAGAAGATGGTGTCTTTTAGTTCTCAAATTCAAAACTTTCTTTTCACTAATACACATCACAATGGTTACTTTTGATGGTCACCCGAGGGACAAAGAACGTGTGAACTAAGGAACTGCCAGGCATTTCACTAGGACTGTTGAGAAATGTACTGAAATCCATTGTGACAGACCGGTAGAGGGGCTTCAGATCTGACAAAGGAAAGACGATGGTTACTCCAGGCTTGAAACCCATTGACAGCAAGGCTCCCCACGATCATATTCTTTCGATATTGTTTTCTTCTGCGTTCTTCGCTTTCTCCTTTAACCACGTTAGCAATGACAACCAAGCTCAGATAGCTCCAGTTTCAAGCTGAACCACAGCTTTCCTCCTTTTCCTAAAATTTCTACCTAATGTGCCGATGTTCGTTTGGTAAATGCTCTGTTTGGCTGTGACCGGCGTTGTTAACTGACAGAGTTGGGAATAGCCTCCACGCGGGTAACTTTTGCGTATTTATGTTATGGAACCTTAAAATAAAATTTGAAAAAAGAACTTAATTTCCTTCTTAAGAACTTGAATATGGAACTCAAGTAGACTGCAACAGAGAGGAAATCATTATCCCTCGTGGTGTTAAGTGATTTCTCCCAAGCTGCCACACTGTGCCAGCACCCCTCAGGCACACTTACCTTAAATAGACGGCCTGGCTTCTAAAGCGTTTCAGAAATATTTGGGGTGTGTGTGTGTGTGTGCGTGTGTGTGTGTGTGTGTGTGTGTGTGTGTGTGTGTGTGTTTATTTACAAATTTTAGCCAAAGCGATCGAAACACTTCCAGTTGGTGCTCTGGGGGGCATTACTTAAAAAAAATAATAACTTAGCTATAATTTCGGGTTCCCAAAAGTAAATAACTCACTAGAGACAGAACAGAGACCTAAGACTAAAAATGTGGACAATTTCAGGCTAGAAGAAACTGCGTCCTGGAGGCACAGCCAGACCAGAACACGCACCTGAGGGTTTTATGGAAGGAATCGGAAAGAAGAGAGACTTCAAAGGAGGTGAATCAGGAATGGGGGCCCAGTGCAAGGAGGGTGAGAGGAAGAAGAGGCGGGAGGTGAGAGCCCATCACCTGAAGCGGGCAGGCTCCAACCCGACCCCCTTTTCCACAGTGACCATCACCAAAGGGTGTGCCACATGGCTGTTCCCCAAAGGGATTGGCCCTAGTAGTAGTAGTCTAACTGAGCAGACCGTACGTAAGTTTTATTTCAATACTTGCCATAGCTTATATAGCTCCATTCTTATTTCACATGTAAGACAAAAGCAAGAATTTGAAAAGAGGGTTATGTCAAAATCAACTAAAACTGGACTACGTATTAAAACAGATCATGTCAATTGGACCATATTTGAAAGGATGTCTATGAACAACTGAAAACGTAGGAGGGGCGCCTGGGTGGCTCGGCTGGTTAAGCATCCCACTCTTGATTTCTACTCAGGCCATGATCCCAGGGTTGTGAGACTGAGCCTCAGCATACAGCCTACTTAAGGTTCTGTCTCTCCCTCTTCCTCTGCTCCTCCCCTGTGCACACGTGCGCTCTCGCTCTCTCTCTCTCTCTCTCTCTCTCACACACACACACAAATGTAGGAAAGGCATGGAATATGACAAGTGTCAGCGAGGATACAGAGAAATTAGAACCCTCATGCATGGTGCCCGTCAGTGTCATGGAAAATGGTGCAGCCCTGAAGAACACAGGTGGGCTGTTCCTCAAAAGGCTAAACAGAATGACCAGGCGACCTAGCAATTCCACTCCTGGATGTATATCCAAAAGAACTGAAAACAAGGATTCAGACAGATATTTGTATACCAATCTTCACTGCAGCATTATTCATAAGAGTCAAACAGTGGAAACAAGCCACATGTTTGCCAACAGATGAACAAATACACAAAATGCAGCATTTACGACAATGGAATATAATTCAGCCTTCAAAAGAAGTGAAATTCTGACACCTGGTACATGATGAACTTGAAAACATGCTAAGTGAAATAAACCAGACACAAAAGGACAAATAATGTATGGTCACACTCATACGAGGGACTTAGAACAGGCAAATGATGCAGGAAATGAAATCGAGGCAACGTGGGGTCAGTGTTGGCGGTGGGGGGTGTGGAAGCTGTGAATGGGAGATATGGTCTAATGGGTGCAGAGTTTCTGTTTGGCCTGATGCAAAAGTTCTGAAATGGGTAATGGTAATGGCTGCCCCATATTGTGACCTTATGTAAGTAACACCACTGCAGTGTGCACTGAGAAATGGTTAAAATAAGGGTATTTGGGTGGCCCAGTTGGTTAAGCATCCACCCAACTTCAGCTCAGGTCATGATCTCATAGTTGATCAGTTCAAGCCCCACATCGGGCTCCATGCTGACAGCTCAGAGCCTGGAGCCTGCTTGAGATTCTGTATCTCCCTCTCTCTCTGCCCCTCTCCCATTCTCTCTCTCTCTCTCTCTCTCTCTCTCAAAAATAAACATTAAAAATGGTTAAAATACAAAAGCTTATGCTTATATATATATTTTACCACAACAAAGTGACAATATTACAAAAATAATTTATCTTTGGCCAAAAAAAAAAAAAAGTAGGAAAGAAATGAGACTCATTAAACATGACTTTCAGAAAGCCTGAGCTTCGGTTTCCTTTGTCAGTCTGTCCTAACGTACTTCACTTCGACTAAATAAGGAAACTATTTCCCTTAAGGCAAAAACAGACGTTTGCTTCAGGTGGTGGACCTAGGGATCGGATAACCCTATGTTGTTTCCCCACCTCAGGTGGAGGTGGGAATTCACCCTTGTCGGCCGGGTCCCTCTCTTAAGATTTGGGACAGCATCTTACCCCGAACGTCTGCCCCGTTTTCTCCCCGTGGGGAACCTGGGCCAGGGCACCATCAGTCTGACTCCTTTTCAGGCCAGTTGTGATGTCAGGGACGTTGCTGAAATCTGCATAGAAAGTGACAAAACACACATAAAAGTGAGTTGGCCCTTTGCAGAGAATAATAACGGCTGGTGTAAGGGTTCAGATAAACAAAGAGATGAAAGGAAAAAGCAACCAACAGCCTAGCAGGCAGCGCACAGCCGTGAGCCTTAACGACACAAGCTGGTCTTCTGAAACGGACCTGGGCTGTCACTAACGAAGCAGCAACATCTCCTGCCACTTTCAGTCAAAGGTGACCAATGACCAATCAAAACAGTGACTTAGGGGCACCCGGGTGACCTTGTCAGTTGAGCGTCTGACTTCGGTTCAGGTCGTGATCCTGCCGTTCGTGAGTTCGAGCCGTGCATCGGGCTCAATGCTGTCAGCACAGAGCCTGCTTCGGATCCTGTCCTGCTCTCTCTGCCCCTCCCCAATATGCTCTCTCAAAAATAAAGAAACATTAAAAAAAAAAAAACAGTGACTTAAATGCCTTGTCACTCTGCCTATTTCTGTGTAAACAGTACTTCACTAAGCTCTGACCTTGAGTAATTTATTTGGACCAAAAATCAAACACCAGTGATCATTGTTGGTACTTTCCTATTTTTGGCAAAGTGAGGGCAAAATCACCAGGATTATCTTGGGAAACCAATGATACAGTATCACAGACTCTTATTACACCCCAAAACTTGCTCATTGGAAAGCTTAATTCTTCTTTTTCTGACATCAATTACAATTTTATCCTGAATTGAAAGTCCCATAAGGAACAGCAAAACTTTGTCAACTTCCAGAGTAATGATCAGGAAGTAATATCAAAGGTAAGGAGAGCTTGCACTTTGCCAACCTACAGCCATACACACCTGCCAAGCCCAATTCTTTCCAATGGCTCTCAAATTAACAAATTTAAGAAGGACAGAGAGACTAGTCTTTGTCAAAATAGAACACAGGTTTCCATTCTAACTCTTGTATTTGGTAGATTGTCCCCTCAAACAGGTGAAGCCAGATGGTTTCTGATCCCAGCTACAACAAGATGTCACTGATCTTAAACCTGTCTGAGGTGATCTAGGCTGACCAGGCATAGATAGATGTTGACAAAGAATCCATCCGGCATGATGGGAGCCAGGACACTCGTCTCTAGGAGATCTTTAGAAGCTATGGGAGCCCTAGAAAATTGGCGAAACTCATGCATAGGAATGCTGGTCCATGATCCATGCTGATATAACCAGCCAGTACACAGGCACTTGCTTCTAAGACAAGAGGAGACCTAAAGAAAATATCTGAACGGTCTACAGAATTCTGGAGCTCTAATTTCTTCTTCCTTTTACCTCTTCCAAAATTCGAACCCTACCCAGAAAAGAACCAGATAGCTCAAGTCACACTTATTTTTGGAGTCAGTTAGCCTGGCTAAGGCAGTGCTGATCACAGATGCAGGAGACATCCCTGGGAAAATTTCAGGCAGCAGTGACAGGTGGGGATGCTCGGGTTTGTTCCTTCCAGCCCCCTAACACCACACCGCAGAGGCAGTCCAGGCACCAGCAGGCGGACTGCATGGGAAGCAAGATTGGTCCCTGAGCCAAAAGGAGCCCAAAGTTCCTCCCTCACTGCCTCATTATGCTGCTGTGTGCACCTGTGTTTAAGGGAGACCAACCGACAAGAACCACAAAAAACAGCCAGTGTTCCTGGTGTATTTAGCACAAACGTACCTTTTCATCCATCCGTTCAACATTCCCTTTTTGAGCACTTCCTGTTTCCCAGGCACTGTGCTAGGTGCTAGGGATACAAAAATGAAGGAGATGCGATCACTATGCTTAAGGTGAGCTTCCAGCCCTGGAGGAGGTGATGCGTTACACGTGATATGAGGAAAGTCCACACGGTGGGGACAGTCAGGAAGTTAATTCTGCAAAAGACCCTGAAAGATTTAATAGCAAAGGAAACTCTGCGTAAGCAGAGTCTTTAAATCTTGGAGGTATCTATTTGTCCTTAAGGCTGATCATGACCAGTGAGCAGTGGGGAGAGAGGGTTCCAGGAGCAGGAGGCAGCTGAGTAAAGGGAAATCACAGGAAGAGCCCAGCACCGTGTGGAAATGTGTTGAGCGTGACTGCAGTGGAGAAGGGGGGAGGGTGCCCTGTGACAGAGGGGTTGACAGAGGGCAAGCCTTTGGGAGAAAAACAGTCAGAAAGTCACAGCCACACTACAGGTACGAGGTAGAAAGACCCAAATGAGCTCAATATTCAATAGAGGAAGAGCAAAGAAAGGAAGCGGACACAGAAATCTGAGCAGGTAGACCCCACGGGTGTCCTCTTTGCTGCCTGTTTCACATAAGGAGATCTGGAAAGGAGAGAGCGCAGGACCTGGTTTTATGCCTCAGGTGACAGGATGGACGGGCAACAGGAAGGGTCGGAGTAGAACTCATGAGCTTAGCTGTGGCAGCTCTGAGTCTGAGATGCATGTGGGCCGTCCAGCGGGAGACGGTCAGGAGTCCGGCCGTCCAGGAAAGTCCACGTGGGAATGTGGGTCTGGAGTCATCAGGTGGTAGCCGGCAGTGAAGCTACGGGCAGAGCGAGGCATGAAGGAGACCAAGGAGAGAACCCCAGTAAGGCCAATCAGAGCGTGTGGGGGAAAAGAGGCCCTCAGAGGACACACCTCTCTTCATTCAGAAATAACAGAGGAGCGTAAGGAGACTAAGAAGGAGCAACGTGACAGAAGCCATACGGTGTAATAGCACCTTAGCTAGGCAAGAGGATCGGGTCGCCATTACTGCTGCCTTTACCTCGTAAATAAGGAGTGTCAGCATCCCCAAAGAGTTGTATCAAGCACAAGAATGAGGACAAAATCAAGACGTTTATTCATGATGAAGAGGTCTACAGCACCTGCTACGTAGCAGGTATGTCCTAAGTGCTGGGGGTACAAAGACGAAGGAGACCTCGAGTCCCCCGAAGATCTCAGACGCGGCACGGGCATAAGGAGCCTGGAGGAGCCAGATGGATGCTGGGGAAAATGACACGGCTGGTGTCAAAAGTGGGTGTCAAGTGAATCCTGAGTCATCTGTTCAACATATTCACCAAACTTCAGAACTGAAACGCTGAACACTCCCGAAGCTTTGCACCTCTCACAAAGGCAAAACGGTTACCCTTTCTGAGGTCAAAACTCCGCCCACCTCAGGAAACAAGGCTTTGCTGTGCATCGGTGAGGCTCCCCTATCACCCTTGGTCCCTCAGAGAGCCACTGGAAACATCTTAGATCCTCTGTGAGGCACGAGCACAGACAGACTGGATCTCGGGAACCAACTCCCACTGAGGCTGGCCCCGGGGATCTGAGCGGTGGAAGCAGTTCTGGACGGCTCCTGAGTAAGACAGGAAGCCTCAGAGCTGTTACACCACCCAAATTTCACAGAGGCGGGATGGTATCCGGGCAGAAATCGAGTCTCTGCAGCGACCGACTCCTGTCCCTACCCACTGGCAACGCACCGATGCTGTCCCGGACACAAGGCACAGGGGAAACCAAGCTGGAGGGCCCACAGGTTCGGACCCCAGCTCGGGGAGCCTCAAGTTTCGCCAAGATCTGTATCCCCATAAAAACTAGTGTGCCCTTGGTGTTCGAGAGGAGAAATGAGAACAAAGTAAGCCTTGGGAGAAGAGCAGGCCGGGCTCTTCAAAAAAGAAAAAACAAAAAAAGTGCAGGCCAGTAAAATGCGAATGCTTACTTACAAAGCTGTTTTAAACAGGCGCCGCACTGACATCCTGTCCTAGGTGCCAAGTGCCTACGTGTAGCCCACTTATAGTCCGCCCACGTCCTGAGCACCAGCTGCCAAAGTGAGTAAATATATCCTTCCCGTCCCAACCGGAAAACTGGCCTCTCACCTTGGGACAGCCTCCTGGTGTGGCTGTACTCGCCAGGACACGTGTTAGGGCACTTTTCCCCTAAAACAGTAGGCCCGTGCCTCCCGCCCCGCTCATGCTCAGCACACTCCAATTCGGAAGTTCAGACCTGCTCCGGAAATCTCGGGCAGCCAAGATGATTATAAATGATGAAGAATAGCAAAATCATAAATTCAAGTCAAGATCTCTCTTTGTATCTGGTAAATACACCCTATCTCTCTCATCTTATTCGTCGTGGAAATTAACGATTTGGGCTGAGGGCAGGCCACGTGACACATCTAACATGCAACACGACGGACGGGGCCTTCGACATGGCGGGTGCGTGACAGAGCTGCAACCACCCGGGCCATACGTTTGGACCTGCTCGTTCCATTTAGGTCCTCCCTCATCGGATGGCTGCTGAGCTCTGCACACCCCCCTGGGTACCAGGTGTGTACCAGTACCCTGGGTACCAGGTACTACGTCAGGTGCCGTGCGTGAGACCAGCCTCAGACATCTCCCTCCTCCAAAAACAAACATATCTCAAGAGTGACGACACACGAGGCAGGCTCTCCTGGAAGGTGACCGACCGTCCCCGCCCTCCCGTTCCCTATGGACAACCAAGGAAACGTAAGGGTCCAGGTGGGAGACATCTAATAACCCAGTGTCTTCCTGTCCTGTGTGGCAGCAGAGACCCTGCTGGTACCACTGTCAGCCAAGCAGCTGGGAATCCCAAGCCCTTTACAACTACAGAGCCAAAACTGTGTTCAAGAATCATCCTGGGGATCAACTTAAAAACAGAAATGTCAGGAAACGCTAATGTTAAGGTTGCCTTGCCCACACAGCTGGTAGTGTGAATTCAAATCCAATGTAACCCAGCTAATAGGCAGGAGAGCGGGCTTTGCCGTTTATTTCCCCCATGGCCACAGGAAGCGCCAGGCCATACGGGTGCTGATGCGGCAGGCACGTGGAGTGGGAAGTCTGTGGGACTGGATGCCACTGGGAAGCCTGGGAAGGGCTCGGGCTCATGGCGGTGTCCCCGCCGGTCTCCCGTCTGCCGCTACCGCTCAGGAACTCTCGCTGTGCTTGCTCAGCAGGCAGCCTGGACGTCTGGTTCACCGAGCCGGACCATCTCATAAACCTGGTCTTGCTGGCTGCCTGCTCCTCCTTACTCAACCAGGTGGAGCAAGGGAAGAGACAAGAAGTTGTTCCCAGTCCCAGGACAGCCACCCAGGTGGCAGAGCCACCAGGCAGCTTCTGCTGCGAGGAGGGCGGGCGAGGCACACTGCCCGCAGTAGCCAGGAGTGGCCTCCAGAAGACGGACAACTGGCCCCTGGGAAAGAATGATCCAGAACCCCCCATGGCAAAGGCTGGGAATGCCACTTGCGTTCTAACAAACAGCCACTATTTGAGACACTGAGCTAAAATCGCAAGATGATAGCAAACCCCGAGGCTCCAAACAAGAAACCAGAATGTTTTCGCCTGTGAGCTACAATCAGACCTTTTGGATAAACTGATGGAGGTAGTCCTACCATCAGGGAACATGCTTCTGGTTTGTGGGCTAAGAATTCGTTAGAAGTACACTGAAAGAAGAGGCAACGGGAATGGAAATCATTTTTAAACGATGCTTTCTCGTGCTTTGAAGCACGCACTGTCATGCAGCTTCTCAGTTATCACATCCAAAGCCCCTCTTTCAATACTATCCTGAAATAACAACATTCATACATAATATAATCTACCTCAACAGGCAGTTTCACAAAAAGCAATATCATGCCCTAATGGTAACACGAGGAAAAAAAAAAATGGAAAGGAATTTGCCATTTTTAAAAATGTGTGTTTCCATATGAAAATGCTTGGTTGCAACCACTCTAGAAGCCTGTCCAGCATCCGCACTGCAAAGAATCACAGTATCTCAGCTTCATCACAGACCCAAGCCAGTGCAGTGCACCTTGGTAGATTCAAATGCATAAGAGGTGCTGCCATCAGTGATCGGATTTTCCAAATCGATCAAAGCTTTTGGCCAAGCTCTGACCAAATAAAGGACAAACTTCCCTTGGTTTACTGGTCTGCTGCATGTCTAGAAATTTCCAAGTAGCCTACAGATGTGGGGAAATAAATACTTTGCGTTCATTTGTAAAATGAAGCCAGTTCTTGGCTCAGCTAATTACACAAGTATTTCACCTACACGAATATCCCGGGGAAAAATTCTGCAGTGTGAGAAATTCACTCGAACATGCAGGACATCCAGCAACCACGCCCCCCGACCACTAAATGCTATGTTCCTTCCATTCATTAGGAAAACCAAAACGAATCCCTAAACTTCCAAAATGTCACTGATGGGCAGTGCGCCCGCCCCTGCCGAGAACCATCTCTGCTTCTCCCTGTTGCCAGGTCTATAACCTCATCTCTGTGAAGGTCCGTGACATCAGAGGAGGCAAAATGCACCACAGGCACGCAGCTGAGAGCAGGTGCAATGGTAATATTAGCTCCCTTGCTTCCTGAAGAAAAATGAAATATGCTAAATAAGGCAATTAAAAAGACAGTACCATGTTCAGATAAATAATGTGGCATATTTAACTGGGACTCTCATCTTAGGCTCAAAAATGTTTCAGTTGATGAATCATTAACTCGTAGCCCCGCCCCCCCGAGGTGGAAAAAATAGAAAGATAATATTCTATGAAGATGACTGAAAAAAAATCTAGAAAATAATATCAAAGAATTTACAAGTAAATAATAAATGGTTTTATTACGTTTCTAACTACATTATCCCCAGTGGCATTACAGTTGTACATCTTTGACTTTTAATAATTTTACACCCACTTACGTTCAGAGAACATAGTTTGTGGGATTTATGTTCTTAATCTACTCAATCTATTCAATTTCTGTTTAATTTCTCAGAATTTCTACCACGTAAGTCCACAAATGAACAGCTTGTAGAAAATCTATAAATTTTAGACCTGAAGAGAATCTTAGAAATTATCCAACTGAACTCCTTCACCTTATGGATGTTGTGTTTTCTCCAAGCTTCACCCACTGTTGTAAAATTCTGCGTTAGTGCCCACAACACACAGTTTCTCACAGAGCCAGGAGCACACTGGACACTGAGTTTCTTTGCACAGAAAAGCTTAAAATCTCTCAACTTTTAAGGTTGAATGTGCAGACCTTGTATGGCATTATTTTTAATTAACTCAGACTTCCCTAAATTTTACGCATGCTTTTCCTTAAAACGCAGTGACTCATGACACTCTGCACTAACGGCGTGTGCTGTACTCCGTCATCTAGGCAAATACGGCTCATCATCGGTCAGTGAAACAGAATGAAAATAAAACCATTTAATTGAAAGAGACGGACTCTTTATTCAACGAGAGAAAACAACTCTGAGTTGACTGCATTCCAAGGCCAGTCAAGGCCTCCTGCACCATTAACAAAGACATCACCAGCGACACTATGTACTTCTGATGCAGACAAAAATTGATCAGCTTTTCTGAAGATATCTGGGACTCTACATTTCATTATTGTTACTATTCCGGTGTCAAGAAAAAAAAGCATCTGTCTGAATGTCACTGTTAAGCTGGCAAAGAAGTAAATTCTATCACAGCACAAATAGCATGCCAAAAAATGTAAATTTCATAAATCTTCCAAATCCATTTCACTTGAGGTCACATTCCAATTGGTGATGTTCCTGACAATGCAAGGTCTCTGGTGATCGACAGAGAGAAGTAAATACTGGCAGGAAATGTTTCTTAATAGGAGGCTGCCCTGATTCGAGTCAATTACCTTATTATAACTACCCCCAACACCTGAAAGAACCTTTAAAGGAACAGGAAAATGGCAGCTGTTTTCAGGGCAGGAATGGGTTGCAGGCCACCACCAGGCCAAATAATGGAGAAGAGCCTTCTGAGAAGGGGCAAGAAGGGAAGTAGGTATACCCACATTCTCATTTTCTAGGCAGGCTATGGTTGTGACAGAGGCATGCATGCAACCCAAGGTAAGAAGGCAAAGGGCCTCGCATCGTACCTTATCAGGGTCCCTAATGAAAACCAGTCAATGGTAAGAGGGATCTCCAGCTAAGGTTTCGGTTCTACAAGAAACTGGTATCCACCAGAGCTAGGAAGACCCCCAGATGCCACACTTAATCACACCACAAATACACACCACTGTATTTCAGACACTTAAGAATTTGAATAAAGTAGAATTTAAGTTCAAAACCCTTCCAAACTACTTAGGTGTACTTAAGGCCCCTGAAAGGAAACTTCTAACAAGAGTATGCCCACGATTCTATTAGGGGATGTTCTACAGGAGAAAGAAAACCTGAGGAACACCTTCCAGGAAGGGCTATTGCCCGGTGGGACTGCGAGAGGGTAAAACAGAGTACCACTCAGCCATAAAGGGGAATCCATGACTGACTCATGCTACAACATGGCCGAACCTAGAAAACGTCATGCTAAATGAAAGCAGTCAGGTACAACAGGCCACATGGCATACGACTCCACTTACGTGAAGTAGCCGAAACAGGCACATCCACAGAAAGAGAATAGATTAGTGGCTGTCAGGGGCTGGGGGGAGGGGCGGTGGGGGTGACTGCTGATGCGTCCACGGTTTCTTCTGGAGATGACAAAAATATTCTGGAATTAGTGGTGATGGCTGCGCAACTCCATGAATATACTGAAAACTACTGATGTGTACACTTTAAACGTGAATTTTTTGTACGTAAATACTTTTTTTTTTTAAAAAGAAGGTAAGACTGTTAATGTGGATTTTACAGGAGAGAAATTGGAGTTCAAGTCCACTGTGTGAGTGCCAAGGAACTACACAAAATATACAGTCACTTTACTGAAAGGGTCACGAAAATCAGTGTGAATTATTAAAAAAGACATTAAGAATGATGACAGTGAAACTATTACCAAACAAGTGACCTTCCCCTAAAGTGAGAAGCACCAAACACAAGGCAGTCTGCTCCAAATCGCCATCCCAGCCTTCAGATAAGAATACAGATAATACAGGGCGCCTGGGTGGCTCAGTCGGTTGAGCGTCCGACTTTGGCTCGGGTCATGATCTCGCGGTCTGTGGGTTCAAGCCCCGCGTCAGGCTCTGTGCTGACCACTTAGAGCCTGGAGCCTGTTTCGGATTCTGTGTCTCCCTCTCCCTCTGACCCTCCCCCGTTCATGCTCTGTCTTTCTCTGTATCAAAAATAAACGTTAAAAAAAAAAAATTAAAAAAAAAAAAGAATACAGATAATACAGAGGGTCATTACCAATTCAGTTAACACCTGGATTTGTTTTACTGCAGCACATGTTATCACAGGTTTCAGTCTCCGTAGGTATGTTAATAGACAAATATTTAAAAGGAGGGGTGCCTGGGTGGCTCAGGTCATGATCTCACAGTTTGAGTTCAAGTCCTGTGTCGGGCTCTGGGCTGACAGCTTGGAGCCTGGAGCCTGCTTCAGATTCTGTGTCTCCCTCTCTCTCTGCCCCCTCCCCCACTCATACTCTGTTTCTCAAAAATGAACAAACGTTAAAAAAACTTAAGGAAAAAAAAGGAGTTAAAAGCCTTTCCCCTACCTAGACGGAGAAACACGAAGATACACTTCTCTCCCTACCACTGATCATGACCTTGTCCAAGTTACCAGCAGTTTAATGTGTCTCTGTGCCTTGATTTACCCAGCTGTGAAAGTAAAATGGTAATAACACATCTCTGCTCCATCAGGGTGATGTAAGGGGTAATTAATGCTTTTAAACTTCATTGGGATCTTTAGATTCAAGTCAGCCTATCATTACGAACCCTTAACAAACACCTTCTCCGGGGCACTCAAAACCTGATGCTATTTAAAGAGGTGATGAGGTTTGTTGCGAAACCAAAATGGAATGCTTGATCAATTACTTTGCTTTTTTCACTTCTCAAGCTTTTGTCAGAAATGCACATTCCCATGTCATTTCAAGTGGTGCTTTACGCCTATTAAATAACTGAGTTTCTGAGAAAAACAACACAAAATAAAACACTAAATTGTTTTGTTTGATCCTTCATTTTAAGAGTTGAGGGAACTGGAGTTAGAGTAACCCACCCAAGGTCAAGCCCAAGGTTGGAGCTACAATCCAGATCCCCTCACTGCAGATCCAATCTTGCACACATGTTACTACCCCCATGTTCATCTTAAAACACATCTCACTATCCACATGGACCTACAGTGGTGACACAGACTGTTCCCTCTTAGTTGTGGTTTGGGTTTATCTGCCAAAAGGATCGTATGTCAAGGGTACCAATCAGCCCCTGGAAGTTACAGAGCAGCACAGACCAGGGTGGAAGCCATTCTTCTGAGATACGCAGTCAAACTCGTTGCAGCTGGGGCATATGGTTCAGTGAACGGCATCATGGGCCATCCCAGAGCCCCTCAGACATGTGTGCAGATGAGCAGAGACTTGAACTCTGAGAAAGTCCCAGCACACCTCCCTTGCAGTCAAATTTGTAAGGAGGAAAACTGGGAGGCTTCGAGGAATGCTCCAGGATTCTTTTTATCCCCCAGAACCCACTCTCAGGAACACCTCCTTTACTTCACATTAAGAGACTCCTATGAACCTTACTTTCACTTAATAGATATTTGAGGGACACACCTGCTGTTCCCAAGAACCGTGCTGGCTTCCGTGTCTTAAGAATCTTGGTATTCGTCAAGGTCTCCGTTTCTCAAGGGATTTTCAAGCTAGTAGATAAATTACATTAAGTACACAGTGATACTGCAAGGCAATAAGTCATAACTGCCATATGAGAAATACCAAGTTCAAAAGAGGAAGAGTCCGCAATCCCCCAAGGTGACGTGTGGGCAGCCCCCTACTTCTCACAGAATACAATCCCAAAAGCGTGAAGACTGAGTTTGTGGGTTCTGTGAAGATTTGTATTCCCAGAGATCTTAACAAATTATAACATGTCTGTTCATAGTCACCTGCCACATACCTTAATCTTCTGCTTCCCCAGTGAACACATACTGGCCTACTGGAGATTAAAGGACATCCGTGTGGCACTACGGGCTCCCTGGCTGGGGCACACCTGATGACTGGCATTTCTGGGGCACAGGTATTAAGCTTATGAAACCTAGGCTTCTTATCAGCATTTTTCAGCCTCTTCCCCCTCGTTTCTGTAACATCTGAATGACACAATTCAACAGACATTCAAATAACGTTGCTAACACTACTATGCAAAAGTGCTTCCACTTCACAGAAGTGTGACAGGGTCATTTACCAACTGAAACACTAAAGTCAGAATTAAATTCCCCGATGACAATCTAGGAGTAATTAGCGTTGGGAAGGTAAACGTAAAAAAGCTGAAAACAGCCATGTTTAGAAGCTTCTCAGTGCTTCCCTGGAAATTCCAGATTCTATAGGAAGCCCATTGAGAGATTTGGGAGGAAGGAGCATTCTGCACACTGTTCTACGCGGTCCCGCGTCTGCCCGCTCTCCAGGGGTGGCTGGTCAGGCCTCCGCACAAAGGACACAAAATAATTCTTCTAACAATTTCTCGTGTTTCTTTCCAAGTAACTTTTCCCAGAGCTACTCACAAGTCATAAAATTGGATAATGTGAACTTGGTCATATTTTCTCTTAACGTGTTAAAAGATGTCATGGGGATGAACAATTTATAAACAGATAATCAGAGCTGAGAACCGTAGGATCAGAAATAAATTTATAAGCTGTAACCAATCACAACCCAACTGGGTCAGAGGAAAAGAATGTGCTGCACTATTTCAAACTTCATCGTTTTATAAAGGAACATGTTTTTGCCCCTATACTATGCCTGAAAACCTTTAAAGTAGGCAAGGTGTCATTCAAATCTCCTCCCCCCTTCCCCTTATGTTGCTAGTTTTGATGAATTTTGTGGAATTTTATATATGACCTTTCAGTGTAAGTCATTTTAAAGCCATTTTGGAAGCAGGTGGAATATTCACTATCAACACAGAGACTTAACACAAGGTGTTCCGAAGTCAAGTCCTGGTCTTCCCCCAAAACCACTCTATCGACAGCCTCCCCAGCTTGGGTGATGGCAACTCCTTGCTAACAGTCGCTCAAGGTCAAACCTGGGAGTCACCCTTGCTTCCTCTCCTTCCTGGACACCCCACACCCAATGTCTGAGCAACTTCTGTTGTCTGTACCTCCACTGCCGCCACTGTGAGCAAAGGCGCCATCATGTCCCACCTGGATCGCTACAAAAGCCTCAGCCCACCCTTGGCCTCGGACAGCCTGCTCTCAATAGTCAGTGATCCTTTTAAAATCCTGGTCAGATGATGCCACGCGTCTGCTCAAAACACGGACAGCCCCTCCTATTCTTCAGACTCTGAACTGGGCAAGTCCTCCCTGATCCTGCCTCACATGTCCTCTGGGGCCTCACCTCCCCAGTCCCCTTTCTCTTACCCAGGGACGCTGGGCTATTTGCCTTAAACATGCCACCTACATCCCCGTCTTGGGGCACCTGTGGCTGTTCCTCCACCTGGAAAGCTTTGCTTCCAGATGCCCCCAAGGCTCCATCCGTCACCTCCAGGCCTGTTCCAATGCCTCCGTCTCACCGACAACGACCGGTGCCCTATTTACAACTGCAACCTGCCCCCATCTCTACTCCTGGTCCCGCCTCCCCTGATCTATTTGTTTTCCATCACACTTATCACCTGTTCGTACACGATATCATCTACTTACGTTTACTGCTTATATCCATTTCCACACACTGAAATATAAGTTCCGTGTGCTCAAGGAGTTTTTACCTGTTGTGTTCACTGCTGTATCTCCAGCACTTCTAAAACAGCGCCTGACACAGAACAGGCAGCCACCAAATTTATTTGTTCAATGAATAAATTAAAGCAAAGTTAAAAAAAGAGACCCCAGGTTTCTCCACTTGGCCTCGGACACTCTCATGAGTAAGGAGTACTCACCGCGGTAGGGGGGTAGAAAACGGCAAGTCTCACATCATGGACAACTTTTGTGTTTGAATTCAGGATCAAAATTAAAATCAAGCATCATGGTTCATTTGCCAACTTCATGGAAAAATGTTTTTTCAAAGTCAAATTCTTTCCGCCACAAACTCGGCCTCCTGAACAAAGCCATGATTCCCTTCTTAGCTATGAGGTGTATTTTCTGCACTTTAAACCACATTTTAAGGTATAATGTTAAGTATTAGCATCTTGTTGAAAAATCAGTATTGGAAATGCAAGACCTTCGAGGGTTTTGTTCTGTTTTCTTTTATTTTGTTTGTTTTATTGTTGAGAGAGAGAAAGACAGACCACGAGCAGGGGAGGGGCAGAAAAAGACGGAGACACAGAATCCCAAGCAGGCTCCAGGCTCTGAGCTGTCAGCACAGAGCCTGATGCGGGGCTCGAACTCTGAACCGCGAGATCATGACCTGAGCCGAAGTCGGACACTTAACCGACCGAGCCACCCAGGCGCCCCATTTTTTAAAAATTTTTTAAAGCTTAAAGTCCTGTAATTCCTATATCCTTGATTCATTCATTCCTATGATTGAGCAAAATATTTATTGAGTGGCTCCTCTTACGTGTCTGGTGACTTACTAGTGATAAAATACAAAAGACCCTGTGCTGAGGAAGGACAATGACCCCTGCCAACCTAAGTGGAGGGAAGCCCGGGGACTGTCTCGCCACCACAGTGCCCCCCACTCCTCAACCCCATCCCAGCCTGGCCCACACCTGTATCATTTCTCAGCTGGACCATCAGCAGCTTCAGTGCACCTGCCCTCCCCTCCCCCTGGCTCCTCGTCACCAGGCCTTCCCTGCCTGGCACACAAGACCCTTTGTGACCTGGCCTTCCCCAGTCCTATCTTCTCCACCTCCCCCGTTCATACGTTACTGTCCAAAAACCGTGAATGACTCCCGCATCTGCCACAGCCAGACCCTGACCCCCACCCTCTGCCACTTCTCTGTACCCAGAATGCACTGCTTTCTCCAGGTTTAACACAAGTGAGACCCTCCCTCAGAAGTGGCCCTGAGAACCTAGAACATGAGTTACCGCTGCCCCTTATGTACGCTAACAGCCCTTCTCAGAGTGTAGTCTGTAGACTCCTGGGGGTCACTGAGACCCTTGCAAATGGTCTGCAAGTTCAAGATGATTTTCATAAAAATGCCGTCACTTGCCTTTTTCTGAGGACATCTGCAATGGCGGCACAAGACAGTCGTGGGTGGACCTTCTAGTGGCACAGCACGTGTCAGAGCAGCGGCAACAACCGTACTGGTCACCACTGACGCCGTTACCCCATGCTTACATCAGGGAACACGCCAGCGTCCATTAAGAATGTTCTGGGGTGCCCGGATGGCTAAGTCAGTTAAACGTTCGACTCCTGGTTTCAGTTCAGGTCATGATCTCACAGTTCGTGCCCCTCCCCTGCTTGCACTCTCTCTCTGCCTCAAAAATAAACAAACAAAAAATGTCCTCAATGAAGCAGAAAAAATGGCTGATCTTACTAAAACTCAACACTTGGGAACACGTTTGGGAAGTATCCATATGGCTCTCTGCCACGGCTGTTCCAAGAAAATGCACTCACACCACTGGGTTGCAAGCTGAACAAGTTGTGTTTTTTGTTTTCTATAAAACTATGTTTACTCAAAAAAAATAACTGACAAAATATTTTCTTTAAAATGAACAAAGTGAGGGCACCTGAGTGGCTAAGTCAGTTCAGTGTCCAACTCCTGATTTTGGCTCAGGTCATAATCTCATAGTTGTGAGATGGAGCCCCATGTGGAGTTCCACAATGAGCATGGAGTCTACTTAGGATCCCCTCTCTCTCTCCTTCTCTCTTTCTCTCTCTCTCTCCCCCCCACCCTGCCCCGCCTTTCCCCCACCTGCACACAAGTGCTCTCTCAATAAGTAAATAAATAAAATGAGGAGCACCTGGGTGGCTCAGTCGGTTAAGCATCTGACTTTGGCTCAGGTCATGATCTCACAATTTGTGGGTTCGGGCCCGTGTCGGGCTCTGTGCTGACAGCTCAGAGCCTGGAGCCTGCTTTGGATTCTCTCTCTCTCTCTCTCTCTCTCTCTCTCTCTCTCTCTCAGCCCATCCCCCACTCACACCCTATGTCTCTTAAAAATGAATAAACATTAAAAAAATTGTTTTAAATAAATAAAATGAAAAAAAAAAAAGAGCCTATCACTTCCAAGAAAAAACATGACTACTATAGATAGAACTCCAACTTTCTAGCAAAACTTCAAATCTGGGAAAACTTGTGTTTACCACTGTGACCTTGATAGCTTTCCAATACATCAAGGCTTTTCCACAGGAAACTGGTGGTGATATTAATGTGATTTTAATGTTGTACAGTGAAATGTCCATATTTGAAAGACCTAAATAACCTAGCAACCTAATATTTTCCAAGTAGCTATTGCATGTTACAAAATCACATGATTAAAAGATCCATTCAGAGTGTAAAGCCAATGGATTTTAATAGCAGCAAGTAGAAAAGTCCACCATTTATGTTTCAGACCCCACATTGCAACTCACTTTGAAGGACTGACCACTTGTTGAGTTTTGGTGTAATATTAAAGAAGGATATCCACAATTATCTGAAAGATTATTAAAATACCTCTTTTGCAACTATGTATCTGTGTGGGACTGAATTTTCTTCATATCGTTTTCATGAAAACAAACACTGCAATAGGCTGAAACACAGAAGCTGACCTAAAAGCCAGCTGTCTTCTAGTGTCCGACACCCAGTGAAGAGACTGCAAAAATGCAAAACAAAACTATTCTTCTGATCTTTATTTTTTCTTTTTTGGTCTGGAGGCCAGTTCACTAAAAATATGCTCATCATGTTAATGTGAAGTAGATTCATTATTCTTACTTTAAAACAAATTTTAATAACTATTTTTTAAATGTCTAACATAATAAACATTGATAGACAAAATCTGCATAACAATAGCTCTTTGGGGTCCTTGACGATTTTCTAGAGTTGAGGACCTGAAGACCAACAAGTTTAGGAGCTGCAGGACTACAGCTATTACTCTGGCGGATTGTGATTGTGGTCTGTCGGCACATCCGCTCCTCCCCCACTGTAGCAGCCTCAGTAGGACTGTGGTTCTTTATTTTTGTACCTGTTCCATCAAACACAGTGCTTGACACTTTAACTCAAATTTATTATCTTACAGTTCTGGTGGTCAGAAGACTAAAATGGGCAGCTGGGCTGTATTCCATCTGGAGGCTCTAAGGGAGAATCTGTTCCCATGCCTCTGCTAATTCGAGAAGCTGCATGCATTATTTGGCTCCCAGGCCCACATCACTCTAATCTGCTTATGTCCTCACATCTCCAATTCTGACTCTCCAGCCTCTCTCTTTCACTGGGCCCATGCGTATAATCCAGGATAATGTCCCCATCTCATGATCCTTAATTTAATCACATCTTTGAAGTTTCTTTTGCCACGTAACTTCTTTTGCTATATTCACATAGCCATGTATGAAGATAACGTAATAAAACAGAGCAGAAAAATACCCCACCATATCCCCCAACATTTAAGCGTCTCCAGACCAGAATGAGAAAGAAACTAAGACCAACGGTTACCTCTGGGAGACAAAATGGGTGACTAAGGACAGAGTGGGAGAAATTCATCTATGTTATTTAGTTAACAAACACTTATGTGGCCTTCACTGTGTGCCAGGCACAATCTAGTTCTTTCCAAAAATTAGCTCATGAATCCCATAAAGATCCTAGACTGTATTACAGTTGCAAAAACTAAGCACAGACCAATTAAGTGGCTTGTCCAACCAAGATCACACAGCTGGTAAGGGGGCAACCCTGGAACCAAGACTGAACCCAGGTCGTCTGCCTAGTGTCCACGCTCTTAACCACTTCCCTACACGGCTCGGACTGTGTAACCCTTCATACTGCTGGAATTTCGTACAAGGCACGTGTATTACCAATCCGAACAATTAGAGATACAGTCACAATATAGCTGTCTCCAAAAGTGAAAACTAAAAAGGAGATATCCCTACATGGTCCTTCCAGATGGTCTCAATTCCTGCCCAAGGAAGAAGAAGGTCAGGAACACAATTCACCTTTAAACCCAACGCAAAGCGCAAACACGGAAATGCAGACAGGCATCGTCTAGCCGTCAGTAGTCATCATATCCACAGGAACAGTCAGATCTTTTTCTTCTTTTACGTAACAGGCTATAGAGTTTCCTCTTTCCAACACCACCTAACGGCTTCCCAGAAGCACTATTGCATAGCACCCCGGCTCACTGCACGGGCACAGGAGACTATATTCGATCCAGTCATCCCAAACTCTCAAATGCCTATTAAAAGTGACATATCCCACAGAAATTTCATACAGTGTTTTTTAGAGAAATTCTGTCAATTTTTACCTGAAAGAGGAATTTGTATTTAAGGTTAGCAGAGATAACCTAGGACTGGTTTTTAACTCACGCTGCTGGCAAACTTCACTTACCAGCTTCTCCCTCAGTCCGAGATGGCCTCATCCTCCATGCTGCAGGGCATCTCCTAACCAGCACCCTCCCTACCACAAGCCAGCAGAGCATGGCTCCTCCCGTCACTCCCCTAACGACACCTGTGAGGACCATACCATTCCTGGCCACGGCTTCATGTGCTGAGGCACACTGTGGTTCTATAGGACACCTATGATAATTCATTTATTCATTCTTTCCCCCTCTCCCCCCAAAAAACATTCATTTGAGTATTTATTTTGCAAGGGGCTTGTGGTCGTTAAAAACAATACTTTAAGACCCAAAGGAATGAAACCATAGTCATAGAATAATAAAGCAGATATGCAAGGGGCAGAGTACCTACCCAGAAGCGTTTCAAGCTGTGCATTAGTGGTCATAAAGTGACCAGACAAATCCTCTGCATTTTATACAAGGCAGGGGTAATTAATGCAATAGTCACCAGGTTTTTCAGACACAGGCCATGACATGTTATAAATTCCTGAAATTTAGGGTTTTCTACAATCCCCAAAAGACTTTCCAATTTTATTTCCTGCTCACACACTAGCGAGGTGACCTCTACAAACGGTCTGGGTCCCAGGTTGCATGCTGTACGTGAAATGTCCCCCGGACCCCACGCCACACACCTCCCAATTGGCAACTGTCCATCGGCAGTGCTCAGAGCAAATGCTAAGCTTTCTCCAATTTTGCATGCCTCTGTTTTGGACTCTTTGCTCAAAAGAAACAAAAACATCAGTGAGAATTCTACTTGAGCTGAACTTCTCACTCTTTATTGAAAATTTTCTTTTCTTAAACAGTGAATTATTATTCACAAGTGTTTTACTTTTCCCACTCAACTATAAGCTTCTTGAGGATAGAAAATAATGACTAATTCCTCTTTATGTACCTGCAACATTTAGCAGAGCGTTGTCTAGTTGTAAATAAACAAGTGAATGGAGGACGAAGAAAAAGGGGACCATATTCCCCTACAACACTGTTTTATACAAGAATTAGTATCTAGGGACCACAGTTCCCTCCTCTGCTCAGAAATCCACATGCTCACTTCCGCTGATGAAACGGAAAACGACCTTTGGCACCATTATAAGGAACAAAGATTTCTGATACCAAAGTTCTCTGTGTCCTGGTAAAAGTGGTATATTTCTCACTCATTTTTTTAAACAAAATTTTAATGCACCAGACATCTTTAGGAACTCCTAAGCTTTTACATCTGGGGATCTGGGGTGTCAGCCAGCCAGACTCAGTAACAGCAGTTTCACGCACAAACAGAGCATTCCCTGGGCTAAGCGCTGTTCGTCATCCTATACCAGGCTATGGAAGCCCAAGCGCCCTCATCCTCATAAACAGGAAATTAGTGGGTTTGCCACATCAGAGCTGGCTCTGGAATTCCTCTGCTGGTGGAAAGCTGTAGAAGGGGCACGTTCAGTCCCAGGAGCAATTCCTTCCAAAGAGCAAATTTGCAACTAAGTGGCTTCTGGTAGTGTGACCTACACTACTCATACATTAATTTTAGAAAGAGACTGATTCAAAGCTGGGTGAGGAATTAAAAAAAAAAAGAACCTTAGGCTTCAACTACCTTCATCATCGGATAAGCACCGCTGGGCTGATATTGTCAAAGCGGGAGCAGGAAGACAGGTCTCTATTTGGCTCCTGTTAAATATACCTGGACCTTCACAGCACAGTGTTAATCACTGTTTATGGACAGAGACCACGTTAATGCCACAACAAGCTTGGTGTTGACAGAAAGACTTTCTTCAGGAACTCTATGCCCAAGGAGACTCTCTTAAAAGCTGTTGGAATTTCTCAAAAGATGGTATACCCCAGAAAAGGATTTTCCACATAAACCACAAAAATGGCATTAACAGGAACCTGGTGTGATGAGGGCTGGCACACCGAACTCACTCAATGGCAGCCTTGTTGGCTCAAAACTAACACCAGCCTCTTTGGGGGATTCCGGTGGCAAAATTAACCTCTCTGTAATAAGTCTTTACAGAGGACTTTTCTGCTCAAAGTCAAACACAGCCTATATATACATTTCCTCTCTTTCCACTGTGGGTAAGCCGAAAAGAAATTCAAACCCTTAAAAGCAGGGATCAAATGGTCATCCATTCTAAGGAAACCAAAGAACTTAATATTGAATGCTCATCAATTCTCAATGCGTTCCTCTCTACTCCACTCTTCACAGAGGATCACAGGAAGATCACAGCCAAGCCAGTGACTCTGTGAGGTTCTTTGCTTCTCGGTGTACTCAGCTGGCTGAACGGGCCAGTGTCTCCGGAGAGTGGGCTGCAGAACACTCGAGCTAACAAGTCAACTTGCCACATCCTGAGCCACTTAGGACAGCGGTGGTGGTTTGGGGAGCATAACCCTCATTGAGAGAACACCACACAAACACAGCAGCTATCATTTGCTGAGAACTTCACACATATTATCTCATTTCATCCCCAAACCCTTGGCACACAAGGGTTCGAGAAAAGGTAGGTCCTACCTCTCAGGTAGAGACCTGCCTCCTTTAGACTAATGGCCCCAGGGCAGTGTGAATGAGCCCACTTAACAAGGAAGCTCACGTACCCCAGACTTCCGAAGGAAGCGGACAGCCAGACCCAGGAATGTGCATTTCAAGTTCATCAGGTGAGCCTTAAGCATCACAAAGCCTGGGAACCATTTTCCTCAACATCATACATACCAACGAGTCCTAAACACCAGTAGGATGCTTCTTTTCTAGAAAATCAAAGATGCTGAACAGCAAGCTACAATCACTGCCCTGGTTCCTCAGGATCTGCTACTGTGGCCAGCACTTTTCTTCAGTCAGGTACGTGAAGAATAAAGGGTTTTGTTTTGTTTGCTCTAACCTGATCAAGAGACTAAAGCTAAAAAAGATAAATTTCTGGATACCTAAGCAAACCAAAAGCAGACCAAAAGCCCTAAACTCAATGTGGCTTGTCCCCAGGGCCTCACACATTTTGAACACCCAATATGGGGTCAGTAAACATTCCTCACGGAAAGTCAAGATAGGACCAAAACAACAGCTCAACAACTTCTTCTGACATTCTTACACTTCTAAACAACAACAACAAAGACAGGTCTTCCCTTCCAGAGCACCAGCTGGGTTTTGGGGTTTGTTTGTTTTTTTTTTTTTTTGATATTTTGTTTGTTTGTTTCTTTTAATTAACAGGTAGAGGAAAACAAAATGGGAAAATCTTCCTTCTTTTCAAGTATTGGGCTGCCTTCGGGTAATGCCAAGGGAACATGAAACTGGGGGAAAGGCAGACTCTGAGATGCCCACTCCTAACTATAACTCAAAATTATATAAAAATTGCTTATCAAAGTCATTTAAGTTGTTTCCTTTGTGTAATTTTTAATTTTTTTTTAGCAAGAAAATGGGACTACCTTTTTCTAATTCGATGGCCAAAGGACAACAGGGTAATTTTATTTACTTTTTTTTAACGTTTATTTATTTTTGAGACAGAGAGAGACAGAGCATGAACGGGGGAGGGACAGAGAGAGAGGGAGACACAGAATCGGAAGCAGGCTCCAGGCTCTGAGCCATCAGCCCAGAGCCCGATGCGGGGCTCGAACTCACGGACCGCAAGATGGTGACCTGAGCTGAAGTCAGACACTTAACCGACTGAGCCACCCAGGCGCCCCTAGGGTAATTTTAAATAAAACATGAAGCTACATAGGAGAGGGAAGAGGAGACTCCATGTTTGGAATTCCTGCCACGTAAGGAGCCGGGCTGGACACACACAGATGTGGACTCCCTCATGGTGACCCATTTGGCTGAGGGGTGAAAGCTCGTCTTTCAGATGATAAATCAAGGTTCAATGTCTTCAGTACAGGCTCCCCCGGAAGCAGAGTCCAAGCCAAGGGCAGGGGTTTACAAGTTCATTTGGAAGGTGATCCCAAGAGGCCCAAGTGAGGGAACAGGGAAGGTGAGACCAAAGGGGAGAAATCCCATAAAAGGTGTGCAAATGAGGTTGCTACAGGCAAGTGGGGCTCAATTCCTCAGGGACCACCTGAAGAACTGGTCCGCACCTCAGGACTGTCCCCACGGTGGGTAAGGAAGCCAGCGCGTCTGGCTACCCACCTGCGCCCACGGTCGCACAACCGGCAAGCGCAGCCAGGACTCGAATCCAGGTCTGACTCAGAGGCTGCGTGCCTGCCACCACCCCATCCCACCTCCCACTTCACAAATGCAGGCTCCCGAGTATAACCACGATACGGTGCACAAATGAGGGACTCGGTCTTTTCCTCTTCCAATTCCCCACCCCGCACCTACCCCTTAGTTTCTTTCTCCCCATCCTTAAACACACACAGATTTCCTTTTGAGATGCTCACTCACAGGCATCTTCTTTCTTTATAAGCTACACAACTACTTCAAAAAAGTAAATAGGGGCGCCTGGGTGGCTCGGTCGGTTAAGCGTCCAACTCTTGGCTTCAGCTCAGATCATCTCTCGGTTTCGTGAGTTCCAGCCCCACACAGGGCTCTGCCCTGGCAGCACGGAGCCTGCTTGGGATTCTCTCTCTCCCTCTCTTTCTGCCCCTCCCCACTCACACTGACTCTCTCAAAATAAATAGACTTAAAAAAAAAAAAAAGAAAATGAAGAAGGCAAATAAATTTGCCAAGTGTTTGGGGAAGCAGCCCATTATGGCTGTTCTGTTTCCAACATAAACACGTTATTGTGGAACAGTAAGGGACAGAGACAGCAAAAGCCCAGGCACAGGGAGGTGGCGGGATCCTGGGGAGGACGATTCAGCCCCGCTGGACACAGGGTCTCCCAGGAAACCAGGGAGGGGTCAGGGGGCTCTCCCCGGATGGCAGGAGAGCACCGTCTTGGGACGGACGAGCAGATGGACGTACTGCGGCTGTGGAGGGACCTGGAAGAAGACCAGCTGTGGAGAAGCACGACCAGTCTGACCGGCTGAGCCACGTGTATACACAGACATCGGTATCCCTTAGGGAAGTTAGAAAGGCTTCGAGCGTTAGAATGGCTCCCTGGGATAAATAATACAACGGCTTTCTGACCTAGGACCTCTTTGTACTGTTTCTGCACAAAACAAACAAATGGGGTAATAAATAAGTTTAGCTGACCTGCTTGATCATTACTATTTAAAAAAAAAAAAAAAGTAAATTCGCTGCTTTCTATAGAAATTTATTCTTACAGTACCAAAAGAGCTACAGACTCTGCAATGATTTCTTATTATGATAAAATACATAGAGATATAACAGGCAGTGAACGTATCCCTTAAGAATAATGAATCCAATGAACGGACATAGGCATGTGTTATACGGAACACTCAGGCCTGTAACAGAGCCCAGGGTCACTGAGTGATGGCCCTAATATAACCAAGTAATTAATTAGCTCCATCATGATTTTTGCTTTATGACACCCGTTTTTGTATGCCAAGAGTCAATTTAATGGCATTTTAAATTGGAGTACAGTCCCAAGAGAGGAGGAGAAAGCACTCTACACCTTATTGAATCACAAATCTTACATCTGATTTTTTTAGTTCCAAAAATGACCCAATAAACTTGCTTTATAATTAAATCTGAACAACTCCTCTTTTTGTGTTTTTCATTCATTTCTGGTAATCATGCAGAGATGTCAGTCGGAAATCTGTTATCACCGCAATTAAGAATAAAAACTCCCTTGTGTGCACATAACAATAAAGACCCTATGCTCAGTCTTGTGTGGGGGCTTGACCAGCTTCCCCCAGGAATACAAAGACAAACTACAGGTTTTCAGTATTAGCTGGAGCCTCTGACTTACTTGCCTGCAACATATGAAGTACACATGAATAATAAGCTCAGAAATCCACACCTTCAGATTAATTCCTCATATGGAAATTTTACCTTTAGAAAAATAAGCTGGCATACAGCTTTTCATTTTTAAGCGTTGGCAAAATTTTAAAATTTATGGCCTACATTAAAAGTTTGCAGTTTAGGGGCACCTGGGTGGCTCAGTCAGTTAAGCGTCTGACTTCCACTTAGGTCACGATCTCGCTGTTCGTGGGTTCGAGCCCCACATCAGGCTATGTGCCGACAGCTCGGATTCTGTGCTTCAGATTCTGTGTCTCCCTCTCTCTCTGCCCTTCCCCTGCTCAGGCTCGCTCTCTCTCTCTCAAAAGTAAACATTAAAAAAAAAATTTAACCTTTAAAAAAAAAAGTTTGCAGTTTACTGAGAAAACAGTACTTAACAAAAGAGACAGAGAATTAAATTGTATCAACTCTTCTAAGAGCCTAAGAGATTGCTGCAGAATGTTTTTGCCTTAGAGTCAACTGAATAGAAAATCAACTTTGGCATTTATGTTGGCTTTTGTTTATCTGCAATCACAGAGCAATTACAATACAAAACACTGTGGGTGATTTTTAAAGGTTCTGCGATTTTAAAGAATATTATTTTGTGCAGAAATTTATTTTCTTTTTCGTGAAAGTGTTCCAATTTCTACAATGCATGGAATTTTTATTAAATCTACTTGGTTGGCATCTGTGCCCCCCTAACAAGTGACAAAACACTCTTCGAACAGCCTAAATAACCTAAGTTTGCAAGCAAAATTACAGCTTCAAAATATCAACTGTTGATAGCAGCAATGAAGAAAGGGAGAGGAACAGAGCCTTACCATTGGTTGTATTCTTTTTAAAGTTATTCAGGAATTCCTCCAGAAGCTGGGACTGGTTTGGAGGGGGCAGCAGACTCTTCTGGTCCTTTGAGAACAAGTCGCTGTCTGACCGGGAAGAACACAAGTTTCCTTTTGTGTCTGGCGGCCGGGCGATGAGAGTGAGCCCCACGCTCTTCTCAGAAAACAGGGTCTCCATCTGCTTAAGGTCCAGATCAGACACAGCTTCCCCATTTAAGGTCATGATTTCGTTGCCCTTTCTCAACCCTGAGAACAAGCAAGAGGAAACAGAGGGAGAAAAAAAAGAGATGACTGGAAGAGATATTTTAACATGAAGGAGGAGGACGGCTACGAGCTCAAGCCATGTGTCCGTAGGGACCGTTCCGCTGAGGTCTTCAAACAAAGTGCTGACGAGTACAGCATGTGGATGCCACTGATAACAGATTTCAGCCCACTCAAGACTGGGGTTGGAAGGAAAGGTTTTGTGGGGGCGCCTGGGTGGCTCAGTCAGTTAAGCGTCACCTCGGCTCAGGTCATGATCTCGTGATTTGTGAGTTCGAGCCCCGCATTGGGCTCTGCAATGACAGCACAGAGCCTGCTTGGGATTCTCTCTCTCCTCCCTTCTCTCTGCCCCTCCACCCTCCCTTCTCAAAAATAAACAAACATTTAAAAAAAAAAAAAAAAGGAGGAGGAGGAACAGTTTTGGGTTTTCTGGGGGCAGGGGTTAAGTAAGCTTTACACTGAGTGTGGCGCTTGAACTCACAACCCCAAGATGAAGAGTTGCATGCTCTACCGAACGAGCCAGCCAGGAAAGCTCTTTGTTCCTCTACCTGATGTTAAATGCCCTGTGAAGTAACACTTGTTTTCTTCCACTTTCTTCCTCCAAGTGTCTATACACATGCATGTGTCTGTGTGTGTGCGTGTGTGTGCATGTGTGTGTGCGTGTGTGTATACATATATATGTTGTCTCTGTGTATATACTTAGTCTCTTTCAAAACACACCCCCCACACACAAATACTCTATGTACATACATATGCATATGCATTTTTTTTAGTTTTTAAAAATGTTTTATTCACTTTTGAATGTGACAGTGTGAGCGGAGGAGGGGCAGAGAGAGGGGGGAACAGAAGATCTGAAATGGGCTCTGCGCTGCCAGCAGTGAGCCTGATGCAGGGCTCGAACTCACAAACCGTGAGATCGTGACCTGAGTCGATGTTGGATGCTCAACCGACTAAGTCACCCAGGTGCCCTACGCATATGCTTTTTCAATTAAACTATTAAGTTTACTTTATTTTTAATTCTAGAACAAACCATTTTCTGACAAAACTGTAAGAAGAAAATTTCCCTAGGCAGACTGCATTCCACAGTTTTGAACTAAGAGAGAACAGAGACACCGCGTGCCATGCGGACCTTCTCCATATGCCAAGCCGTCAGGGAGAACGTCACTTATAAATATTCGGCTGAGATGCTGATGCTCGTCCACCTGCGCTGTCACTGCAAACCCTAGGAGTGAAAAGAAGAGAAAAAAACAAGTCTAAATTCAGCACACTAATTAATTTCTCCAACTCAATCAGCAGTATTCCCTTGGACATCCATTCTCACAAGTACACAGTGTCAAGAAAGTCAAATCACAAGTAATTTGAAAACACAGATTATCTAGCAGGGGCAGGAAAAGGGGAATGTGTCAGATCTAAAGGTTTAATATGAGCGCACAACCCTATTCAAAAGCGGAGACAATCTACCCACGTGTAGAGCAGCATTATCTGCAATAGCCAAAAGGTGAAAACAAGCCAACCATCTCCCACCAGATGAATGGAAAACAAAACGCAGTGTAGACATACAGAGGAATTATTCACTCATAAGAAGGAAAGAGATTCCACTGCACGCTGTAACAGGGCCACACCTGGAGGGCGTTATGCTCTGTGAAATAAGCTGGTCACAAAAGAACAAATACTGTAGGTTTCCACTTAATATAATGTACTCAAGGCAAATTCATACAGACAGAAAGCAGAATGGTGGGGGGCAGGGGCCGGGGGAGGAGGAATGGGGAGTGATTGTTTAATAGGTACAGAGTTCCAGTTTTGCAAGATGAAAATAGCTCTGAACATGGACGATGTTAATGGCTGCACAACAATGTGAATGTATTTAATGTCACTGAATGGTCATTTTTAACCGTGCTTAATGGTTACAGTGGTAAACCCTGTTATGTGTATTTCACCACATTTTAAAAAAAATTTTCTAGAAGTTGAAACCAGAGGATATTCTTACTGAAATAAATAAAATTCGAATACAAAATGTTTGTTAAGAAACAACTCTATATGGGGTTAGGCACTTTAAGTAGGTAAAAAACCACTTGGATAGATACCATACGTGCCCTAAATGTGACCACATGCAAAAACCCAGGTGAGACAGCTCCTCCTCAGAACGCACTTGGAGACTGCCCTTCTCTGGGATTCCACAGTTAGGAGCACTCGTTTCCCTGACTAGGTCCTAGAATAAGGTGAGTTCTTTGCCAACAAAAAGAATGACGTTTCCCTGTTTCCTCTGTGCCTCAGGCAGAGCCTTGCAGATGGTGGTCATGAAAGGGTATCTTTGTAAGTACCCTCAGTTATTCAAAACACAAAGAAGATTCACAAATACCCACCACGTAAAGTAGAGCGGAGGCCAAAAGAACACAGACAAAATGCTAAGAAGGCTTCAAAGGGAAAACCAACACAGCATTGGTCAAACAGACTATGTAAATTAAGAAACAAAGAGCATGTCCATTATATCAATTAAAAGAAAAAAAAAAACAACAAAGAACAAATCACAAGAAAACATTAACATATTATAATGACTGGAATTTGATCAGGTGGATTCGTTTCAAGGGGAAAAATTACATCAACGTATCCAACAAGAAATAGTCTTTTATGGAGATGTGTACTGATCACGTCTAATTATTGAGTGCCCATGGTAAAAGACAGAACAAAATATTGAAATGAACATTTAGACAAGAGCACAGTCCATGAGGAGCTCAAAGCCAAGTTTAAATACATACATATGGAAATGCAAGGATCAAATATTACAAAGTAACTTGGGTAACACTGACTATTAATTTTTAAATTGAAGGTAAAGCAATTAGATAAGCCTTCTTTACGAAAGTTAGAGCTTCAGGGGGTGTCTGGGTGGCTCAGTTGGTTAAGCGTCCGACTTTGACTTCGGCTCATGTCATGATCTCATGGTTTTTGGGTTCGAGCCCCACATCAGGCTCTGTGCTATGCTGTCAGTACAGAGCCTGCTTGGGACTCTCTCTCTCTCTCCGCCCCTCCCCCACTCTCTTTTCTCTCTCTCTCTCTCTCTCTCTCTCTGTCTGTCTCAAACATTAAAAAAAAAAAAAAAGTTAAGACCTCCAGTTAGTTCTTGGAAGGCATGGTGGATTTACACAGAAAAGAGGAAATGGGGCAGGGGAACCGTGAGGGGCAGCATTCCAGGCAGGTAAAAAGTTGAGACCAAAGACACGGGGGGGTGAATCAGAAGTTACTCAGCCTAGAACAGCACCTCACACGCAGGAGATTCGTTGTTACTCTTAATCACCATCATTTCAAACTCATCATTCCTTTTAATTACTTTGGCATTTTTCCCCAGTGTTAATGCCTCTCTTTTTAGCCCAATATAAATAAACAGAGATGAAAGGAGAGAAAGGAAGTTCAGAAACCACGGTCACAGTTTACACTAAAACGTAAACATAAATTTTAAAAAATGAGGTCCAAGATCCCGGGGCAAACTAAGCGAGGATGGACAGGGGTTCCCCGACAGGGGTTCCTAGGCTCACCGAAGTCAGACACACTGCCGGTCTTCGTGAGCTGCACGTCATAAACGCTTAGGGGAAAGATTTCTATTTCATCATAAACCTACAAAAGGAAAACAACAAAATCAGAAAATTTAATGTCACGGTGTCTTGGAAACTTACTTCGATGATTTTCAAATTAGATGCCAAATTCAAACGAAGACCCGCCCCCGCCGCCCCTCACCCCCCCCCAACCACATACTTCTAAAATCAAGAGGCCATGGATGGGGCTCAAAGTTCCCTTTCTAAAGCCTTTCTAAATGCACACCACTTGCCTGCTCTTGCATACATTCGTATGGCGCAGGGACGCAGTCCTCGACATTTTCGTCTACTAATCTTCGAAGCTGCAGGCCATAGTGGCTGGGTTCCAGCTGCCGCATCTGTGAAGAAAATGACAGCTACTCAGATTTTGCATGTTCTTTCTAAACTCATCATGGTTCATTCAAAATCAAAGTGGAAATTCCTGAAGGAGATACCGTATGTGGCTTGTGGAGTTTAAACCCATATATAAGAGTTCAAATTTAAATGTGCAAAAAAAGAAAGAAGGCACAGATCATTATTTTTAAGAATGTTTTCTCTAAACGGGCGCCTGGGTGGCTCAGTCAGTTAAGGGTCTGACTTTGGCTCAGGTATGATCTCACGGTTCATGGGTTCGAACCCCTTGTCAGGATCTATGCTGACAGCTCAGAGCCTGGACCTGGTTCGGATTCTGTGTCTTCCTCTCTCTCTGACCCTCCCCCACTCACACTCTGTCTCTTTCTCTCTCAAAAATAAACAAACAGTAAATTTTTTTTTAATAAAGAGGTTTTCTCTAAATGACACTGCTTGTCACTAAAGGCAGGAGATGTACTTTTAAGAAGTTATGGTAGTATACACCTGATAGATCTTACCATCTCAGCAAATACTATCCTTTTATACATTGGTTTCACCTAGCTTGAAGTTGTTTCTCATTACTAATTTGCGAAATGTGAACAATCACAGGATTAGGATTGCGTACTCCAAAATTTTTTCAAAAGGAAAGGGTATATGCACGCACTCATTTGTTCGTTCAGGAATTGATCCCAGGCCTATGTAACTGGATCTAATTGACCCACTACTGCTTCTGGCATCCTCTAGCATCTAGAAGACTTATGAACTTCATAACTGACGTTGTGGGTATAAAGCAATATTGTGGGCTGTCTGAATAAAAACCTTACATGACAGAGCGAAAGGAAATTAATTTTCATAAGAATGCAAGCTACATATATAAATGGTATCCTAAGGCTGAAGTCAAAGCAAGAAAATTAAAAGATAAATAAATTAAAGATCATCCACACCTATTGTGTACCTGGTAAAGAGTTATCAAAGTCTACATGCTTTTTCTTACCATGTATTTGATGGCATTTTCTCTGAAACCTTAAAAATAGCTCAGCTCTGCTACGCCACCTGGTGGATTAAAAACACCTGCTCTGATGTGGAGTCTTCTCTCAGAAGTTTTTTTAAGACTTGGCATAAATGTTCTTTTCGGAAGGAAAACCTAGTTTGAATAATGAGTGAAACATCATCTCATGACAATCTCCAGGCCGCAACTGTGAATGGTGTATCAAGTTACTTGTTCAGTCTGGAGAAACTCGGTAAAACTGTTTAGGATTAAATCAAACTACTTCCAAGTTTATGCCACTTTCTTCCAGAGCAGCGTCTCTAAGGAATTTCAATAACAACCGTCTTCAAAATTATTCTAGATGTTAAAAATTATTCTAATACATCTCCATTTAATTCTAAAGGCGTATATAAATTTCAGTAAAACAGCTCAGGTTCTCTTCACGAAGGCAAGGGGCCATAACCTAACAACTCATTCTGCTAAAAGACGGAAGAGGAGAATGCGAATTAAGTTAATAAACAGGACTATTAATAAGCATGTTGATTAACAGATGTTAATCTTTTGGCATAGGAGGGCAACATTAACGATTATTTCTACGGAGACACAGTTCTGCAGCCAAACCCATTACCTTGCACGCCAAAGTCAAAATATCTTCTACTCTATGTTCTGGCTTGATCGTTACAGTAACTCCTTGATTATCCTGAAAATGAACATAAGTCTGGACTTCCCATGTGTTGTCTCGGGGAACACCATCAGCCGTTGAACCGTATATATGCAGAAGTTCATCAACCTGTTTTCAGACACCACAAGGAAATAGAGACAGATGTGATAAACAAAGGACAGACACTACTAAAATGTCCCTTGGATTCATGATGTATTTTATAGAAAGCCCTGCCGCAGTTCTTCTGCCATGTCTGGCTTCTCCTAAACCTCTGGAACAGACAAGCCCGGTGTCTCTTCAATCACTGGACCCACAAAAACTGAAGCCCAGGAAGGCTGACTGGAAGACAATGGATTCCTCATCCGGTGTCCTAGCCACGTGCCATCTGCCACTCAGCCCAAGTTAGAACACGACACTGTGGCTACAAGCGGGCTTGGCATCCACGCTCGCGGGTCTGGAACTGCCTGTTGACAAGGGCCCTGTGAAATCTGCATTCCTGACCCCAGTGAATTTCAGCACGCTCTTGTTTATGGCCACTGATGCCTGCCCACAATTTAACCTGAACTGCACTTAATCCAAGCATGTTTCTCTTCTCTCTTATTTCTACTTGCTTTTTTCAAATCAGTCTCTAATCCTGGAGGCATTTTTTTTTCTTTCTTTCAGTTATTTCACATCTAGACACTTAAAAATCATCATCTCCAAACATAGCACCTTTAAAAGGAAGCTTTTCCCGAAGATATTTACTTCCCTAGACCCCATTATCATGGTAATTTGATAACCTCATGCTAACATGATTTATAAACAAAAACGGTTAACATTTATTAAGCAACTCGGAAATGTCCTCTGGTTAGGTTCTTACACTAGCCTGGTAGAAAAGACTTGGGGATTAGAAATAAAAAAACCTGGGGCGTCTGGGTGGCTCAGTCGGTTAAGCGGCCGACTTCAGCTCAGGTCATGATCTCGCAGTCCGTGAGTTCGAGCCCCGCGTCGGGCTCTGTGCTGACAGCTCGGAGCCTGGAGCCTGTTTCAGATTCTGTGTCTCCCTCTCTCTGACCCTCCCCCGTTCATGCTCTGTCTCTCTCTGTCTCAAAAATAAATAAACGTTAAAAAAAAATTAAAAAAAAAACAACCTGATGTTCAAGTTACACACTCTACTGTTTAATTAATAGTAGGACAGGACATTCACGTACTGAGCCTTGTCTCCTATTCTGTAAAAGGGGATATTAATAATATAATTACTTAAGTTCATTAATACAGATTTTGCAAGCAAAAAAATATAGATGTGAAAGTACCCGACGCACTAGAAAATGTTACATATAGATTCAATATGATCACATTATTATATCCTACCTATCATACATTAAAGTTATCATCAATGGATGACTTTACTTTGAATGTCATGCATTAAAAAAAAAAAACCCTCAGAGCAAAAATTCCTCAAACGCAGGATTAAAAAAGTAGAATAGGTACATTAAAGATTTCAAAAGAACAGGTTTAAGCAAAGGAAGAATCAAGTTGTCTGTGTTGCCTTTCGGAAAATGTGGTATTCTTCTTTACAGTGACGTTTCTAGATCTGTCATGGATCTGTCATTTTCTGGGAAGATGATCATAGCCCAGAATGAGTATCCACCTCACGTGCCAAACCAAAAGAGAAAAAGAGAGGAACAGATAGATGCCTGGAGCCAAGGAGCAGGAAACCAGCACGGACCCACTTTCCCCTGAAGGATCCTATCTCATACAGATGGCTTGTCCTTCTCTGATTCAACCTCCGGATACTGTGTCTCTGGGGAGTGATTTCAGCCAGGTGCATCAGCAATGAGCAGGTACCACCTTAAAGGTACAGACCTCACCTCTCAAACCACGCTTGCTCGGAAGCAAAGTAAAAGCCCAGCAGAGGTCACTGCGGAGTAAGAAACCACACAAGAAGCCAGGCCAAGAGGAAGGAAGTCCAGTACTCCTGCAAAGCAATTGAATCCTGCACTTTTAGAGCAGAACAGGGAAAATGTAACTGAAGAGCGACAGGTGGGGGGGGGGGGGGGGGGCACACGAGAAATGCAAACTCACAACTCTCCTGCCCTCCTGTCCCCATCCTTCACTGTCCATCACAGGGCACCTGCCTTACACGGGGCCAGATGGAATAAGCTATTTGGTTTTTTTAAGTAGGCTCCACACACAACATGAGGCTTGAACTCACGCCTCTGAGATCGAGGGTCGCGTGATGCTCTACTGAATGAGCCAGCCAGGCGCCCCTGGATGGAATCAGCTTCTCACATGCTATCAGTTCGCTCACTACTAACAATGCAACCCCTCTATGCATTGTCCTGACCCTCTGTGGAACAGCTGAGGAAAATGAGGCTCGGCAAAGTCTAGAAACTTGCCCAAGCCCAAGCTCACACGGTGAGCTGGGATGGTGGTACTATGGGGGTCTGAAACCTAGAAACCTGGCTGCAGTCTGTGCTCACCACTGCACTACAGAAATATCAACCTGGCAGTTACCTCCCCACGAAATGGACACACAACCTTTCTGGATTCTTTTCTGTTATTCCACCCACACGCTACCGTTCTAACTGGACAAAATGGCTCACCTGACACTCCCAGCACCCTCTTGCCTCCAGAACCTTATTCATTTTCATTTCCTTTGCCTGCTTTATCTTCCCATAGCTTCAGGGCTGAACCCCATACATCCCTCAGCCTTGTTTCAACTGCTACCCCCTCCGCCACTAATCAAGTCTCTCCTCCTCCCTTCCCTCGCACCCCTAATTCTACTCAATTAAAGGAGTCTACTGTCAGGGCTCCTGGATGGCTCGGTTGGTTAAATGCCCAACTCTTGATTTGGTTCAGGTCATGATCTCATGGTTCACGAGTTCAAGCCCCACACTGGGCTCTCTGATGACAGTGTAGAGCCTGCCTGAGATTCATTCTCTCTCTCTCTCTCCGCCCCCCCCCCCCCTCAAAATAAATAAATAAACTTTAAAACTAAATGAATAGGGGCACCTCGGTGGCTCAGTCACTTAAGCATCTGACTTTGGTCCAGGTCATGATCTCACAGTTCATGGGTTCGAGCCCCACGTCGAGGTCTGTGCTGGCAGCTCAGAGCCTGGAGCCTGTGCTTATCTCTCTCTCAGTCCCTCCTCTGCTTGTATTCTCTGTCTCTCAAAAATAAATAAATGTTAAAATTAACTAATTCATTAATTAATTTTTAAAAATGAGTCTACGGTCTTTATATCCCTGTTGTAGCAGTCAGCTATGCCCAGCTAACTGGACAGTCATTTTCAGGCCACTCTCACATCCCCAAGCAGAGAGCAGAGGCTGTCTTTCCAACTCTGAGTCTCCCTTGACCCTTGACCCAGTGTATTCTGCATCCACCACATATCCAGCACATGGGTACTGAATTGGATGCAACTAGAAATTCACAGTCATACATAGGCTTGAAAGGTGAAAGCTGCCCTATTTATACAGTGTCAAGATTTATACACTCAATCTTCCCTAAGTTTCAAGAAAAGAAATAGGAGATTATTGAAGGGGAAGAAGTCCTGGACCAGAGAAAGGCTGCAGGTAAAGGCCAAAGTGGAAGGAAGGACAGACTATTCATATTCTATTCAATTAAACAAGGCTTTGTGCCTACAGCTGCTCCATGGAATCCTTTCCCGAGTCTCACCACTGACCTAAGATTGAGTAAATGATGGAAGAGATGATGCCTATCAAAGCCAAGGCTCTGGAAGATTCCTAGCCTCTCAGGAGATCCTGCAATGAAAATTCAAATGCAATTTTGTCCTGTGCATAACACACAACCTCAAACATGCAGTTGAAGAAAGGTAAAAATCTGGTTATTCCAAAGAAATACCAGGAATATGGAGCTGATTAGTGAATTAGAATGAGAAAAAAAGAAAAGGCTAGGTGTTTACAGACCTCCTACGTTGTCGTGAGCTTTGCCCACTTGGAGTGAAAACTAAACTGATTCCCTCAAGGGTCAGTGCTGTCCATCCATGCCGAGAATATATATACATGGCTTTCCTTTCAATAAGCCAGATAAAATATTCTCCCGTATTCTTTTTCCTAAGACGAACAGAGAATCCTGAAAGCAAGCAAACAAACTAAGCCGTCTGGAAAGCTCTGTTGCCAGACTATCCTTTGCAGAGGCGCTCTGTGCACCTTCGAACCACTCATCCAGAAGCCCATGGTCGGCTTCTCCACCAAGGCTGTGCACCCCCAACCTGCCTCCTCCCCCAGCTCTCCCCACAATCCTCCCCACTAAAAACTAGTTCCCAATTAGCCCGCTCAAGGTTTCCCGTTCCTGGAGAAGATGAACATGGCAAAATTATAACAGACGATCAATCCGGTCAAATCCCAGCCTTGGGGTAGGCTGCTTATCTGATGTCTCTGGGCTTCCGTTTCTTCACATTTAAAGGGGGGCTAAGACCTTCCAGCTTCGCGGGGAGGTCAGGAGGTTGGTGTGAGGAGTGGCGTTTGAAGGCACATAAACTGTAAAGGGCTGGTACAATGCAAAGGCACCGTTCTGAAATTCAGTCGGGACTGCAGAATCACATCCTAGCAGCCGTAACCACCAAAATTCGACGATGGCCGCTGTCAAGAACTGCCGGAGAACCATCCTTTGTTTCAAAACCCTGGGGAGCTGCCGGGGCCCAGACCACCGTGTGGTCAGCTCTGGCCATCCACGAGATGATGGGATCATCATCGCTGAACCACAGGCATGGCCACTACAGACCCACTAGCTAAGGTCTGCCTTCCTTGGAGGCGACTTCTACAGAAGCGTTTATTATTACTATTCCATGAATGGTCCTGAAAGCACGTGTCAAATTACTTATGCTCAGTGTGCCTCAAGGAGAGAAAATTGAAACTCCGCATGTTCTCACAGCAGATGCTTTTGGATCAAATGGCTTGTAATTACTACTTGGATCACCGAAGGGAAGTGAGTAGCAAAATCACAATCTGGCTGTCACAAATGGGCCCTCTACCACAGTTGCTGATAAAAGGAAAGTCTATTAGCAAGTGAGAGGAGGAGAAAACACAAAAGGAGTTACATGCTCTTGGTTTTCTTAATAACGGTAAAATGTCATGGAGAAGAAAAGTGTTTATCTCCTTCTTGGGCCGATGCCCAAACATCAGTTGATCTGAAAAGCAAACAAAGACCTATCTATCTGTACATGTATGTAGGCTGTGGAGGGTTCCACACTCCTAACTCTATTTCAACAGACTACTAGGTTATGTTCAGGAGTAAGTGGGTTTCATTCACATTTTCCATTTAAGAAACCAACATTACTAACGTTGGAGCTAATGACTCATGTGACAATACTTCATTCACTCGCAGCCACAGAAAGTTGGGACGCCCCAAGCCAATTTTCCAAGACGGACAGCCAAGGCCTCCGGGCTCCACTATTTCTGCAGTGAAGCTGCTGGGGTAGCTGTGGGCCAGAGCCCCAGGAGGGGATTTGTTGTCACTATCTCCATAACAAACACCTCCCTTCGAACACTGCTTGCGACTCATTATTGCTCATCAGAAAGTACTCTATGAAAAGCTTTCATTTTGGGCTCGCCAAAATGTCCTTTCAAAAATGCTCAAATAAGACTGGCTTTACTCCAAACTTAACAGATTTTGAATCAGGATGACTCAGTGTTGGGACTGTTACAGGATGCACCAATTAGACAGGAATATTTAAAAACGCCTGTGACCCCTCCCTACCAAGGCTCAGGAGAGGCTGCCTTTCTGTGCCGCTAATGGACATGATACACTGACTATATGCAAATACGTGTGCAACTTGTAAATACTCTCCAAGAATGATTAGCAGAGGAAAACTAGTGAAATATTATTCAACTAGCTATAGGCAGAATTTTAAGTCCCAGAGACACAAAATACAAATATCTCTAATTCCACCGGCAACTCCATTTAAACCTAATTATCTGAGTACCGTCGCACAGAAATGATAAATACACCATTAAAGTAGCCGTAGAAGTCAAAAGAATTTTTTCAGTGTCCCTATGCCAGAGGCAAATTTTAGTGAAAATAGGAATAAATGTTTAAGCTCATATGCTTTAAAAAACAGACTGAATATTTGCCTCTCATCCAGGATAGCACTGGTGGGACCTAGCAATTAAATCGCAAGAAGATCATTTGGTAATTTGAGCCCAATTTAAATAAGCACTAAGCTTAATTCTGACCATCAATAGCTTTTTTAGCAAAATTTCTTTTTTTTTTAATGTTTATTTATTTTTGAAAGACAGAGACAGAGCATGAGTGGGGGAGGGGCAGACAAAGAGAGAGAGAGACAGAATCTGAAGTAGGCTCCAGGCTCTGAGCTGTCAGCACAGAGCCCCATACACGGTCCAAACCCATGAACTGTGAGATCATGACCTGAGCCAATCGGACGTTTAAGAACCAACCCTTCCCCCAGGCTCCCCAGCAAAATTTATTTTCAAAGTCTGACATAAGTTCCGTTAATAAAAAATGCTTTGGTGATATAATTTCTTAACTTCTAAAGAACTTTAAATTGTTATTTAATGAGGGAAGAGATACAACCTTAATATTATGGTTTTTGTATTGCAGATCAAACACTTCTCAACTATTATTAAAGGACTACATTTAATACAGGCAAAAGGCAGGTGCATCTGGGTAGCTCAGTCGGTTGAGCGGCCAAATATTGATTTTGGCTCAGGTCATGATCCCGGGGTTTTGGGAATGAACCCCTCACTAGGCTCCACACTGTGCATAGAGCCTGCTTTGGATTCTCTCTCTCTCTCTCTCTCTCTCTCTCTCTCTCCCCCTCTGCCTCTCTGCCTCTTTCCTCCACTCGCACTCTCTAATAATAAAAATAAAAAATTCTCTAATAGAGGAAAGGAAAATTCATTAAGCGATACTATATCCTTAGCAGGGTGCCACAGACTAAGAATGTCTATATAACCATTAAATATAAACTATACAGAGCAAGGGTCCCTATTACTAGCCTCCCCAGGAGACACGGCTGGGTCATATCACTAAGGGTTAAAGGTAGTAAGAAACAAGGAAACACAGGTGTCTCCCACTTTTCCACAGTTCACAATGTGCTACTTTGCTTTCATGCAAGACCTACATGTGTACCTGTTACAGCTAACTGAAAGGAATCTATAGATTTTCACTTTGATGAAATCAGGTGAAAAGCAAAAATGTGTTCAGTGTCTGTTTTGCAAGAAGCCATTATAGAGACAGGACGCACACCCCACAAGCAAGAGCGGCACCACCAGCCTCCTTCCCTGGGAGCTACACTCAGCACCTGAGCATTGAACGGTCTCGTGTCTGGGAGCATCTGAGCTCTACCTCCGTTTATTTTGCGCATCCTTTAGCAAGATGTGCCCGAAGGTATCCGAAAAGCCTAAGAGGTTATTTTTGAGGTCTGGGAATGCTCAACATTTTTTCCATATAAATTAATCGTGTCTGCCTCTCTGCTTTAGGACACTTTCGCTTACAAAAGGTTTCACAGGAATCCCCTACTTTCAATCAGTGGGGAAACCTGTAATGGCGATACAATTTTTTTTAATCAAGTGAAAAAAGGAGGATGGTGACTCCTTCTGGATTTTGAAATAGGCTGTACATGGGTATAGAAGTAAAGGGTCAGGGAATGGAAGTTGTTTCCTGACACTTGTTTATAGAAGTCTGATGTTTTGATGACATGATTTATAAAAAGGAAGATTTGGGTTTGGCATCCTTGTGGCCCCATGGCTGGTCAGATCTAGCAAAGGGAGAGCACTGGGAACAGAGAGAAACAACGCAGCGACACGGCCCCTGGCACCGGCCATTCCCTCTCACACCACCCCCTCTTGCAGACCCTGACCTCTGAGAATGGGAGGTCAAGGGGAATGGGGTTTTGGGCGGACGTTTTCTGTCCCATTTGAGGACACCTCAGGCAGAGCAGCCCGCTGGGAGCAGGGTCAACAATAACAACAGCATACTCAACAGCCCTGGGGCCCACAGTGGGAACCGAACTCACACGAAGGCAGAAGAGGGAGTTGTCTGTGTTGTATGATTTGAGAATCACCAGAAAGCACCTCTCTTACCCCTCCCCTCAGGACCCATCAACAGTGTAACACTCAACCATTTCTCGGTTTTGTCTAGTCGAATTGTCAATCGACTGAATGATCCCAATTAAGTGATTGAAATAACACTTCCTACTTCTGCAAAAGCGTATTAAAATTGCCCAAGCCTGTTAAAATCAGGTTTCAGCCTCAACAAATAGTTTAGAGGTTCACTGGACATAAAACCCAACATGAAATGATCTGGTGAAGATGACCGCGCAATCATTCCGTAACACAAAACACAGCTTTAAGGGGAAGGTATGAATTTGAAAACAAAAACAAAAACAAAAAAAAAAAACAAAGAAAAAGCATACACTCATCCAGACAACCTTTACCCTACCCCACAATTCCATTCAGAAACGGTTCTGAGCAACCATTCAGTCGGGCCATTCTGGAGACTAGAAATGACCCTTTGCTCTCCACTGAGGGCACCTGGGGAGCCACAGCATGGAAGTACTATCTGTGGAGATCTCTGACAACCCTGAGGGGCAAATGCGATTTTGGATTCACTACACTCTCAAACAAGGTAAGTATTGCTGAGCAATCAGGATGCATAAATGAAAGTCGCTATTTTGATTTTAGTCTAGCCATGCCATTTTCAAGAGAGGTTCTCCATGAATTGAGAGATCTTCAAAATTACTTGGCACTCTGAGAATATTTCTTATTTACCCACTAGAGACCATCTGAATACTAAATTTATTTTCCACAGATTCACATAAAGATTCTGGACTAGCACTGCCCGCTAACCTTAGCATTTGCATCATCAGAGTAAAACAAGATGGCTGCCCCTACAGGCACATTTCCCTCACGGGAGTTACAGAGTTTTGAGATGGCAGAATTCCAGAAAATCCTTAACTGCTACTTGGTTCAAATATGTGATGGACAGGAAAAGGCCGGGGGGGGGGGGGGGGGGGGGAGACAAATTAAATGGCGCTGCAATGCTCATTTGGCAGCTACCCCTTTTCAGTATTTAAAATTTTAAGTTCCATAATATTTACAGGATCTTCACATCAGAATTTATACTAAGTGTTAACTGTGCTACATTTAAAGTTTTAACTTTAACGTTGTCTTTTTTTTTTACTTCCCATACGGTTATATATTTCACTTTTCCATAATGCCATATATTATTCAAGTAATCCTGAATCTTCTTGATGTTGTTTTTAACCAAGCAGTACACATTTCTGAAGATGTGAAACAGAGCTCAAAGCTGAGATCACAAAACCACCATGATCAAGCTTGTAACTATGTTCCAAATGTGCACAGAACAAAAACTGTAAAGAAATACAGCTAAATATTAAAAGTGGTTGTGTTTGGAGGTGGGTGGCTCAGTTGGTTGAACACCTATCCAACTCTTGATTTCAGCTCAGGTCACGATCCCAGGATCGTGAGATAAAGCCCCGCATAGGGCTCTGTGCTGAGCATGGAGCCTGTTTCAGATTCTCTCTCTCTCTCTCAAATCAAAAACATTAAAAGAGATAAATAAAAGGGGTTGTATTTCAGTAGAGAAACAAGGAACAATTTATTTTCTAATTTTTGTCTTCTAGATTTTGTAGTAAAATAATAAACTTTAAAGGACTGGCCATTTAAATGGATACCTACAGCACATCTATTTCATTCAGTTATAGAAATAAAAACATCATAATTTCATATCTTTTTGAAACAAACATGTTCAGGAGATGGGCTAGGTGGGTGCCCTAAGAAGGGCACTTGTGACGAGCACTGGGTGTTGTATGTAAGTGAGGAATCACTGAATTGTACTCCTGAAACCAGTACTGACTGCGCTGTATGTTAACTAAAATTTAAATATTAAAATAAATTTTAAAAAGTAAATAAGTAAATAAAATATGTTTAAATGCTTTTTTCTCAAGAAATCTTACATTAGGAACATTTATCGCGTATGATAAAGACCATATTATGCTCATATATAGTTAGTTACATGTCAACATTTAAGAAAAATAAGCAAGTTATCAAGCTATTTATCATCATTACATAGAATGGACTGTCTTGGGGAGCCTGGGTGGCTCAGTTGGTTGAGCGTCCAACTTCAGCTCAGGTCATGATCTCAGAGTTCATGGGTTCAAGCCCCATGTCAGGCTCTGTGCTGACAGCTCAGAGCTAAGGACCCTCGGCTCTGTGTCTCCTTCTCTCTCTGCCCCTCCCCTACTCACACTGTTTCTTTCTCTCTCTCTTAAAAATGAATAAACGTTAAAAAAAAAAAAAAAACAGAATTGACTGTCTTGACTAAAGCCAAAATTTGACTCAAATAACATTATTTAAACTTCACAGAAGTTCAATTCAAAAATTAAGCCCAGCATTAACCAATGGTCTACTGTTGAACTACCATCGATAACAAAGAAATATTTTTCCCTTGATAACCAACACAAGAGAACTTTGCAATTAAAGAACAAGTCGAACCACAAACTTTAAATGTGACACTCTTTCCATCATACAGGAGTATATAAAGATTGTATGGGAGTATGTAAAACAGAGGCCATGTGACAGAAGGTTCATGTGTCTCCGCCCCCTTAGGTCAACCTAACCACGCCCAACCCCCTCCTCCTTTATTGTTTCAGGGCTGTGAACAGGTCAAAGGAGTGGGTTCTATGGGTTATTTACGCAATTCACAAAACTAGGATTCATAATCAAATATCCATAGAACATTATAAAGATGTTACCGGAAGCATATTCAGAATAACAACATGCTAAAAGTAAAAACAAAACTTCGTCAGCCTTAATCACATTGTTCCTTCTCATTGAAATGATCAGAATATCACAGGACGACTCATCTTTTCAATAGTCTTGGAAAAAATAATAATCCTAAGAACACATCAACCTGCAATATAAAATCCAACATCTTACACCATATTAACGTCATTAGGAAATGTTTCAGACAGGAATATTCAAAATGTTCTAAAAACCTTCACTGTGCACGGGCCCCGTTTCAGCAAGAGGAGCTCAGATTATTTTTAAAATATTAGAACAGGTGCCCTGCTTGGTCAATAAGCAGGCTGCAATAGCGCAATGCTGCAGACCTCTGGATCCAGGTAGGTCAAGGCCAGCCCTGGCCTGCGGGCGCTGTGCGAATAAGCGTGAGGAAGTGACTTCACCTCTGCAGGTCTCTGGCTACTCATCTATAAAATGTGATGACAAAATGCCTACTTTGTTTCATAAAGATGAAGTGAGAAAAGTGGCACAATCGATAGAATTTGGTTGCCGTTAGTCTATTATTAATTTCACGTGTTTAATAGAAACTCTTATGCGGGGGGGAAAAAATTCTAAAGGCAATGAAGAGTGTGAATTCTTTTCTGATTAGTGTTATTTTTGAGTTCCTGGCGCTGCAGGTGTGAGCAAGGCGTGAATACCTTTACAGAAGCGCCAAAAAGAGGTCGAGCCACTTGCGTGCTGTCATTTGGAAAAAGCCCGTGCTAACGGCTGCATTCCTTTGAGTCAACTTTTATCTCATTCTTAATGGATGATGAACATTTATGAGGTGCTGACTATCAAGGATTTTCCACTAAGTCTGCTGTCCCTCCCGTACCGAGGAACTCGCCTGAGTTACGGAAGGTCTTTTCTCCTTCCCTTTTCTTGCCAGCGTGTCCAGTCCTTTTAACGAAGAAAATATGCCCTTCTTGTTTCTTGCTCGCTGGGTCAGGGAGAGTGTTCTCTTCCGGAGAGCAGAGTCATCTCGAGAACATACCTAATTGAAAACACAGTTTAAAAAATCTTAAAATGTCATTATTTGGGGGACAGGATTCACCGTTGGCTGAACTGGAATAAACCTTGCTCGCTCAGCCTGTGTCCTGACCAGCACGAAAGCTACCGCATGCCTCACATACCAGAAACACATGCGCCCTTCAGATGCCTCTTATCTGGACAACACGAACCTAGTTACCACTTTCAGATCTCTCCAGGGTGGGCAGCAAGTGGGCAAAATGATCTGCAGACCCCCAGGCGGGAGCCAGTACTCGCCACAGAAGCCAGCCGCCCAGAGGCCATTTCGGAAAACCCAGAGAGGCTCCGCAAAGCGCAAACAAAATACGCTTCACTTAGTCCTCGAATTCTTCACACACCTGTTGCTGTTCTTCAGGGTTTTCTACCTTCCTGACGGTACGAAGCCTACCAGACAGAAAGGCAGATGCAGATGCGAATATTTAATCACAGTCTACGAGTGGCTGGCTTCCTCAAAGAAACAGCGGAGAAGCCAGGGCTCTTGACAGCAGGATGCCTCCCGCCGTCCAGGCCCGCAGTGTCCGGCCCCGGGTGGCCCCTGGTCAGTTACTGGGTCAAGTCATAGGACAGCTGAACTGCAACCAGCTGGGAAAAGGTGAGCATCCACAACTCTCCCCGAAAGCCACTGAAACAGCCTTTCCCAGGAGCTTACCAGAGCATGGAAAGAAGAAACGGACAAGATGCCCAACCTGCCAAGGGCCAGCTTGGAGGGGCGGCTGGCGGCAGCAAGGAGGCTCTTGGGGTTGGGCAGCTCCCCGCCTTGGAGGCTGGCCAGGTAGCAGCGCGTCCTGAACAGGTCCATGTGCAACTTTTCCAGATTCTGCTCCCACTGCTGGATCTGTTTTGGAAAGAACGGGGGTAACTTAAATTAAAATGAGAAGTTTTCGTGGATCCAAGTGAAAATAGGATGCCTTTCACAAACCGCCAAGGAAAAATTTGTTTCAGCAGGTGCCACACGGTTGAAATCAGCCTTCCCTGCTCACCCCATCTGAAGCCCTCCTGCCTAAACACGCCAGGTCTGATGGTGCTGTACCTCATCAGGAGGGCAAGAACAAAACAAAGCCGGGGGTCCCAATACAAAACCACACATGCCGAGACAGCAAGACCCTTGTTGAACTCCGGCACCCTGACCCACGGCAACTTACGGCAGGAGGCACACCCGTAAGCCAGTTACTTCACTTTAATTTCCCTGCACATTTACAGCCTGTGATCTTCAACCAGATTAATGGAATTGCACACAGAGACTGGATAATGGACACAGTGACTTTACAGTGTTGTGCATTCTGAATAAATCACTCAACATAATAAGAAACAAATGGGGGATAGGCGGGCTCCTGGGTGACTCAGAGCCCTGAATCAGGCTCTGTGCTGACAGCTCAGCCTGGAGCCTGCTTCGGATTCTTTATCTCCCTCGCTCTCTGTCTCTCACACTCTGTCTATCAAAAATAATAAACATTAAAAAAAAGAAAGCCAATGGACTTCGGGGATAAAGACAAAGAGAGCTTTTACTCCTATTTTAAGTGTATAGAGAATAATCACCATCCATACATATAAGCGGCACCTGGGTGGCTCAGTTGGTTAAGCGTCTGACTTCAGCCCAGGTCATTATCTCACGGTTTGTGAGTTTAATCCACGTGTCGGGTTCTGTGCTGACAGCTCAGAGCCTAGAGCCTGGAGCCTGTTTTGGATTCTGTGCCTCCCTCTCTCTCTGCCCCTCCCCGGCTCATGCTCACACTCTGTCTCTGTCAAAAATAAATAAACTTAAAAAAATTGTTTTTAAATATACATCTGAATAAATTAAAACACATCTAAATTATTTACACAACTGAAATTTCTATGTGCTTCTTCAAAATTGAACTTATGAATTGGTAAAGAAACATATTCAAATTCGGGGGGGGGGGGCACTCCCCCTTCTTCCAAGGATCAGAACACATTTTGTTTGCATATCACCTTTGAAAAAGGCTCTAGTCGCTCACCAACACCAGACTCAGCGGCAGGGCAGAAAGCTGGCCTTCCAACGGTGGCCAGAGCCATCGCCACATACAGGAGAAGGTCTGCAGCAAAGGCTTGTCATTAAGATTCACATGTCACTTCATTTGCAACAGCTGCCTCTCTAGTTTGGCCATGTTAGGCATCCAAGCAGATTTTAACTATTCACAGCAAACTTTCCTTTAAGGCCAATCCTTAATACTGGGTAAATGGTATTTTGCAAGATCTCCAACACTGAACACTATGCTCACTGCGGTCTCTCCGGAGAGAAAAGCAGTTACAAAGTCTGGCTTTTCTCCAGACTCCCTCCAAGTCCTCTGGATGGGTACCTCTAGAAGGTCACCGTATACCTTCTCTACGTGAAAGAAACACAATGAGGGGCACCTGAGCGGCTCAGTTGGTTAAGCATCCGACTTCGGCTCAGGTCATGATCTCACCATTCGTGAGTTGGAGCCCCCCGTCAGGCTCTGTGCTGTCAGCTTGGAGCCTGGAGTCTGCTTCGGATTCTGTCTCCCTCTATCTGCCCTTCCCCCGCTCATGCTCTTTCTCTCTCAAAAATAAAATAACCATTAAAAAAATTGTTTTAAAAAAGAAAGAAACACAATGGCTACAAGATTTAAAATAATTTGTTGATTCATCATGGTGTGTCAACAAAACAACAAAGTCGCAGAGTATTCTGAAATTCTCAATCTCCATAGTGAATTTAACCTGTTTAAGCTTCCGCACATCCTTATTAGCGATGCGATAGCCTCCTGGGGTCAGTGAAAACCAGAATGATGTGTTGACTTTTAAAAATGAACACGTCCAGGTCATATACCTGAAGAGTCTATTCATTAAGCGTGAAGCCCATTTCAAACTCCAACAATCCTGGTTCATAGCCTTAGTGAGGACCACAGCTCTAGACTAACAGGACAGTCCAAATTGAAACTGCAAATCTCTTCTTGAGCTTGCCACACGAGCGCATTCTAGATTCCAGAAGTAACGAAAAGGTATTATGCAACCATGAGCTGACAGCTACCAGAAGCTGTGAGGCACAGTGAAAACTATACTCCCAGTTCTGCCTCTCAAATATCTTCTCTAGCGGATTCCTGAAAATCCACAGTTACAGATGCATTCTTTTGTCTTCTAATAACATGTAGATGTTTCCAGATTGGGTAGTCTATTAAAGCATATCCCTCATTTATACCTCCATGTGAAACCGTTTATGAGGTCATCTCTAGAGGCTCTGTTGGGGGTGGAAGCGTCAGAGGAAAGAAAACCAATGGGGCACTGGATACTCCAAGAAAAAGAAGCCCATGCCATCCACGGTGGATTAACAAGACAAAAATAAGAAGTAAAATAAAATCTGGGTCTAGGTCAATTGTGAGAGATTAGGGAAGGCGAAACTCCTATTTTCACTGAATTCTGCAGTTTGCCAACATTTGTTTTTGTTTTTAACGTGTTTATGTGACTCCACACCAAAACACCACTGGAAAGTGAAGACCACACCGGCTCAGTGATACCCAGGCAGTCTTAAAATCTTGTCAGAAACACTGTGATCATCGTCAGCCTAGACATTTCCACCCAAAATGCAGTTAAATTCATGAGAAGAAATGGATTCAGATGCTTACGTCGTTGGGAGACCCAGACAGCATGAAGACGGTCCCTAACATATGTGATGATGCTTCAAGAGAACTACTATCTCAGTCAATACTCTACATTGTAGAGGTCGTTTTAAAATTGAATTTCATAAAAAATGTAAATGAGAAGGGACTTGATGACTTCTCCATTCCAACAATGTTTCCCACGTTCATCCTGACTCAGCCTTTGAAATGGTTCATTCTGTGTCTGTCAACTTGACTGGGCCACGGGGTGTCCACAGTTATATGGTCAAACGTTATCCTGGGTGTTTCCATGAGGGTGTTTTTGGGTGAGATTAACATTTAAATGGGTAGGCTGAGTAAAGCAGATGGCCTCCCCAATATGAGTGGGCCTCGTCCAATCAGGTGAAGGCTTGAATAAAGAACAGAAAGGCTGACCCTTCCCCAAGTAAGGGAGAATCCCTCCTGCCTAGTAACCTTCAAATTGGGATACTGGCTTCTTTCCTGCCTTTGGACTTGAACTACCAGCTCATCCTGGGTCTTGAGTCTGCCAACCTTCGAATGGGAAGGACACCGTCAGCCCACCAGGGTCTCCAGCCTGCCGATGCTGCAGATCATGGGACTTGCGTGCCTCCACAGTCACATGATCACGTTCGTTATAATAAACCTCTTTATACATATTCTTTCATACATCCCACTGGCTGTGTTCCTCTGGAGAACTCTGGCTGATACAGCCTTCAGCTCCACAGATTCCTGTAGCAGAGTCAGTCATCATTAGTCACATCTATTCCATATCTAAAGACAATATTTCTCTTGTTTGGAAGGCTGTGGTTCTTTTAAATGAGGATTTGTGGCTGGATAAGAAACAATGAAATATTCCATTTTTCTTTCCACGGACTCACCCAAGTTGTAGGAAAGGAATTGGGAGAATACCAGGTAAAAGTATCAGGAGGGCATGGATTCACATGCTCGGGTTACTTGGAGGGAAGGGGGAAGAAGACAGGCTGATCCACGAGTCCAAAACAGACCCTGTGACACTGAGAAAGTCCGCCGACTTAGGCAATGAGCTTGCAATTACCGCACCCTCGTTTCTCAGCGGAGGAAACTGAAGCCCCAAAGGGAAGTGACTTGACCAGGGCCCCGTAACGAGCCAGCCCTTCCAGACCCGCAAAGGCCCAGAGCAGATCCTGAGGTGAGCAGCATGTGTGGAGAAGCTACCATCAAGCACTTGCAAAGCAGCCCCTGAATCGCAGGCCCTCTCACTCGTAAGGCAGATGTCTGCGTGCCATTCAGCACCCACTGCGGCAACTCTCCTGTAAATTTTCATCCAACTGTCGCCTTTATTTCTCCCCCAAATCTCCAGGCATTCCATGTGGAAGGGAGACTATCTACCCTCTCACTTGGGTGCCCCATTCGTACGGAACACTTTGCCTTCAGTCTCCTTCCAGGTTTGATGTGCGAGTTCAGCCCAAATTTTAAGTGACGTTAACTAAAAAGATAAACATACTTTACAGTTACCCCTCAAAGATGAGACAAAGGAGGAGATAAAGATACGTTTTTATAAAGGCAGAGAAACAGAAGACAGTTTTGTAGCTATTACAATGCTACCTCGGTAAATTTTAATCACCATCATCATTTAACACAGTAATGGTATCTGACATCACATTTATCAGGGAATTTCTGGAGACTTTTTTTCTAACATTATCAAAAACTAAAATGCCCAAAATCAAGTCCCTTAATCGTGGCTGTGTTTCCCTTTTCTAAATTCCTTAAACACTGACCATTGTCCCTAGACATTTATCTTTTAAAATAAATTATCAGGACATGAAAATAAAAACTCAAATTCTATGCAGATTGAGCTTTTATTTCTTCTAACATCCTGCACAAAACAGAAAAATGGCATGAAGAAAACTCACTCTAAGGAATTAACTTCCACTGCAAAAGAAAAAATCACAAAGAACAACATTAAGAAGAAAACCCCCACTTAAGCACTGTCACAAAAGCAGTACAAAAGTTTCCTCCTTAATATTGCTAATATAGCTATATTTATTTAATGAGCTCAGAAAGATTATGGTCTGCTGTAGAAAGTGGGAGGGGAGGAGAGGGAGCCTCATGCTAAAAATAACAGATGAATAAGTGATACATAAAAACGATGACAAGCACATTCCTGCCACACCCAATACCCCTAGAAAAATATTTTCTACCATTCAGTCATTTGATCACAGCATTTGGTCATTTGTCCATTACAAGGTCTGACCTCAAAGATCATTAGTTTTTCCTTCTTGGTAGAGCAAGTTGAAGTATTTTCCAAGCACTACAACCTAACCTTCTCAGGAGAATCCTGCTAGCGACAGAGACTGCACTGGAGTTAACTAGTGGGTGGAACACCCAGCTAAGGCTTAGAGAATCTGTTTTGTTTTGTTTTCCTTTGAGAGAGAACTCACACGTCATAAAATTCACTCCAATTTATAATGGATACACTTCCTATCAAACCGAGCCAAAAAATTCAAGTTATGGAAATCATTTAAAATCTAATTTCAATTTTCTATAAAACCACGGATCACATGATTAATCAGTAAGCAAAACACAATCTGATTCACAAAAGTCTTATCAAAAGGCAACAGAGCCCAGTGGCTAGTAGTCGGTAGTAGTTTGTAGTCAAATCCCAGCTCCACCACTCACCGGCTGTGTGATGTTAGAAAACTGACTTAACCTCTCTCAGGGTGTGTTCACTCATCCATCCAACAGGTGATATGTACAACTTTACCTCATGGAGTTACGGTGAAATCATACACGATGGTGGCCTGAGGTAAGAGCCCTGGTAAATAAACTCATGGGCCCTGAGGACCGGGAGTGAGGTCAAAGAGAGGATATGTTAGCTGGGAATGAAAAAGGGAAGGCCTGAGGGAAGGAGGGCCAGAGCTGGCGTCAAGGAGCGGGGGCGGGGCCCACACAAAGAAGAGCCCAGTGTACCACAGTGAAGAGGACAGAAGACCTTCAGGAGCTCATCTTTCAGACTAAGAGCAACCTTATGCACAAGGCGATAATTATAAAATAATGTGATGAGAGCAATAAGAGACCCCGAAATTATGGCAGATAAAAGAGGTCCCTGCTGGAGTGAGTGGGAAGGGAGTCAAGGGAAGCCTCCTGATAAAAGTAATCCCTACCCCCTTCATCACAGATGAGAAGGGGTGAGCCCAATGACAGGGGGCGGGGCAGGGGACAGGGCGTGTCTGTACATAGATGTGTGGCCCATATGGGTCTTCTCTGCCTGAGGGGGGGTGGGGAAAGGAAGGAGTGGAACCTACAGGAAGTCTGGCACTGCTAGGAGAGGTTATCAGGGGCTTCATCTTATAAGGAGTAGAAGCCAGGAAGGATTTTTAAACCTGGCAATCACATGATCAGATCTGCTTTACAGATGCAAACACTCTGGCCTGGTATAGAAGAGGCATCTGAGGAAGGGCAAAAGTGACGGCCTCTGCCGCGGTACAGGGAAGGAAGAAGACATTCCTACCTGCCCCTCCGGCTCTCACCTGCATACCGTGTGCCTGAAAACTCAAATTGCCGCGGTGCCCCGGGTCCTTGCAAAGCACTCTGCCTCTGTTCCTGCTGACTCTTGGCCTGGCATTCCCTTCTCCATTCCTCTCCTGATTAACTAACTCCTCACTCTTCAAGAAGCAATGCAGGCACCCCTCCTCCAGGAAGTCTTCCATGACTACACAGGAGGCTAACCTTCCCATTTGTCTTCCACAACAGTCTGGAATATCATTTGCCCTGGATTCATTAAATTATGTTGAAATTATATGCTTAACTGTCTGGCACCCTGCCAGGCTGAGAGCCCCTGAGGGCAAAGACAGCATCTTCTTTGAATCCCCGGGCTGTGCACATTTGCCTGGCCCAGATACGCACTTAATATTCACTGAACTCAAGTGAAAGCCCAGAACCTCCATAATCTGGCCTTATCTCCTCAAATCCCTTTCGCCGATACCTCACTCACCAATGTTTTATTCCCCAAATGGCTTCCCACAAGCACACACCCGTATCATATTTTCCTCAAGGCCTTGCTTACTTTGCCCCTGCCCCCACCAACTCAGTTTCCAACTGCCTAGATTCAATCCGTCCTCTTTACTGTTTCAGAACTTTGAGTAAATATTTAAAAGAAGTCCACGTTTCACAAAGCCCAGAGCAGACAGGAGCCCGGCGACCAGCCTGCAGCTCCCACCACATCCTCCGCCCTATTCTGACTGCCTTCCCCCCCCCCACCCCCCCTGCCCGGGGCCTCATTAACCAGGGGAAGTGAGGAACACACGGAGGGCATCAGGATGCGGAGAAGCCACCTGGGGGGAAGCCAAGATCCACGAAGGGTTGGTGAGGTTTTGCCCCTGTCTGTTTGTTTAAAATAATAAATGGAAAGGAAAATAAAGTACCAACTGGACTTAATTTATAACTCTTCCTCCCTCAGAACTTCAAAAGGCATCCAACGTGTAGACGGCTGCACGGGCCGCTCCACATTGGATAGGCTCGAATGAAAGCTGTGTCATCCTGCCCCACACAATCTCAGAAAGGCCCTGGGACCAGCCCACGTGATGGTCTCTTTCAAGCAGAGCACGTTACCACCCAACACTATGAAGATCAGCCGTTATTATCGTGATCGCGTCGTTTTATCTTTCTAGTTGGACAGCGTGTACACAGTGATCTCCTCCACCCAAGCACATCAAAGAAAATCCGTTTCCGGAGACTTTACTGTGCATGATGTAACATACCCCGTAAATTCTGCTATTATTAGGCTATAAATGACCATATCTGAGGTTCGGGGGGGGGGGGTCCTCTGGGGGAAAGCGCTACATAGATAAAATATTTTCTTTGATGTAAAATAAAACATAGTGGCGTGGAGATTTTTAAGAAGTAGACAAAGCACTACTGCTCTTTTAAAGAAGCTTTTAAAAGGGAGTTTAGAGAAAAGTATACAGTTATGGGATATTTGGGAGGTCGTGTTCTTATTGGTCTGGATTTGAAAACATCTTTGCCTTTGCAGCTTCACATAACATTCTCTAGTCAAAGACCATCTCATAAAACTAATCCTAAGCATGTACTTGTTAGCTGCCTTGACTTTTCATATTCTTTGCGTCTCCAAGTAAAGAGCTAAGAGCTCTCTTTACAAACATCTGGCAAACGAGCTAAGGACAGTGAGCGTAGCAAATGTAATTTGTGGTACCCACTGCAAAGACCTCTGGGAAAACAGGACTCAAGTACAACCTTAAAAACTGCCAATATGGCGAGGAGAGTATTTTCAGGTGGAATTTCTAAAGATCAATCCCAACTGTTTACCAAAAATTCACAAGTGCAACAGGAGAAGGGAACTGTGTATACAGGTGGGGGGGGAGGGGTAAGGGTAGGACGAACCAAAATGAAAAAATTAGTAGGATCAGGACAGTGTGCTTCAAATAGCTAATGTAATGATTCTGATAAAGAATGCATAATGTGCCACAAGTAAGAATTAAAAGAGCTTCTCTTCAGCCAACCAAACCATCAAAGACCCTTGGGTCTGTACAGGGTTTTATGTGAATGTAACTCCCCTCCCAGAGATATCATAAATTAATCATTGGTCAGCTATAAAAGACACTTAATAAAACTGCATTATGGCATAAAATTACATTTACTGAGAATGTGTATTTTTTTTTAAAGTTTGCTTGGATTTCCTAGGGTCACTAAAAAAGGAAAAGGGAAGGAAAGGGGGGGCAGTCCAAGAGCCTCTGAATGTTGCCCAATTTCCCTTCTCTCCATCGACCCAAACATTTGACATTATATAAGGACCTAAAGACTCCAAGGTGGACATCCCTTTATAGGACTAAAGTATGGCTTCAAAGGTAAATTTTAGAGAGCCAACAGAAGTTAAAACCACATTTTTCCCATATAATCAGCCCGAGACTGTTTCATCGGGGCGCCCCAAACACTCTGAGACACCTGAATCCAGGAGTTCGACCTCTGAGGACAGACAGACAACTGTGGCTCCTGGGTCCTGGAAATTCAGGACCACACGCGAGATGTGGCACAGGAAAAACCGGAAGAACCATTTCTCCTTCTTCGAAAGCTTTGTGATTTGTCAGGTAACCCTGACCAAGGCTCACATCCCTACACGCCACAGAGACTGAAAGCTGGGAGATCGGGACCTGCCTCTGCATCTGAACTCTTCCCAGGCTGAGCAGAGGAGGCTGCTGCTCAATCAGAAGCAGGCAGAGGGCAGAGAACACGGGGTGAGCTCCTGGGGGTCCTACTTCCTCCTGTGGCTGTGTTCCTGCCAAGCTCCCGAACACCTGCCACCTCTCTCCATTCTCTGCTGGCAGCTTCAACTTTTTTTTCCACTTCCTTGTTAACTGGTAGTTTGTAGTTTGCTAGCAGGTCCTCTTTAGATAAATGGCGTATTCCGTTTGAGGAAGGGTTCAGGAGTATCGGATATGCTGAGACACTACGGAATGATAGAAATTCTGTACTCCGAAATCCATTTTCCATATAAATCGTTAAGCTTCTATAGTGTCACCTTGCATCAGGCCCTGGTAACTGCACATCCAGTGCTGTCCCACCAACTAACAGACTTCCCTATGTCATCTGTCCTCCAAATCTGATTAATCTTCTAAAGATACGATGTTCAGCCTCCACTTAGGAAGACGGAGATGCTATAACTTTCATGGACACGTGTCTAAGCGCTCAGGGTGCATGCACAAAGGAAAACATATTAAAAAGCTGCTTCTCCTCCTACAAAATGCAAACAGCATAGAAACCAGCTGTTTAATTATGATACGAATGTGGAGCTAGACCAGAGAAAGCATCGTCCTTTAGCATCTTATCTGTTGGCAACATACATACTTTTTTTTTTTTTTTTTTTGGAATCCACGGACACAGGAATAGCTGTATGGCACCAAACCAAACTTTCTGAAGCCACCCTCTGTATCAGAATCCTATCTAATTGTCCAGTGGTTTCATTATAGAAATCTTGGTCTGCACGTGACAATATATGAGACGATCGGCGAGGCACGAAGAAGCTATTCGAGATTATGAAAAAAGATCTGGCCACAAAACGTTCCGCTGTATGTGTAACAACCACCAAATGTTGTGAAGTCTACCGACATCACCGATGTCACAAAAGTGCTGCCACTGAGTACCTGAAATGAGAAGCCACAGAAACTATCTCCCCCAGAGGTGTAGGAAACATCACCACCATCAGTTTGCATCCAAACTCAGATTTCTGCTGAGTGACATGAGCAATGAGAGAAAACACGTAAATAAATACTACCTGGTTTTCTATGGCTTTCCTGTTCTTTGGGTCGCTCACCACGGACAGCTGTAACTCTGCCATCTTTCTCATCTTGCTGTCCATATCTATCTTCTGAACAAGGTTTTTGGTCTGGCTCTTCAGTAGGCGAACTGTGTCCTCTTTTCCGTGTTTCTTTGCAAAAAGGGATGCGCAAGCTGAATGTATGGCAGTGACCCAGTTTTCCAGATCTGTCTGGCTAGTGGCCTAAACACGGGGGGGGTGGAAAGAAAACCTATTTGGAATTGTTTTACCACAAAGTGTTCTCCAAAGTGGGAGGCTGGGCTTTGATGTGTAAAACCCAAGAAGTACCTTCACTTCATAAAAATGGTTTAATTTCAAAAACAGACCCAACCACTCAGCTCAGATTTGCAGACTTCCTGGACTCGGGAGGGTCTGAGAGAATGCCCAGAGCACAGCAGAAATAACCGTGCAGCCCCAGATCCGACAGGAAGACTAACCACAAACAAGCTGTAGGCCAAGAGCAGAGGAGTAATCACACCGGGGCACATCCACTCAGCTCAGGGTCCTTACACTATGCTGGTCTCTAAATGGGAATTTATCTTCATAATTTTAATACAGTGAGAAAACATGAGAGCTTAAAAGGTTAAAGTCTGAAACATGGACATGAAATTTCATCTGCAGTATGAACTCTGTTATGAAATCTATAAAAGAATATTGGGGGGATGCGCACAACATTAAAACAGTTGTCCTGGAGCACGGGGAGTATACAGAATGGTTCTTCTTTCTCTGGTCTTCAGTTAACTTTAGACACAACGACTACATGCAATTTCCATGTAAGAAAAATATTTTAGAAATAAAACAAGTCTGGATAAAGCAGCATGGGCAAAGATTAGGATTCTAAGCAGGCCGAAAAGCCCTTTCCATTCCCTTGATGTCCAGAAACAACCACACAGATTCAAGCTATGGATGGATCCCCCAATTAGCTCAGGGATCATACAACAGGACCTACTGGGCAAATTTCTTAGAACTAAAGATATTTTGTCTGAATCACAAAATATACTCATTTCACACTTGCCCCTAAGATCTCTGTGTGAGTTTAATCCAATGTTCTTACCCTCCCTACAGTTCAGATTAACAGCAATTCGTTCCTTGGCCTTAAAGCATCGTAGAAAGTCTCAGTAACCTGTGTTAAGAGAAGGAAAATCCAACTTCAGGCCCTGAATCTTTTAAGTCAAGTCGGGGACAGCAATAAGGCCAGAAGCCCTATGAGTTTACCCGGTACCAGCCACAGGAAATCCTTTGCAGGGAATTCTAGATTGCCCAAGTCAGCTGACAGAACACCATGTTGTTCTGCAGGGCTCCGGGACCAGCATCATCAAGACACCTGAACCTAGGACCCAGCAGGTCCTTCCGTGAACCTCTCTGACCAGATACAATCTGCAGCCCCAACTGGGTCTCCAGGCAGGACTGGTTAGACTGGGGAGCACTTGAGAAGCACACTTCTCTTCCTTCACTTCTACCTCTTTTGAGTTAATTAGTAATGACAGCAGCACTCGGGGTGAGGATTCCTTTAGCACTTAACACACGCAATTCTTCATCCTCAAAGCAATCCTCTAAGCCACTGTTCCCCTACTGGTTGTGGGCTCCGAAGCTCAAAGCACTTCGGTAAGCACTCGGTCTACGGTGACCCGACCCACAGCAGCAGGAGCTCCCACCGAAGCCTGACACCAATACTGATGGCTCAGCATCACCACACTCTTCAACTTCGCACTTGCTAGGAAACTGCCAAGAGCTGTAACAGCAGATACCTTGCATCTTAGCATCCCAAGCCCACTTCCACTGGAAAATGAGACTTCCCAGCATTTGTCTCTAAGGTTTTCCTGAAAAGCTGCTTCTTTTACTCGTGCTGGGATTCTTGGGAAAAGTCTAAAGCCATATTCTGTAGGCCTCTCTGAAAAGCCTCCACTCTGGGCATCTCAGACCTTGCACCATTAGATCACGAGCTACTCCAGAATGGGGAATCACGATTTTTCTCTCTTCAGAGCCTCACGATCCTCCTGTGGGCCCCAGCTCAGCACCCGCAGGGCATCCCGAGGAAGGCCTGCTCTAGGAATTACTGGATGTGCCCCGGCCCCGCATCACCGGACAGTGAGCAGAGGCCAAGCTCTAGCTTGCTTAAGCCCCAACCCAAAGCCTAACTGCGCTTTTCCTCTACTTCACTGCTGAGCTGTGCCTCTTCATTCTGCTCCTTTCTATCCTCATAGTACACAAGCCCTCGTGTCTCAAACCCCCGTTTAGAAAGCTCGGCAGTACCTGGAAAAGGTAGACATCTCCAAAGGAGTTGCTGAGGCAGAACACGTTCTCCTTCTTGGGATGCTCTGGGACGGACTGCACTATGCTGTCTTCCGCAAACAGGGCACACCGAGGGGCGCTACTCTGGTCCGTGCAATTCTTCCCATACGTCTCGTAGAATAGCAGCGTGCATCCTAGGAGAGAGAAGCAAAAGAACATCTGTGCCACTGTCCTGAGGATCCAGGAAGGTATGGAGAAGCTAGGGGATACATCTAAAAGAGAAAAGAAAATGGAAAGAGACAACCACGTAATACAAAAGGAAACGGTGGCCTCCAAAGTATGCCTTGTTGTACTAGCGTAACTCAAGTGAAAACGACATGTTTTTGTAAACATGGTATCAGTGATAACAACACCAAGCAGTTATTATTGCTTACTCTGTGGCAGAAATTCTTCTAAGTTCTTCACTGGCTCATTTAGTCCCTACAGCAGCCCCAACAGGTAGGTGTGGTTATTAACCCCATTTTACAGATGAGAAACCTGGAAGATTATACCATCATGCAGGTCCCACAGCGGGACTGCCCAGGAACTGGCCCCAGAGCTCCTGTTCTTTTTTAAATTTATTTATTTTTGAGAGGAAGTGAGAGAGCAGGGGAAGAGCAGAGAGAGAGAAGGAGAGAGAGAATCCAAAGCACATGGCAGAGCCTGATGTGGGGCTCAGACTCGTGAACTGCAAGATCATGGCCTGAGCCAAAATCAAGAGTCGTGTGCTTAACCCACTGAGCCACCCAGGCGCCCTGAGCACTCGCTCTTAACCACACCACTGAGTTATTAGATCTGAATGCAGGAAGCCACAGAAAACCCATGTGCATTAACCAAGGGAGCTTCTACGCTTAAAATCTGCGGTAACAAGAAACCGAGCTTACCTGGAGAACTTTGCCATTTATGAGAAAAGTACCCAGTTAATTCTCCAAATGCCACGTAAAATAACTTAATATTAGCGTATTCTTCTATGTCACAGTAAGAGGAAATAACAGTACACATTTCACTAGTTTAGAGTAAGAGGGGAAAATGAAACTAAATACCCCTCGACTTTAAAACATTACTCCAAAAATGCCTGCAAGTACACAGCTTTCCATTAAGAAGCCAGTGAAGTATTATAGGTAGAAGTTGTTAAGGATCTACTTTGATAATTAGATAGGAGTGCCTTATAATTATCAGACGCAGTCTTCAAGCAAATTCTTTTTTTTTTTAAATTTTTTTTCAACGTTTTTTATTTATTTTTGGGACAGAGAGAGACAGAGCATGAACGGGGGAGGGGCAGAGAGAGAGGGAGACACAGAATCGGAAACAGGCTCCAGGCTCCGAGCCATCAGCCCAGAGCCCGATGCAGGGCTCGAACTCACGGACCGCGAGATCGTGACCTGGCTGAAGTCGGACGCTTAACCGACTGCGCCACCCAGGCGCCCCAAGCAAATTCTAACATGCTCACAAGTATGTCCTCTTGTTCAAAAACCTTCATCCAAAAAAACACTTTTGAGCACTTCTCATGTGCCGAGCCCTGCCACCAAAATATGGCTGATGAGGTCACCATCCCTCTGCTTTGCAAAAACCTCTTACACTGATACCAAAGAAGCACCAGCCTGCTCTCACCTACGCTGCGAACGAATGCGGTCCACGGCATGCCTGTCTTACTCTCTGAGTTAGGAGTCCTCATTCACACAAGCGTAAATGTTTTAAAACGCTATTTCATGCTAGCCAGCCTCACCTCACTTCTTCCTTCAAAACCCAATCTGAATCTGGACAAACAAGTTCAGATCATGGGATCCAGTGCAGCACAGAAGCCAAGAGAAAAAGAGGCCGGCAGGTAGCTAGCTCTCCCCCCAGCAACAACATCACCAGGACACCACTTTCTCCCTCCGTGGTACTTAATGATCTCAAGAAGCATGAGCAATCTTTCTCCCTGCAAACAAAAGGCACCCACACTAAGGCTGAGAGAGGCTCTTGGAAGAAGGAAAAACATCAGCAGGTATCCAGCCAGAGCCGCTTCTGCAGGACTGAGCCAGTCTCCTTTTCCAGCCACGGATGCGGTGAGAAACGATGCCCCCAAATGTTTCCATCAGGAAACGCCTGAGTGCCGCTGGGGGATCCGAGGACCAGGGTCAAGGTGACAGATCCACGCCAGCTCTGCCCAGCCCAAATTCTTTCCGACAGGTTAACATTTACTTCCCAGTTTCCCTATCACTGTACTCCCAGCAGCCGTGGTTTGAATCATTACATCTAGAGGAAACGAACACGATTTTGGGCAGGTGCCAAGCTGCCGCCAAGCCTCACACCCTATCGACAACAGACCACCGCAGCTCTACCGTGACAGTGTGAAACCAAAAGAGGACATGTCACCCTAGCCCCAGGCCGGGATGTAAAACAATAGGCACAAATTGTGTTGCCATCAAATTTAAAGAACAGCAAATCAGCCGTAAACCTATTACCTCAAAGTTCTCTTCATCTGTGTCTCGAACACTGGGGAGTAAGCTGGATGGAAAGGGGCCCATCCGAGTCAGTGCCGTCTCCTGCCCCCGCCGCCCCCACACTGCATTTCGGCCATCAGCCCTGCCCTGTCCCCGCCAGGAGCAGGAGTTGGCCTGGAAGGCTGACAGCGGAAGTGCTTCTCACCACGGTAGGAGAAGGAGAAAACGGACTGGAACAGCAGTGGGAGGACAAGAACAGGTGAGGTACTGCTAGAAATATTACCAGCGGACAAAAGAATTAGTCGCCTTCCCTAAAGCCACCTTTTCTTTTACGCCCTCTCAACCCACACGCATCACATCATCCTCATCAGCCCTGTCACATGGCAGAACCACCAGAAATCCCAAATTACTCCATGAACCCCTCTCCCGATGTCGTGCGTTCTGAGGGATTAACTCTTCAACCTTGCCAACTGCCCTACCCAGAAGTCCCCTGTGAGCCACGTGAAAAGCCACTCATTGGAGAAGACATAGAGCAGAATTACCTCTGTTACAGATTTATTACATCCTCCAAGCCCTAGAAAACGTTTCTACCTTTAGCATACTATATATTCAACACAGGTACACAACCAGTGTGCTCCTAGCTGCTCTCCCCAGAACACTGTTTCCAATTTATTTACACAAACGCTTCGGAGATAATTTTAAAATTCTGCTTAAATGTGTATGTGTGTATACATACACACACACACGTGTGTGTACGTGTGTGCGTGTGTGTTTTTAACAAGGATTAAACCAAATAGTTAAGTCTCAACATTACAACTTGGATTCTAAGCCAAGAAAGCTGAACTCAACCCATTGAATTCCCAGAGGAAAGAGGTGTAGAAAGCCACATGGAAAAGGTTATGCTGGGAAAAAAAACATCTTTATCGCATGCCCTTCCTTGGCTGCAAAGGAAAGGAAGGAATGTGTGCTTGATAACATTTACACTCACAAAGCACCCTTTATCCGTGGGTCCTGAGGTGTTTTATGAGCAAGCTCGAGACAGCAGTGCGCAGGCAGGAGTGTCGATCCTGGAAATGTCGAACAGCTCAGGACCACGCCTGCCGCGGAAGTCCCTGGGGTAGCCTCCACGATGGAAAACTAGAACCCAGACGGGAGTTCTTCCAACAGTGAGTGATACCTGCCTGAATCTCTCCCAGGAAACCTCCGACAATCTGGCTTCGCACAAGCGTCTGCAGGAGCAGGGAACTCGGGAAGATGGTGTCCCTTCCACTTGCTCATGACTCTGGTCACGGTTGTATTTCTTTTTTTTTTTTTTTTTTTTTTTTTTTTTTTACACTAATTCAGAATCTGCTTGCCTTCCATCTATTCGTGCCATCCCAACCTCTGGAGAACCAGAACAAATTCAGTGTCTCTTCTGTAGGACTGCTGCTCTCTGCCACGCCAGCCCTTATTTTCTGCAAGCTCAATGATCCTGGATCCTTACACCATCCCCCATATAGCATGGTTCTAAATCCCTCTGGTGTTCACCGACAGCCTCATTTCTTACAGCAGGTTATGGACACACAAACACACACCGTCACCAGCCCCCCACCACAGCCCCATGGGGTGCACCCTGGGGGATTTTCAGAGCCATTAAGACAGGCAGGGAACAACTTCCCAAAGCATCGATTTTATTTATTTTCTAATGTTTAAGTTTGAGAGCGAAAGAGCCTGAGCAGGAGTTGGAGAGGGGCAGAGACAGGGGAAGACACAGAATCCGACGCAGGCTCCAGGCTCTGAGCTGTCAGCGCAGAGCCCGATGCGGGGCTCGAACCCACAAACTGCCACATCATGACCTGAGCCAAAGTCAGCTGCTTAACCAACTGAGCCACCCAGGTGCCTCCAAAACCATCAATTTTAACAAACAGGTTTTACATTGAAAAATAAACATAAGTAAATACAATAAATAAATACAATAACTAAAAAATAGATACATGTCACATTATGGAGTGGAGTGCAACTCTTTCAAACATCATGCAGGAAGGAGGCAGCTTCAGACTGTGATTCATAAACAATTTCATAGGCTCACTCCCCCAGAGGGGACATTTTCGCTCCCTTCTCCAGTCAAAAATACCTCAGGTGGACCCTATTCAAGAACCCTCATCTTGTTTGCTAACAGGTCTCCTGCACTATCTTGCCCCCAAGGACAGAAATGGCCAGGTCCCCCCAGGGCAGAGGAAGGAGAGACTGATGTGGTTGTAGAACATGGGACATCTCTAGAGTGGGAGAGAGCCAAAGCATAAGAGACTCTTAAAAACTGAGAACAAACTGAGGGTTGATGGGGGGGTGGGAGGGAGGGGAGGGTGGGTGATGGGTATTGAAGAGGGCACCTTTTGGGATGAGCACTGGGTGTTGTATGGAAACCAATTTGACAATAAATTTCATATATTAAAAAACAAAAAAAGAACATGAGACATCTCTAATGATGAAGCCAAAGATCACATTTACTCTTTTAAACCACATTTACTTTTATCTTGACTTCATCACACTGGAAACCACTCAATGAATGGCCTCCAGACCAAATCCCCAAGTCTCCTTCACTTGTAATACCCTGGAGCCACATCTCCCTATCCTGTACTTGGGTGGTTACATGATTATGAACCCTCAGAGCATAACCTATCCCTTCGAACTGTATCTTGCTAGATTCATCCCCTTATCCCAACTTTCCAAACCTTGTTCATCATCCTGTGTAAGAACCTGCCTCCCCAGTATGCCCAAGCCAGCTAAGCTCTTGGCCTTCCTCAGCCACCATGTATCACAAGGATCTAAATCCACAGCTGGAAAAGAGGACCGCAGTCTGTGCTGGGCGCTGGGTCGCGGATTTTACAAACCTTCCAGTTTGCTAAGGGAAGATGTCACTTAAGGACAAGATACCTTCCAAAGTGCATCCTGCCCAGAGAGGCTTATGGGTAATTAGGAAATGGCACCAGCTCCCCAAGGCTGGGGTGGGGCGTCTTATGATATTTACATAGTGAGTGAAGAAAGGAAGGTAGAAAGAAGCACTGTGGAGGGCTCCAGGCCTTTCACACATATCATCTGCAGACAGGATTCCTAGTTCCACTTTCTCCCAGGATAGGGAAGGATGTCACCAGATAAGGATAAGATAGGGAAGGGTGTCGCCAGGCTTGGCTTTGAATGCCACACTCAGTTCCTCTGACAGAGTCACAAGACGGTTGTGCAGAAATGCCAGCGGCTGTGAGGCTGCTCCTCCTGTTCGCATCTGTGTAAATCATCTTTACATCTGTGTAAATCCACACTGTATCGACTTAGAGCCTCCCTCTTCCTCAGGACACTTAGATAGCTTCAAATCTATACGCCCATAATGAGCAAGGCAATTATACTTTTTAAGTGGCAATGCCTACAAGAAATTTTCCTCATCTTAACAAATTCTTACTCCCATTTCCTTCACATTAAAAAGAAGACATTTGTTTGTGATAACAATTAGACTTTCTTAGTTTATAAAGAGTAGAGCACACAAATCAAATAATCCAGAGGAAATTCTTCATCATACAAGCTGAGGAGGATACTTCTCTGGAGTTCTGAACATGTGCAGTTCTGAAGATGGTTACTTATTTGGAATATTTTTACACCCAGAGGCAGGAAAGGTATTAAAGAATGGCACAGAAATACCTATAAAGTAATAAGCTATAACCATTAAGTTCAATCATTATGTATCGGAATGAATTACATATGTGAGTATTACATAATCCATCTTATCTAGGTTTGAGAAAGTATTTGTAGCAAAGCATGCTGGGAATTCTGCATCAAATCCCTTCACATTGACGCAAACTAACCCTGGACTGAAGGGCACTTCCTAGGAGAGAGGGCAGCTGGGCAAAATGATTCCAGTGGCCCTCGAGTCAACAATGCACTTACCTTTCAGCGTCACCCAGTATTGTTTCCACTTCCTCCGAGCCACCAGTTCAAGCTTCCTTTCCTTCTGCAAAGTGACCAGGGGTTTGAAGAACAGCCATCCTGCTTTCCGGACCACCCCTTGCTCCTTCTCAAAGAGCAGATCAAGTTGCTCCAAAGAGCTGAGTGACCCGCTGCTGGAGTCGGCGGTTTCCGTGGATGTTTCTGGGTTCTCTGTGCTGGTTCTGCTCATTTCCAACTCCCGCATGAAATTCTCATAAATGTTCTGTTGGAGGGGATCGCTGCCAATTGCATGAGTGGATTCGCTTCTCTGGGACAGGATCTGAGCCGAGCCCCCTGACCACAGCGAAGCAGACACCGGGAAGGGCCCCTGCACATCTGCATTCAGTCCATCTGAGCGGCTGTCAAAGTAGTCACTGCCTTCCTTGGACCTCGGCTCCTGTGAGCAATGCAGACGAACACCCATCAGAGGTTACATACGTCCACAGTATCCCTTCCCAAACACCGCAAACGTGTCTTACTGTCGGTTGCTAATGCTGCTGCCTCCAAGCAACATTCTTTTAACAAAAATGCACCTTCAATCATCAAGTCACCAAACCAGAAAGAACTGTAGAAACAGTGTTGCCCAACTCAATCTACAGCCAGTAGAGTCAATGCTTCAAGATATAAACAAAAAGTCACTGACTATCCTAAATCTAATCTATGCTGAGCATCAAGAAGTTAACCAGCATATTTAAAACACATCGGCAAAGATTTCTAGGCTGACATTTCTTCTGTGAATCAGTGTCTTCCTGGAAAGAATTCATGCTCTTGGCAGTCTGCCTTCCTCCTGGATCCCTTTAAAGCTAAGTAGAAAATCACTAGTTCCAGGGTCATAGGGTGGGGTGGGGAATAGGCATGCAGTGTTTTTAGGTGTTGTTACGCAAACTTCTCTTCCTCTGCCAGAAACACAGCCCCCAGCGTCTCACCGCCTCTACCCAAATCAAGACTGGAGGATCCCAGCACCTTATTTTCAACTTCAGGTAGTAAAAACCACACACCTGGAATTCCTTATCTACAAAGGGTATTTGCTACTAACTTGTTTTTCATAAACAGTATTTTTCAGTTAATTTGGGAATTTCTTTCTTGAAAAGAATATGTTCCTTTATGCACATCCTTTTATTCGAACATCTATTTTGTTCTAGGCATTGGGGATACCAAAGACACGATTCTTAACTTTAATGTTTATGACAACATAAAATCAGACATAGGCAGCTGTAAGTAGAATTAATATTTATGTAGTAACAACTGCCCCCTATTAGACTAAGTGCACTCAACACTGAAGCGGCCATGCACAGAGCTGAAAACATGAATGTTTCCTCATTTAGATGAGAAGTTATTTAATAAAAAGAACTTTCATACAGGCCATTCACTGGTAAACATCAGTAACTACATTTTTCAGCAGAAAGTGACCTTAATCTAAGATGCTAACATTCCAAACTTAGAGCTTAGATTAAGGTAAGTCTGCAGAGGGATGCTAACCACACCATCTAATCAGCTACTGGTGGGCTTGCAATCATGTTTCCTTATCCATTTCAATAAAAATGAGGGCAAACTCAATGAAGGACCATTGACAAAGGCCTTATCGTGAATATTCCACTGTGTGGAAGCTTTTCTTTTCAGAGATTCCATCCAGATATCAAGTAGCAAATACTTGCTATCTTTTGTAGGAAAATCAACGAAGAGTGCTTCCAAATACCCAGGGGCTAGAAACAACGGAGCCCCAAGCACAGCGATTACTAACAAAAATATTATTTTCCACTTGTGTTTACACCGTGTCCCACAGTCATCTTTATTTATACACAGATGCTTATGTAACGACAAATATGCCAGCTGCAGCAGTGAGTCACTTAGAAACTTTCAAAATAGTACTAAGATTTTTTTTTTAATTGTCACTTTGTTGCTCTTCAAAACACTCCTAAGAGGTGAAGAAATACTGCTCATTTTAGTTAGTATTAACATCATTTCAGCTATGAATATGACTCTGACTCACAGACCCCAAACACTGGGATACCTCTGATACCCAGCAAGAGCTATAATGGGATGTTTGAAAATAAGCCGAAGTCTGCCAGGGAAAGACACTCAGGTGCCAAACTTAAATGTGACCCATAAACATTCTTGACTGTGGTTTCTCACAAGAGAGTCTTCAAGTTGTAATGCTGACTTTTAAATGTTCCACCACAGCAAAGCACGACAAATTTTCCCCCATAAAAAATAGGAAAATATTGTATTTTAGCATTT